>NC_083703.1:40170000-40795000 GCF_033118175.1 Dama dama
ATTGTACAGTCCATGGAATTCTCCAGGCCAGAATACTGGAGTAGGTAGCCTCTCCCTTCTCCAGGGGATCTTCCCAATGCAAGGATTGAACCCAGGTCCTCCCGCATTGCAGGTGGATTCTTTACCACCTGAGTCACAAGCGAAGCCCAAGAATACTGGAATGGGTAGCCTATCCCTTCTCCAGCAGATTTTCCTGACCCAGGAATCCAACTGGGGTCTCCTGCATTGCAGGGGGATTCTTTACCAACCGAGCTATCAGGGAAGCTCTTCTTGCTGGGGCACCTATTCATCTCTCTATTTAAAATCATCCCTTTGTCTAAAAATGCTCATTTAATTCCATTAGGAAAATAGAATCATAAATGTCTCAAAAGAACATGGAGGTAAGAATCTGACCTCTCACCCATATTATCACTGGTACAGTACATAGTGGAATGGCTTATAGACACGCCTGTGTTTCATCTTTAATAACTTACTGTTCCAAAGTACATTTAATTTCTGTCTATGAGGTGTGAGTCAATAAATAGAGCTTGTATTTTTACTTTGCTATTAAGGAAATAAAAAACAGAAACAAGCATCTAAACCAGGATCTCCAGGTCACAGCACATCTTTGGTAGATGTTCAGACCAAGAAAAGGAAAACCTGGCTTGGCTCAGAGGGTCTTCCATACCTGTTTTTCTTTACTGTCAAAGTCTGTAGTTTGAAGGAACATAAAGGAAGAACACATCGTGCTATCTTCCAAAAATGCCTCGAGCTTCCAGCTTACAGGCAGAACAAACCCTTTGAAAGCCGTCTTCATTTGCAGTTGTCACTGAAAGACATTTCCAGGCTGGAAAGAATGTTTTTTTTTTTTTTCCCAAGGTATTTAAAAACTGCCTATCCTAACAAAAGGAAAACGTGGCTTCTTCAGGTTACTTCTTCATACCCAGTGATGAATATGTTTTTAATTAAAGCCTGGGCACAAAATTGGGTTTCCCGAGAACCATTGTGAGACCTGATTGCTCTCCCGAGACACCCACCCTCGTGGGTACTGATGCTGACTGCTGACACCCGAGGCCACTGTGTGTATTCAGCGGTTAGAAAGGTGATTTCTGAGGCCTGGCAGCTGTTGGTGTTAAAGCTATTGTGAGGGAAACAAAAGCCATTCTGCTCTGTTCCCCGGCCGCCTTTGTATCTTTGATTCAGGAACTGTTTCATCAATGAGGTATCATTCTTTACCAGGGAATTTCATGACTGCCCATGTTGCAGTGTCCACGTGCACTTCCTGACAGCAGAGGGGAATGTCTGAACATACCTCCTATGGAAGGAATCTTGGGTTCTGACCTCTGTGAAGATGCTTGCATCTTAAGTCTGTTAATTGGACCTTCGATTAGATGCCATCATACCACAGGCTATGCTTTCTGTCTTCTTCCCTCTAAACTGCCAGACCCAATCTGCTGCTGCCAAGGCTTGTCCTGCAAGTTTATCAGAACACAGTCCACTTCGGCAGCCAGATGTACCAGGGTTAACTAGTTTTCTCACAAAACTCTTTGGCCTATGCTGGGAAATTTTCAGAGGGCAAATCAGAGTGACATTTATTTGAAGAGGAGATACTCTTTCACCTAAATGGTATATTCATTATTGTCATTCAGAAAGTCTATCAGTTTAGGAAGTTTTTAGTTGCGTGTAAAAGAAACAAACTGGCCTAACCATCAAGGAAACAGGGCGGGTTGCATCTTTCTCCCCAGTGCTTCTTCCTTCCTTGGGCTGCACCCTTGTGTGTGACTTTGACATTCTTCCCACTCCAGGGGAGTCTGTTTCCCCATCTCTTGGGTGTTGGGCTCAGCCTTGTGGCTTGCTTTGGCTATGAACAATATTTTTTAATACCTTATTAAGAAATAAGTGGGCTTCCCTGATGGTTCAGCAGGTGAAGAATCTGCCTGCAATGCAGAAGACACAGGAAATGTGGGTTCAATCCTTGGGTTGAGAAGATCCCCTGGAGGAGGAAATGGCAACACAGTCCAGTATTCTTGCCTGAAAAATTCCATGGACAGAGGAGCCTAACAGGCTACAGTCCATGGGGTTGCAACGGTATTTCTTATTTTCACTTACCCTTCTTGCACTTTCGTTGCTGCCATGAGAAGGACAGACCCAGCTCTCTGTCACCAAAAAAGATAAGATAGGTAGGAAAATGGACATCTATATATTGTAGCTGAGTCTCTTTGCTGTCCACCTGAAACTATCAAAACATTTTTAGTTGGCTGTACTCCAATACAAAATAAGAGTTTTAGTAAAAAAAAAAAAAAAGTAAAATAAGCTATGAGAATATATTGTACAGCACAGGGAATATAGCCAATATTTTATAACAACTATAAATGGAGTGTAACCTTGAAAAATCATGATTCACTCAGTTGTACACCTGAAACTTATACTGTACATTAACTGTACCTCAATAATAGATAAATTAAAAAAAAGAGAACCATGTGAAGCCAAACTGAAAACTGCAGAGTGAAGCCAAACCCTGATGAATCCCACTGACATCAGCCTTCTTCCTGGTGACTCAGAGTTACCTGAGTCAAAATAGATGGCAGTGTTTTAAACCACTGCATTTTGGGGCAGTTTGTTATGTGACACTGTTTGGCAATACCTGACTGATACTTATTGCTCCTGTAACTGAGGAGCCCAGAGATAGCATGGGGTTCAGGTAGGATTTGAAAGAAATTCTTGTTCTATTTCTTTGTTATTCTCTTGGAGCTTCATCCCGGAATCATTTCCCTCTTGGTGACATGACAACTGTACTGTTTCAGGCTGCACATACCTCAAGCCATCTGGAAGGCAAGAGGCTTTTCTTCTTAAATCATCACACAAGAAGTCCTGAGCTTCACTCTGATTATGCCAGCAGAGGTCACATGTCTATTCTGGGTCATTGTTGAGCAAGAAGGGTGGGATTATACAACCTGGTTTGTATCAACCAGAGTCCCCTCTTAAAGATGGGAGTGGATTGTCTTTTCCCATAATCCATGGTGTGCTTCATTAGATGTGGGAGAGAGTGAAATAGATGCTGGGAGGCACCATCAATGTTAATTATGGGGAGAGTCTAAAATCTTGGAACTTTGTTTTGGATTTCTGTTAATACTTTATTTTTCTCAAGACATTTTTCTACCTCATGTTGCTGGGCTAGCTCGAGCTGGAGAGAGGGGATTTATCCTCTAGATCACACGTGTTCCTGGGTGAATTGCAAAGCATGCGACCCACCCCCCGCATGCTGCCTCAGACACTAAAAAGTAAGTGGGAACTTAGCTTTCCATAGGACTTCACCATTAAGACTTCCAACTCGTGAGGTCTCAGGATTGGGGGAAAACTAAAAACTGGTTTGGTCTACTAGATTTGAAGGTCTCTAACCTAGAGGATGAGTTAATGCTAATGTAATAGGAACTTGAATGGGAGACATGCATTGGTGTGGACATCACTCCACCGACTCTTCGCCTCCATTGCTTCTGATGAAAAGTCAGCTGCAAACCCTTTTATTGTCTGGACACACAGGAAGCATCAGATTAAAATTTTGTTGAATTTATGAATTAAAAATTGGAAGCAAAGTCTTCTGATCTTTCTAGTCTGACATTCTTCAAGAGTACCCCGTCACTTCCTTGTAGTAAAACCTTCCCTTGTACATTTCAGGCTCCCACTGAAGCCTCTGCAGGAAAGTGAACCAAACAAATCAATTCAGGTCATTTTTTCAAACATGGGCATTAAAACGATCATCTGTTACTCTCTGTGCTTCTAAGAGTCCTTCCTGACCCTAAGTCATTTGAAAGACTGAACAAGCCTTATTATCCAATATGGTTTTGTCATTCAGTATGTTTGTCATTCAATATGTTTGTCATTCAATACGTTTGTCATTCTATAAATATTACTGGACACCTACTGTGCTCCATATGCTATGAGGGATGCAGAATTGAATAGAATTAATACTTTCCATCAAGAACCTGGCTACTATAATCCAGTCATTCACAGTTTCAGGAAACCCTGGACAGAAGGGAAGATTGGGGTCTTTGATGAAACCACAGTTTCTCAGGGAGCAGCTTGCCTGTCTTCCTGTGGGATTATTCACTTTATCATCTCTAGTCATAGATGGCCTCAGTTCTATATGAAACATCTGCTAATAATAAGATTAAAAGTGATCTAGATTAAGCATTTTGATGTGCACCAGCCTAGGTATTAGGTATATTCCCATATTCTTACATTAATTTATTTGACATTCCTTCCTGTAAATCTCCTCGGGGCTGTGCAGGGGCATTTTTCAGTTTGATGTGCTGGTAATATTCTGGTTAAGTAATTGCCAATTTGGGAATGCAGACTCAGCTATGTTTTCCTCAAGTCCATTTTTCTCTTTGTGCTTTTTTCCAGTTGAGTTATGCCTTGAACCATACAAACAGAAAACTATCATTGGAACCTAAAATAACCATAAATGCCAAGATTGTTGTCGTTGGCGCATCCAATGTTGGAATTTCCTTCCTAGAAACATTGGTATTTTGGTAAGTTGTTTTACTTTATTTATTAGTTTGTTTTTAAAGGGGCCTTTCTCTTCCCACACCTGAGAGGGTCCCTTGAAAAGACAGACCTGATTTTTTTTTGACACCTCACATACCTTACCTATGTAGATTAATTAAAAAAAAAAAGAATCAGAGGAATATTCTAGATCAGAAGTTGGCAAACTCTGGCCTCTCAGGTCAAAGCAGGTCCACCTGCTTTTGAAAATAAAACTTTACAGGAACACAGTAATGCTCATCTATTTATGTTTTGTCTCTATTTTGTTAATACAGTGGCAGCTTTGAGCAGATGTGACAGAGACCACGTGGCCTGCAGTGCCTAGTATGTGTCAATCTGACCAATTCAAGATGTTTTTCATCCCGGTTTTATACTAGTGCTCACTTTTTGGCTGAATTATAAGAACCACCTAGAGCATTTGTTAACGATGTAGATTCCCAGACCTTGTAGACATATGGAAGGAGAAAGTCCCATGGAGGGCCCTGGGAGCTTGTATTTTAACAGATGTTCTATGTGATCAAACAGGTGTGGGGATGGACCAGTTTTGACTTTATGCATCAAGAACAGGCTTCAGAGGTGGCAGGCAGGCCAGGATGTTTCTTTCGATCCCTGTATTTTGGGTGTCAGGGGACAGAGTACATTCCCCCAGGACAACTGAGGTTCATGCATCTGTTTGAGCTGTTTTCTGTTATCCTTGAAGAAATGCATAATTTCTGCCCATTGTCCTGATAGGTGATTCCTGAGGCTTCTCAGCTCCCCCCACTAGCTTTCTATCTGATCAGCGAATTTCAGTCCCTCTTTAACAGGAAGAGCCCCAGGTTACTGTCAACAGCTTGTGTCTGTGGCCTGGTATCTCCACCACCAGCACGGAACTGCCAATGTGTCCCTGGCTTCTTTCAGATCCAGGTTACTTTTGTAAAAAGTCTCCGCGTGTTTTCAAACACCCTGGTTTGGAGGCACCGCAGACTCCTAAGTTAGGAGAATCTATTTCTTTACCCAAATCTTTTGCTCAAGACATATGAGAAAACTTTGGCTACCGTTCAAAACTGTAGGTGCTAAGAGGGGAGTGGGCAAAGGGGGCAAGGTATCCCCACTAGCTGAGTGGTGAGGGCTAAACAAGGAAAAGGGCAGAGGAAAGGCGCCCTAGAAGGTGTTTGTTCCTGGTGGACAGGGGGAGGAGCTAACCCCAGGTGATTAGTTTACTCATCTGACCTCACACTTAATGGAAGATTTTTTTCACTTCCTAGCCAGTTTGTTCAGTTATTCAGAACATACCCTTAGTTAACCAGATATAAGTCACCTGTCTTTAATTTTTTTAATTAATTAATTTTTGGTTGCGCTGCGTCACCATTGCTGGGCACGAGCTTTCTCTAGTTGTGGCGAGTAGGGGCTACTCTTTGCTATGATGTGCTGGCTTCTCTTCTGAAGAGCACAGGCTCTGGGTGCCAGCTCAGTAGTTGTGGCATGCGGGTTTAGTTGCTCTGAGGCATGTGGAATCTTCCTGGACCAGGGATTGACCCCATGTCATCTGCGTTGGCAGGCAGATTCAGATCCATTGTACCACCAATGAAGTCCTAATTTAAAAAAAAATATATATATATATATATATATATATATATATATATATATATATTTGGTAGTACTGAGTCTTGGTTGCAGCACGCAGGATCTTCCATCTTCGTTGCGACATTCATGCCAACTCTAAGTTGCAGCATGCAGGGTCTAGATCTCTGAGCAGGAATTGAACCCGGGCCCCCTGCATTGGGAGCACAGAGTCTTAGCCACTGGACAGCCAGGGAAGTCCCATAAGTCTCCTGTCTTTATTGAAATTAGAACAAAGTTCACAGGCTTTAAATACTGTGGTCAGTTCACCGCAATCTTGCATTGCATGGAAGGAATCATGAGATGCACTCAGGAAACTTCCTTTTCACTGCCTCTGCCGTTCTGTAGTCTGAGGTCTTCCCTGTTGTGACAGGACTCCTCACCTAAGATTCTGAACAGCAGTTGTATGCAGCCATTTTTGAATGATGAATGATCTGGGTGGAGTTGTGAAATTATAGTAGAGAAGAAGTTATCATAAACAGATCTTAAATCTTAATTTAGCTATATATCCAGTCATTATGTCTTGTTTAAAATGATTACATTGATATATACACATATAATTTTCTTTTTATGGAATCAACTTAGATTTAATAAAGACAGGTATAAATTTTGATATAAGTACTTGGTTGATTAAATTCCTCAATCAGACAGACCTTTTTAAAGCATTTTAAAGCACTCGTGGTTCTCTATCATGGTTGCACAGATTACGTCCACTAAAAATAGACCAGTATCAGTTTACGGATATCTAATCCCAAAGAGAGGAAATAGTTCTCTCATTATGTTCTCTAATTATTTCAAATCAGCAATCACCATAGTAACCTGCTGTAGATTTTACTTAACAATTTAACTGCCATTTGAACTGGATTTTATAAATGATTCGAGTTGGAATGAAATGGAAGAAACACTGTTTTCACCAAGCGCTGACCTCCAGTGAGGATTAAATCCACATTTTGGAGGCAAGATTTAGGAGTCGCCCTCCCGTGCTCCTGCTCTGTGTTATTAAACCCAGGTGGGGCCCCGTAGTTCCCAGAAAATCCATCTGAGGCCCAGTACAGCAACCTCTTTTTCCAGAAAATCTTGTCATCCTGTCATCTGGTGACAAAGCAAGCACAACCCTTTGTTCTTACATTATTTACATGCAGGAAAAACTGCAAAGCACCTTGGATCTCCTCTTCAGATACCAAAAGCAGCCCTTGCAGTAGTTCTTGGCCTTGTCATGTTCTTGTTTCCCCAAGTGCCATGATACTACTAGGATGTTGATGTGATTTGTCCACAGTCACCAACTAACACATCAGGGGGCTTCCCTCATAGCTCGCCTGCAACACAGGAGACCCCAGTCGATTCCTGGGTCAGGAAGATCTGCTGGAGAAGGGATAGGCTACCCACTCCAGTATTCTTGGGCTTCTCGGGTGGTTCTGCTGGTAAAGAATCCACCTGCAATGCAGGAGACCTGGGTTCTATCACTGGGTTGGGAAGATCCCCTGGAGAAGGGAAAGGCTACCCACTCCAGTATTCTGGCCTGGAGAATCACAAAGAGGATCACAAAAGAGTTGGACACAGCTGAGCAACTTTCACTTCCACCAACTAACACAGATACCTGGGTGTGAGCTCCACATGGGGGGGAGTGTTGAGGGGGTGTTTGGGGTTTTGGATTTTAGTACAGCATTCTGTCTGGTCCTCAGCTGCTCCCCACCCACAGCCAAACCTGCTCAGAGGACTCCCCTTCCTATCTGGTCGTCAGGCTAGTGGTTTGCTCGACAACTTCTTCTTGTCCTCATGAGGGCAAGGCCTCCTGGGCCCTCCAGTGCCCGGTGACATGACTGGCAGGCATTTCTAGAGACACACACTGCCCGCCATGTGTGTCCGCGTCCTCCTGGTCCTGGTGAGTCCTCTCATGCTGAGTTGAGTGGCCTTAGACTTTCTACGATTTCTGGTGACCTTCCTGAGCCAGCCCTGGCTGGCCGATACAGAGGGGAAAAGGGCAGGGTGATTCAGGGTGGAGGAAAAGCTCAGCCAACTTGCCCGCCATCCCCGCATCCAGGTCTTGTGCATCTGTCTTCTGAGGGCGCTGTGCCCGAACAACTCCACAGGGGGCAGAGGAGGGACTGTGTTCAGGCCCCCAGGCCTCACCCGGCAGGCGCATCCTGGCCTCCTTCCCCATCACCCACCTTGCCAGGACCGGAGGCTGGGCAGGGGGAGGACAGCAGACATGCCAGGGAGCTTTCTTGAGGTGGGGGGCATAGAGTAGAAAACCCCACCCATCTGTGGAATAGAGGGCAGTGAAGTGGAGGGGAAAGGGAACTTTTAAGACCCTTTGCTGTGTTTTTCTTCGTGCCCAGGACATTCAGGTGATGGACATGAGCTATATTAAAATTGTAGTTCTCATGATTGACAGGTGGTGTTTGTTTGGCTGCCTGCCCCTTTGGGACGGAAAGGTGTTGTCTTGGGCAGTGTAGTTGTTTGGTCTTATCCTTCCTGGTCCTTCTGCTTAAAGCCCCAAACACTGGATTTTGGCAGAAAGCTCTTGGCCTCAGCCATTGGTCCCCCTCTCCGGCCAACCAGAGCTGCAGTTCTGCCCTCCTCCCCTGCTGAGGGAGGGTCACGGCAGGGGACCCCCAGTCCTGCCAACCCTGAGGTGCTGTGACCCCAGGAGCTCCACCAACTCTGTCAGAGTTCAGTCTAAAGGGAACTCTGCGTTCTCAGATCAACAGCCAGGTCCAGAGGGGAGTGTCCATCATCTGTCAGGGAGATGCCATGTCCTAAAGGAGAGCTTCGCAAGGAAGTCAGAAAGCTCTTTCCAGAAATCAAGGGACCTCTTTCCTCATAGCCAGTCATATTTTTACCAGCTCCTTGTTCCTGCAGAACTCCCCAAAGGCAATGCTTTGACAATGTTGGGCTTTCTACAACAGTACTCCAAAATCAGTTTTAAAAAAGAATTATGGACATGCTCTACCAAAAAAGGGGGATGAGATAAGAACCGAGTCTATGAACTCATTTTATGTCTTATGTCCTTTTTACTCAAAAGTTTGGTCTGGACTTCAGCGAGATCAACATCGCCTGAGAGCTTATTAGAAACACAGAGCCTCAGGCCCCACCACTGTCAGTGTCCCAGATAGACAATTTATCTTCCAGAATTGTACACAACAGCTTCTTCCTTCTGTCTTTGTCATCAAGCCACTGAGCTGAAGCAGTTACTGTTTGATTCTGTTTCAGCTCATGTGTCTCTATGCCTTGTGTATTATATTATTTACTCCCAATTATGGAGCAGCTCCTTTTAATCCATTACTTAAAAATCTTTCCTAATTGAATTCTGATGTAAAGAATCTCTCGAGGAGCCTCTAATGGCCCTCGAGAAACGCATGAATGAACCCTGAGATGACAGTGACTGAAAGCAGCCCCGGGTGGTGTCCCCACAACTCTGGGTGGTTGGAGGAAGATGCCCTTTGGTTCTCGGGGAGCTCCAGTGGGCACCAGGTCCCCCACTGCCTCGTCCTCCACTCCTGCCCCCAGGAAGAGGTGTCAAAATTCCTACCGTGTCGTCTCACCCCAGGGTGAAATTTCTGGCTTTCGACCTGGGCCTTGATCCCACATCCCTGTGGGCATGTCAAGGTGACTAAGAACAGCTTCGAACTACAGGGCACGTTTGCGAGGCTGCAGTTGTGCCAGGTGACCGGAACACGCGCTATCAGGTGGCGCAGGACCACGCCGCGCCCAGCGTAACTGTGGATCTGGCGGATGCAGCCGAGCGCTTGCAACTTAATGAGGCTTCTTATCTCCACCTTTGTCTGAGGACAGCTGAGGTCTTCCGTGTGGCCTGTCACTAATTAGGTGATTCATTAAGTAGTGCTTACGTGCCGATCTCAGAGCTGAATCCCAGCGAACAGGTTGCTGGCTGTCCTGTGTGTGCTGCCAGCCTCTGCCCCAGGGACTGAGGGCCCTGTGCTGGCTCTGATCACCCTCTGGGTACCCTGGAAATGCGGGGTGGTGGCCGGGCCGTGACACCTGCTGCGGAGCAGGCAAGAGATCCCTGGGGCAGGTCACGTATCACCGCTTGTTGCGTTGGCACCACGATGGGGCCTGTGGTAGGGGTGTGGGGAGCGGGGAGGAGGGCTGGTACAGAGGCCCCTCTGATGGCCTGGGGAGAGGCAAGGTGAGGGGCGGGGATAGTGCCTCCCCAGGCAGAAGGAGCTGACATCCTGCATCCAGAAAAGACTGATCCAGAGCCATCCTCGTCACCATCAGCTTTCCTAATCTGATCCTAGTATTGAAGCGCACAGGCATCCCTGGGTTTTCCTGCATTTTGCAGATGCTGCATTTCTTTTATAAATTGAAAGTCTGTGGAAGCCCTGCATTGTCAGATGACAGTTAGCATTTTATAGAAAAAACGTATTTTTTAGTTAGTACGTTGTTTTTGTAGACATCATGTTACTGCGCACTGAATAGACTATAGTGTTTTCAAACATAACTTTTGTGTGCACTGGGAAACCAAAAAAAAAAAAAAAAAAAATACAGGTGACTCACTTTATTGAGATATTGGCTTTATTGTGGGTCTGGAACCAAATCCACAGTATCTGAGGTGGCCTGTGACTAAGGTTAAAATAAAGTATCTTCACTTACTGACATCATTCCTTCCTGCTCCCTTCAGGAGATCTTTTCTCATCTCCAGTGGCTCACTTTAGAGGCTCCCAGAGCAAAAGGAAAGCAGCCTTTCTGAGCAATGTCAGGCCTTTTGGGGGGATCAGCTAATTGCCATATTTTGTGGGTTCTCTGAGCCTCTGGGGTAAAAGATGTTAAACAGGAAGCTCTTTCTCCATGATCGCATGAAACGTAAACCACACATGTGGACCAGTAACAGAGTCAACTGCTCAGCCTCCAGCCTCTGCAGTCAGCTCATTTTCAAATGATGACATCGGCCCCTGTCTTGGTTTGCATTCCTGCAAATGCTGAAAACAAAGAATTTGGTGCCAGTAGTTTATTTGGAGGTGATCTCTGAGAACTCCCTGAGTGAGCAGGTCAGATGGGACAGGCAGGGAAGCCAGCAAAGCCCCCAGATCACGTGCCTTTGGGTCATTGTAGACACTGCGGCTCAGTGCTGCCAGGACCTGCGGGGTCACAGCTGGGAGCGGTCCCTCTGTGCTCAAGGAAGCAGGTATTTACCCACCAGTTCTTGTCCATCTGGTCACTCTTGGGCTATGCTTCCATCCTGTCCCTCCAGCTGCCACGGTCAGGCGGTCACCCTGGGCAGAGAAGGCAGAAAAGCACTGAGGCAGGAGGATCATTTACAGGGGATGTGTGTGTGTGTGAGGGGGTCCCCTGCTAACCTGGTTCCTTTTGTTTGTTCTCCTTTCTTTCTGTTTTTAAAAATACTTATTTATTTATTTGGATGTGCCCAGCCTTAGTTGTGGCAGGCAGCATCTAGTTCCCTGACCAAGGATGGAGCCCAGCCCCCTGCACTGGGAGCGTGGAGTCTTAGCCACTGGACCACCAGGGAAGTCTGTGTTCTCTTTTCTTAATATTCATACCATTGCCCTTTAACGACGGAGAAAGCAATGGCAACCCACTCCAGTACTCTTGCCTGGAAAATCCCATGGAGGGAGGAGTCTGGTAGGCTGCCATCCATGGGGTCGTGAAGAGTGAGACACGACTGAGTGACTTCACTTTCACTTTTCACTTTCATGCATTGGAGAAGGAAGTGGCAACCCACTCCAGTGTTCTTGCCTGGAGAATCCCAGGGATGGGGGAGCCTGGTGGGCTGCCGTCTATGGGGTCACACAGAGTCGGACACGACTGAAGCGACTTAGCAGCAGCAGCAGCCCTTTAACGAAGTGCGCGGGTCTAGACGAAGGCAGAGGGAAGAGAGGCAAGAAGAGAAAGCTCTGTCAGGAGGCTTTCCTGACCTCCTGCCACCTCTGTCCCCAGGCATCCTGGAGGCTCTAGAGAGAACCCAGGCGTTCTGCTCCACGAGAAACCTCAGTGGGAACAAAGTGGACAAGAAGGTTCCTGGGTAGGGAAGATCCCCTGAAGAAGGAAATGGCAGCCCACTCCAGTACTCTTGCCTGGGAAATCCCATGGACAGATGAGCCTGGTGAGCTACAGTTCATGGGGTAGCATAAGAGTCAGACATGACTTCATGACTCAAACAACAACTTTTTGTATAAGCAACAGTTTGCAAAAATTCCAAACTCTCCAATTCTATAATCAAAGCTACTTTTCTGGGTAAGGGTGACTAGGTGGTAGTTATAAAAAGACCCTGAGACCCTGTTCCTGTGGTAACAATCCAGCAGAGTTGCAGTGCACCCAAGGAATGTGTATTTTTAAGACTCACCAGGTAATTTTGACACATAGCCAGGTTTAATCACCATTTATGGAGACTTTTCCTCAAACTTGGCAGTCTTACCCATAAGGAAACCTATTCCCGCCCCACCCCCCCCACCCCCCCCCCCACCCCCGCGCCGTGATTGCTCATTGTAATTGAGCTGTTTTTATGGGCTGTGTCTTCCAAACCACATTTTCTGATTCTCAACAAATCATATAACTTCTAAGTCTCATCGTTACTTTGGGGCTTACCAGGCATCATTATTAACATATCATTAAACATTGCATAGCTGAAGCCATTGCCCCAGGTTCATAGTAGTTACGTGTTGAATTGGACCCAGTAGAAAGCATTTCACAAAGCTTCATGCTTCAACTATTCACCCTTAAGAATGAAGGCCCAAGAAGATACCCACCGAGCATGAGGAAACCTGCCTTGACTGTGTCAATAAAGCTTTCCTAACCTCCAGTATATGCCCAAAGCAGAGCACCCTCCTCACCCTCCCCACCCAGAAGTGATCTCACTTGCTTTTTAAAAACTATCCAGAGGTTTTGGGTTGTTGTGTTTTCATTTTCATTCATTTCTATGCATATTTTGATTTCTTCTATGATTTGTTGGTTATTCAGAAGCGTGTTATTTAGCCTCCATATGTTTGAATTTTTAATAATTTTTTTCCTGTAATTGAGATCTAATCTTACTGCACTCTGGTCAGAAAAGATGACTGGAATGATTTCAGTTTTTTTGAATTTACCAAGGCTAGATTTATGGCCCAGGATGTGATCTATTCTGGAGAAGGTTCCGTGTGCACTTGAGAAAAAGGTGAAGTTGATTGTTTTGGGGTGAAATGTCCTATAGATATCAATTAGGTCTAGCTGGTCCATTGTGTCATTTAAAGTTTGTGTTTCCTTGTTAATTTTCTGTCTAGTTGATCTATCCATAGTTGTGAGTGGGGTATTAAAGTCTCCCACTATTATTGTGTTACTATTAATTTCCTCTTTCATACTCGTTAGCGTTTACCTTACATATTGCGGTGCTCCTATGTTGGGTGCGTATATATTTATAATTGTTATATCTTCTTCTTGGATTGATGTTTTGATCATTATGTAGTGTCCTTCATAAATGACCCAATCAAAAAATGGGCCAAAGAACTAAACAGACATTTCTCCAAAGAAGACATACAGATGGCTAACAAACACATGAAAAGATGCTCAACATCACTCATTATCAGAGAAATGCAAATCAAAACCACAATGAGGTACCATTACACGCCAATCAGGATGGCTGCTATCCAAAAGTCTACAAGCAATAAATGCTGGAGAGGGTGTGGAGAAAAGGGAACCCTCTTACACTGTTGGTGGGAATGCAAACTAGTACAGCCGCTATGGAGACCAGTGTGGAGATTTCTTAAAAAACTGGAAATAGAACTGCCATATGACCCAGCAATCCCACTGCTGGGCATACACACTGAGGAAACCAGATCTAAAAGAGACACGTGCACCCCAATGTTCATTGCAGCACTGTTTATAATAGCCAGGACATGGAAGCAACCTAGATGCCCATCAGCAGATGAATGGATAAGGAAGCTGTGGTACATATACACCATGGAATATTACTCAGCCATTAAAAAGAATTCATTTGAATCAGTTCTAATGAGATGGATGAAACTGGAGCCCATTATACAGAGTGAAGTAAGCCAGAAAGATAAAGACCAATACAGTATACTAACGCATATATATGGAATTTAGAAAGATGGTAACGATAACCCTATAGGCAAAACAGAAAGAGACACAGATGTGCAGAACAGACTTTTGGACTCTGTGGGAGAAGGCGAGGGTGGGATGTTTCAAGAGAACAGCGTTGAAACATGTATATTATCTAGGGTGAAACAGATCACCAGCCCAGATTGGATGCATGAGACAAGTGCTCGGGGCTGGTGCACTGGGAAGACCCAGAGGGATCGGGTGGAGAGGGAGGTGGGAGCGGGGATCAGGTTGGGAAATACATGTAAACCCATGGCTGATTCATCTCAATGTATGACAAAAACCACTACAATATTGTAAAGTAATTAGCCTCCAACTAATAAAAATAAATGGGAAAAAAAACTATCCAGGTCTTTTTATTTATTTATTTTTATTTTATTTTTGGCTGCACTGGGTCTTTGTTGCTGCATGGTCTTTCTCTAGCTGTAGCAAGTTGGGGTTACTCTTTGTTGCGGCACATGGGCTTCTCATTGTGGTGGCTTCTTGTTGCAGAGCACAGGCTCTAGGGTTCATGGGATTCAGTACTTGTGGCCCACGGCCTTAGCTGCTCCATGGCATGTGGAATCCTCCCAGACCAGGGACTGAACCTGTGTCTCCTACATTGGCAGGCAGATTCTTAGCCACTTGACCACCAGGGAAGCCACCTCTCATTTGCTATTGAATTCCCACAATGCTTGTTTTTTCCAGTCTTGAGGAATGATTCTGATTCTGTCTTGTACTTTGCAATTTCTCGTGTGTGAAGGGTTTCCAGTTTGCCTTTTATAGGTGCCATCTTGGTATTTATACCTTGCATGTGCTCAAAGGATAAATGTATGGCATTTTTCAGTTCAGTTCAGTCGCTCAGTTGTGTCTGACTGTTTGTGACCCCATGGACTTTGCGACCCCCGGGAAGCATGCCAGGCTTCCCTGTCCATCACCAACTCCCAGATTTACTCAAACTCATGGCCATTGAGTCAGTGATGCCATCCAACCATCTCATCCTCTGTCATCCCCTTCTCTTCTGCCTTCAATCTTTCCCAGCCTCAGGGTCTTTTCCAATGAGTCAGTTCTTCGCATCAGGTAGGCCAAAGTATTGGAGTTTCAGCTTCAGCATCAGTCCTTCCAATGAATATTCAGGACTGATTTCCTTTAGGATGGACTGGTTGGATCTCCCTGCTATCCAAGGGACTCTCAAGAGTCTTCTCCAACACCACAGTTCAAAAGCATCAATTCTTCAGCACTCAGCTTTCTTTATAGTCCAGCTCTCACATCCATACATGACTACTGGAAAGACCATAACTTTGACCAGATGGATCTTTGTTGGCAAAGTAATATGCTTTTTAATATGCTGTCTAGGTTGGTCATAACTTTTCTTCCAAGGAGCAAGCATCTTTTAATTTCATGGCTGCAGTCACCATCTGCAGTGATTTTGGAGCCCCCCCCAAAATAAAGTCTGTCACTGTTTCCATTGTTTTCCCATCTATTTGCCATGAAGTGATGGGACCAGATGCCATGATCTTCATTTTCTGAATGTTGAGTTTTAAGCCAACTTTTTCACTCTCCTCTTCACTTTCATCAAGTGGCTCTTTAGTTCTTCTTTGCTTTCTGCCATAAGTGTGATGTCATCTGCATATCTGAGGTTATTGATATTTCTCCCAGCAATCTTGATTCCAGCTTGTTTTTCATCCAGCCCAGCATTTCTCATGATGTACTCTGCATATAAGTTAAATAAGCAGGGTGACAAAATACAGCTTTGACATACCCCTTTCCCGATTTGGAACCAGTCTGTTGTTCCATGTCCAGTTCTAACTGTTGCTTCTTGACCTGCATACAGATTTCTCAGGAGGCAGGTCAAGTGGTCTGGTATTACCATCTCTTGAAGAATTTTCCACAGTTTGTTGTGATCCACACAACAAAGGCGTTGGCATAGTCAATAAAGCAGAAGTAGATGATTTCTGGAATTCTCTTGCTTTTTCTTTGATCCAACGGATGTTGGCAATTTGATCTCTGTTTGCTCTGCCTTTTCTAAATCCAGTTTGAACATCTGAAAGTTCACAGTTCATGTACTGTTGAAGCCTGGCTTGGAGAATTTTGATCATTACTTTGCTAGCATGTGAGATGAGTGCAATTGTGTGGTAGTTTGAGCATTCTTTGACATTGCCTTTCTTTGGGATTGGAATGAAAATTGACCTTTTCCAGTCCTGTGGCCACTACTGAGTTTTCCAAATTTGCTGGCATATTGAGTACAGTACTTTCACAGCATCATCTTTTAGGATTTGAAATAGCTCAACTGAAATTCCACCACCTCCACTAGCTTTGTTCATAGTGATGCTTCCTAAGGCCCACTTGACTTGGCACTCCAGGATGTCTGGCTCTAGGTGAGTGATCACACCATCATGGTTATCTGGGTCATGAAGATCTTTTTTTAGTTCTTCTGTGTATTGTTGCCACCTCTTCTTAATATCTTCTACTTCTGTTAGGTCCCTACCATTTCTGTCCTTTATTGAGCCCATCTTTGCATGAAATGTTCCCTTGGTATCTTTAATTTTCTTGAAGAGATCTCTAGTCTTTCCCATTCTATTGATTTCCTCTGTTTCTTTGCATTGATCACTGAGGAAGGCTTTCTTATCTCTCCTTGCTATTCTTTGGAACTCTACATTCAAATGGGTGTATTCCCTTTTCTCCTTTGCCTCTTGCTTCTCTTCTTTTCACAGCTATTTGTAAGGCCTCCTCAGACAACCATTTTGCCTTTTTGCATTTCTTCCCTTGGGGATGGTCTTGATCACTGCCTCCTATACAGTGTCACGAACCTCCTTCCATAGTTCTTCAGGCACTCTGTCTATCAGATTTAACCCCTTGTATTTATTTCTCATTTTCACTGTATAATCATAAGGGATTTGATTTAGGTCATACCTGAATGTTCTAGTGCTTTTCCTTACTTTCTTCAATGTAAGTCTGAATTTCACGATAAGGAGTTCATAAATTGAGCCACACTCAGCTCCCGGTCTTCTTTTTGCTGACTATATAGAGCTTCTCCATCTTTGGCTGCAAGGAATATAATCAATCTGATTTCAGTATTGACCGTCTGGTGATGTCCATGTGTAGAGTCTTCTCTTGTGTTTTTGGATGATGGTGTTTGCTATGACCAGTATATTTTCTTGGCAAACCTCTATTAGGCTTTGCCCTGCTTTATTCTGCACGCCAAGGCCAAATTTGCCTGTTACTCCAGGTATTTCTTGACTTCCTACTTTGGCATTTCAGTCCCCTATAAGGAAAAGGACATCTTTTTTGGGTGTTAGTTCTAGAAGATCTTGTAGGTCTTCATAGAACCATTCAACTTCAGCTTCTTCAGCATTACTGGTCAGGGCATAGACTTGGATTAGCGTGTTATTGAATGGTTTGCCTTGGAAACAAACAGAGATCATTCTGTTGTTTTTGAGATTGCATCCAAATACTGGCATTTCGGACTCTTTTGTTGACTATGATGACTACTCCATTTCTTCTAAGGGATTCTTGCCCTCAGTAGTAGATATAATGGTCCTCTGAGTTAAATGCATCCATTCC
This sequence comes from Dama dama, assembly GCF_033118175.1. NCBI lineage: Eukaryota > Metazoa > Chordata > Mammalia > Artiodactyla > Cervidae > Dama > Dama dama. The sequence continues at coordinate 40,187,743 of NC_083703.1, forward strand.
AGTCCATTTTAGTTCACTGATTCCTAGAATGTCGATGTTCACTCTTGCCATCTCTTGTTTGACCAGTTCCAATTTGCCTTGATTCATGGACCTAACATTCCAGGTTCCTATGCAATATTGCTCTTTACAGCATTGGACTTTACTTCCATCACCAGTCACATCCACAACTGGGTATTGTTTTTGCTTTGGCTCCATCTCTTCATTCTTTCTGGAGTTATTTCTCCACTGATCTCCAGTAGCTTATTGGGCACCTGGCGGCCTGAGGAATTCGTCTTTCAGTGTCCTATCTTTCTGCCTTTTCTACTGTTCATGGGGTTCTAATGACAAGAATACTGAAGTGGTTTGCCATTCCCTTCTCCAGTGAACCGCTTATCCTTGTTTGCCGCTTATCCTTCTTCATCAGAAGGCAGACAGAATGAAACCACAATCACAGAAAACTAACCAGTCTGATCACATGGACCATAGCCTTGTCTAACATGAGCCATGACGTGTAGGGCCACCCAAGATGGACGGGTCATGGTGGAGAGTTCTGACAAAACGTGGTCCACTGGAGAAAGGAATGACATTTTTACTTCATGTATGTAGAGAGGAAAACATCTTAAATCACTTCCTCTAAATCATAAAGCAAAACTCAGTTTTATTTTGTTCTTTTTGTTGGAACTCCCAAATTTTGGTCTCATTTGTTCAATGGACATTTCAAGCATTACACTCATTTTCTTTTTTTTTTTTTGGTAAGGATTATGTTTTAACCTTCATGCACAGATACATAAGCTTTTCCTCTGAGATCCTGCTCCCCAAGTCTCCCCCGCCCAACTCCCCTTATCCTAACCACCAGCCTCCCTCCCCTGCCAGGTCCCTGGAGAATCCACAGGTCACCAAGGTCATGCCAGGCAGGACATTGTGCCTGATTGTGGATCCAGTGTTGATAAGAGATCCTTGACGCCACACACAAGCCTGGACGCAGGCAGGTTTAAGCGACTTCTTCCTTGGCCCTTTCCTCTGGGCTCCATCCTGGTTCCTCCAGGGGCTTCCAGGAGCAGGGGAGACATGCAAGACGGCATCCACTCGGTGAAGACTGACTGTGTCCCTTCTTAAAGGGTTTAGGATCATTGATCACAGGCTTCTACCCATCCAGTTTTCCCCCGGAGGTCAGAGTGTACAGTTACCGAGAGCTTTGTGGCTACACAGGCAGCTGCTGTGTGTCATTTTGACTCACACAACAAAAATGAAGTCAGTGGTCAAGGACATTGTCCAAAAGTCTCTTTTGTAATCTAAGCAGGAAAAAATATTGCAGAAGGAAGTTAAACATTTTCCAGAAGAAAAGCTAGATTCTCTTAATAGGTTCTCTACTCATAAGAAATATTTCTCTTTGATTTGCTTTCTCCCTGTATTTTTCCTCTCATATTGTAAGTCCACATAACTCCTAACTTTGAAATTCCACCATTTTATTCATTTTGTGAAATCACGTGGTATCATTAAGACCAGATTAAGTCTGAGTTATTCTTGGACTAGTCAAATGTGCAGTTTGCTTAAATATCCATCTCGAGCTGGGATTCACCGTTCAGTTGGCAAATATTTTTGTCATTGTGCTGAGCGATTCAGAAAGCAGAGATTTTAGTAAATTAAAGTGTAACATTTAGATTGATATGGGATAATTGGTTTCCCTCCACATTATCTGTTTGTTTGAATAAAACCATTAATGGAAACAGTTAATTAAATTACTTGCTTTGGTTGTGCTAATTATGCACCCCCCCAGGAAATCAGCAAAAACATAAAAATAAAAAATAATATGCATTCACTGGCAGGTTGACAGGTTTCTACTGCCCAGAAGGGTAAGAAACCTGAGAAGCATTGTGTTTCTTTTATCGTGTTCACCATAACTTGGCAATGTGACCCTCTTTATGTGAAGGATAAGAACGTTTAGACCTAATTCTGTAGCTGTCCTTCCAAAGCATGGAATGAAACGCAATACCTTTTACTTATTTCCCTGGATACTCTAATCCCTCCCTGCCTCACAAGTGTCTTTGAGCCGTTCCTCCCTCTGTATCCACAGCAACATGAAATCCCACTGGAATTATCTGCTGTGAAAATGCAGGTGCACTTGTTTAATGTTTCATTGGCCTGAGCACTTCACTTGAACTTTTTTTTTCTTTTTTTTTTTGGTTCCACGGCATGATGACCTTTGATTTCAGAGTGGAGGGCTCACGGTGATGCTACATTTTGTTTTCACGCATAAAGCCGATAGTGTGAGACCCAAGATAGTGCCTTTTCCGAGGTGCCACTGCTTCTGCCATCTCGTCTAACACATGTCCATACCCAAATGCCCCCGTGACCCCCTCTTCTGTGTGCAGGAACTTTTTGATTATTGAATATTGAAATAATATTGAATTTTGAATATTGAAAGAATAAAAGCCTTAAATGTTTTGTCTCCATATTTCATCTGAAGAAAAGCTAAGATCTATATGTACATGAGAAACACTATGATGATTGTGGATTGATACTCTTGTGAAAGTCGCTCTGGTGTCTGACTCTTGGTGACCCCAGGGACTGTAGCCCACCAGGCTCTTCTGTCCATGGGATTCTTCAGGCAGTAATACTGGAGTGGGTTGCCATTTCCTTCTCCAGGGGATCTTACCAACATGGGACTCGAACCCAGGTCTCCCACAATGCTGGTGGATTCTTTACTATCTGGGCCACCGTAACTATCTAAGAGTATTATATCTAAGAGTATTTTATAACTCTCTCAGAGTATTCTAAGAGTACCTAAGAGTACTATAACTAAGAGTACTATGACTATCTAAGAGTATCTGATACTCAGTTATAAATTTAAGAAATTAAATATTTGGATGTTTCTAAATCAGGCTGACAGAGATTGCTATAACAGAAAGATATGAGGTTGGAGATTAAATGGAAATGCTGGTGGTAATTTCATATAAAGGCATGAAAGAGTCAGGAACTTCATGGAACTGCAAGAAGTTGACTTTCAAAGAACAGTGGGGAGGCAAGGTTATGCCCCAAACATAGGAACTGAGATACCAGGCTCATGAATTTGAACTTAATGTTTTGGTCATGAAAATAATTAACATGCATTGAAAATGTTCAGTGTAACAGGAAATATTCTCAGTGTTTTATAGGTGCTATTTAATCTCATCCTCACATCCCTCATATGAGGAGTGAGGCTTTATTATTTTCATTTCACAGGCCAGAAACTGAGCCACAGAAAGGTTGAATAGCTTGCCTGAGGCCAAAGAGCTAGAAAGTGCTCCAGCCAGGAGTCCAGTAAGGCAATCTGACCCCTGACCCCATGGTCTTAGCCACACTGCTCTGCATTCAGCAAAGTGTTGAGTAGATACGGGGACTTTAAGCCAGGAACAATTAAGCTTGGATTTAATTTAAAAAGAGTTCCCAGGAAGATAGACAGGAGAGATACTTGTGCCAGAGAGACTAACCCTGGGACTGTTTTCTCTAGGCAAGAAGGTGAGCTAAGGCAGTGTGTCCTGAGAATGGCAGGTGTTGGGTGTTCAAGAGACATGGACAATGCAAACATAACTAGAGGTGGTGACCAGTTGTGGGGAAGGAGAGGGAGGGTAGGAGCCCCAGGTTCCCAACTTAAGAGGGGATCAGTTGACCATGCCTTTGATGAAGTTGAGAGAGAAGTGGGAGGGGGCCACAGACCCATCCCATTGTTTAGACACGTACTGAATTTGGTATGCCTGTGGAGTGGCCACATTAGGACTGATGGGCATCTGGAAATTAGATTTCTAGCTCAGAAAAAAAGTATAATTTAAAGATGTAAGATGAAGTCATGGTGGTCGATTCCACCACCTGGTCAATCCCAGGCTAAGCATGGAGCCTGGGAAGCTTGGCAAAGGGTAGATGGGCCATGGAGGAGGAGATGGTGAAGAAAGCAGTCTTCAAGGAGAACCTCAAGACAGTGCGGTCTCAGATTGAGAGTTCTATATGTTAGCTTCTGGATGGGGCCTCCTCCATGGCCCCAGCCATCTCTATGTCCTCCAGCCCTCCCTCCTCAGGATTACCATCAGCAGTGGTGCCTTACCCACCATTGCTAGTCCATGGGTGAGCCCCAGAACCCTGCACACATCTCTGCCTTTTTCTTCAATCAAACCCTGTGGAGTCGACTGTCCACTTCCTGCCTGGACCCTGGATAATATGAGGATCTTCCCTCATTCCCACCCACCATTCCTTTACAAGTCAGTGTGTAGAGACTTCTAGCAGCCACCCAGTATTTATTCTGTACTTTGTCTTAATAACAGAACCCTGGGCAGTGTGGTTCTTGGAAAACCCAGTGTGTTTCTCTTTGAAAAACCACATCTCCCAGCCTTCCTTGCTGCTACATAAGGCCATGTCACTAAGTTCTGCCATGTCAGCGGACGGACCACATGAGACTTTCAGGGAAGCTCCTTAAAGAGCAACCCTTGCTCCCCATTCCTCCTCCCTTCCGCCTATAGTGTGGATGTAGGGTGGATGTGATGGCTGGAGCTGCAGGAGCCACTTTGGACCTGAGGTGACCTTAGGAATGGAAGGCACGCAAGAGCAGTAGAGAAGCAGGGTCTGCTGATGGCATGGCTCCACCGTATCAGCACGAGACAGGTCACTTTCAGGTTTCTTAAGTACAGCTGAAAGAGAAATTTGCTGGGAGAGACAGGAGGGGAGCTTGAAGAGGAGACAGGGTTGATGGGGGACCTCTCTCTTCTGAATCGGAGCGGGAAGGAACATTGCTCTTGTTGGAGTATGTGGAGGTGGCAAAAAGGGAAATGGGGGAGGGATCCTGCCGGGGTGGGGGGCTCTTTTCTGTTTTCCTTATGACATGGGAGGTGTTCTCACTTGAAAACGAGACAGGGCATAGTAAGGAGAATGAGAAAGGGTGAAATGGCAACCCTGAAGAGTGGATGAAGAATCAGAGAAGCCACAAGGGAGAGCACAGAAGGAATTTGGCTGAAGCTAAAGCACAGGAGTAAATAAAAATAGATAAAAATTAATGAATAGATAAAAATTAAGAAAATGCCCCTCCTCTAATCTTTTGGTGAAACCTTTAACTGTATAATATAATTCAGGGCAATGCAGGGCAGTAATTTGGCAAATTAAAGTCATTTTACAAGTGGTCCATGTTGTTAGTTCAAATTATTCAGTGCCAAAGAGATTGTTTCTGTTGTAAAAGATATTGCTGAATAATCACTAAGCCTCCTATTCACACAGAGATGTGAAGGAGGCCTGCATATAGATGTTATTTATATACATAAACCACATTTTGATCACTTAGCCTCCAAAGCCCAAATAAATTTTGACCACACGTGAGTATAAACACATATTATTATTTGCATTTTCCATTAAATGGTAAGAAATCAAAGGCCTATGATTGGTGTCTTTGCAGACTGGCAGCCCTAAGTAGTTGGGGTTAATTGTAACCTTTATGTTATTTGAATGGATTCAAAATTATTATTGTTAGAGGATAGATGTTCTTGGTTTTCTTTGTATCAAATAAGAATATTCACCTTTAAATGACACACATCCCTAGAGACTTTAGAGCAGACCCTTTCATAATATTTAGCTACTTTTAAATGTCAGGTGCAGTTGAGTTTATTCCATTGCCGGCCGTGTGTGCCCTCACCAAAAGGCTCCAGCTTTTAATGGTACTTAACAGATTGTCAGCAAATTGATAGCATTTCCACGTTTGGAAATTTTCCAGTTCCCTCCTGGGTAAGGAGGGCAGGTGTTCTTCTCTAACTTGGAGATGGTTTCTTTTTTGACATTGGTTGGTATAAGGGGAGGGGTGAACCAAGAAGAGATTTTTAGGGGAAAAAAATACCTTCCTCGTCCTGCTGAAGGCCAGGAGAAGATCAGCTCACCCAGAAAATGTTGCTGACTCGACCTGGAGGGTAGATCTGCCCAGCAGGAGAGCTGTAAATATTTCAGGGAGACCTAGAGGGAAGGAGTGCTGAGAAGCGCCCACTTAACATGTGTGCTGAGTAGACTGCTCACCACCCCCCAGGCCACTGGTCTCTGGGAAACCTGGGTGAATGCAGTGGGTGCTACTTGGGGTCAGAAGGCAAGGTTTTCATTTCTGGTCCAGCTGATTCTGACCTTCCTGACCATGAAGAAATTATCTACCATTTCCAACCTTGATTTTCTTCAGTCTGAAATACAGATAAATGCAAACCTGCCTCCTGCCCCCAGCAGAAATTGTCTTGAAGATTAATCTCGTATGACGATGCCCATAAGGGCACCTTGAGCCCTGGAAAGCCTGATGCGAATAAATATAAGGCAGCTTTGCTCTCAAAAGGAATCCTCCAGCATTCTCTCCTCTGTGATGCGGTGGCCTCCTGATTTGAGTAGTGACAAACATCTGAAAGTCATAAATCTATTGTTGACTGTGGGAATTAGATGACCTTTGCATCCTTGTCCACAGTTTGGGGTCTTACAGGGCAGTGGAGACCAAGGTTAGATGAGAAGATGCTGGAGCCAAACGACCTGGTTCACATCCTACCTCCAGACTTCCTGGATGTACTGTCTTGGGCAAATTGCTTTGCCTCCATTCCACACAGTAAAGTCAGGGTAGTAATAGTACTGCTTCAAGGACTCGGGGAGGGCCTCGCAGAACCCCTGAGTGCAAGCACTCAGCAAGTTTTCACTCTGGTGGTTAGGGTTCCATGCTGTTTCTCAGAAGTCATCTGAAACTCAAACTTTGCTTGTGTGTGTGTGTGTGTGTGTGTGTGTGTGTGTGTGTATGTGTGTGCGCGCGCGCGTGCGCACTTAGTTGCTCAGTCACATCTGACTCTGCGACCCCATGAACTGTAGCCCACCAGGCTCCTCTGTTCATGGGGATTCTCCAGGCAAGAGTACTGGAGTGAATTGCCATGCCCTCCGCCAGGGGATCTTCCCCACCCAGGGATGGAACCCAGGTCTCCCACATTACATGTGGATTCTTTACCATCTGAACCATGAGGGAAGCCCATGAATACTGGCGTGGGTAGCCTATCCCTTCTCCGGGAGATCTTCCCAATTTTGACTTACACTAAATCTGCCTGCTTCCTCCTAATTTGCAGTTTGATTTTGTTTTACTCTGAAAAGCAAATTTTTAAAAATTAATGTTCTGCCTTCACAGGATGGCAGTTTGGGAAGTTCGTGTCATTAACTGTTCCAATGCCCTCTTTCTCCTTTAAATGGTTGGTTCTCTTGAAAGGTTTTTGCAAAAAGAGTTGCTATTGTCAAAGAAAGCAGCAACAATTAGAAGACATGTGAAATAAGGTTCAGTTGAATTACAATGAACTTTCACAGAATTGTGCTTTACCTTTTTTTTTTCTTCTTTCTCCTTAGCTCTCATCTGAAGTTCAGTAATCTCACCTTGATTTCAACCTACGGACTCCCAGGAAAAAAACTTCTGGGCAATGAACAAAGGAAATTTTTAGCAAATGAGTATGAATTTCATTTTTAAAAGTTTATTTTATATGAGCATAAAGATGATTTACAATGTTGTGTTAGTTTCAGGTGTATAGCACAGTGATCCATTTATACATATATCCATTCTTTTTTAGATTCTTCTCCCATATAGTTATTACAGAATATTGAGTAGAGTGCCCTGTGCTGCACAGTCGGTCCTTGTTGATTATCTATTTTGTATATAGCAGTGTGTATCTATTAATCCCAAACCCCCAGTTTATCCTTCCCCTGCTTTTTCATACTGAAGCCTAAATGCCCTCATTTATGTGCTGTCCTTTTTCTGCTAAATAGTAGAAAAGGGAAGTGGTGGGCTTTTCTTGTGGGTTCAGACTCTCTTTAGGAGATGCAAATTCAAGTTCAGAGTGAATGGCAGGGTTGGGATGATGCTGGCCTGTTCCAGACATCTGAGACGAGTCTGCTGACCCAGACACCACCAACACTCAGGTTCTGAGTGACACTCCAGGGCAGGGGAGCTTGGTGACTGTATTTGCATCAGAACAGGCAACCTGCTGGAGGGAGCTAAAGGTTGGGTACCTCCCTGGGGAGAGGGTCTCAGACCCACCCAGCCCTCTACCACCCGAGGTTGATGAAGCAAAGGTCTTTGGAGCTGATCAAGGCAAGCATCAATGTTTCTGTCCCCGCAGAATCAGTCTTTGACAACATCCTTTCTAGAAAATGCCATTTCATTATCACTCAGCTTCCACTCATTTTAATTTCCTGAGCAAAGCCTGGGTACAGGCATGATTAGGCTCCCTACCTTTAGAAACAATGTCCCAGTTTCTCCAGGAACGAGGGAGGAAATTGTTCTCGGTTGGGGGGTGGTGGTGGTGTTAATTTTAGATCCCTGAAGAAGGATCCTCTTTCCTCTGTGAAAAAGGCTGATTTTGCTGTCAGACAGTGACAAAATCAGCAGCCACCTTGCCAGCAGAACCAGGCTCATTTTGACCCAGTACTTTTAAAACCAGACTATAAACTTCAGGGTTTTGGTAAGGACATCATCAGAGCACCGTCAGAAGGGGCTGGGTTTGGAGCCAGGTCGATGGAGGTTCAGATTCTGCCCCCACCACAAAGGAGACTTCATCTCTCTGTGCTTTGAGGGATTTGACTGTGGATCATGCTTGGCTAAACCAGCCTCACTGGAGTTTTGGGTTAAAATCAGTCTAATGCCTGGCTGAGCAAGGACAGTCAATCCATGCACACCCTTTCCCTCACTTTCTGTCTTTCCAAATGACACAATTCCCAGGAAATACCCATGTTCCGAATCATTGTCTCACAACGAGTGTAATTCAGTCGGCCTGGCCAAGGTTTCCTGTCAGTCTCCAGGCCAGGTGTGTTTTAGAAGAGAACAGATTTAAAAAAAAAAAAAAATAGAAGAGAACAGATAGAGAGTGAGACTCTGCCGGCCTGATTCTGCAGGGACCTGCGTGTGGCTGGCAGTTGGTCACCTGGTGCCTCTGCCCCTGTTTTTCCCCCCCATCCATGCTATCGGCCCAGTCGCCAGAAAAAGGCTGCAGAAACGTGAATCAGATCACGTCAGCTCACCAGCGGCCAGGAGCTGCTCTGTCCAGCCCCCGCAAGCCACATGTGGCTACTTAAGTTCCAATTAATTACAGTTCAGGGGGATTAAAGTTCAGCCCTTCAATTACTTGAGCCACTTTTCAAGTGGCCGACTAACCACGTGTAGCTTGTAGCTCTCCTATCAGACAGGCCAGCTGCAGAAGGATTCTGTCATCACAGAAAGTTCCAGATGCTCCATCCAGTCTGAAGCCTGTCCTTTTCTGCTGACACTTCTAACCCCCTCTTTTACTATGTTTGCCCTTTTTCTCTCCACTGTAGCCTCACCAATCTCCTTAATGATTCTCAAACACAAGAGGCAAGTCCCCACCTTGGAGGTCTTTACTCCCCGGTGGCTCAAATGGTAAAGAATCTGCCTGCGTTGCAGGAGACCCAGGTTTGATCCCTAGGTTGGGAGGATCCCCGGAGAAGGGCATGGCAACCCACTCCAGTATTCTTATCTGGGGAATTCCGTGGACAGAGGAGCCTGGTGGGCTACTGTCCATAGGGTTGCAGAGTTGGACATGACTGAGTGACTTATATTTTTCCACGAGACCCATTCTGACCACACAATTGTCTGCAACCAGTTCTCCAGGACACTCCAGTCCTCCTCCTCTGCTTTCTTCCTTACTACTGAAATCCTTGTAAATATACAATTTGCCTTTAAAATGGTTGATTCTGAATCCTTCAGCTATATTGCAAACTCCACAAGGGCTGGAATTTTTTTACCTTTTTGTTCACTGATGGGTCCCAGTGTCTGGGACGATGTTCGACACTTACCAGGTGCTCAGTAAATTATGTCAAATGGATGATGGTTACCTTCAAAAAGTACCTACCAAAGTCCCCTCCACCAGGGTGTAGACAGGGACTAGATAACATAGCCATATAAGATGCTTCTGGATGGGGACCAACATGTTATCCTAACCCACAGAAGCTACAAATTGAAACATCAACAGGATGCTCCCTTTCAAATGGTCCTCAGATCACGATATAGGAAACTTTCTGATCATGGAATTAAAAAATAGCAAGTGTGCTGACATCTGTAAATCTAATTATTCAAATTCCTCGTGCTAAATATTGGGTTGGCCAAGAAGTTCAATCGGGTTTTTCCATACTAGCTCCTGGAAAAACTTGAATGAACCTTTTGGCCAACGCAATACACATTCTGAACTTTTCCATAACCAGTGTTTGGATTTATTATTGCCATTACTATTTTTTGAAGAGCCGTGTTTTGTCCCCTTCCCCCATGCCCCCACACTGTCCAGCCTCTGGTGGAAGTGCTAATGACTTACCCGGGATGCAACAGAAAGGGAGGCACTGGGAGGAAGGGGGAACAGGCAGAGGGAGAAAGCCACTAACTAGACGATCAGCTCTGAACCACTGAAGGTTAATTACGATGCTCCTTCTTCCGTGAGTGTCACAATAAACCCTCCTGAAAACCTCTGAAATTCTTTCCCATCCTGTAGGGTTCCAATTCCATGAAATGCAGGTCTTCACCACACTTACATTTATTAATATTCCCCTGGAGTTCGCTCCTAATTTTGCACCTGGGACCTTAGGCTAAGACTTCCGATCTCTAGGTTTGAGGTCACTGCAACTTTGAGCCAGCAGGCCACTCTGCATTTCTACTTTTTTTACCCCCTCCTTGTTACCTGTCTCCGGAATGTTCTATGAAGACAACTTTTCACATTATTTCTGTGTCAGGGTCAAGCTCACTTGAGAAACATGAAGTTTCCTTGACCTCCCTTCTTCAGTTTCTTCTCTTGTCTCCCAGAGAACCCTAGTGGAGATATTTCTCCGGTCTCCAAGCCATGAGACGGTCCCTGCCATGTGAGAATCTTAATATTCATTTACTGTGCCTAGGAAATAATTTTACAGGCAGAACACTTACAGCCTCCCGTATCTAGCTTCACCTACCTGATGGGTAAATTAAAGGAGGTCCAGGACGGTTTATAATATCCAAAACGAATGGGCATCGCCTGCCCAGTGATGTCCTAAACTGAGAAATGTCATTCTGTGTGGTCACAGGCTGTAAAAGGAAGCATCCCACATTTTCCATGCTTCCTGACGTTCCCTAAAGCCCCAGTGTTTCTGAGTGCCAGCCTGCTGGACAGAGCTTCAGATCTGAGCTCTGAGATATGAATTCTGAAGTTATCAACATGGCTGGCCGACTGTCATTACAAATAACACTCATCTTAGCCTTTCCCAAATTTCCCCTGAGCACTGTCATCTTTGAGCAGATCCTCATGTGACAAATCCCTGTGCGTTAACGAAATTTAATTTTTTCCCCATCTTGGATGGCTGACAGTACCACTCTATTAGGAATGGATGATGTCCCAAGTAGGAACAGTCCTTCATGGGTCTCTTCGTGAATGTACGAAATCAGTTAAACATCCTGTTTTCCTATAAAGGTACCAACATGGCTTTTTAAAAAAGAGTTTCATCTCACTCTCTGTTATTTTCCTGTGACAGGTCAGCCCCCTATTTTCTTTTCTTATTAAGAAGAAATTTTCTTGTTTTTTAAGTTTTGTTGCATGGAGAGATACAAAGTGCAGACTCGCTTCTTTTTCACAGGCCCTGTAACAGGGTCTAATGTGTATCCATTACCAGGGTTCTTTTTGTGTGGTGCGAGCAGACTCTACGCATGGATCAAAAAGAAAAAATGTTCTTCCATTACCACTTCAGAATCCTGTTTGCCTCTAAGCAGAGTAAACAGGATTGTGTATCGTTAACATTATCCGGACTAATACTCCTCACATATGCATCCCACTTGACCAGACAGCATCTCTTACATTCTCATATCCATTCCTCACAACCCTCGAGGTAGGTGAGGAGGGGTCATTATCTCCTGCTCAGAGGTGGAGATGGTGAAGTTCTGAAAAGGGGTGCAGAGTCCCCAGGACCCAGTTTCCTTGGCAACAGAGCAGGGACACAGACCCTGGCTCGGGGAAGCCTGGGTTTAAACAGACTCTCACTGTTCTGCTGTTCTGCACTCTCGGTCTTCAGAACAGGGTTATTAAAACGTCCTGTACCTGAGGTCACACCCTCCAGAAGATTCTGGAAACAACCCTTACAGAAATCTAAATAAACCCAAAGCCACAGGAAATCTACTTTTCTCCCATTACAGTGTTGTGTTCATCCTCAAATGGAACCCAGAGAAGCAAACCCGTCCATCCTGGACCTGCTCTTATGGAAGCAGAGGTCCCTATAAATCACCTTTGTCGTTAGGAGGGACTCCCCAAAGTCCCCAAGGATTGTACTGGATGCAAACATAATTCCCCAATTGACATTTTCTTTAAATAAAATGCATTTTGTTGTTTTGGCATGAATCCATACGCTTATTCTGGAAATGAGTCATTTATCAAAAAGCCTTCGCAGATGGGCGGGGTTCTCTGTATTCTGGGCCTCGACCCCTACCTTTGGGGATCCTCAGATGTCACTTTCTTCATCCTCATTCACTCCGAGTCTGTGGTCAATATGACAAGATGCCAGTTGTCAATATGACAGTTCAACAGCTAAAGTAAATTTACACCAGCCATGCATTGGAAAAAAGAGTATTAGAAATGATTACACACACACACACACACACACACCCACACACACACCAGCCATGCATTGGAAAAAAGAGTATTAGAAATGATTACACACACACACACACACACACACACACACACACACGCGCGCGCGCGTGCGTGCATGTGCACCCTCCCTGGCTGGACCGGCCTACCCCAAGCGAAACAATGTAGCTTTAATAGGAAGGTGTCAATTGGCGACTAAATGTCTCTCAAGGACAAATCTCCTAGCCTGCCCAGGTCCTTGTAAGTTCTCAGCAAGAGCGCAGGCTCGGCCCACCAGGGTCCCTGAACCAGCTCACCAGATGTCTAATTAATGCCCGCTGTCAGCTGCTCAGATGTCACTGATGGAGCCTCTCTCTCCGCAGCCACTGCTATAATGACAGAGATCATGAATTGATGTCGCTGTGCTCCTGGGTCAACGTGGTGGTTGCTAGGATGACTGCCATAGACCGAGCAGCCAAGCAGGTCATCGTTTCGAGAGAGAAAGTCGTGCTCTACGACCACCTCATCCTCTGCACCGGACGGCAGTACCAGGGAAGCTCTCGAGGGCCGGGGGATGCGGGGCGGGGGGATGGGGCACAGGTGGCCGGGCCCATATCCCAGGGCCAAGAGTGTTCCTCCCACCTGCACGCATGACCAGAACTGGGTCCTCCTGAAAACCCATTCCAAGAAAGCATTCTTCCCAAGGATAAAAACCGCAGCAAAATGGAGAAATGTCATCCTTGAAGCTGTGGTCCCAAAGTCGAACACTTGCCACCCACCAGAGCAGAATCCAGACTCAGCCTGTCATGCATCTACAGGAAATTAACTTTGCCTCAAGAGCCTATGGCTTCCCTGATGGCTCGGATGGTAAATAATCCACCTGCAATGCGGGAGACCTGGGTCCAATCCCTGGGTCCAGAAGATCCCCTGGAGGAGGGAATGTCAACCCACTCCATTATCCTTGCCTGGAAAATCCCATGGACAGAGGAGCCTGGCGAGCTGCAGTCCATAGGGTTGCAAAGAGTCAGACACATCTGAGCATCTAACACTTTCAAGAGCCTAACATTTGGCGATGGTGCCAGACTTTCAAGAAAGTGTTTCAGACATGCATACCTTCTGTCACCCTTGTGTTATTGTGTATCTTGGTTACAAAGCTCTAGGGAGTGTGGCTGGTGGCTTACCTGGTACTCTCCATCTGGGTTAAATTATCAAACCCTACTTGAGGAAAATGCCCCAGGATGTGACTGAAGCTGAGTTTGAACATTCTCACTCTGCAATGCAGCAGCATTTTGTGCAGAAATAGGTCATCTCTTTGATGGAAAGAGATTTAGATGATGGAGTCTTTTTGTTACATTTCCTCCAAGGAACTGGATAGGCTCCAAGTTGGGTTTATATGGAGTTATCCACCCCCTCCACCATGTCCCACGCAAGCACTGGTCGTGTTTTCCTGGTCCTGTCCCAGGCTACCATGGGGATTCAGTCATGGTTGAGCTGGTGGTCGTGGTGAGGACAGACAGCCTGGCAAACCTGAGCGTCACTTACTTCGATCACTGAACCCCAGTTACTGGTTGAGTGCACCTGGGGCACTTCTGAAATAAACCCAGGCTGGGCCCCGCCCCCAGAGGCTTTGTTTAATTAATCTGGGGTGAGTGGGACCCAGTCATCAGTATTTTTTTTTTTTTTTTGAATCTCCCAGTTAATTCTTTTTTTAAAAAATTAATTAATTGGAGGATGGTTTTTGCGATACATCAACATGAATCAGCCACAGGTATACATGTATCCCCCCATCCTGAAGCCCCCTTCCACCTCCCTCCCCACCCTTTGGGTTGTCCCAGAGCACCAGCTTTGGGTGCCCTGCTTCATGCATTGAACTTACACTGATTTGAGGCTAGGTTGGAGAACTATGGACTCGAACATTCTAGAACCTCATCTTACTTTAGAGCAGCACTTCTCCAGCTGTCCTATGCACACACGTCCCCTGTGCATCTCATTAAAATGCAGATGCCAGAAGGTTGGCGGGGGGTGGGTGTGTGGCTGAGAAATCTCAATTCTGACTTGTTTCCAGGTGAGGCCAAGGCCGTCAAGGGAACCCCTGATGGTCCAGCTCGGATCAACCTCTGAGTGATGTCTTTTCTTCCTACCTCCTCCTCCCCTTCTTCTTCTTCTCCTTCTTCTTTTAAAGAAATCCAATTCTCCAAGTGTAGAAAAGGATTTTTTTTTTTTTCTGGATGAAGTATAAAAATAAACTAGGTCCTTAAATATTCCTCTTTTTTGAACATGAAATCAGAAGGAAACAGCAAGCACTCCTCTGTCCCCCACCCCCACCCCCACCTCAGAGCTCCAGCTGCTCCCTGTGACCGTGGACTTGGGAAAATGTGAGAGGAGGCCCGGCCAGCTGTCCAGAGTCCCGGGCGCCTGCCCATGTGTGCCCAGCTGCCCCACGGCTTTCGTCTGTGGCACATTAAGCTCTTGCCCTTTTTACACTGGGCAACATGAAATGAAGAAGTGATCAAGAGTGTTCCAATTTAATTTTTCCAGAAGGACATGAAAACTAAAGGTACATAAGCTGGTATTTTTTAAAGGCAGCTGAATTCATTGGGAGCTTCCAGCTCTTATTTCTCTCCTTATTTCCTTCTCTTCCAGTCTCTCATGGTTTTGTCCCAATTCTGTGATTTAAAAACATACTAACAAACTGATGAAAGTAAGCGAGAAGACTATATGTTATATCTGTTATAAAATATAATTACAAACCTTAACCTCTAATTTGTCTTGTAAATGGCACGGATCAGTCTAAAATATCGTGCAATATTTTTGATATCCAGATCTACCACACTTTTTTTTTTTTAATGAGAAAATTCATGCACAAGCTACACTGTGTTGCAGGGTTTCTCATGAGGAGGGCTAGTCTCTACTTTCAAGCCCTCTCTCCAGGTTCAACCATTCCAAGGCATTTCCGTTATTCAGTCTTCATGGGTTGCTCCCCAGAACTCGCAGAAATGTGTTTGTAGTTTTCCCCTTGATCGGTCGACTTCTGATATGACCTATGGCCTTTCCATTTTGGAAGATGAAGATTTTTTTTGTTCACATTCAGCACCCTCTAACCCCTCCCCCTCAACCCATGTATGGATTAGTTGTTCTGATTGCTGAGCGCACACTGGTTCTGAAAAAACTGTGTGCAAGAGCTTACAACTGGGGTCCCTGAGCCCCCTCCTCAGCTCTTGGCACATCATGCAGACCGAGAGAAGCCTGCCCCCACGCCGGGCTGTGGGTCGTCTCAAAAAGAGGAAAGATAAAAGTGTGTCAGCCTGAAGTCAGATGAGTCAGCGTGGCCATGGGAAAACCATGGCTGGGACTCCCCTCGTGGCAGTGCTCTGGGGAAGCCAGGAGGCGGGGCAAAGATGGGCAGCCAGAGGGTAAGAGCGAAAAGATAGATACACGGGGCAACAGCAAAAGGTGTCAGGCAAATTCATACAGCTGTTAGGAGCAGCAGCAATCGTCACATCCAGCAAAGCAGAATTAACTGGAGAAATGCAGGAATCCCCATTTCACAGATGAGGCAACTGAGATGCCGTGAGGCTGAGGCCCAAGGTCAGACAAGACGAATTGTCCACAGTCACAGCAGGGTGGCAGATTAGGGGCTAAGGTTAGAGCCCTTAGGCTCCAGTTCTTCATCCTTGCCTATCTCTCTCCTCTCTCCCTCTTTCCCTGTCTCCTTCCCCTTCCTTCCTCCTTACCCTTTCCTTCCTGCTCTTTCCCATAGCTGTGGTGCAGAGGTTACCCTTGATGGCTTTTAAAAGTTTTCACAACACACAAATTCTGGAACTTAATACATATAGCTAGAGTCAGATAAACAGGTTGTTGTTTTGTGTTGTTGTTGTTGTTTCATTTTGTTTAAGTTTTTTTCTTTCTTTAAAAGTATCTGGAGAAAAGCAACTCAGTTCTGGTAAAGTGGCTTCCAGGTGTCATCAGGAACCCAGTCCCATCTGTCTTTTGTTATTCTGCCTTTAGAATGTTTTTCTATCCTCAGCATCTTGTGGTGGCTGCTGTGGTTCCAGCCATTTCATGTGCAAGAGGCAGGAGAGAGGAAGGACTAGGGCAAAATGACTTTTCCCACTGCCTTCTTCCCTCCTGCTTCCAAGGCATCCCTCATCAAAGATGCCTGCTTATCTCTCTTGACTTTGTAGGTCATAAGTGGGGAAATGTTCCAACTGGGCATATGTCCCAGGAATCTGTTACTAAGAAAGAAAGGGAGACAGAGTAATGGTAGGCCACCAGCATCCCCTACTGCCGTGTTAACTTGTTGAGAACAGGGTGGCCAACAGGCTCCCACCAGCAGGTGATGCTCAGTCCTGAATCACTGGAGTGGTTGGGAAGTCCCCTGCTTCTCTCCAGACACAGTTTAGTGCCAGGTTAGTGGTGGCAGAGAACCTCTGGTTTGGGGAGCTGGTACTGATGGGCTTCTACATTGAATGCCCTCCTATTGAACTTTACTCCCTCCTTTCACTGATGACATCATATGATTTTCCCCCATAGATCCTTTTTGACGTATCGAGTTCTGCTAAACTCTGTGTGGGCAACTTAATTAGTTTGGTAACTTAAAAATTCTAGCTTGAGTTCTGCCTGTTTTGTGACATGCCACTGTGCGAATATGAAAATACATTATCCCTTTAATTTCTAATTCTTTATAGTTTAGAAATGTGCAAAAACAACTCCACCCGCTTCAGTGCACAGAAGAATTATATGGATCTTTAGGCGGCAGTTACATCACAGGATTATAGCAAACTGATTTTCATTTTTGACCTTATTCCTTTTTTCCCCTCCTTTCTGTGGTTTTATTTTTTCCGTCTGAGCACATGCTATCTGGAATGATAAGTTTAAAGTTTTATAAACTGAACGGCTCTCAGTTTGCTCTTCAGCTCTGCCTTTTTCTGCCAAGGATTTTTCCTGATTTGTTAAAGCATGATTTACTAAACTGATATAATGTTACCCCAATTTCATTTTCTCTTAACTATCAGTACAGTGCTTTTTATAGTTCTGATAAAGTTTCAAACCTCTAAGGCACAGTATTCCACACTGTGCACTTTAAATCACTCACCAAAGCCCCCGACCGCAAATGTGCTTAATACCAGAATTTTACTGTGATATTGCTAAATACATTATATTGCTAATAAGAGATTGCCACCACAATTTTAGTTGTGATGCATACGTGCTTGCTAAGTTGCTTCAGTCGTGTCTGACTCTTTGCAGCCCTACGACTGCAGCCCGCCAGGCTCCTCTGTCCGTGGGGATTCTCTAGGCAAGAGTACTGGAGTGGGTTGCCATGCCCTCCTCCAGAGGATCTTCCCGACCCGGGGATCAAACCCGCATCTCTGACGTCTCCTGCATGGGCAGGCAGGTCCTTTACACTAGCACTGCCTGGGAAGCCCTTTAGTTGTGATAAATGACCATAGTTTCTGGCCAGCCTCCTCACAGAGAAAAGACATTCAGGTTTAAAAATTGATTCTGTTTTTTTTGTTCTTTAGTCCCACTTGAAATTGAATTACATACATCACAGTCGTGTAGTCACACTTTACTATTTCTCTTGAGGAAGGATGTACCAGCAAGTTCTCCAAATGTCATCTGGGGTTTAGTGAAGCCCCACATGCTCAGGCACCAGCCAGCATTCACATCCCCCTCATGGCCAGGGGTTGCTGGTGGTCCTCAGGGGAGGAAGAGCCTCTTTGAAGTCCGTGTTGGTCTCTGCGGCCAGTGAACACTTTGCCCTCTGTAGCCGTAGGAGTCTGGCCTCACGCCCTTAGGCCTCAGGCCACAAGCGAGCAGAACGCTGGCTCCTCTGATAGAAGCCAGGCTGCCTGGGTGTTTCGCCATAGGTTCCAGCCTCGCCATCTCCCATAATCTCCACCTGGCCACCAAATGCTACCCAGCAGGGCAGCGAGGGGCCACCGGGCACACCCGTCTCACTCTGCCCTTTAACTTGGCTTCCATGACGGCGCCTGTCTGTTTGATTTTCATTTGAACCAAAATAATGAACAAATCAAGAGTCCACATAAAAAAAAAGACACCAAGTATCTGGCATTTCTTGAGAGATGAGATCTGGCCAACCAGAACCCCGAGACTACCCTGGCAGTGACTGGATGGAGCTGAGTCCAGGTTGAACACTCTGGCTGGGGTCCGGGCCATCCAGCTCATCACAGCATCCTGGACAACGAGGACCAGAGCCGGCCAGCATCCATGATCATGCTGGTGCTGTTACTTTCCCTGCGGCGGAGGAAAGCATCCGTCTTCACTCGTGTCTGTGTCAAAAGTCAGGGAACAGGAATTATACTGGAAGGGCTCTGTGCTGAGTGGGAGAGAGAGAGAGAGGGTGAGGCTGGGGAGGAATACTTCTTTGAAAAAGTGAGAGAGAAGTCAATAATTTTCACAAGTAAGTGGTAGCCCACTTCCCTCATTTGGTGTCTCGACCCTCTGTGCACTTGAATTTCAGTCCCTGATACAGTCGCTTCCATGCAGTTTTTTTTTTTTTTAATCAAAAATGGCCACATCAAATGCAGTTCCACAGACTCTTCCACGGCCCCGTCCCTCCTATGGGAGCAGGTGGATCCTGATTTCCCTTCCCTTGACCCTGGCCAGACCTTCATGATGAGCTCCATGACTGAACCTGTCAGGAGAGCCCCTGCTGGGCTCCCCAGGGCCAGGTTAGAGAAGACCGTGAGCCCTCTGGACTGCTGACCTCTCCCAGGACGTGCGCCCTGGAACCCAGCCACCCGGTCGTGAGGAAGCTCAAGTCACATGGTGTTCATGTGGCATCATGTCCCCCACCCCAGCTGGGACCAACCTCTAGACACAGGCTGATAATGATTTGTCATCTGTTTAAACACCCACCCTGTCTTCTTGGGGAAAGAAAAAGGCTTGAGTTCATCTCCAGGTGATTCCAGCCCTTGGCCGTCAAGTCCCCACCCCCAGCCTTCAGGTCTTCCCAGCTGAGGTCTCCAAAGAGACCTCCTGTCCCCCACCTTTGCCCTGTCTGCATGGCTGACCTCCAGAACCTGGGAGCCTCCTGAGGGTTTCTCATGACCAAGCTTTGGAATAATTTGTTACGTAACATCAAGATGACCAGGGCAGTTCCTTTTGAGAATTAGCTCCAAGTGGCCATTTCACCTGTCTGGTTTTTGTTTTGTTTTGTTGTTTTTTAAATTAAAACTTGATTCTATCTGGAGACGGATAAAGGCACGCCTGTACTGGGCATTGCTTTGTTTATGTGAATCCGTCAGTCAGTGAATTAATTACTGTTTGAACGCTTCACCTGTTACCACCGAAATAAGCATCTCTCTGTAATGCACCTCAGGTCCCATGTCCGACGGAGGTGGATATTAGCCTCCATCCGACCAACAGAGAGGTTTCAAACAGCTGCCTGCGGCGGTACACCGGCCCAATTCCCTGCAATCATTTCACCCTCAACGATGAGGAGGATTGCCTGAGGGCCCTGGCCTGGATCAAGAACAAGTCCATCACGGCCGAAGGTAAGGATGCTGGTTCCCGTGCATCTTTTCAGAACAGCATTTTCTTTCCATAATGAGTCTTATTCTTCGTCTAGTTCCAGTGTATAATTAGTGCCTAATTAATTCCAACCAAATCATTCATCTGTCATGCTTTGTTTTCCAGATTAATTTACAACTTGTTGTCATTTTTGGATACCCAGCATGTTTGCCGGGGGAAAGAAAAGGGCTGGAGATAGTTTAATTATCTATAATTATTTTATTACACGAAATGAATATCCGAAGAGCAAAGCATGGCTAAAATCATTAACTAATTAAAGAATAATTTAATAAGCAAACATGTTTAGCAATTATATGGAAAATATGTCTCCTTTTGTGAGGCTGAAAAGACCTCGGAAGAAAAAGAAAGGTCTGAGTCGTAAGGGCTCTTTTCTCTCACCACCCATTGTTCTCCGTCGTGGTTGCCCGCACAGTCGTTCCCACAGACGCACACAGTCAAGTCGCCTGCCACTTTCTGCATCCAAATGAGAGGGGAAAGCATTTGTACAAATGCCTCTGCCACTCAGAAGTGTCTTCTTAAGTGTCTTCCTCTCTCCCACTTGGGCTCATGGAAATTGTTCGACTAATAGAATAACCAGAACAGGGCCTGGCTGCCGGTTTGTCTTGAACTGAAACCCAGGAGTCCACTTTTAGAGGTGACTTTCTGCAGCCTCTTCATTTTACTGAAAGCACAGGGAGGATCAGGGCCTTGGTCAGGTTATTAACTACCTGCAATGGGCTGGTCTTCTAACCCAGGCCTTCAATTCAGTCCAGGGATCGAAGGATCACTAAGTGACTGGAGTATGGGGAATCAGTATATATACAATCAAACATATTAATCTATGTAATGTATTTATTTAAATATAATTTCATCATGTTATTATAATTAATGTTAGTTATTATGACTAACAATTAGAACCCACCTGCCAGTGCAGGAGATGTAAGTGACACAGGTTTGATCCCTGGGTCTGGAAGATCCCCTGGAGGAGAGCATGGCAACCCACTCCAGTATTCTTGCCTGGAAAATCCCATGGACAGAGGAGCCTGATGGGCTACAGTCCATGGGGTCGCAAAGAGTCAGACACGACTGAGCAACTTAGCACACTACATTGTAATTAATGTTAATTATTATAATCAATGTTAGTTATTATAATTAATATATTAAAATTATATACTTTCTTCTAATTTTTAGTGGAACTTTTTGGTTAACTCTCAAGTTCCTACACTTACTTCATTAAAAATAAAAAAATAGATATCAAAGGGAATTCAGTGCATTGCTGAATTCAATTTTTTAATACTTAAAGGCTATTTGAATCAAAACTTATATGTGAGATTGGCCTGTTTTCTCTTTTATGCTTGGCTTGTCCAGTTTTGAAATCGAGGGTATGCTAGTCTCACAAAATGTTTTGGGGAATCTTTCCACCTTTTTCTGGGGTCAGAAATACTTTGCATCACCTAAAAATTAGACAGGAATAACCCATAAAACCAACTGGGTCTGAAATCTTTGGGCAGGTGTGGGAGATACATATATATATATATACACACATATATATAATTACATATATATAGCTGTATACTGGGAACCCAGATTAAAACTTGATGAAGTATTTTAATATTTGCATTAGCACTTGGTATTATTTTCAGTTTGGATCTGTATGTATTTAAACCTGTTTCAATATTTTAGCTGTTCTTTAATCACTGCCCTATGACCTAAGTATACCTACGGAATCAGTGACTTTTACCATAAAGGGCCAGATAGTAAAAATTTTAGACTTTGCAGAGCATATGGTCTCTGTTCCAACTACCCAACTCTGCTGCTGTAGCAAGATAGCAGCCACTGACAATGTGTCAACGAAGGGGCATGACTGTGTTCCAATAAAACTTTATTTACAAAAATAGGTGAATCATAGGTTTCAGAACCCTGCCTTTATCCATACAGTCTGTGACATTGCTGTCTTTGTTGTTTAGTCACTCAGTCATGTCCAACTCTTTGCGACACCATGGACTATAGCCTGCCAGGCTCCTCTGTCCATGGGCATTCTCTAGGCAAGAGTACTGGAGTGGGTAGCCATTCCCTTCTCCGGGGATCTTCCAACCCGGGGATCAACCCAGGTTTCCTGCATTGCAGTCAGATTCTTTACCAGTTGAGCCACCAGGGACCCATTTCATCAAGTCCAGACCTCAAAATGTAACTTAAACTTGCGGAAAACACAAAAACCAGTGATTCAGTACAAAATATGATTATGTCTTAGGACTGTGCTCAGTCCTGTTACAATGTAATATTTTAATTGAGCTGTTGGCTGTTTTGAGGGCTAGGATTCAGGAGTCTTTTGACCAAGCAAAGGACCTTTGCATGTGGCAATGCAAGTTTTTTTTTGTTTTTTTTTTTTTTTTAGCTTCTTTCTACTCTGTAGACCTATCAAGCCTTCTCTTGGCCATATTGCCTTGTCAATGACCATCAGTCGAACAGGAATGGTGATTGTGGACTTTCCTGTCTTGTTCCTATTTTAGATGGAAAAGTTCCCACTTCACTTTCATCTAAAAGTATGCCTTTTAGCTATTTCTAGTTTTCAGTCACAAATAAGTGCTGAATTTTGTCAAATGCTTTTTTCTGCATCTATTGAGGTGATAAATAATTTTTTCTCCTTTCTCCATTAATTTGGTGAGTTACCTTAATTAATTCTTTTTTCCTTAATTAATTTTTGAGTGTTGAACTAACTTTGCATCTTGGAATAATTCTTAATGGGTCAAGATGAAAATTCCTATATCCTTATTCCTGGAATCAGAATGCTAACACATTTAGAAGAATTTTTATGCCTGTGTTCATGAGGGGTACTGGTGTACAATATTCTACAATGAAATTTCTTAACTCTGAATGCTTATGGAAGAGTACTTAGAAATTCCAAAGCAAAAAGTTCTTGGCTTTCAAATGGGGGAGGAGCATCCATGCTCTTGCATCGCCTTAACTAGTGGCCAAAGATGATGACATTCTGGTACCACTTAAAGGGAAATAAATGGTTTTGCAAGATTTAAGAATGTCTCCCATTAGCCATTGCATAAAACCCATTCATGCCTATTTTTGTCTACTGAATGAACAGGTTAGGAAGTTGGTAGACATTAGCTTCCTATCTTAAGAGTAGGCTGCTTTCCAGGTCCATTGCTTAACGATACTCCTAGGGAATCTTCCAAGTGGGTCGTCTAAACAGTCAGAGGCCTGCCTCAGGCTCTGGAAAGCATCTGAGGAACCGATCCAGCCAAGTTCATTCAACTTAGGCTAGTGACCCTTTTCAGAGGATGCTAAGAGAAGTTGGGAAGAAAAACGTTAACCTCCTGCCTTGAGGAAGCTCTTTCTCTGTTGCTTTTCCATAATTAGAGCCCTATTCAGATGAATTCAATTAGTCCCATTCCAGATATCTTCCTCACATGGGCTGCTGTGAGGAGCAAACGAGATTAATAAGCTATTTCATGTCCAACTCAGGGTCATGTCTCTTACATGGTAAGAGTTCAGTCATATAGGCTGTCCTTAGCCTTGTTACCACCACTACCGCTGTGCGATGGGGTTGTTGCTGTGCACGAAGGTTCCCTGGGTGTACATCTCAGCCCCTGCCGTCCTGCTGATGGTGCAGTCTAGCACTGTCTCTACACAAAAGATGGAGATCCATGTACACCAGGCACCAGTCTGGTTGTAGAGGGGCATCACGGTCTTCATGGGAGCCCAGGAAAATGTGAAGTTTGGAGACAGCTTCCCCAAGGAGGGAGGATTTGAGCTCAGACTTAAAGGAGGGCAGGATAAGCAAGGGAAGAGAGAGGCTGGGGACATCTGACTTGTATCCAAAACCCATGGCCCAACAACTTGGGTCGGGCAGACTCTGTGAAGGGCAGCAATGAGATGGGAAAGTGGAGGGGTGAGGGGGGAACCTCAGTGTCCAGCCAAGTCCGGGTTTAACTGATTATGTTTTAGAGGTTGGGGTCCCAAGGGTGATGCTATGCATGCAACAGCACTTCAGAAAGGTGAACCCCCGTCTCTGGCACCCACGGCGGGGTGAATTGGGGTTGGAGGTGGGGGCCACCATGCTGGTGGAGAAGGGCTGGAAGCAGCCACCTTTGATCCATTTGGTGGTCCTGTTGGCACAAGACCGCATCTAGCTTATTTCCACATCAGTGATGGGCCGATGGCGTTTGAAGCAGGAAACTAGAAGTTGGCACTCCATGAAACGGAGGAACAGGGTTTTGTTCCCGCATCCATTACCGTCACTCTGTCTGTCAGCTCGTGGTTCCTAATTACGCCAGAAAGAATGTGGACGTTTTTCATCAGAGTTAGCTTTTGCTCCCTCTGTGCTAATTCTCCTTTTTCTCGGTAGTTCAGGGTGGGGTTGGAGGGAGGGGGGCACCGAGGATAGGGCCCTTCTGCCAAGAGCCTGAGAAAAAAATCTCCTGTGTCTCACGGGTGGGGATTGAGTCAAATGTCCACCCAAGAATCACGCCTGACTCCTGGGACAGTCCAAGCCCAACTTGAAGCCCAGGGACTCAAGAAGAGGGGCTTGTCCTGAGGATGATGGAGGGATTGTTCTAAAAGGACAGATGGATTCTAGATAGCAGAAACAATGAATTTTTTTTTTAACTAAGAGGAAGTTAGCTTTCCTCTGAATTTCTGCCCTTTGGAAATGCACAAACATCTCCCCCAAAGCATCACCAGTCTCCTCCCTCCAACCCCCGGCTGTTTTATCATGCCTCCCTCTGCTTCCAAAGGAGAAACAGTTGTTCTGTGATGGAATGAGTCCAGTCAGAAGGAAATTGTTTTGGGGGCTCTGGAGTTGGATGGGTTTATAGATGTAAATTATCCTAAACTATTAGAACTGCTCCAGCATCCCGGAGAAGGGCTGACATCACCGGCTTTCAACAGCAAACAAAACCCGGAGGGTTTAGCTGGTGGGGCGGGGGTTCAGATAGAACCCAGCAACCTAATACATTATAACAGTTTATGGCATTAATTGAAACTAATTGAAATTCAACTGCTATTACCTCTGTACTTTCCATGAAAATGAAAAGTAGGATGAAAGTAAAGTACAAAAAATCTACCGCCTTAATGGCCCGAAATGGATCAATTATTTTCATCTTTAGCTAAATACAGTTTACTGCCTTATTAAAAGCATGTTTGTAAGAAAAGTATAACATTAAAATTCCAGTGCATGAATCACCGAACAAAGCCCTTGTTATGCTATATCTAATATATTCTTCCTTTTTCATTTGGCAGAGCAACATGGGACAGGTCAGGCTTGGGTCATGGAAATCTTATGCTTTAACTTATGAAAAATAAAAAGTGTATTCTCTGGTCTATTCACAGACATAAAAATTTTTAAGTGAGTGTTTATTTCATAATTTATAAATATTCTTTGATATCTATGAAAATTATTTCATTATCTAGTTATTTCCAAAAGTTAATTATATAGATAAAATGCCAATTAGAGGCGGTTTTTAAGGAATGTGTTATATCAGTTCAGTTCAGTCACTCAGTCATGTCTGACTCTTTGCATCCCCATGGGCTGTAACACTCAAGGTTTCCCTGTCCATCACCAACTCCTGGAGCTTGCTCAAACTCATGTCCATCGAGTCAGTGATGCTATCCAACCATCTCATCTTCTGTCATCCCCTTCTCCTCCCACCTTTAGTCTTTCCCAGCATCAGGGTCTTTTCCAGTGAGTCAGTTCTTCACATCAGGTGGCCAAAGTATTGGAGTTTCAGCTTCAGCATCAGTCCTTCCAGTGGGTATTCAGGACTGATTTCCTTCAGGATGGACTGGTTTGATCTTCTTGCAGTCCAAAGGACTCTCAAGAGTCTTCTCCAACACCACAGTAGTCAAATATACATACATATATATATATATATATATAATATAGGTATTTAGAACATGTTTTATATCCATCTGCAAATACAGTGTAGTGGTGTGAGCAGGCGTGCATGCTAATTTGCTTCAGTTGTGTCCGACTCTTTGTGACCCCACAGACTATAACCCTCCAGACTTCTCTGTCCATGGGATTCTCCAGGCAAGAATGCTGGAGTGGGTTGCCATGCCCTCCTGGTTCTCAAATCAGACCTGGCAGGTCTGAATCCTGCTGAACCATCCACGGCTGTGTGACCTGGAGCTCGTCACTTAACCTCTCTGTGCTCAGTTTTCTAGAAAGTGTAATTAAACTTTTCTCCTGGGCCTGTTCTGGTCATAATCATTCTGTTTCTTTTGATGTGGAAAAGGAACTACAATTCTTCATCAAAATACAATGGAATATGTAAATATACATGCATAGAAGTCATACAGAAATTAATGTATAACTCTTGTTTTCTCTGGTCTTCAAAATACATTTACTACAAAGAAAAATTCTTATTAATATTTGTATGCATAATTCCTAAATTTATTTCCTATCCTCTTGAGAGCTGATTTCCTGGCCAGAACGTCAGAGCAGAAATTCCTGCCCTGTTCTTCTTTCCAAGGGATGGTTTTCTTCCTGGAGAATCCTCCCATCTCTGTATCTTGGGTGTATTTGCTTTGTTTTCCTGGTCACACAATCAGAGTTGCTCGTGTGTTCATTTACAGCGTCAACAAGAGAGTAGCAAAAACATCACCTCTCCATTCATGCCAACATTTCAAGCAGCAGGTCTTAGTGCTTTTTCAGCCTCAGGTGGGTGACAGCTCGCTGGAGTGGTGATAGGAGTCACCATGTCCCCTCCTCCTCCCCAGCTGGGCTGTTAGCACCGTGGGAAGCCCCTCTTATCTTTGGAAGCTCCCTTGCACATTCGGTCCCAAAGGTCACTGCAGGTGGGCATGAGAGAGAGACTGGGTGCTGTTTCCAGCCAACTTTAACTACAGGGGCTTTCCAAGGTTGTCTTTTTTTTTTTACTACCCCTCTGTCCCCCTTACCCTGCCTCCTGATTCAGCTCTGTAATCTCCCTAATGCATAATTTATCCCCTAAAAGGGACAACAGAGATCAGCCTCCCATGAAAACTGCTGCAGTTCTATTCCATCACCCTTCCTTGAAAATCAACCCAGTCTGTTCTAACCATCGGTTGCCATGTACCATTTCCAAGTAGGACTGCCTGCCATTTCTCCTCTGTCAGCCATCAGATCAAGTTGCAAAGACTGGTTGTTTCTTATCTATTAAATAAACTGAGCTGCAAAGAAGGCAATGAGTGGATCTCTTAGCATACAACTGGTATCCAGGGGGACATCCTAAGCTTTTCCACTCTGCTGCTTCCATACGTGCAGGGGAACGTCCAAAGAACGTACACGAATGCATCTCCTTCTAAATACTTGCAAACACTCTGTGAGTTACACAGCACCGAAGTGGTAGAACTGCATGAGCTGGATGAATCTTTAATGACCTGGAGTTGTCTGACCTCTGAAGCCGGCTGTAGATGACAGATACTGGGGGTACCACATACCCTGGGGCTGCTTCCCAGCCCACACCAACAGCCATCAGGGTGTTCTGCACCAGGGGGACCCCAGCCATCCTGCCTGGCCCTCTCAGGCTAGGACACACTGGCAGACTCAGCGTCGCCCTTACAAAGCCATTTTCACTGCTGTTATTCATGGCCCAGTTCCCCCAGCCCCTCTCCCACCCTCCAACTGCTTTCTTTCACCTACATTTATTTGTTTCTTTATTTGGCCATGCCATGAGGCATGAGGGCTTCCCAGGTGGCGCTAGTGGTAAAGAACCTGCCTGCCAATGCAGGAGGCGTAAGAGACATGGGTTCGATCCCTGGGTCAGAAAGATCCCCTAGAGGTAGGCTTGGTAACCCACTCCAATATTCTTGCCTGGAGAATCCCATGGACAGAGGAGCTGGCAGGTTACAGTCCATGGGGTCGCAAAGAGTCGGGCACGTCTAAAGAGACTTAGCACACACGCATGCATGCAGCATGATTTCCTCTGCCAGTCACAGAACCCGCGACCCTGCCGTATGAGTGGTCTTAACCACTGAACTTCCAGGAAAGTCCCTCATGCACCTACTTTTTTATTTTTTTTATTAGTTGGAGGCTAATCACTTCACATTTCAGTGGGTTTTGTCATACATTGATATGAATCAGCCATAGAGTTACACGTATTCCTCATCACAATCCCCCCTCCCACCTCCCTCTCCACCCGATTCCTCTGGGTCTTCCCAGTGCACCAGGCCCGAGCACTTGTCTCATGCATCCCACCTGGGCTGGTGATCTGTTTCACCAAAGATAATATACATGCTGTTCTTTCGAAACATCCCACCCTCACCTTCTCCCACAGAGTTCAAAAGTCTGTTCTGTATTTCTGTGTCTCTTTTTCTGTTTTGCATATAGGGTTATCATTACCATCTTTCTAAATTCCATATATATGTGTTAGTATGCTGTAATGTTCTTTATCTTTCTGGCTTACTTCACTCTGTATAAGGGGCTCCAGCTTCATCCATCTCATTAGGACTGATTCAAATGAATTCTTTTTAACGGCTGAATAATATTCCATGGTGTATATGTACCACAGCTTCCTTATCCATTCATCTGCTGATGGGCATCTAGGTTGCTTCCATGTCCTGGCTATTATAAACAGATGCACCTACTTTTAAACCCTTTCTTGCTTCTAACTCAGCCAGAGATGATAAAATTTATTGAACTCCTCCCCCTCCCTTTCTTTCTTCAGTTGTTCCCCCTCCATCTTCCCTCCCTGAGTCAGCCCCAGATCCACTCAACGGTCTGCAGCACGGTAGTCACACGAAGGGCTCACCTCCCTGGAAAATATCCTTGGTCCTGGGTTTAAATGAGAACCAACACAATAGGAGTGCTACTCTATACTGTTGTGTTGGAGGCACACACAATTTGGGTTACATTTAGAACTGGGTAGGATGTTGTGGGCTGGAAGAGAAAAGAAGCCCAGTAGCCAGATCTAACGTTTCTGTCTTACAGATCTCAAGTATACAATCCATCCTGTGGCTGGTTCAGTCTGTCTTGTAGTGTCAACTTCGTAGTGAACAGGAGGTAGAAGTACATAGTAGGAAAACCCGGCCAGAGTGAGGGTGTCCTGCAGTAAACATTGAGAGGACCCAAAAGGAATGCTTAGTCAGTCTCGGGTCAGCAAGCTGATAAAGCCTAAACATTCTTCCATACATCTGGCCAGGAAGCATGTTGTCCCGCTTCTTGTAGAGAGACTCTGTGTGGAGCCCCACGGTGGGCAGGGTGAGCCTGAAGTCCACCCCTGAGTAAGTGATGCAAGGAAGGCAGGTAGAGAAAATCTTGGATCCTTGGAAGCCTCACCTGGCTGGAGGCTGGATCCTCTACTGGGGCCCAGACACGACCACAGCCACAGCCCAGCCCAGGAGGGCTTTAAGAGCCCTAGTTACAGGACTTCCCTGGTGGGTCCTGTGTTGGGAATCCTAGTTTTCCACTGCAAGGAGTGTAGGTCCAATCCTTTGTCAGGGAACTAAGAGCTTACATGCCATTTGGCATGGCCAAAAAAGGAAAAAGAAATAAGTAGTTTCTAAAAAGTTTTAGTTCCACTTCATCTATGCAAGTAAAATTATTCTGATAAATATAAGCAATCATATTTTTTACCTAGATTGATTTGTCCTGAAATGAATACATTAACAATCAAACTCTTTTATCTGCTGGGTTTTTTTCCTGCGGATTCCCCAAAGTATAAGACTTTGCTTCTCCTATGAATTGTCTTCATACTTATATTTTTACTTTTAGCTTATGAAAAAGTTACAGGCATTTGCCTGAAGCCAATGTTATTGATAACAATTCTGTTATTGTTACTGATAGTAGTAATAATAAGGGCTTGTGTATTAAAAATGCCTACCTTTGGGCCTGATATATCAGAGTCGTGAGATAAACAGGAATTGAATCTAAAAATTTTTTGTAAAGTAAAAGTTGGAAATGATTCAGAAATAAGTCACAACTGCACGAAGATAATGGAAAGAATAATCCACTCCCTGCCTCCCACTCTGGAGTAGGAACGCTTAAAAGCTGAAGGACTGAACTGGCAAAGAGTAACAGGCTGACTTCATAACATTGGGTTTTGTGATATTCATGGAGGATTGTGATTTGACCTGTGGCTTGTCATTTAGGTAGTAGAAAATTATAATGGGATTCTACTCTGTTTTGTGGGATGGGACAATGTAAATAAATGATCAGTAAAACATGTTTAGATGAAAATTTTAGATGACATCACATAGGCCTCATGTAGGCATAGGCACACACAGAGTCCTGTGCCCAATGTAACTGTGATTTTGGAATGTTATTCAATGAACACACACACATACACATCCGTGCTGTGGACCGAGTGTGCTTCACCCCCTTGGGCATGGGTTTGGCCACTTGACTTGCTTTGGTCAAGGGAACCTTAGTGGCTGTTTCCAGGAGAGCCTTGGAAAGTGCCTGAGCAGTCATGCCTGCCCTCCTGCACAGCTCCCAAAAGAGAATATGCCTCAGGTTGCTATTGGTCCACAGAGGCTGAGAGAGGCATGGTGGTACTGACTTGACCCCAACCACAGCTTGGATCCACAGCAGCCAGCATTTGTCAGCCTGCAGACCTGTGAGCTGACCTACCACAGGCTTATTGTTTTTTGGCATTGAGTTTGAGGGTAGCTTGTTACACAGCATTATTGTGACAGTAGCTGACAGTTACAATAACCAAAGTCTCATGTTTGGGGGAGGTGTTTCAAACTACATTAAAAGACAAACTAAAAGATAACTATTTAGAAGTTAGCATACATATATATATATATATATATATATATATATATATATTTATATAATTTAAATAGATTTAAATTAAGTAGACATCTAATTTAAATAGGTTTTATGAAACGTATTATCTTTTGAAGTCCTCAGACTCTCCAGCTGCCTACAATCTGTGGGCAACCCTGGCTAAACATACAGCCCTCTAATGACCCCAGCAGCCTGGCTTTGCTGGGGCTTTTGTGAGCCTTTCTGTGTAATGAAGAAACAGAATAGTTGCTAAAAGCCCACATGAAGGAGAAACTGGAAAAATAATGAGACTCTGAGTTCCATGGGGCCTAAACGCTTAATCTGTTTCATGGGAAGTGAACGTTGTTTTCACATGCATATTTAAAAGAAGGGACAGAGGACCTCGAATTTGGACAATGTGAGGTTCAAGTGTTGGCTCTCCTGGTGGACTACTTCTTTGTTGTGTCAGACCTCCAGGAGTCGTGTTTTGCAGCAGGTGGGTACCTCAATAATTTAAACAAAACGTTGGCTCTTTTGGCCAAGGAAAATGCAGCTTACCCAGGAACGTCGCACTAGTGAGTCTGAACGGGGAGGTGATCAGAGCCCCCAGATCAGAATGTCCTAGGGAAGGCGGGGAGGAAGGGCCCTGCCCCTGGCTTCTTTCCCCCTTGGGGAGTAGGGGAGGACTTCCTAGAAGCTCTGCAAAATGCCTGAAAGCGATTCCAGTTCCTTTTCTTCCAGGCAAGTAAGATAAGCCATTATACCTCCTTTCAGTTTGATTTTTGCATAATTTATTCCACAAAATTGAGTAAATACACTTGCTCTTTATTTTGTCTCTTAAAATTCCTCTTCATATCATTTCACAAACAGAAGGAAAAAGAGAGGTAAAGTTTTGTGGTAAAATTGTTACAGCTTGCCTGAAATGTGAGTCCACAGCAGTTTCTTTCTTTGTGAAGAGGTAATATTGCCAATTCGATGTCAAAAATAGCATATGAATAGCACATAATACATTTCACTCATATAATAGGATCATTGGTCTTAAAATTTATATCATTATCAGAAGAGCATATGTAATTACTTCTGTAATATTTTTAAGAAATATAAATAAATTATATCATCAAAGTGCTCTCACACAGTAGAAATCTTTCAAGATTATTTTATGATTTTATTTTTCCTCACCAAAAGAATACCCATCAATCTCTTGCGAGGTCTTAGCACATTAAATTGTAAAACTCAGGATTTTAATCTTTATAAAATTATCTGTTGCAAAGCAGAATGTTCTAGTCTTTTGTTCTCAAAAAAAAGTTTCCTTGAAATCAACACAGTTCAACAATTAAATAATGAAATAGCCATACCATCATGCACATGACTAATTTTTTTAAACCATTGTCCTGTTCATGACTCAAGAATTTGCATTTATTGCAAACTTTCGCCATTTTTCCCCCTTAATAAGTATAGCAAATAGGGAACAAAAACAAGATAAAAGGTTTTATTCTTGACTGTTTCATTTAGCATAATTTCAACTTTCAAATTATAGGAACATAAATGAATATCCTACTTGTGTGTTAAAAGTACTTGACTACTTTGTGGGATGTTGTGTGTCCATTCTTTGCTAAATTATCTTGGTTGCTGTTGCTAGGTAACACTGCTAGCTTCCCACAGCTGAAAAAAAATAAGAGGGTTGAGGGAGCAATTCAGCATTATTAGCATTTGACTAATAAGGTTATTGGTTGTTGTTTTTTTTTAAGCTATGTATCTTAGCAATTTGCCCCCTTTTCTAGGGAACGTCATCATCTATGGGAACTCAATTGACACATACACCACTGTGGAGACCCTCTTGAACCTGGGGGTCAGGGGCTCCTGCATCCACCTGGTACAACACCCACCCACGTCCATCATCACCTGCATCAATGACTGCGCAGTGGAGGGTGCGATAGAGGATGCACTCCAGGCCGCGGGGGTGACCGTGTACCGGGACGCGCTGCTGGCTCAGTGGAACAACGGGATGTACCCGGACCCCATCCACACCGCCAGCTTCACCACGCCCACCAAGCCCTTCCAGCTCCCCTGCTCTGTAAGTAGGTCCCCGGAACCTCACTCACCACCTTGGGAGAGCTATAGTCACAGTTTCCCTGCCGCACCCTCTCCAGCCCCTGCAAACTTTCAAAGTTTCTGTTGCTACGTAATGAGGCGCCCAAACCGAGTGACCTAAACCAACAGCAGTCATTCCTGAGTCTCTCTCGTGGTCCCAGGGTGGGACCCGGCTCATCAGGCAGGAATCCCTAGAGGTCTTACCTGAGGATGAAAGGGGACTGGGTAGGGCTGGAGCCATCTAGAAGGTGTGTCAACCCGATTCTCCAGCTGCTGGTGTCAGATCAGGCTCAGGTGAGATGCTGATCAGAACAATCATAGATGGCCCCTCCATGGGACTGAGCTTCTCCTCAGCATGGTGACTGGTTCCAAAAGCACTGGGACAGAGACAGAGGGGATCAAGAGAGATGGAGACAGAGAGAGACCGAGATAGAAACAGAGAGAGCCAGAGAGAAACAGACAGATGGAGACAGAAGCAGACAGACAGAGAGCCAGAATTACAGAGAGAGAGATAGAAACAGAGATAGAGACAGACAGAGAGATGATAGAGACAGCGACAGCATCCCTCCTTCCGTGACCTAGCCTCATACATCAAGTGGCATCCTTCCACCACATTCTGAGTCCTGGAGGCAGGTCACCGAGGCAGCCCACATGCAAAGGAATGGGAACTGGATCCCCCTCCTGTTTGTGGATGGAGTGTCAGGATTTGAGGACTGCCAGCTCCCATATTTCGGCCACCTGATGCAAAGAGCTGACTTATTAGAAAAGACCCTGATGCTGGGAAGGATTGAAGGCAGGAGGAGAAGGGGACAACAGAGGATGAGGTGGTTGGATGACATCACTGACTCACTGGACATGAGTTTGAGCAGACTCCGGGACTTGGTGATGAACAGGGAAGCCTGGCGTGCTGCGGTCCTTGGGGTTGCAAAGAGTCGGACATGACTGAGCGCCTGAGCAGCAGCAAGCCCCACTGTGAGCAAGTCCCGGTGTCATGCTACCCTCTTGCAGTGCATTCCGTCCCCTCCTCACAACAGCTCTGTCACAGGAAGCACCCCCACTTTGCAGACAGAACACGGTGACTCCCCATCAGCTTAAGATCTAACCCAGGCTAACAGGCCCTCAAAGTGTACGCCGTGTTGACCTCCCAGGATTCTGGAAACAGCTACAGTGGTTCTTTCCCTGTGGAACAGGGACTTAGAACAGCTCAGCTCACAGCCTGTTCAGGAGACAGCGGAAGCCAGGAGGAAGAGGGGAAGGGGCCAGTCGATGCGCCAGAGAAGCAGGAGACCCCTGAGGAGGGGGCTGCAGTCAGCGTGAGGGCTGAAGTCATGGGGGTCAAGGGGGTGTCGGGGGTTGGGATGAAGGATACCAGCAGCCTCTGGTGGGCAGACCACCTGGGGGAGGCCCGCGGGGGCTCATGGGGGTCCATTACCTGGCAGTAAGGGCCGGTGGCCTAAGTCAGGGCTTCTCACCCCAGTGCTCTTACAGGTGGGTGCCGTGACCCGCATCCCCCAGAACCCAGACAGGAGGAGCTCAAGGCAGACCGCGTGTCAGAGGAGCTTCCCTACCACCTCTCATTTCATTCTGATAACCCAGGGGATTCTGCATTCTGCTCCTCAAGAACATTCATTCTTTCCTTCGCTCTGCAGAGATTTACTGGACACCTACTAGGTCTCAAGCTTGGTCCTAAGCGTGAGGGATATAGCAGTGAAAAATAAAAAGTTCTTAGTATTTTAATAGAATAGTGACACCAACTACATATGTATGTCACAATACCTATTTAAGAGAGGAAAAAATCAAGATCTTCTCATTGAAAGTTTCCTCCCATAATGATGATCCTGGAAGAGGTGTGCCAAGTGTACCCTGGGGGAATTCTGGGGGTGAGTACACACCCTGCCTAGGAAGCACAGATACAAGAAGACCTTCCCCAAGTATCTGACTGAATACAGGGTCTGTAGCAGCCCCCACCAGCCTTCACTCTCTTGTTAGGTCAGAACTAGAATCAAGGCAGACACCTTGCAGATACTCTCAACCACCTTGATCCAGCATGCCTTCCTACCCAGACTTCCCCCTAAAGTAATGAGTCAGACTGTGGCCCACTGTCCTTGGGTCCTGTCTCCTGCTCCCCTCTGCTCTGCTCTGCACCACGAGCAGTGGCCTCTGCAGGGTACCCTCCCAGCTGTGTATCTCCCCACCCCGCCCCCCACCCCGCAACTCTCATCTGTGTTTGGCCAACAGTAGGCACCAGCTGGAGATTCCCAGTTGGCACTAGTGGTAAAGAACCCACCTACCAATGCAGGAGATGTAAAAGATGTGGGTTATCCCTGCATCGGGAAAATCCCATGGAGGAGGGCACGGCAACCCACTCCAGTCTTCTT
Source organism: Dama dama (assembly GCF_033118175.1). Taxonomy (NCBI): domain Eukaryota; kingdom Metazoa; phylum Chordata; class Mammalia; order Artiodactyla; family Cervidae; genus Dama; species Dama dama. The sequence goes on from NC_083703.1 coordinate 40,223,022, forward strand.
GCCTGGAGAATCCTGTGGACAGAGGAGCCCGGCGGGCTACGCTCCATGGGGTTACAAAGAGTCAGACACGACTGAGTGACTTAGCGTAGCACAGGTACCGGCTAGGGATTAGAAGCCTAAAGAAGGTGAGAGATAAGGGTATTTATCCCTCCAATCATCAGCTTTGAGTAGTGTCTCTGTCAGGGCACTAGGAGACTTTTGACAAAAGTGAAAGTGAGTCACTCAGTCATGTCCGACTCTATGCGACCCGGTGGACCGTAGCCCTGTCCATGGTGTTTTCCAGGCAAGAGTACTGGAGTCAGTTGCCATTCCCTTCTCCAAGACTTTGATGGGGACAAGTATATTCACATCTCCACTGTGGTTGTGGGGTCATGGTTTGAATTACGTCCCCTGGAGAACTACGGTCCTAAGCCTCAGGACCTGAACGTGACCTTACTTGGAAATAGGATCTTAGTGGTTGCTGTCAAGCAAAGAGAAGATCATCCTGGATTGGGGTGGGTCCTAAGTCTGGTAATTGGTGCCCTTATATGGAGAGAAAGATGTGATGGCAGAGAGGAGGAGCCCGTGTGCTGACCGAAGTAGAGACGGAGTGATGGCACCCGCCACCTGATCCTGAATAGCACAAATGGGCAGCAGCCGCCAGAAACGAAGACGAGGCAAAGACCTGTCTAAAGTTCTCTGTCTAGCTAGACGTTTGTCAATTGTATTGATTTTTTCCCTCCCACAGCACCAGCTTTTGAGTTTGTTAATTGTCTCTGTTGTCTGTCAGTTTTCTCTCTCATTGATTTCTGCTCTTAACAATTATTTTCTTTTTTTCTGCTTGCTTTGGCTTTACCGTGCCTTTCTTTTGCTAGTTCCTTAAGGTAGAACCTTAGGGCATTATTTATACAGGCATTTAAAGCAGATGTTTCTTCTAATACTCCATATTTTCAGCCAAGATGTAATATTCAGTTGGCCTTATATGAGCACATGAATTGTGTTTGAGAGGTTTGAGAGATCTGTGACTCAGAACTTGTGTTCCCAAGGACAGTGCTGGATTTGCTGTTCCAGCAATCGGTCCATTCCACCAACTCCTATGTCTCCAATGTAACCATGTTCTGAATGCCTACTCCAAAACGGTATAAAATAACACGATTTCAGTAGAAGTGCTGGTAATCTTCCAAACCCAAGAAAACAAGGGAGAGTATATTTAATGTGCCCCTTACCTGGTGGCTCAGAGGTTAAAGCATCTGCCTGCAATGCGGGAGACCTGGGTTCGATCCCTGGGTCCGATCCCTGGGTCAGGAAGATCCCCTGGAGAAGGAAATGGCAACCCACTCCAGTATTCTTGCCTGGAGAATCCCATGGACAGAGGAGCCTGGTGGGCTACATTAGTCCATGGGGTCGCAAAGAGACACAACTGAGCAACTTCACTTTCACTTAATGAAAAGTGGAAGCTTCACTGATGGCTCAGACGATAAAAGCCTCTGCCTGCAATTCGGGAGACCCAGGTTGGATCCCTGGGTTGGGAAGCTCCCCTGGAGAAGGAAATGGCAACCCACTCCAGTATTCTTGCCTGGAAAATTCCATGGATGGAGGAGCCTGGTGGGCTGCAGTCCATGGGGTTGCAAAGAGTCGGACACGACTGAGCGACTTCACTTTCACTTCCACTTTAATAAAAGGTAGATTTAACTAGGAGATAAACTAAGTATATAGAAGAACTTTGTGCAGGTGTTGAAGGAGAATTCTGAGCATTACTGGTCCTGTTTTGCACGTACAATTTCAATTCAAATATCTCTCTGTATTTTTCTATGGGTAAGAAGTCTTTCTATATAGATGGAAAAGGAGTAGAGGCGAAAAAAGAAAAGAGTAGACAGACAGATTCAGAGTGAGGAACTCAGAGAAATATATTTTCCTGTGGTTACTGAGTAAGGTTAAAAGCAGAAATAATTTTATAACAGATTAGAGAGAAAGAAGCTACCTGAATGGGAGTAATTGGGAGAGGATTAGATGTCCAAGTGAACAGAGACAGGGAAAGGGGAAAAGTCCTTGCTGGTTCCCTCAGGAAGAAGAAAGAATATCACAGGGATGGTGGACTCAAGTCAAGTGCTGTCCAGTAGAACTTCCTGTGATGGTAGAAATGGTCCATACTTGTGCGGTCCAGTATGGCAGCTGCTGCCACCTGTAGCTTTTGGGCGTTTGAAATAGGCCACAACTGAGGGTCTGGATTTTAAATTTTACTTACTTTTAATTAATTTAGATTTATTTATTTTAAAAATATTTATTTGTTTGGCTGTGGCAGGTCTTATTTGCAACTTGTGGGATCTTTAGTTGTGGCATGCAGGATCTAGTTCCCTGACCAAGGATCAAACCGGGGCTGCCAGCGATGGGAGCTCAGAGTCTTAGCCACTGGACCACTAGGGAAAGTGAAAGTGTTAGTCAGTCAGTCGTCTCTGACTCTTTGTGACCCCATGGACTGTAGCCTGCTAGGCTCCTTTCTTTGTCCATGGAATTTTCTAGGCAAGAATACTGGAGTGGGTTGCCATTCCCTTCTCCAGGGGATCTCTCCTACCCAGGGATAGAACCTGGAGCTCTCACATTGCAGGCAGATCCTTTACCAGCTGAGCCATCAGAGAAACCAGACCACTAGGGAAGTACCTAATTAATTTTGATTTAAATGTGTATAGTCACCTGTGATTATTGGCTGTCGCAGGCTCACTCCTGGCTCACTCCTCATTCATGCACTGTTCTTGGGTGGAGAAGGGGTGTGGAATGGCTTTGCTTATTTAACTTCTGTACGGAATACATCATGTGACATGCTGGGCTGGGTGAATCACAAACTGGAATCAAGATTGCCAGGAGAAATATCAATAGCCTCAGATATGTAGATGATACCACTCTAATGGCAGAAAGAAAAGAGGAACTAAAGAGCCTCTTGAGGAGAATGAAAGAGGAGAGTGAAAAAGCTAGCTTGAAACTCAACATTAAAAAAAAAACAAAACCTAAGATTCATGGCAAATGGGGGGGGGGGGAATGGAAACAGTGACAGATTTTCTTTTCTTGTGCTCCAAAATCACTGCAGCTGGTGACTGCAGCCATGAAATTAGAAGACACTTGCTCCTTGGAAGAAAAACTATGACAGACCTAGATTGTGTATTAAAAAGCAGAAGCATCACTTTGCCTACAAACACCCATATAGTTAAAGCTATAGTTTTTCTAGTAGTCATGTATGGATTTGAGAGTTGGACCATAAAGAAAGCTGAGTGCTAAAGAATTGATGCTTTTGAATTGTGGTGCTGGAGACTTTTAAGAGTTCCTTGGACTGCAAGGAGATCAAACCAGTCCATCTTAAAGGAAATTAACCTTGAGTATTCATTGGAAGGATTGATGCTGAAGCTGAAACTCCAATACTTTGGCCACCTGATGCAAAAAGCCAACTCATTGGAAAAGACCCTGATGCTTGGAAAGAGCAAGAGAAGGGGGCAACAGAGAATGAGATGGTTAGATAGCATCACTGGCTCAGTAGACATAAATTTGAGCAAAGTCTGGGAGATGGTGAGGGACAGGGGAGCCTGGCGTGCTGCAGTCCATGGGGTTGCAAAGAGTGGAACATGACTTAGTGACTGAATAGCAACAACTAAGATAAAAATGAGTCAATTTAGCCTCTTCCACAACAACTGAAGCCCTAAAAACGAATAACTTAGACTGGCTTCCCTGGTAGCTCAGCTGGTAAAGAAACCACCTGCAATGCAGGAGACCCTGATTTGATTTCTGGGTCAGGAAGATCCCCTGGAGAAGGGAATGACTACCCACTCCAGTATTCTGGCCTTGAGAATTGCATGGACTGTATAGTCCAAGGGGTCACAAAGAGTTGGACACGACTAAGCGACTTTCCCTTTCACTTTCACTAGATGCTTTAATGACTTAACATCAATACGGAAGATGATTTCCAGATGAGTGTGAGAAAGTATTAAAATTTGGACAGAGAATGTGGGGGTGGGGCATGCAGGTACCCTGTATATATTCACTGAATCAGTCCCTGCCCTCCCAGGGCAGGAGTTACAGGGCAGTAGCCCAGACCTGGAGGGTACGGAGGCAGATGGGGTATCCTGCAAGGACAGACTTTCTGGGCTTAAAGGGCCAGGAATGGGGCAGTCTGAAGACTCAAGAGTGGACAAGGTGACCCCAAGAAGGAGCCTGGAGAGACATGAGTGTCAGACACCAGAGAGGAAAATGGAAGGAGGCTGAGAAGGAGTGATGAGTGTCGTGGAATGAGGGGCAAGTGGTGTCTATGAACATAAACCTCATTACCAGGGAAAGTGTGCTCTTGTGGGAGATATTCCATCGTGTGGCATCCACTGCTGGATATCTAGATTAGCAATTTAAAAAAAAAGAGTGACATTGAGTGATCTTAATTTGTTCTTCATCCCAAAGATACACACACCATTAGGACATACTCTTAGTAGATTTAGGTTTTCTAGTGTGCCCCAAATAATAAAATGGAGATGATTCAACCTCTTGGGAAGGTACAGTGAAGAATGATAACTAGGGGTAATGTGTCTGTTCACTTTGTAGATGTTCTTCAGCTTCCTCGAGAAGAACGTGGATTATGAAACATTCAAAGCCTTCAATGATGCATGCTTGGTCTACGATGGCCGACTCGTGATCGACAGCAACTTCCACACCAACGACATAGCCATCAGAGCTGCCGGCCCCCTCACCAAGTTCTCCAATAGGTACTACTCAAACGAGTGGACACACAGCAACTTCAATTCCAAAGAGATCGGCTTCCAGCTGGCGGCAGCGATGCTCAAGCTCTTTGATCCGACTCTGGAGCCTGTGACTGAACCACCGGCTGACCTTGACCGACTCATCCCCATGTACAAGGGAGCCAAGATTAAAGGTGTGTAGAGGGCCACCCTCATCCCACTGCTGCAGCCGCTGGTTGGATCTGAACCAGCCAGCCCCATTTCCCGTAGGCTTGTTTAGGAGGCTCCGCTGTGCATCAGTGGCTTTGCAAAGAGACGTGGAGATGGGGGCTGTCTCTCATGTTTAACTGTTTATGATGGACCCCATTCTACCATGTCAGAACTGTGATGGTCACTCTATGTATAATACCACTGAGACTAGGGGATGGTCAATAACTTGCCCAGAGGCTCCTCACCACTGGTGTGTGGGTGGTGTCCTGACATCTTGCCAAACTTTTATTCTCACTGAAAGTTGAGAGATCAGGAGAGCCTCCAAGACACGCAGGCTTCAGCCTGCTGTCTGAAATAATAAGCACAACTCTTAGCAGCTGGAAAATGGGTCCACTTTAATCCCCTCTGCTTTATTGGCTCCTAAGGAGGTCATCACTTGAGTAACACAGAATTTCCTTATATTTGGGCGACGCACCTTCTGTCAGAAAAATGCACATATTTCTAGAATTGTGTATATGTACTTCCAGAGAGTTGATGGGTCAACCCCCGTAATCATCCATGGACTCCTGGAGGGAGGGTCTGTGAACCCTAATCCAGTAGACAGAACATCAGTCTAAAGAGGCAGAAGCCCAACATCCCAGTCTTTGTGTTTATCTGCCCAGCGAGAGGTCATGATCGCCTCCTCACTCTATACAAGACCTTAGGGAGGGCGGTGGCCGTGGAAAAGGACAGCGAGTCCTGGATGTCAGAAGCTGCTCAGAGCCTGGCTTGGGCTTCCGGGGCCAGCTAGAAATAGTAACCATTTCATAATCCACGTTTTCTAAAGCCTTGAACAAGGACTTTGTTGACTTTCCTTATAACATTTAGTTTTTTTAGTATGTTGGTTACACAGTGGAGGAGGACAGAGAAAGGCCACGTTTACAAAGTCTTGGTTGGCCTTGGTAGGTGGGGTTTAGAGGGCCATGAGTTATGGGAAGTCAGGATACACAGGGTCAGCCTGGACATCTTAGAGCATTGGTGTCTGTATTATGTGCTATTATGGCACATTCACATTGGTTGTATTAAATGTTATCAACCCCAGGGTGTTTCTTGCTAACAGAGGCACTTTGGTGGGAAAGTTTGAGTAGCACACACCACAGCAGGTGTCTCTGGTGGTCTTGTGCTGTAGATGTAAGCCCTGCTACCCATTTGTTCACCCAACTGAAATAAAATGTCTAAAACTGGCCTTTTCCACTAGGAGGCATCCTCCCTGGGTCTTATCATTACTTGCATGTCTCCAAGCCCGCCATCCCAACCCCTTTGGAGGTACAGAGGGCCCAGTCTGATTTTGTAAGTATTTTTCCTGAGTTTCACTTTACTTTCAAATATAGCACTTTGTTTCCGGGGGTAGGGGGTGAAATTCTTAATTCACAGTTTTTAGTGTCATGTATTGGTTCTTGCATCAGAAAGTCATGGGCCAGCTGGCCTCTGAAATGGCCCCTACTTATTCCTGCCCCTTGGTATCCATGTCCATGAATGGTCCCCACCCACAGTGACCAGGGCTGATGTGTGTAGCCAGCAGGATATTGCATAAATGATAGCGTGTGCCTTCCGAGGCCAGGTCCTGAAAGATCCTACAGCTTCCAACTTGCACCCTCTTTGGTCACTACTACCATATCATCAGGTCACCCGGTTGGCCCTTTGGCAGGGTCCGCATGGAAAGGAACTGAGGATTCCTGCCCCGTACATTCCACAATTTGCTAGTCGTGTGAGGAGCCATCTGTGTGAGTGGTCCTCCAGCCCCAGTCCAACTTTCAGATGATGCAGCCCTGGCTGATATCTTGACCACAAATTTTGCAAGAGACCATGAGCCAGAATCCCCTAGCTAAGCTAGTCCCAACTTCTGACTCCCAAAGACTGAGGTTGTAAAAGTTGATTGCCATTTTAAGCCATTTATTTTTTAGAGCAGTTTTAGGTTCACAGCAAAATTGAGAAAAGGGTACAGAGATTTCCCATACATCCCCTGAGCCTCTCATGCATGCCCCCTTATTAGTATCCCCACCACTGGGTATGTTTGTTACAACTGATGAACCAACATTGGTGCATCATCACCAGAAGCCCACAATTTACATGATGATCCACATGTATTGTACATGTTGTGGGTTTGCACAAATGTATGATGACATGTGTCCACCATAGTGGTGTTATACAGACGAGGGTCCCTACCCAAAAAATCCCTTCTGTTCCACCTGTTCTTCCCTCCCTCCATCCCCTGCAACTCCTGGCAACCAGTGACCTTTTTTTTTTTTTTTTAACCATAGTTTTGCGTTTTTCAGAATATCATAGAGTGGGAATCATACAGTCTGTCACCTTTTCAAATCAGCTTCTTTCATTTAACAATTTGCGTTTAAGTTTCCTCCATGTCTTTTCATGGCTTGAGAGTCCATTTCTTCTTAGCCCTGAATGATGTGTGTGTGTGTGTGTGTATGTGTATTCTGCTGTCTGGATGCACCAGCAGTTTATGTATCCAACTACCTCCTGAAGGACATTAAGCCACAAAGTTTTGAGGTAGCCTGTGATGTATCCATCGATAATTAAAATTATCAATGTCATCTCTGTGGTGACAACAGGCAGATTTCTGAGGGTCTGATGTCTGTCCAGGCCCCCTGGCGCTCCTGCTCCTCTGAATGACACTGGAAAGACCGTAGAGGTGAAGCGGAAGCTGCGTGTGTTTGGGGATTGCAGGGGCGGGGGGGAGTTCCCCCAGCTTCCAGGTAACTAGAGAGGAAGAAAGGATACAGGGTGGTTGGTCAGTTGGTGAGCTCCCCAGGTAAGATCATCTGACAGTTGGTCCCAGAGTGGCGTTTGTTGTCAACCGAGGGTTTCCTTCCTGGTGTGTCATGTTCGTTTTTTCATCAGTGAGGCAATCACTGGAGGTTGCCTGCTTCCATTCCCATTTTCACATCCTGAATTTTTTTTTTTTTTTGAAGGTTAGCAATCTAACTTAAAATAAGCACACTTCCCAGATTTCCTTGAGAATGAGGTCAGCCACATGGCAGGTCCTGGCCAGTGAGATGTAGTAGAAACTGATGGAAAATTCCATCAGGAGAGCAGACTCCAGACCTCCCAGGCTTCTGGTCCCTCTTTGGGAAGTCAGAATCCCAGTGTTCCAGTTGTCTTACCATGGACTTAGAGTTGATAACTCCTCTGCTTTCTGGGATCATTAGGGATCATATATAAAGTAACACTCCCTTCAGGGAATAAAACAGGTGCCCCATCAGTGGTGGATGTTGTTAATCATAATTCCAGATAAGTACTGAGACCTAGTTCTGCTGAGGAAAGGTCAGATGCCATGTGTTTAAAACTTATTTCCCTTGGGCCTTTCCAAGATTCTTTTAGGCATGTCCCATATCCATGGTCTGATGCAAAATGTTCTTAAAGTAAGGACCATAGTCAATGGTCTCTAGTCTCTATTGCTTTGTAACAAAGCTTAGCAACATGAAGCAGCCCTTGGACTGTGCTCAGATTTTGTGGATTAGGAATTTGGACAGGACACAGTGGGAGCAGCTTGTCTCTGCTCAGCTGGGAAGACTTAGTAGACTATTGGTAGCCCAATGATTGGGTCCTCTGACCGAAGGCTTGTCACTGACCTGGGCTGGCACAGCTCAGCCCCAGAGATTGCTGGCCAGAGCATCACACCTGGGCTGCCCATGTCACCTGGGCTTCCTCACAGCCTGGCAGCCTCTGAGTGGGGAGACTGCCTGCATGGAAGCTCAGGACTCCAAGTGCAAGGGTCCCCCCCAGCCAGCTGGACACTGCACTGCCTTTTATGACTCAGCTTTGAAAGTCAAACAGCAGTCACTACCCCCCCATCCTCTGTTGGAGCAGTCACAGCCCAGTGGGATTCAAGGAGAAAGGACAGAGCGTTCATCTCTCAACAGGAAGATAGTCAAGGTCAAGTGTAGAAGAGCATGTGGAATGGGGTACCATTGGGGCCATCTTTGAAAAGTATAGTTTGCCACTGATGACGTAAACAGGATGCAGCTTGGATAATGAGTTTGGAGTGTGACCAAAGGACACTTTGGTCTTTGTAGATAAATACCTGGAACGAAGTAGTTTCAAAAACTAGGAAATACTGGACTTGATATTGGACAGAACCAGATTCTTCGAGGACGGTGTGTGATTTCTGACATGCAATATCATTTGTTTATGAACCACGGCTCTCTCTGGGAATAAAGTCAGAGGATGCGCCAAAGGAAGTTTTAGTTAATGACAGTTTTAATAAGACTAGAACTTGAATAGCTTCTTTGGCTGGTACTGTGACAGTGTTTGAGCAGGAACCCTGAGTGTAATTAACCATTTTGCCAGGCCGGCCTCCTTTTTAATTAGTACAGAAGATCTAAACAGATTTTTCCCCCCATTTTATTCACCAAGAAAAAAAAAATATAGGATGGTTCCATGGCAATCTTTTGGGGTTGGAATTAATTTGATTAAGTAAAATTGTTGCCAGAATGGCCAGGCCGTTGCCTAAATATCACCAGTGGGTGGAGAATGGAACCGTTGGAGCAGTATTTCACTTGAAAAACTAAATTACTGTTCTCACAATGATTGTAGTACAGATGAACCTCGTCAGGCTCTTATAACATTCTCTCCTCAGGATATTTAAGTAAGAGATGCTTGAGTAATTCACTCGGTAGCCCGACAAAAGGAAGAGAGGGGTCCCCAAGTCGTCTACATAACAAACTGATCTACAGATTCCAGTCCACATGCTTTGTTGGCTTATCCTCCATGGAATAAAGAAATTTGTCACAACAAACCCTGCCTTGGATACCACTAAATTTAAAACTGTGTGTTCATCATGGGGCCTGAAACCTGGGTTTCTAGCACGCCGAGTCTGATTACCCCTGGGTCTTCCACTTGGCATGAATTCCAGAGGCTTGTTCCAATCTTTGTCAAAATCATAAAGGAGCTCAAAAGAATAATTATATTCAGGAAAAGATGGGAGACAAAAAAAAAAAAAAAAAAACCCACATCAGAACCAGTTACTCTGTCAAAATTTTAAATTCAAGACCTGAATATCCTAACAATTAACTCGTGTATTTAAAGGGAGAAACTCACCACATCCCCAAGAATTGGAAAGCGTGCAAAACCATCACTGTTGCCTCAGAATCCCTCATGGGGTGGCCGGGCTGGAAGCTGCCTGAAGTCCTCGTTTAAGGATAAGCAGAAAGTGTTCTGGACTTCACTGGATTTTCCCATCTGCTGTGACTAGAAATGACCTAAGAAGTTTAGATCAGTCTGCCCAGCCCCACAGGGTCACTTGTGTCTGAGAAACCCATCTGTAGGTGACTTGTCTTTCATGTCAGTGCAAACTGTTTCCATGCCAGAGGCCCAGGATGGCCCCCTAGTTATGTGGTCACAGTGCCAAGTCTCATTAACAGTAGTCATGGTCACTTCCAGAGTTAAGCTGAGCTGTCTCTGCATCACTGGGCCTTTCCTTCCTCCACGCAGCTGCTCTCTGAGCTCTTTAAGGGCTGAGACACACAGAGGCAACCCGCAGATTGTAATTCAACTTTTAAATTAAAAAAAAAATAAGGACTTCTCTGATGGCCCAAGTGGTGAAGAATCCACCTGCCAATGCAGGGGACAAGGGATCGATCCCTGGTCTGGGAAGCTTCCACATGCCTTGGGGGCAACTGAGCCCATAAGCAAGTACTGAACCTGCTCTCTAGGGCCTGTGCGTGGTGACGAGAGAAGCCACCGCGATGAGAAGCCTGCGCACTGCAATGAAGAGTGGCCCCTGCTCGCCGCACCTAGAGACGCTTGAGCAGCAGTGAGGACCCAGCACAGCCAAAAGTCAAATAAAGGAATAAAAATTATTTAAGAAATAAGACCAACTTGCCTCACCCCCAGATAAGCAGACCCACAATGATGCTGACAAATCATTAGCCCTCCTGAACGGAATGACCTCAGAGGGAGGGCCCATGATGCTCAGATTCTCCACCAGCAACCTGCCAGGACCCCACAGAAACGTGGCAAGACACCACCCATGGAGTCACCATGGACCTCGCTCCAAGGTGCTCAATATCCCCCACATCAGCCCCCAGATACTGGTGCTTGTGAGCCGTTGTGAAAGTGGGATATTCAGTGAAAGTCTTTGCTGAGCCCAAAATATTAGTAGCCATGTGGGTGGATCTCAAGATGTGGCCCTTGGATGCCCAAGTGCTTTTCTGTAATCACTCATCATAAATAAGTTTCAAAGACAAAGAGGAGGGTCCAAGGCCTTGTAGGATCCGCTCTCCACTGAGCCCTGGGGAAACCTGGCACCAAAACTGTTGCAAGCTATGGCCAGTGCCCCCTCTCCCAGGACCACAGTCACCCTATCTGTGAGGTGAGGGAGCAGCCCCTCCCCCAGCGGCTCACGCAATTCTCCAAGGCACCCCTGACTGCAAAGGGGCCTCCAGGGGTCAACTTTATTTGCTGGCTCATCATAGCAAAGCTATCTCTGAATTAAATACACACAGAGCTAGAGCATGATGAATGTTCCCATTATGTGCATCTCTAAGGATAAACACAAGACTTTAAAGACTATTTGAGTTTGGTACCAGCAGCTTTAGTCTTAGCAGCACCCCTCCCCCATTAACATTTTGTTAAAATGTTGACACAAAAGCAAATAAATGATCCCATGTATTTTTATGAATCTGTGCAAGTTATAAAAATTACAAATTGTTATACTGTACTTCTACAGTATAAAATGTACTGGAAACATAGTTCCCTGTTATGAAATACAGTTTACCAATAATTTCTATTGGATACACGGTGTCCCATTGTGCAGATGTACCACTGTTTTGTTAGATAACACCTCACTGCGTGTTTTTATCAGCCCTTTGCTATGGAGGTAGATTTCCTCTCTGTATCCATCCATCTCTATGATGATGGACTTAGTGCACCTCACTTGGGGTGCCATCCTCTACCTCTTTCCTAAGCTATGTTGGTTCTGTCCCCTACTGTCACACACATCCTTGGGGCTGGGCCAGGACTTACCTGTCAACCCTCCCCCACGACTCACCTTGTGCCTTTATGATTGACTGGCTCCTCCTCAGAGCTTAGCCACATGATACCCAAACACCCACCAGTTGCTTCAATTTACTTAAAAATCCAGGTAAACCATGTGTTCTTGTTTAGACAGTGTCTCCAGGGGATGTCCGGGACTCAGTAAATGTTTGGGATCCTTGCAGTTCACCTTGTGGTGAATTTCTAAATGCCACACTCAAGTTCAGGGCAAAAGCTTAAATCAATATGCTCTCAGGAGAGATTTACTAAACATTACTGTGTCCTGGGTTCAGAGTCCAGGGCCAAAGTGCAGGTTGAACCACCACCAGCTAAACCCTGGTTTGTCCACAGAGGTTCTGCTCATTGCTGGAGCCGGTGAGAAGCACGTCTCCAGCTGTTTGGTGGGTGGCCGTCAGGGGCTGAACTAGAAAAAGTAGTCGTGACTGGAGCAGAGAGGTGTCTTTCCTCGTCACCTGGGTTCACGTGGTGGTTTCAGTCAGTTTCTAGAAGACATAAAGCCATGAACCTCCACCTCTCCTAATTTATAAGCTAACAAGTAGCCCACACATTGTATGTGTGTTTATTTCCCATGAGCTTGAACCTTCTTCCTGGAAACAGACCCTACCAGTCAAACCTCCCCAAACCCAACTGTCAGAGATTTACCTTTACCTTGCTTCCTTTGTTCAAGTAAAACTTTAAAAACTGTCATTCCTTTTGACCACCTTTGACTAGGAGTTTTTCTCAAAGTGGTACTGTGAAAAATTAAGAAAGTTAACAGTCTTAGGACACCTCACAGGAGAGAAAAGACCCAGTTCCACGTACCTGCTGAGTGAGGTATTGAAGAATGGAGAATTGGCCATAACCTAGCAACCAATTTAGAAACGTGGAGTGATGTAGTCACAGTATGAAATATCCCAAGGAACTTTTAGTCATTAAGTCCACATGTGTGGTTTCTGATATGCACTTACCTTCAGTTGAGTTTGGTCAATACCTACCACTGTGATTTGCAGCAAGCAATAACATATACCCTGTTATATTTGAAAAATAAATTGCTGTGATAAAGTTGCCAAAGTCCAGACATGTTTCTAATGGGGTTTTTCTGATGCCCACCCCTACTAGGGTTCAGAAATAGTAACGGGTAACGTGAAGAATGGGAATTACTTCCGCATCCACATCAACAAATACAAGATGGTGGAAACCATCACATGCCTTTCCAAAGTGCCTTTCCCCGCCTCCAACTACATCCGCTTGTTTGGTCAGCACGAGCAAGCCCTCAACAACCTGTGCGCTCGGTATGAGGATGGGCTGGTCCCAGATCTCTACAGGTAAGCTGGGCATTGCCCTCTCCTGAATGGAAACACAGACACAGGCAGTCGGTATCTTGTGAAGTATTTTGCGATGCACCAGCAAGTTGGTGGGAACCCCTGGGAGATCTATGCTGTGCTTAACTGCTTAGTCGTGTCCAACTCTTTGCAACCCCATGGACTGTAGCCCATATAGCAGGCTCCTCTGTCCCTGCAGATTCTCCGGGCAAGAATACTCGAGTGGTTGCCATGCCCTCCTCCAGGGGATCTTTCCAATCCAGGGATCGAACCCAGGTCTCCCGCATTGCAGACAGATTCTTTACCACCTAAGCCACCAGAGAAACCCTGGGAGAAGCTAGAGCTTCTCAACAGCAAGTTGAGTCTTAAACTTCAGCCAGAGAATGGAGAAGCCCACAGAGGAGAAGAGCGTGGACTCTTGGTGTGGCCACATGTGGCCCTGTGGCCACATGCAGGCTGGGTCCCAGACGTATCCCTGCACGGCTTCCACGTCACAGATGATATACAAGTCTCTCTTGAGTCACAGGCTGCTAAGAGTAGTGATCAGAAATGTAAGAAGTCAATTTGGAGGCAGGATGCAGAGGCACCTGGTCCTGATGGGAATCCCACCACCGCAGGCAGGGTGTCTGTGACTCCAGCCACCTTCTCAGGACACATGCTCTAAAAGAGGAGGGTGACCATTTGCCTAAGGTGTTGAATTTTGCTCTGGCAGGTTACTCAGACTGGGTGGTCTAGAGCCCAGTCTTTTCAATTCAAAGAACTTATCCTATAACTCTCGGAAGGCTAGAATTTTAGAGTAGAACTCTAAGTCTGCTGCTTAGAAAGGTTAGGAGAATTTCCCTCTGTCCACAAAACAAGATGACAACAGACAGAGGTGTAGAATTCCAGGGTCCTCAGTACCCATGGGGGAGTCTGAAACATCAGAAGCACTCCCTCGTCCCTCTTATAAGAATGTTTTTAAATTGTAGAATACATCATAGAAACAAGCAAACAAAAAGTATGTAAAGCATGTATGTACTTTAAAGGATAATAACCTTACTTAGAGGCTTCTCGGGTGGCGCTAGTGGTAAAGAACCTCCCTGCCAGTGCAGGAGATGTAAGAGATGTGGGTTCGATCCCTGGGCCAGGAAGATCCCCTGGAGGAGGGCATGGCAGTATTCTTGCCTGGAGAAGCCCATGGACAGAGGAGCCTGGCAGGTTACAGTTCGTAGGGTCACAAAAAGTCAGACAGGACTGAGTGACTTAGCATGCATGTACACATGCAACCTTACTTCAAAGCACCAGTCTGATCACACCCAACTCCCTTTTCTTGGTGATCACCACTGTCCTGTGATTTGGGTTCATCGTTCCCTTTCTTTCTTGGAAAGCAGGGATCAGCTAGCTTTCCCTATAAAGGTCAGGGTGGTAAATACTTTCAACTTCAGGGGCCACATGACTTCTCTTCCAAGCACTCAAGTCGTCTGCCATGCCGTGAAATCCGCCACAGACTGTCCGTAAACCAGTGAACACAGCTGTGTCCCCGTAAACCTGCGTACTGAAACAGGCAGCAGGCCAAGCCTTGTTTTAAAGGCATACCACATATCTGTGGTTTCCTAAGTGATGTACTGATCCGTTTTACCTGTCTTGAATCAATTCTGTGGCTGCCGAAGAAAGTTAGCACTCCAATTGGGGCTCTTGTTTGTGAGCCTGTCCATGGCCATGTGTGTGGCTGGAGTTCGTGTGTTCTCCCTGCTGTGTGATATTCCCAGGATAACAAAATCGTCTTGAAGTGCATCTGTCCATTTTCAGGTTGATGGATGTTCAAATGGTTCTAGTTTGGTGCGGTTGGTGTCATGGGCACACCTTTTTGCAGGAATTTCTCTCAGGTGTACTAGGTGATGCCCAGATGTTGCCCAAGGTAGTGGTGTCTGTTCCACTCGCTCAGCCAGCTGTGAAAGCCCTCCACAACCCTGGCAGGCCCCCACACCATTCAACTTGAACATTTGGCCCTCCTGGTGGTGTGGGAAGCTGTCTGACCCGCGTTGTAATGTTCTCGTCCCTGGTTTCTGATGCAGTTTAGTGGTTTTCATTTGTTTGTGTGACCATTCATGGTAGTTTCTAGGAAATGCTTGTCTATGACATTTGTCCATTTTGGGCAGGATATCATCTCTTACTAACTCCCATTTATATGTTCTGGATGCAAACATGGTTTGTTTTGCTTCCTTTCTACGTCTTCTTCTATTTTGAAGCTTGTCTTTTCACTTCCTTTATGAAGAAAGTGGATTCAACCAAGCATGCTGGTCAACCAAGCATGAATCAGGTAGTACCATAGTGTTTACTATTGAAAAAATATGCATATAAGTGGGTCCACGCAGTTCCAATCAGTATTGTTCAAGGGTCAAATCTATAGATCTTGATTTATGTGGGTTTCTTTAAATAGCTCAATAAAGGTTTATTATTTTCTCCATCAATGGCTTGTGTTATTTTCATTTGATCCAAAGTGGGCTTCCCTGCTCAGCTGGTAAAGAATCTACCTGCAATGCAGGAGACCCCAGTTCAATACCTGGGTTGGGAAGATCCCCCTGGAGAAGGGATAGACTACCTACTCCAGTATTCTTGGGCTTCCCTGGTAGCTCAGTTGATAACGAATCCCCGTGCAATGCCGGAGACCTGGGTTCGATCACTGGGTTGGTGAGATCCCCTGGAGGAGGGCATGGCAATCCACTCCAGTATTCTTGCCTAGAGAATCCCCATGGACAGAGGAGCTTGGCAGCTGCAGTCCATGGAATCTCAAAGAGTCAGACACAACTGAGCGACTAAGCACAGCACATGATCCAAAGTTCTTTATGTTTTTATTACTGTTGTAAGTATCATTTTCTTACTGATTGCTGCTATATGGTTTATGGAAATGTGCTTTTTGTATGGTCTTGTAATCTGCAAATTTGCTAAGCTCCTTCATCCATTCAAATAATTTACCTGTAAATTCTTTTAGATTGTCCACACAAAAAATTATATCGTCTGCAAATAGTGACTGTTTTGTTTGTTTCTTTTTCAATCTTTGTAGCTTTTTTTCTTTTTCTTGTCTTACTGCACTGGGTAAGAAGTATGAAAGAAGTCGGGATAGAAGTAGTGATGGATGGCACCCTTGCCTCATTCTTAATTTTAAAGGGAATGCCTTCAATATTAAGTGTGTGACATTTGCCATACATATTTTTGTAGATACTTTTTTTCATGATAAGAAAGTTTCTTTTTATTACTGTCTTGCTAAGCATTTTTAGCATGCATGGATTTTTTTCCAGGAAGAGTACTTAACTATTGAAACATTTTATGTATGAAAATGTCTTCCTATATGCTTCCCATTATAAATTATATTTTAAGTATCAAACTTCTTAATAATAGATTTTCTCTCCTTAAATCTTTTTAGACTTGACTCCATCATTTATTGACAATAAAACAGTGCAAGTATTTAGAAAGTGAATTCATTTGTTCCTTATCGTCTGGGTAGGGTTTTATTGTTGCTCTCAATCTTACCCAAAATATTTGAGTTCGTGGGGTATCAGTTCTTTGTCAAAGAAGATTTTTGTGGGAGCTATGTATTAAGAGTCTTCTCTGAAAAGAAAATTTGACCAAATTCAAAAGCTGTTGTCAGTTTTTTTTTCCCTGAGAAGAAGGGATGTTGAAAGAGACAGACTTTGTGAGTTTGAGGCCCCTGGTTGGGGCACAGCTGTTAACTGATGGTAGAAATAATTTTAACAGTTAATTTGATTTGCTAGGAGTGAATCCTTGGGATGGAAGATGGGACAGCACTGGCTACTGGGACATGCCAGTTGACATCTGTAAGAAAGGTTCAGGGGGAATAGTGGTTGACTGCAGAAGGGACTGCTGATCACGTCCTAGTGTGGTACCCAGGGTGCCCCCAGGCCCCGCCCATCCCTCCCGGACGATGTTAGCGTGCACGAGCAGCTGCGGCCACGTTCTTTTCAAGTGCCACGAAATGCTGCCAGGTCCCATGCTGATTCTTGGCCCTGTCCGCTTGCCCTGTCTGCTGTCAGACCCGCTGGCAAAGCTCTTTCCCAGCAGTCAGGGTGAATGGTTTAGCTGATTTTGGCCGAGATATGATTACCAATTGTTTTCCTGACCTGGGCAGCACCAGCAACCTCCCTTGTTCAAATCTGGGCGTGATTCCATCTGCTGCATCTGGGGGCACCTTCCTTCAGGCTGCAAGGGCTGACCATTAACCAGCCACTCTGTCTTCAGCAAGGCAGACGTGACCTCAAGGTCAAGTTCCTCTCTGAGTTCAGCGAAACCCTCTGGATCCTTTCTCTCCACTTCCCTCAAACTAGTCTCACACCATCACGGGCCAGGACAGAGGCAGTGCTGGTGGCCACAGCAGGAATGGTGGCAGCCACACAGGCAGACACCGTGGCAGCCAAGGCCTCGCCAGCCGGGGGTCTGGCTGCCCGAGGACAGGCTCGCTTGGAGCCATCTGGGGCACGTGGTGGTGGCCGAGCAGTCAGCAGTGACACCCAAGCCGCCAGCTGTCACAGGACAGCAGTGCAGCTGAGGGTCTGGAGCCAGGCTGGCTTGGAATCTACCTCTGGTTTATCTTCTGTCTTCCCCTTGGCGCGCCCGTGCAAACCGCCAGTGATGAAGAGAACAAATTGACCCCTGGTGACCGTGTATGTGCACCTGTGATGGCGTGTGTCTGTGCGAGTGTGTCTGCTGGCGTGTGTCTGCTGATGTGTGTGGAAGACAGAGAAATAAATTGATGGGTTGACTGATTTATCACTTTGAAGAAAGAAAGGAGTCCAAGTAATCATTTGTTCGCTTCTGAACCATTCAGCATTGAAAATCACGTAACAAAAGTGTTAGAAAGTGGACTTTTCCCTGATCTTCCCCTTGGAGCACCTGTGTCCCGCAGTGGTCCACACACCTACACACACCTGTCATGACCTCCGTACCCCCATCCCTACCCACTTTGACAGCGGCCCCTTCCCTCTACCTTCTGGTGCTGCTTCTCCCTCAGACACTGGGGCAGAGGCAGCTTCCTCAGGGTACCGGGGAAGCAGAGATGGGAACTGTGGGTGAAGAGGAGAGGGAGGATGAAGCAGGTGCCTACTGAGTCCCCATCAAGGGGCTCCAGTAAGGCCTGTCCCATCCTGTGCTTTCCCCACATTCTCAACTGTCCTCATCTTCGTTTACCCCTCTTAGCAGTTGGCCCTGTGAAGAAAAGCTCTTGCCTCCTGAATCCCTTCCCCTTAGCCTTAATTAACAGTCTGTAGCATCCTTTATCCTCACGGTGTGAATAGGTCTTGCCCCGGCTTCTTTGTGTGAGCCCATCAGATACTCATGAACCTTTATTAAATCACCTTTTTTCACATCTTCATGTGCTCAGCTCTCAAAGGCTGCCCTTGCCCGGCCCTCTCCTCCTAAGAGCACCACGTCCCCCTCCGCACTTCCCAAGCGCTCGGCCTATTTTTAGTGGGTAAGTGCTGCTGGGCACAATATTATAAATGCAACAGGAGCAGACCCTTTAATAGGCTGCCATTACCTTTTTGATCTGCAAAACCCAAGGAGTGACGACTCCCTTAGGAAAGCTGCCGTGTGCCATCTCTTCAGAGCAGCCAAGCAGGAGGCTGCCAGCTCATGTTGCCTCCTGATTCATTCACCTATTAGACTCAACTGGAATAATTTAATCATGACTTAAGTGTCTTTTGTGGTTGGTGACCTTGTGCCGTGTCCAGTAGAAAATCACACACTGTGGCTCAGCTGGTAAAAAATTGCCTGCAATGCAGGAGACCTGGGTTTGATCCCTGGGTTGGGAGGATCCCCTGGAGAAGAGAAAGGCTACTCACTCTAGTATTCTGGCCTGGAGAACTCCATGGACTGAGCAAATTTCACTAAATTCCAGGTGCCCATTTTTCCAGACCTATCAAAATTTGACTGAACCATGACTGCTCACTCCAACCCATCAATTTTTTTGCATACCTAAAATTTGTTTGAGTGGACTTCCCTGGTGGTCCAGTGGCTAAGACTCCATGCTTCCCAATGCAGGCGGCCCGGGTTCAATCATCAGGGAACTAGACCCCACATGCTGCAACAAAATTCAAAGATCCCACATGCCATAGCTAAGACCCATCTCAGCCAAACAAAAAAATAAATGTCTAAAAATAAAAAAAGAATTTATTTATTGGATAATAGTTCTCCCAAGATGCAAATTTCTGTGTTGGCTACCTACCTGCCTTTCTGGAGACCTTTAGGTCAGTGTTTCTGCCAGTCTTTGATTTCGGATAGTGCCAATTCCATTTCATAGCCTGATAAAGAAAGCTGGTCAAATGATTTGCTAAAATAAAAATCCACTCTCTTCATTTTCCTTCCCCATCATTTAACTCTATTTTTCTGCCCTTGTGCATATTTGCACACTTCACCTGGGGCTCCTCACTGGTCATCCCTTGGCCTCCTTGCTCTAAGAACATCTCCTTGCCCACTGGTGTTTCTCATGTGACCACGTTGCCTGTGAGGCTGAACCCATATTTTGGAACATCCCTAGTTACTGAGACAGTCAACCTTATGTCTCTGAGTATAGATCAATGCAGGAGCAAAATTCCATCTAACACAACCTATGTCCATTTTTATTTGTAATACTGCTCTGCTAAGATCAGGGTTGGGCTTGCCTGATGGCTCAGTGGTAAAGAATACACCTGCCAATGCAGGAGATGCAGATTCAGGAAGATCCCACGTGCTGCAGAGCAGCTAAGCCCATGTGCCACAACTACTGAGCCTGTGCTTTCGAGCCCAGAAGCCAAAAGTACTGAAGCCCACGTGCCCTAGAGCCGCTGCTCTCCCCAACAGGGGAAACCATCGCAGTGAGAAGCCTGTGTACCAAAACTAGAGTAGACCCAGCTCCCTGCAACTAGAGAAAAGCCCATGTAGCAATGATGACCCAGAACAGTGGAAAAAAAAATACCAATTTTTTCTTTTTTAAGTATATGTCACCTCCCTTTTTCCTTCAGCAACATTTGTGTGGAATTAACCTCCCCTGGGATGGAGGACAAGGTTGTTTTGAGCCATCTTGAACTCATAGCCAATGAGTGTCCATTCAGACACTCATCCCAAGATGATAACATACAGGAAAAACAAACACAGATTTTCACATGGTCAGGGCAGAATGTTCACATAATGAACCTGGAGCACTGCTTCCACTGCAGGGCTTTTCTTTTTCATCTCTTATCCAGTGTGTTCCAATAATTTGCCTCATTCATCATGAAATTATAGTTTGGCATATTATCTCAGCATTTATCAGAAAGGTCTGCATTGAGATTTGTTTTTTGCCACATCTCATATACTCCACAGCCACATGTGGCTAGTGGCTACCATACCGGATAGCACAGAATGGATGAGCTGTTTGAGTTATGGAATATATCTAGAATCTCATATCATGTAGTTTTTTTAAATTTTTTATTGAAGGATAACCTTTACATTATTGTGCTGGTATCTGCCATACGTCAACATGAATCAGTCACAGGTATACATATGTCCCCTCCCTCTTGAACCTCCCTCCCACTAGAATCTAGCATCATATAGTTTTAAAAATTGCTTCATGCATTGCAAAGAGTCATCAATACCTTAGATTTGCACTGTCCAACCTGACAGCCAGTTGCCAGGTGCGACTTTTAAGTTTTAATTAGGATTTAAAGAAAAAAATAATAAAAGCCTGGTTCCTCACTCACACTAACTGCGTCTCGCATACCCAACAGCCACGTGTGGCTAGTGGCTGCCATATCAGCTAGCACAGAATGGATGACGTCCACTGTCGCAGAAAGTTCAACTCTCCTAAAAGGCTAATCCCCAGTCCTGACTGGTTCTAAGTTCCCCAGTGTTTAGATGTCATAGATCAGAGGTGCATGCGCAGTGAAGCAGGGGAGGAGACATGACTTCTCTCTGTACCTGCTTTTGTGGGGTCACCTGGAAAGGAAATTCTCCTCAGATCACATGCCAGGGTGGACAGATGGGGAGCAAGAACAGCATGGGAGAAGGGGAGGCAGACAAGCTCTTGGAGGCCCTCGGTCACACTGTGATGCTTCCTGTCCACTTATGCTCATATACCATTCAGCTGGCCCCATCCCAATCAGCCTATTCTTCCTCACCAGTTACTAACATTCCAGCCCTCGTCAGACCCCAGGGGCTCAGCAGATCTGACTGGTACGTTCAGAATTGACTTCTGTCCCTCTGAGCATGTTTTTAAGCTTTTGCTGCAGGAGCTAAAGCCCTTTATAGATTGTCTTCCTCCTTTTCACCTGGCAGCAAGCATGTGGGTCAAAGGTATTATTGATGAGTCTAAAATAATAGCTGATGAGCCAATGGTTATCTCCAAGGCTACCACATTGCTTTAATATAAATACCTCTTTACAAAGCTCCAAGAAAAAGCTGGATTGTTCTGTTGTTACTGGAATCGTCAACAAAAATACATTTCAGAAATCCTGTTTTCAGTCCACTGAATCATGTGAAAAAAACATGCCTTCCTGCTTATATTTTTCATAGCCAAATAACAATTGCAAGAAGATGCTCCGAAGCCACCTGGGCAGCAGGGTGTAGCATCATGCAACCGTCTCCTCTCTCCCTACTAGTCCTGAATCTTTGTGTGTTTCCTTTTGAGGATTGTGTACTTTTCTCTTTTTTTTTTTTTTCACTCTTTAGTATTTTCCATTATGAAAGCAACACTTGATTGTTACAGAAAATTTAGAAAAATATTTCTAAAGCCAAGTAGAATACAAAGTCCATTCCTAATCCCATCACCCAGAGAGAGGGGCTTGGAAATTATCAGAAGGTTCCCCTTGGAAATTCAGTCAAATACTGATCAGTGCATGTAAGGGAGGAAACCACCCAAGGCTGGGAACAAATCGCTCCAAGGACTAGAAGCTACAGTTCCTGGAGCTCACATGGGGCTGGGAACAGTGTGTATTTCTACCAGGCAACCTAGAAAACCTCAAGATTCATCAGTGGGCCGAGTAGACACTGTGGTCTCCCCAAAGTGGTGAGAAAAATGAGCAGGCATCTAAAGAAGCAAGAAAATTCAACCCATAATGTGAAGAAAAATCAGTCAACCAAAGCCAACCTAGAGCTGACACAGACTTAGCAGATTGACGTATTGAAACTGTTATTATAACTGTATTCCACACAATGAAAAGTTGAGTAGACATATAGAAAGTATTAATATATGAAAGACCCAGATAAAACTGTTAGAGGTGAAAACTACAATGTCTGAGATAAAAAAATACATTGGATGGGATTAATGCAAGATTAGACTTTGCTGAAGAAAAGATTAGTGAATTTGAAGACATGCGAGTTGAAACCACCCAAAATGAAGCACAAAGAGAAACAAAGACTTTAAAATAATAAGCAGAGACTTGGTGAGCCACAGGGTAGCTTCAAATGGACTAAAGAAATAATGCCCAAATTTTTTCCAAATTGTATGTAAAAATAGACCCACAAATCCAAGAAGCTGAATGAATGTTAAGCATGAAAAACATGAAATGGAAATTAGTATTTGAGGTTTCTCAAAAAATTAGAAATAGAACTACCATCTGACCCAGCAGTTCTACTCCTGGGTGTACATCTGAAAGAAACAAAAACACTATTTCAAAAAAATACAGGTACCCTGATGTTCATAGCAGTATCATTTACAATTGCAAAGATATGGAAGCAGACTGAAAATCCATCAAGAGGTGAATGGATAAAGAAGATGTGATATATAGATATATACAACAGAATACCACTCAGCCATAAAAACAAGTTTATTACATATTGCCATTTATAACAATGTGGATGGACTTTGAGGGCATTATGCTAAGTGAAATAAGTCAGACAGAGAAAGAAAAATACTGTTTGATATCATTTATATGTGGAATCTAAAAAATACAATCAACTAGTGAATGTAACAAAAAGAGGCCGACTCAGATATAGAGAACAAACTAGTGGTTACCGCTGGGGAGAGGAAAGGAGGAGGGGCAAGCTAGAGGGGTATGGGAGTAAGAGGAACAAACTATTAGGTATAAAATAAACTGCAAGGATCAACTATACAACATGAGGAATATAGCCAATATTTTATAATAGCTATAAATGGAGTATAACCTTTAAAAATTGTGAATCACTATATTGTATCTCTAACATATAATGTTGTAAAACTACAGTTTAAGAAAATCACACCAAGGCATATCATAATCAAATTGCTCAATTTGACCAGTGATAAAGAATAAATGAAGAAGGAACAAGAGAAAACAGATTATTTTCCGAGGAACAAAGATAAAGGTGACAACATATTCCTCATCAGAAACAATGCAAGTGAGAAGTCAGTTGAATAACAACATCTTTAAAATACAAAAATTTTTTTCAAGTTTGAGAACACATTTATTACATATTATATTTCAAAGTAACATCTCCAGCCTAATACATGGCATAGCATCCCCTTATATTACATATTCTCCCTATGCCCAAACAACATCTCTGAGTATTTTCTATCCCATCGCCCTGTTTAATTCCTCTATTGGTTTACTCTCTCTATGGATAACCCCACCATGACCTCAGAATTCCGTATGTTGAATCACTAATCCCCAGTGCGTCTCTATCTGGAGATAGAGTCTTTAGGAGGTAATTAAGGTAAAATGAGGTCACAAAGGTGGGACCCTAATCCCATAGGACTGTGGCCTTATAACAGGTAGAGAGGGGGATCACTGTTTCTCTCCTCAGTCTAAGGACACAGTGAGAAGACAGCCATCTACAAGCCAGGAAGAGAACCCTCACCAGAAATCCACCATCCTGGCACCCTGGCCTTGGACTTGCAGCCTCCAGAACTTTGAGAAATAGATGCCTATATTTAAGCCACCCAGTCAGTCTGAGCTAGGACAGATTTACATCCCATTTTGGTGATGCTCTGTCTCCGACAATGCACTAGGCTGCCTGCTGCTTCTGACGGCTGCTGTCTATGTGGTCAAAGGCGTGTGGTGCTCCCTAAGCCCTCTGTATGCAGCCACCATGGGAATGACCTCCATGTCAGTTAGGCCAGTGTTTGACCCCAGCTTCTGACATTATTCCTCATTGGGAACCTGGTTCTTCCTGGGTGGTGATAAAGTGTGGAAAGGAGCATGCATGTGTCAGAACACACCCCCAGGGGGGTCCCTGAGACCTCACCTAGCAGCTTGTCTTAGGAAGGTCCCTCTGTTCCTCTAAGTTTCATTTCTCTTACCCATAAAAGAGGCTTATTCCAGCTTCTAGGGGAAGACTAAGTGAGATGACCTATAGGGAACACTTGCTCAGAGCCTGTTCTGGAAGGACCAATTCCACAAACACTGGCTTTGCTGCCCTTCTGCTCCCGGGGCAGGTGGCAATCCCGGGGTCACCTTGCCGCAGGCCCTGCACATCCCCAAAACTAGCACCCACCCAGGCCCCCTTGCAGAGTGACAGATGCACAATCCCACGTTCTTTCTCTCCAAAGACTCTCTTTGTCAGCCACCCAGCAAACTCCGAGCTGGACTTTGTGACTTACTATTCCCTCTATCTGGTCATTTGGGGAGAAGAGAGCACCAAATACCACCAGCGATGTGCCCGCAGCTGCTAATAGGAGCCGCTGTTTGCATCCCACGGTCCTGTCTTGGCCCCAGCGGCTCTGACAGCTGCCGGAGCACCGTCTGCCAGGCCAGGATACGTGCCGAAGTCTCCGAGGGCAGAATAGAGCCCGGCATGGTCATGCTGGGCTCCCAGAGGCTCACAGCATTAATAATCTATAGTTCAATCATTAGGAGCAAATCCAAGTGAAATAGGAAAATATACCCCACGCTGGAGGCCGCAAGGCTGCTGGGAGGTGGCCTCGCTGCTCCACGGCAGGCTTAACGATCAGCTTCTGGCCACCAGCAGCCCCAGCTGACAAGCGGCATTTGCAAGCCGCAGGCTTTCTGCACGTGATAATTGAACAAAGCTACACTGCCTTCAAGATGTTAACACCGACTTACGACCAAGGATCTGCTGGGCTTGTCAGGTCCCCGAATTGAAGTCTCTCCAGGGCACCCCGAAGGGTGTCCATCGGGTCAATTGTTGCCCTCTGGACTGACCTGCAAGTGGATCTTTCTGGATGTGGGTCGCAGGCAGGGGTCCTAGTAAGGATTACATATATGAACTTATATAGCCCTACCCTGATTTCTCCAATTGTGCACTGGACCAAAGTGCTAACCCCCGGGCTTTACGGCCCCAGGTCAGACCACAGCATACCAAGTAGGAGGATACCCAAGGGCAGGGAATCATTTCTAATTCCCAGGTTTTCTTTAAAAACAAATCATCATTTCAGGTTGTTCTTGGGTAAAAGATTGAAATTTTTGTCGTTGTTAATGTTCTTCCTGGTCATAACCATTAGTTGGGAACTTCTTTCTGCAAGTGACAGAACCGAAACCCCAGAAAAGACTGTAATGTCACCCACCAGAACTCCCCCAACCCTGATCTCTTTCCTTCTGGCAACAGTCAAGCAGCCCCCCAACTGCTTCTCCCCTCCCCATGTGAGACTAGAGCCTTGTCCTCTGGAAGAACTCCAGATGTGAGGACACCAGACCCAGGAGAGGAAAAGTGTGAAGAGAGAAGGGGTGAGGTGAAGGTCCCAGTACTGATCGGTACAGTCCCTGATCCCTCTCTGCTGCCGTGTTCCCTGTATGGCAATAGTCAGAGCAGAGAGATCAGATGATGAAGTCAACAAAGCATCATGAAAAAGAGAACAAAACCTTTTGTCTAAGAGGAATTCCAGAGAGAGCGAAGAGAAAATTTCAATCTTTTACCCAAAGAGAGAGCAGGGTTGGGAGACTCCTCTTACAGGCAGAAGATTTTTTTTTAAAAAAAGGAACTGAAAGATATCAATCTCCAGATTGAAAGATGCACAATAAGTGACAAACAGCCCAAGACTCTCTGTGGTGAAATTCCAGATGTCAGGGACAACGAGAAGCTTCTACAAATGTCCGGAGGGTAAAGCATGTCACTGAGAAAAGAACCAGGATCAGAATAGCACCAGGTTCTCAACAGCAACCACAGAACCAAACAGACAACGGGTAATGTCCTCAACCTTCTGAAAGGAGGCAATTTCTGGCAGTGATTCTATGACCATCCTCCAAGGAGGCGCCAAGGACGGAGGTACCAAGGACCGTTCCTGCCCACATGGGAGGGAGGAACAGCATGGTTAGAACATGACCATTTTGGAACCTCTCCTGATTGAAAGGGCTCCAGGGTGTGGCTGCTGACACAGAAGAAGACACAGCCACACACTCTGGGCTTCTTGGCAGGAAAACACCCCACCTTGAAATAAAAACTGGACCTGAATCTGCCCAGGA
This sequence comes from Dama dama, assembly GCF_033118175.1. NCBI lineage: Eukaryota > Metazoa > Chordata > Mammalia > Artiodactyla > Cervidae > Dama > Dama dama. The sequence continues at coordinate 40,249,614 of NC_083703.1, forward strand.
TCTTAGGTCTACCACCAGTTTATGGGAAATAGAGAGAGAGGAACATGATCACTAAAACCACAGAGCTTTCGTCCACACATCCCAGACCCTGGGAGACTCTACAGAAAAACAGCCTGACTCCTCCCACTAATAAACTGCAATTGGAAGGCTGTTGATTAAGACAGATTTTTATCAGAATATCAGCTTATGTGAATCCTGATTCAAATGGGCTGTAAAAAACTTAGGTGCTTTATGACATTATTGGAAATTTGAACACTGGATATTTGATGGTGTGAAGGAATTATTGATTTTTAAATGTGAAGATGGTATTGGAGAGTTGCATATATTTTGAGAGCAGTATCCTTGTCTTTCAGAGGTACTCATTGAAATACCTGGGATATTCTTCAAAGTAAGCCAGGAGGGAGAAAAGTGGATGGGGCTGGAAATAACACCAAACTGGCCATGAGTTGATAACTCTTGGAACTGAATGTCCTCTAACTTAAAAATATTTAAAAATTCTACACTGTGCTGTGCCTAGTTCCTCAGTCGTGTCCGACCCTTTGCCACCCCAGGGACTATAGCCCGTCAGGTTCCTCTGTCCATGGGGATTCTCCAGGCAAGAATACTGGAGTGGGTTGCCATTCCCCCCTCCAGGGGATCTTCCCAACCCAGGGATCGAACCCACATCTCCCACATTGCAGGCAGATTATTTACTGTCTGAGCCACCAAGGAAGCTGAACCACCAGGAAAGTATTTTAGAGAATTATTTTCTTTAATGTATCCTCCATTTATAGTTATTATAAAATATTGACTATATTCCCCATGCTGTACAATAGATCCTTATAGCTTATTTTATACCTAATAGTTTGTACCTCTTACTTCCCTGCTCCTTTATTACCCCTCCCTCCTTCCCTCTCCCCACTGGTAACCGCTGTTTTGTTCTCAATATGAGTTATTTTTAAGAAGCAACCCAAGAACCTTCCTTTTAGCACAAGGAACTATACTTAGTATCTTATAATAACCTATAATGGAAAAGAATCTGAAAAAGAATGTGTGTATGTGGTGATGGTTTAGTTGCTCAGTCATGTCCGACTCTTGTAACCCCATGAACTATACAGCCTGCCAATCTCCTCTGTTCATGGAATTTCCCAGGCAAGAATACTGGACTAGATTGCTATTTCCTTCTCCAGGGGATCTTTCTGACCCAGGGATCAAACCCGGGTCTCCCACATTACAGGCAGATTCTTTACCGACTAAGCCATCAGGGAAGTCCATATAGGTATGTATGTATGTGGATATATATATATAACTGAATCACTTTGCTGAAACTAACATTGTAATCAACTATAATTCAATAAAAAAATTTAAAAAGAAATGTAAAAACAACATAACCATCAAAAAAAAAAAAAGGGAAAGTTGTAAGCTGAGAGATTCTAAGACTGGAGAACAGTGTGGAGAAGATCCCATTAGCCCAGGGAACAACGAGGTGAGACCAGACAGGAGCACAGAGGCATTAAGAGGGAGGAATCCTGAGAAAATTATTAATTATTTTGATTATTTGACATGTTTATGTTGAAAATAATATTGAAGGAGATTTTACAGACGTCTTGGAGCATTAAAAAAAAAAGACTTGTGCTAGATACATTGAAAACGAAGAGGAAAAAAAGAGCAATTATTATTTCTAAGGAAAGCAAAAAAGTTATACAAGAAAGAAATGTGGTTAATATTTGCATTGTTAAAATAATATAATCACAGATACTAATTTCATCAAAAATTGTCATACTGTTTGGAAAGTTTGGGATAGGGGGCAGTAGGGGTTTGTTTTAAAAAGGTAAACCTCTGGACTTCCCTCGTGGTCCAGTGGTTAAGACTCTGCACTCCCAGTGCAGGGGGCCTGGGTTCCTTTCCCAGCAAAGGGAACTAAGATCCTCCATGCTGCATGGCACAGTCAAAAATAAATAAATGAATAAAAATAGAAAGACATCAATTTTTTTAAAAAAAGTATTAAAAAGAAGATAAACCCTCATTTTCCATAACAAGGAATTGATAGGTATTTTTGAAATTAATAAAAATTTGTATCATGCATATAAGCAATCACATTTACATCAGTGATCATTGGAAAAATCAGCTGACGGTCTCTGAGCTACTTAGGACTCTTTGGTTGCAAGTAGCAGACGCTAACCAAAGCTAGATTTAAGCTAAAAAGGAGAATTCATGTTGAGAATTCATGGTTGTATTTCAAAGGAACACAGGGCATACAAATGTCTGGGTCTCAGGACAGGGACTACAAGAAGGCAGGAAGAAGCTGAGCCCTGACCGCTGCTTTCTCTCTGAGGGTCTGTTTCCTCAGTTGCTCCACAGCCCCCATGCCTCCATGTCACAATCCCCAAAATCCACAGAGAATAACTGGGTGCATCTCAGTCCCCATTCTGGATTTCCCGGAGAGTGACTGGCGTGGCCTAGGGCGGCAGTTTGAAACCACTTCACTGTTCCCACAGAGAAATGGGGTCTGTGCCCCCTCCCTTGAATCTGGGCCGGCTTGTGATGGCTTTGACTGATGGAGTGTGGCAGACGTGGGGCCATATGACTTCTGAGGCTGAGTTATAGAAGGCCACACACGTAGTTCCAGCTTCTTTGCTGGAACACTTGCTCTTAGAGTCCAGACCTGTCAGCCAAGAAGTCCAAGCACCCTGAGGCTGCCATGCTGCAAGCAAGCCCAAGTTGTTTGGAAAGACCAAGTAGACACTCAAGCAAGAGTCCCAGCTTTCAAGTCATCCTAGCACAGGTGGCCAGATGTGTGGGTGGAGAAGACTTCTGATGATTCCAGCCCCGACCATCAGAGTGGCCCCAAGATGTTGTCTTCCCATCTGAAGCCCCTGCAGTCATGGAACAGAAGTGAGTCATTGTGAGCATATTACAACGGATTTCACTCTGTGCCACTAAGTTTGGGGATGGTTGTTGCTTATCATTTTATAACTAGAAGACTTGGATCAGATGCTGTATTGGCTTCATGGAACCATGAAGTCACAGCGTGACTGCTGGGGACCTAACTCCTCCCCCACCCCGCACCCCTCCACACAAAGAGGTAGTAATGCAAGGAGCAGAGAAGAGTCCAACAAAATATGACTTGACAGACACCCCTCAAGGCATCCACTCTGTTGCCTGTCCTGGTCTCCTAGGAGTCTGTTGCCGACCTAGAAGAAGGAAAGCATCCTGAGTGCCCTCTTCTGAGCCTGCTTCTCAGTTCTTGCTCTCTCACTAGTGAGGCCATGAAAAGGAGGAAAGGGTGAAGAGGTGTATGTGACATGGTGACATAGTAAATGACATCATTCATTCCCTCCCCTCTCAGCCCCATAGTGGTTTTCTGGCAGAAAACGTTGCCAAGAAGTGGAGAAGAGCCTCAGATCTCCGGCATCTTCTTTAGCTCCATCTCCAGTACCGAGGACATCATTAGAGGGCCCTCATGTTGCCTAGCAACCGGTGAACGCTGCTTGCTATCATGTCATTAATATGATATGAAAGTGTTTCATAGAAGACATTCATCTTGCATTAATGAAAATCAGATTTGCTAATATGACACAAAATCTGTTCTTGCTTGTGACTTTCTGTACTTAAGTATCTTACTTATTGAATTAGACCGTGAGTGGTTTTAAGCTTGAGATTGTTAGAAGGATCATGATAATGATTTTGCTTTTGATTGTATCAGATGGCCGTTAATGATGTGATTATGCCCCTATAACTGCTGTGATCACAGTCTCAGACTGAGGCCCCTCTCCCGAAGGCCCAGCCCCTCAAGCCAACTGACTGTCTGCCACCCAACTTCTTACTGTTGAAACCTCAGCTAGGAGAGGATTCTGGTTTGAGACAGTGCACCTTCCAGACCACCCAAAAGTTTTGCCTTTTCCAGATGTGTCATATACTTGGACTCACACAGTATTTAAACCTTTTGGGTTGGTTTCTTTCACTTTAGCAATGTTCTTATAGGTTCCTCTGTATCTTTCATATCTTGATAGGTCATTCCTTTTTATTGATGAGTAATATTCCATGGTCTGGATGGACCATTCACCTATTAAAGGACATCTTCGTTGCTTCCACATTCTGGCGATTAAGAGTAAAGCTGCGGTAAACATTTGTGTGCAGTTTTTTCTTTCTGTAGACATAAGTTTTCAACTAATTTGCATATAAACCAAAGGGTGCAGTTTGGAATCCTGTGGTAAGAATGTGCTTAATTCTGTAAGAAACTGCCGAACTGTCTTCCAGAGTAGCTGCACCGTGTTGCATTCCTACCAGCTATGAATGACAGTTACTGTTGCTCCACACACTCACCACCATCAGGTGTCAGTGCTTTGGACTTTAGCTATTCTAATAGGGGTGTTGTGGTATCAACTGCATTTCCCTGATGAAAAATGACTAGGAGCATCTTTTTATATGTTTATTTGCTCTCTATATATCTTCTTTGAAGAGGTGTCTGTTCAGATCTTTTGTCCATTTTTTTAATTGGGTTTGTTCTTTTTCTGTTGAGTTTTAAGAGTTTTGAATATTTGGGACATTAGTCCTCTATCAGATTTGGGTTTTGAAAAGATATTCTTCCAAGTCTGTGAGTAGTCTTTTCCTTCTCTTATATCATTTGTTTACAATATTTTTTTTCTTTTAAACATTCTAATTTTTACCTAATCAAATCTTCTTTAGAGCTTCTGAATTTTGTCTCCTCTTTAGGAAAATCTCCTTCAACTGAAAGTTATATTCTGCTCCATTATTTCACTTTTGTAGCTTTTTGTCACATTGACATCTTTAATTCTTCCGGAATTTTTTTCCTGCTTGTTTATTCTTTAAAGACACTAATTTTACTCTTTCTAAGTGTAGAAAAAACTTTCTTAATAACTTTTAAAATAGTCTTTTTTTCCTGCTATTTCATTGAAATGCTACCATTATTATATATTAAGCTAAATTCTCTCATACAGATGAGTCCACTTCTGGACGTGCTGCCCTGTTATTTGATTCATTTCTTTTCTGTTTCTGGATTCTGCCACACTCTTTTAATTACTATGGTGTTAGAGTTTGTTTCCATCTTTGATGTGCAGTTTTCTTAGCTTATTCTTTTACTTTTCCAAATGAATTACCATGTCTAATTCCATTAAAAAAATCATTTAGGGAGTTTAACTGAATTTTTTGATTGAACTTTCAGGTTAGTTTCAAACATTTATAAAATTGAACATTACCACTTACGTGTCTGTGTGCTGTCTTCAGTTCAGTGGTTTCCTTCTGGTAGGTCTCTTCACAGAGCTTGCACATTTACTTTTAGGCTTGTTTTAGTATTGTTTATAGTTTTGTTGCTACCGCAAGTGGGATCTTTTTGTTGTATTTTCTAATTTTAAAAATATTTGTAGATAGGGAAAATAGTGGGTTTTGTAAGTTGTTTTATCCTGAATTCTTCTTTAAATGTATTTTAGTAGGTTATTCTCATATTTCTAGGCAGATGATTATCAGCTGCAAATAACAACTGCTTTTTTCTTTCCTTTCCAGTCGTTACACTTTCTATTTATTTTTCTTGTTTTATTGAATTTCCTAGAATCACTGGTATAATATTAAATCATAGTGGAGATAGTTGTCACTATTATCTTACTCTTGACATTCATGAAGAAGAGACGATGAACAAGTGATTTTTTTGAAGAGAAACTAAGCAAGGACTTTGAAGGCTAGTTCAATATTCCATAGATTGGAGTCAAATAACATTGATGTACCTTCTCATTATAATTTTTATTCCCTCAGAAAAATTAAACTGAAGTGTCCCCAGTGAATATATGCCCCATTTTACATACTGACATGTCTCCAAAATGGTTGGTGTGGGGGTCTTATTGATTGTAGCAGACTCTCCCGTGGCTAACATCATACGTTTATATCTTTGGACTGCCATTATCTTAAACTTTGGGTTAAAAAAAAAGCATCTTTAGTTTATGTTATAACCAAGACCTTGCATAAAGAGGAAATGGGTTATCTCTCCCAACTTAGGAAGGTCAGTTTTTTTTTAATTGGAGTGTAATTGCTTTACAGTGTTGTGTTGGTTTATGCTACACAATAACGTGAGTCAGCTACATATATAGCCCCTCTCTCTTGAGCCTCCCTCTCATCCCTCGAGGTCAACACAGAGCACCAAGCCAGGTTCCCTGTGCTATATAGCAGCTTCCCACCGGCTACCTATTTACACGTGGTGGTGAATATATTCGTTGCTTCTCCCAATTCATCCCAACCTCCCCTTCCCCCACTGTGTCCACATGTCCATTCTCTTGGTCTGTGTCTGTATTCCTGCCCTGCAAATAGGTTCTTCTGTACCATTTTTTTTTCCTAGATTCCACATCTGTGTGTTAATATATGATATTTGTTTTTCTCTTGCTGACTTGCTTCACTCTGAATGAAAGACTCTAAGTCCATCCACATCACTACAAATGACCCAATCTCGTTCCTTTTAAGGCTGAGTAATATTTCATAGGAAGGTAATTGAAATGGAAGAAGAAAAATGACCAAACATATTTTAGAAGAATGAATCACTAAATTCCATCCCCAGATGGAAGGCAGATGATTCGGGAGTGTTTGAATCCCCTGCAGCTCCCTGTTCTTTGGGGTTTCCCCATCTTTCTTCGTGGTAGGTCACATCTCTGTGTAGTATGAGTTGCTGAGCAGCCACTGGGGTGAGGTCAGGTCTCACCTGCCCTGAGACAGGGCTCACGAGCAGACCCAACTGGTTTCACTGCTTCTTCACTTTGAAAAGTAAGCAAGCCCATTAAAAAACCTGATCTTTAAAGAGTCACTTGATATTTTAACTTCCTGGGTTAAACCCGCTGAATAATCAAAGCCAGTTTGCTTATGTTGATAGAACCCATGTTACGAGAGAATATTCCAAATTGACCATGCCTGAGAGACAGCCATCTGGTGACAGTGGTCATGAGGGGAGGCGAAGTGACCCTGACTTTGGGCCCCTGAGCTGGCTGTGTTCCAGCTCACACACCACTGTGTCTTCCTGATGTCTGAGCACCTCAGAACAAGACACATCTTCCTCAGCACCTGGCATGGTGCTTGGCACGTAGGGACGGACATCAGATGGACTGTGACTGTCCGTCTGTCTCTGAAGTAGTAAACTACACTCAACTCATTTCCTCTGCAGTTCCTCCCAGTTAAGATTCTAATGGTCTCCTAATTGCCAAGTCCATCATGGTTTTGGTCTATGCTTTTCATTTACTCTTTCATTCAGTAAGGGGCTTCCCAGGTGGCTCAGCGGTAAAGAACCCACCTGCCAATGCAGGAGACACAGGAGATGTGGGTTTGACCCCTGGGTTGGGAAGATCCCCATGGAGAAGGAGATGGCAGCCCCCTCCAGTGTTCTTGCCTGGAGAATCCCATGGACAGAGGAGCCTGACTGGCTACATTTCACAGCATCATGAAGAGTCGGACATGGCTGAGCACACATGCATGCATGTATTCATTCAATAAACATGTATTAAGTGCCTGCTGTGTGCTCTGTTCTGCAGATAGAGCTATGAATGAAACTGAAAAAAGCCAGCCTTTCTGGGTTTTATATTCCGGAGGAGGCCAGGCCACATGCAAGTGTATAAATATGGAAATAAGACCATTTCCAATGGTGCGAAGGGCTAGGAAACAACTTCAAGAAGCAAAGTGTGATAAAGCATGATAAAACAGCTCCAGAGAGGAGTCGAGGTGGCCAGGGCCGACACTGAGACACAGCCAGGCCTGCCAGATGCGGGGGGAGACGAGTCCAGCCAGAGGGCACAGTGGGCACAGAGGTCCTCGACGGGGAGAGGTCCCTGAACGTCTGGGGACCAAAGCTGCAGCACAGTGACCGGAGGTCAAGGCCACCGCATCACATGGCTCTCTATGGGCCTGGGCTGAGATGGCTCTTTCCACAAAGCAAAGGCAGTGACCTGCCGAATTGTGCTTTGAAAGCTCACTGCAGCAGCCGTGGAGAATGGATAGAAGCAGCTATTAGGAGGCTTCTCTGGTTTTCCCATGCGAGAGATGGTGGGTTGGACCAGATGGGTGCAGAGTCAAGTGGTCGGATTTGGGATGTGTTTCAGCATCAGGATGTGCAAGATGTGCTCTGAGCTCCAGTGAAAACCCAACTGCTCACTTGACCCTCAGACTTACCTGACCCGAATGTATGATCTTCCATCTCTGTCGTGGGCACTGCTGGAGCCCCCCTCCCCCGCTTCTCCCACCCCTACACTACCAGTCCAGGGTCCCCATCTAACACTGCCCCCCCCCACTGCCCCTGCCATGTAAACGTGGCCTTGTAATTCACAGCTACAAAGAGGTCAATCCTAAAGGAAATCAGTCCTGAATATTCATTGGAAGGACTGACACTGAAGCTGAAGTTCCAATACTTTGACCCCCTGATGCGAAGAGCCCACTCATTGGAAAAAAAACCCCCATGCTGGGAAGGACTGTGTGCAGGAGGAGAAGGAGGCGACAGAGGATGGGATGGTTGAATGACATCACCAACTCAATGGACATGAGTTTAAGCAAGCTACGGGAGATAGTGAAGGACAGGCAAGCCTGGCGTGCCACCATCCATCCGTGGGGTCACAGAGTCAGGCTTAGCGACTGAACAACAACAACTCGCAGCTGCCCCCTTGAGGTAATGGGCAGGGAGCCACCTTGCCCAGGAGCTTCTGCTCTGCCTGGTCCTGGGGAGCTCACGGCCTCCTGAAGCCCTGCCTCAAGCCCTGCCACACTTCACATCCAGAGCCCCCCAGGCCCAGACCCCAGTTCAGATCTCTTCCCGCTCAGCTCCCAGAGAAAAGGGCCAAGGGAGTCCCCACATTTCCATGTCCAGAAGATGAGGTTCAGAAAGGAGCACAGGATGTGGGGCTTGGTCGTGCTTGCAGAGCGGAGCAGTGGTCAGCTGTGTTGATTTCACAGAGGGGCTGTGGCGAGCTGGTGGCTGAATTGGGCTTTGACCAGAGCTGCTTCAGAGCAGGTGGGAAGTGGAAATAGCTCAGGAGGGAGGTTACCACCTGAGAACTGCAGACGCCGCAGAGACCAGTTTGGAGAAGTCTTCTGTGAAGTGGAGAGAGAACTGGGGAATACTTGGTAGGCAGAGTGCGGAGGGGTTTGTCGAAGAGGGGAGGATGTGAGTCTCATCTGTAGCGAATAAAAGATGCAGGAGAGAGAGGGGCCAGGGACAGAGCTGGACAGCTTTCTATCCTAACAGCCACAGGGGCAGAATCCCAGGAGAGAAGCAGGACTTGGGTGAGAGGACAAGGCAGCTCTTGATCGTCCCTGTTTTCTCAATACAGCAAGGTCATCAGCTGAGATCAAAGAAAAGCAGGAAGGGGTGCTGGATGTTTGAGGAAAGAGACAAAGTCATCTCAGAGGCCAGAAACGTGAATCCGCTCACACGGTGTCTGGATTGCCAGGCAACACGGAGTGCCCGTTAGATTCTGTGAGGATGAACAGGTGTGAGAGCCAATCCGGCAGCAAGGTCATGTGGGTTCTTGCCATCTATGTTCTGCTCCTCGGGTGCAGGAGGGAAGCAGGCAGACAGCTGGGTGGCATGGAGGCTGAGAGGATGAGGCAGCTGAGGGTGTTTGCAGGGGAGGGTAGAACCCTCCCTAGGGATGGCCTCTGTATCCTCCTTTCCCATCTCAGCGACCTGGGTCCATTCTGAGAAAGTGAAAAATGGAATGGTCCCAGAAGTCAGCAGCGAGGCCATGACGCCCAGCGTTCACAGAATACAGCTGTGATCCGAGCAGGACCCCCTGTGACCTGGTTGAAGACAGGACAGGGAGGGGACACAATGACAAGGACCATGGGACAGCCCTCCTCTACAAACATGAGCGACCAGGGATGGCTCTGCGTGCATGCTCAGTTGCTTCAGCTGTGGTCTGACTCTTTGCGACCTCATGGACTGTAGCCCACCAGGCTCCTCTGTCCATGGGATTTCCCGGGTAAGAATCCTGGAGTGGGTTGCCATGCCCTTCTCCAGGGGATCTTTACCACTGAGCCACCGGGAAAGCCCTGGGATGGTTCTGGCCCTGTGTTAATCCTCCCTCTTCCTGGATGGGAACTATCTTGTTGTCCAACTGCCTGCCACTAACAGGGGACCTGCCACATTTCACCTCTGCCCTCTGCCCTTCACCTCTACCCTCTGTGGAACCACCCACCCAGGCCCACGTGCTGGTTGGTACTCAGCCCCTCCCAGCTCCGTCTTATCTCGAACCCCCAGGTGCCCTGCTCCCCCCATTCACACCCCCCACCCCCCACCCGCAGCAGCAGCACAATCGCCCTCGGCTTTCCCCCTGGGCCCCGGGACCTGTGCCTGGCAGGCCACAATTCACTCTACTGTACTTGGGGTCACTGGTGATACTCCTTTGCCCCTCTCCTCCCTCCACATCCCTACCCTACCAGTCCCCATGAGATGCCGGTGTTTCCCCAGCTTCTCATCAACCCTCTCACCATCCCTTCCTCGTGTCTCCATCATGGCTTCCAGTCTGGGACGGCTCCCTAGCCCTTTGCTGTCATGAGCCTTCTCTCATGAAACACACAGACTGGTATTTTGTAGAATGCCTGCCCCTTTGGGTCTGTCTGATGGCTCCTCTTGATTCACTGCAGGCTGTGCCTTCTTGCAGGAATGGCAGGGATGATACTGCATCCCTCTCCAAGCATCTCAGCAGGAGGGACACGAGGCATATTTGTCCTCTCACGCATGTTGTTAACTGTTCAGTTCAGTTGCTCAGTCATCTCTGACTCTTTGCGACCCCATGGATTGCAGCACGCCAGGCTTCCTTGTCCGTCACCAACTCCCGGAACTTACTCAAACTCATGTCCATTGAGTCAGTGATGCCATCCAATCATCTCATCCTCTGTTGTCCCCTCTCCTCCTATCGTCAATCTTCCCCAGCATCAGGGTCTTTTCCAATGAGTCAGCTCTTCACATCCGGTAGCCAAAGTATTTAAGCTTCTGCTTCAGCATCAGTCCTTCCAATGAATATTCAGGACTGATTTCCTTTAGGATAGACTGGTTGGATCTCCTTGCTGTCCAAGGGACTCTCAAGAGTCTTCTCCAACACCACAGTTCAAAAGCATCAATTCTTCAGCACTCAGCTTTCTTTATAGTCCAACTCTCACATCCATACATGACTACTGGAAAAACCATAGCTTTGACTAAACGGACCTTTGTTGGCAAAGTAATGTCTCTGCTTTCTAATATGCTGTCTAGGTTGGTCATAGCTTTTCCTCCAAGGAACAAGTGTCTTTTAATTTCATGGCTGCAGTCACCATCTGCAGTGATTTTGGAGCCTGAAAAAAATAAAGGGTCTCACTGTTTCCATTGTTTCCCCATCTATCCTCCATGAAGTGATGGGACTGGATGGGATCTCAGCAGGAGGGGCTGCTAAGGAAGATCTGTCCTCTCTCATGTGTTGTTAACTGTGGTCCCTGGTAAAGTGACAAATGTGCAGGCTTCTCTATTTTTACATTCATCATCAATTAGTGATACTTTGAGACTATAAATATCCTCCTTTCCAGTTATTTTAGCATTCATAAACAATTCTTGCCCGAAAGGATTGTTACTATCTTATTTGTCAAAGGTTGATTTTTGTCTAGCTCCATCATTCATTTTGTATTTATTACTTAGCTTTCGACTCTAAGGAAAGGTTATCGCTTCTCTATTTATTCACTTATCTATCTCAGCGTGCACTTACGGATTCTCACATACGTGGTCATATCTGTTCCTCTCATTAATGTAGTTTAGGGAGAGAAGATGATTGGATGGCATTGTTGACACAGTGGATATAAGTCTGAGCAAACTCTGGGAGATAGTGAAGGACAGGGCAGCCAGGCATACTGTAGTCCATGAGGTGGCAAAGAGTCAGACACGACTTAGCGACTGAACAACAACAACAACAGCGAGATAAGAACTAGGAATATGTTGGTAGAATTTTAGTTCTTTGTTTTTGGGAGCTACAAACCTGAACGCATAAAAGTGACAAAGAAAGGGAAGAAACAGCATGTCATTTGTCATCATCTCTATAAAAACTTTAGTTTAAAAAAACGTATTCACTACAAAAATGTTTTTGTTATGAAAGGGAATCATTTTAAACATGTACCGATCACAATTATTGTAAACATAGACTGAATGTGTTGGATATGTTCTGTACCAGAGAGTGATATTTATCCTAAGCAGTCCTTTAAAATTTAAAGAGCAGTTCATTTAACCAAAAGACTCATGAGGCAGCAAAATACCTTGTTTTCCGGGGTTTCCTGGCTCCTGTGGCCTCAGTCTCACAAAAGGTAATTCCACTGGTTCCTTTGTTCCGCCCCCCCTTGGACTTGTTGGGGGGTTGTGTGTGCATATGTACACTTTTTTTTTCTTTCCCTACAGAAAATAAGATAGGAAATGGCCATGGCTGTGAGCGTGGCTGAGTGGCCTAATGCTAGCCTGTGCTCTCTGTAGCCTAATTAAAGGAAAATGGTTGTGCTTTCTATGAAGAGAGATGTAGAATGAGAGGAGGGGGCACGGGAAGGGGAGCTGAGTGCTAAGAGCCTTCCTTTCTCCACCGAATTAAATGCTAACCTCGCCTCCTCCTCTGAGTCCTGAATTTATATAACAAATCAATGTACATAGCTGGACAACTTCCAGGGCACTAGACATCTCGTCCAGACTCAATTAATGCAGCCCCTAAGCAACCAGCAACGTGCGGAAAACACCGCAGATGGACCGAGAGGGCAGGTACGAGGAGCTGTAAGTCAGCCAGCTCCCTGGGCTCTCACCCCAGCCTGGCCCGCTCCCCACGGCCGCCAAAGGTCTGGGCAGGCGCCGTCCCAGCTTCAGTGGGAATGTAAAGGTCAACTTAAATAGGAACAAAATTCTTAGCTATATAAAAATCATGCTGCTTCCACGAGAAGACTGTTTGCTCTAGCGTGTCAGGCACAAAAAGCAGGTCAGAAGAAAACCTGGTCTCGCTGGGCACATGGAGGCCGGCATCCTTATCCCCTGGGGCTTCCTCTCTGCCTCTGCACACATCCATCCAACAGCTGGGTTAACTATTTGGACTGACTGGTTCACTCTTAATAATAAACAGGAAAAAAAAAAAAACAAGGAACGCCATGCAAAACACTTTTGATGGAACTTCCATCAACTCAGACCAAAATAAGCAGTTGAGGTCACAGTTTATTTATTTATTTTTTTATTTTTATTAGTTGGAGGCTAATTACTTTACAATATTGTAGTGGTTTTTGCCATACATTGACATGAATCAGCCATGGATTTACATGTATTCCCCATCCCGATCCCCCCCGCCCACCTCCCTCTCCACCCGATCCCTCTGGGTCTTCCCAGTGCACCAGCCCCGAGCACTTGTCTCATGTATCCAACCTGGGCTGGTGATCTGTTTCACCCTTGATAATATACATTTTATTTATCCCCACCTGACTCTCCAGGGTACGACACAACTTCACAAAGTCTCGTCATAAAGTCCATTTTAACTTGATCGCAGCTAAAATGAATTGCTGCTCTAAAACTGCAGCCAGTTACTTTCCTGGTGGTCCAGTGGTTACGAAGAGTCCAGCTGAATGCAAACTAGCACAGCCACGATGGAGAACGGTGTGGAGATTTCTTAAAAAACTGGAAATAGAACTGCCATATGACCCAGAAATCCCACTCCTAGGCATACACACCGAGGAAACCAGATCTGAAAGAGATACGTGCACCCCAGCGTTCATTGCAGCACTGTTTATAATAGCCAGGACATGGAAGCACCTAGATGCCCATCAGCAGATGAATGGATAAGGAAGCTGTGGTACATATACACCATGGAATATTACTCAGCCATTAAAAAGAATTCATTTGAATCAGTTCTAATGAGATGGATGAAACTGGAGCCCATCATACAGAGTGAAGTAAGCCAGAAAGATAAAGACCAGTACAGCATACTAACACATATATATGGAATTTAGAAAGATGGTAACAATAACTCTATATGCAAAACAGAAAAAGAGACACAGATGTACAGAACAGACTTTTGGACTCTGTGGGAGAAGGCGAGGGTGGGATGTTTTGAGAGAACAGCATCGAAACATGTATATTATCTATAGTGAAACAGATCACCAGCCCAGGTTGGATGCATGAGACAAGTGCTCGGGCCTGGTGCACTGGGAAGACCCAAAGGGATTGGGTAGAGAGGGAGGTGGGAGGGGGGATCGGGATGGGGAATACATGTAAATCCATGGCTGATTCATGTCAGTGTATGACAAAACCCACTACAATATTGTAAAGTAATTAGCCTCCAACTAATAAAAATAAATGGGAAAAAAAAAAAAAAGAAGAGTCCACCTGCCAACGCAGCGGAGTGTGGGTTCGATCCCTGGTCGGGGAAGATCCCCCATACCACGGGGGAGCTAAGCCTGTGTCCCACAACTACGGAGCCTGTGTGCGATATAGCCTGTGCTCCCCAAAAAGGGACGTCACTGCAGTGAGACGCCTGCACACCACGCCTAGAGAGTAGCCCCTGCCCACCACAAGTAGAGAAAGCCCACACACAGCAACGGAGACTCAGCCCAGCCACAAGTAAAAAAAATAAATATAAAATAAAAACTCACCATTGAAAAAAAAAATAAAACAAAACTGCAGCTAAATGAATTCATGCAGACACCCTGGAGTGGAGCAAAAGCAGTCACCGAGAAGAACTGCAGAGTTACGCCAATCAAACGGCAAACAAAAAGTGTTTAATCATTAATGTGGTCTCTAACTCACAGCAGAAAGGATCTGAGGCTGTTTACACAAATATATACAATAGGATAATTAAGAACAACAACAGCAGCCATAATAATAACAAGAAGAAGAAGAACACGCTATGCAGAGGTCTGTGGTGGCCTAAATGAGAAGGAAATTCAAAGAAGAGGGGATATATGTATATGTATAGTGGATTCACTCTTCTGTACAGCAGAAACTGACACAAAATTAAACAATTATACCCCAGTGAAAATTCAAAAAAAAAGAAGAACATGATACACACAGGGCCCTGCCCACACTGGGCCAGGCACACAGACCTCTTTCCTGCAGGGTCTCCAAGAATTCTGATAGTCATTCTTTGCAGTAAGGACCATCAGTATCCCCATTTTACAGCTATGAAGACTGAGACTGGGAGGTTAAAGCAACCCAGCTCAAGAGGACATCAGCTAACCAGTGGCAGAGCAGGGACAAAGAGAAAGGTCAGCAGTAAATGGGTGAGCATGGGCAGGTCAGCAAAGAAAGCTGAGTCCAGGTGGAGAGACGGTGCCCTCCACAGCACAGATGTGTCAGCGGTGAACATGCACACTTGGCTTGGGCTTTCTTCTGGGACAAAGCAAGAAGGGAAATGTTTATCGGTGGTGAGAGGGGCAAGATGCCTGAGAAACATTTTCCGTTTTCTAAGATGAAGCAGTTTTTCCTGGGCTAAGTGTCCAGGATTCAGAAAGAGCAAACTGCCAGCAGACAGGTCTTTCAGAGAATCATGTAGGAATAGTATTTCTGAGAACCAGGACTCCGGAGGCAGGGGTCGGGGGGCAGGCAGGCAGCACTCCATGCTCAGCACCATCCGGGCACCAACCCTGACCCAGGACCAGTGTGTCTGGGGCTCCGTGTTCTCCCGGACTCATGCTTGTGAGAGAGAACACGGCCTCCTGGCAGCGCGGCTCGGGACCGAGCGTGTGTCCACTCACAGGAGACACATCACACAGGTTCCGGCGCCTCCAACAAACAGCAGCCCCTCTCCCAGCACCTCTGCCGCCAGGTGTGCCTGGCACGCCCAGCTCTCAGGGTGCCCGGCGAAGGCGGTGTCAGCTTCTGGTTCCTGGCATACCTGGGTAACCAGATGAACACCCGCTTTGTGGAGCCACGAGCCAATCGGCAGGGAGAGACAGGTTGCTTACCAGCCATACAGAAGAACAGAATTTTGCTTTTACTGCCAGGGCACTGAGAGGCATATTTCCTTAGAGGAGTAAACATCCATTCCCTGGTGATGCCAGTTCCAGATTTTTACAATAACACTGTAGCCGAACTTTATTCAGAGGAGGCTTGGTTTTCTGTTTTACAGATCTTAGGCAGGTTGACTGTTACATCTGATTATCAATTAATGGGGCTTCTTTGGTGGCTCAGACGGTGATGAATCTGCCTGCAATGCAGAAGACCTGAGTTCGATCCCTGGGTTGGGAAGATCCCCTAGAGAAGAGAATGGCAACCCACTCCAATATTCATACTGAGAGAATTCCATGGACAGAGGAGCCTGGTGGGCTATAGTCCACAGGGTCACAAAGAGTCGGGCATGACTGAGCAACTAACATGTGAAATAACGCATTCATTTTGCTTTCAAAATCCTTCATCTTATCTTTCTAAATATGCCTCAAAGCGATAAATGAACGATTGATAGTGATTCTGGCAAACTCAAGTCAGACAGGAAATAGTCACATCAGACTTCCATTTCAGTCTTTGGGGTTTTTAGTCAGTGTGTCATGGGCTGCATCTGCTCCTATAATATATGGCATCCCTGAGTAAATCCACCACCCCAGAAACGTGTAATTTAATTTCCAAGCAAACCTACGGCTAACTGGAAATGCTCATTTGTCCCTATTCTTACTATTTTTTAAATTGTATTGAAATGCATGAATCCAGTTTCTTTTATGGGCAGAATAAAATGACCAGAATGCACCCTCACAATGGGAACACAAATTGTTCTCTTCTCTCCTCTGCATTTAAGCCAACTCGGGCCAGATGGGGACGTAGAAGACACCAGGGTCTCCCATGGGCTTGGAGGTGACTGTCATATACAGAAAATAGTGTGTGTGTGTTTCCAGAATGTTTAATTTGGGGACAGATCTGAATCTAGTGAAAGACATGTTCTCATTCTGGGAACTTCAATTTAACACACTCTCACAGTTTTCATAGACTTAACGTTAAGACAAGGTTTTTAAGTAGATGCTGTGGGGTTTATTGGGTATCATAGCAGACGACGTCTGTTCTCTCCTTGCGCTTTAGAATCCTGATTTATAGGGTGTTGTTTTGTACCTAAAATAGATGACAATGATTCCCAGGTTCCCCTGTAGCCAAGGAAGCCATTTGATCAAACTTTGGCCAGTAAGATATAAATAGAAGTACTACATGAGATTTATAGGAATGCTTTCTAAAATAAAGAAGAAGGACCCTCAGTTTTCCTTTTTCCATCTAGGAACATGTCTATGATGAGTGGAACTCAGCAGCCATTTTGCTCCATGAGGTCAAGGGCCCTATGGTTGCTGCAGTGATCTGATTTCTAAGGAAACGTCATGTCAGCCCTGAACACCTCACCTAGACTTTCTTTATGTGAAAAAAGTACAGTCATGCCTTTTTAAAGGCAGGATTAATTTGAATATTTTTATAACTGCAAACAAACTTAATCTTGGCTAATGCAGGGGATACCAGGGAAACTGGGGTGATTCAGAAAGTTGCTAGAAAGGCTCAGGAAATGACATTTGATTGTGCAGTTGTCCAGAGCTGAAACTGTCAGATTAAGCAGAATTATGATTAAAACCCAGTTCAGCCACTTGTTAGCTGTGTGACACCAGGTCATTTAACCTCTCCAAATCTATTTCCTCACCTGTAAAATGGGCCAGCAAGCCCCACTTTAGAGGACTGGACTCACAATGACATGAGATAATGCACAGGAACTGTTCAGCACAGTGTCTGTGAGTTTGTGTCCCCAGCTGAGGTGCCTCCACCATGCAGTAAGAAAAACAGCATCCCCGGTGGCAGGCGAGGTGCTTTAGGCAGTTAGAGGCACACATGTGACTGATGATGGAGTCATTTCAGTAAGAATAAGACAAGTGTAAGGCTCATATCAGACCCATGCTTTCATAGGTATGATTGCTTAGAACAAGACAGTGGACATTCTTTCTGTTAAAAAAAAAAAAAAGGCAAATCAATCCAAGGGTCATTTTTGAAAAAATGAATAATGCAGACTATGTGAAAACTGATGGGTTCCCTAGAGACTGAAGTTTGGCAAACACTTGCCTAAGAGGAGGGGACGTGGAAATGCAGTGACCGGAAGGGTGCAGACGGCTCACTTGGCCCTCTGCCCCAACCCCGGCCCCCCGCCCCCACACCCCACACATCCCCCACAGGGTGTGCCCTTTGAGGCCAGGGGCCACTGCTTCACCTCTCCAGGTCACACCTGGCCCCCGGGGTGTCTGTTTGCACTTCCTTCCTTCTGTGTGCGGAGTGTCCATCAGAGGGCCGAGGCCCCCTCCCAGCGCCCCCAGCCTCCTTGTAGAAGGAGAATATCTGTCCCCGCCCTGCGTCTAAGGTGCTGTCCACACAGGAAAGGGGCAGCACCTTCGAGAGCATCATGAGATGTTTGTTCCATGAGAACATTGCACTCCCAGGAAGACCTGCGGGTCCCCCCACCCCCCAGGAGAAAAGGCAATGCTTAGGCGAGTTTCTGGCTCAAATAAACTTCTGGATGTGAGTGAGTGGCAGCTGGGAACCCTCTTATCAGGTCCCAAAGCAAAAATTGACTATTATCACACCAAGATAAAATTAGAATGCTTTTCATTTAAAAAAAAAAAAAAAGAGGGTCTTGGAGAGAGAAGTGTATTTCTTCTCTGCCCACTCCCTCCCTTTTCGCAGTGGTGTGTAGTTTGGCATTTCCAGATGGGCCTTGCTCTCCTGCAACTCTCCTTCCCTACTTCTGGTGAAGGGCCCTGGCCTTGGGGCTGAGTCCGCTGAGTCCGTCTTTTCCCCTTGCCTGTGGCGGGGCTGGTTACCAGGTCCCCACCCCATTGATGTGACTGTGTCGATCCACGAGGTTGAATGACCAGATGAGGTTGAGCTCTGGAGAAGTCTGATCAATTCCTTAATGATTGGACCACATCGACCAGAATGGTTAATTCAGTTCCATGGGTTGACCTTTTCTGGGCCTTCTGGGAAAAGTGGATCATTTGCAAAAGTGATGGAGAATTTAAGTCTCCCCCCAGTAAACCAGGACAACCATTTGCAAAATGAACAGGGACTGTCATGTCTTCTGTTTGGGCTCTGGAGAATTTTGTGTAAGCTTTTTTTCACAGATGTTTAAAAATGCATTTAGTGATGCGGGAACCCCAATCTGCATAGCCACTTAGAAGCCGTGGTATAGCCCTGCTCTTACCCAGCCGTGTCTCCTGAAGACTTTGAGGCCACCAACTATGAAGGTGACTCAGTGGTCCTGTTGGTCTTCCCTTTTTGATTGTAAATTGGGAAAGAAGTTGCTATATTTTATTTAATTTTAAAAATTGTTTCTTTTATTTGGCTGCACTGGGTCTTAGTTGTGGCATGTGAGAGCGTTAACTTGTGGCATGTGGCATCTAGTTCCCTGACCAGCGATCAAACCTGGGCCCTCTGCATTGGGAGCTTGGAGTCTTAGCCAGTGGACCATCAGGGAAGTCCCTCTATTTTTTTTAAAATTCACATTGTTCATGGAAGTATACATTTCCCCAAAGCCTAGCACTAATGCCAATCATCCATAGTTCTTGGGGTCATTAATGCAGACAGTACGCCCACTCCAGCCAGCCTTGGCAAGGATTCCAGAAGCCCCTCTCCTTTCTACAGAGAAGGAAAGAAACTGAAGCACAGAAGTCATTCAGTTGGGGAGGAAAACTAGATTTATAAGTTCGTAAAATAAAACTTCTTTCTAACATCCTGATATCAAAAGGAGATGATCTTCGTTTGACTCAATGTCCTCATCCTTTGAGGTTAAATTCAAAGTTTTTCTGATTTTTAGAGCGAAGGCTGCTGCCATATTCCTAGGCTGGTTTTGAGGACTCCACAGGGGTCTGTGCCTCTCTAAACCCCTGCTCTCACCCACCCTAAATTGGGTCACTGCCCTAGTACAGAAGCGCTCCATGGAGGGGGTGAGGGGAGAAGCGGTCCCAGGTGTCCTCACCTGCTCCTTCAGTCCCCCCGAGGGCCAGCTTGCACTGGACACCATGGGGACACACTGCCCACCTTGCATTAGAGGTCAAGACACACCCTGGGGCACTTTCCTGCACCGACAGGAGTGCTCTATACACTGAAGTGGGTGGAAACCTCAAGCCCTGAGTCAGCTCCGCAGAGGAGGTCTATGTGGACTCGAGCGTGGATGGCACCGGAGGAGGTGAAGACGTGCATATGGGTCCTCGGGGCTGCCCACAGGCAGGAGGGCCAGGGTGGGAGGTGTCTGGAGGGAGCCTGAGACCCTCCCCATGGGGAGAAGACAGCAGACAGAGCAGCAAGCAGTGTGAGCGCAGCTTTGGAGCTGGGAGAAGTCTGAATGGGACCGGCCCCCCAGGAGGTGCCCTGACTCTGCCACCTGCGGTCAGCACCCCCCAGCCCACAGCTGCAGCCCTCACCCCAGGCGAAGCGAAGAGGCCTGGGAGCTCCACAGCCCACAGTTGGTTGGGAAAGGCAGTGGGTTGCGGCTTTTCCAGAACTCCAGTTCCCCTGTGACTGTGACGGGTGCTGCCTGCACGACAGTTCAGACAGCATGCCCACGCCTTCTGTGGTGACGCCCAGCTCCCCGGTGTGGGCGCTAGCACTTTGTCACCTTCTTGTAAGTGGCCTTCAGGGCACCACTGAAGCTGCAGTCAAACTGAGAAGGAGATGTCGATGACAGCCAGTTGGTTTAGTTTTAAACTAAACGAACTCTGGGAACACAGGCAGCCAACAGCTGGTTGCAGAGATTATCACCTTCTGGACAAGCTCCTCAAGTGCTTGATCCCAGGAGGCAGTGGTGTGAGGCTGAAAGGACAGCAACTTCCGGTCTCCTGAGTCTGCAAACCGCTGGCCGGGCTGTCAGGAGCATAATGGTCGTTGAATCGCCAGGTGCCACTGCTGCTGGAGGCCGTCTGAGGGGCTGTGAGCGCCAACGCAGCAGCAGGAAACATGCAGGAACCTCGGCTTCCTCTTCCACCCCCGAGTCTCCGTGCAGACCAGCTTGATCCCTTTCAGAGGGTTAAGGCTCCCCAGGCCTCTGTGCTCAGCCTCCCGGATGGAAGTGATGGAGACCTGGGCGTTAGATGATGGGCCCCCGGGTGGGGTGTGGGGCTGCATTCATTCTAAGAGAAGTGGGTTTCCCCAGAGTCCACTCTTGGAAGCAAATGACGAAGAGTCCAAGGGGTAAGACAGAGGCTGGAGCAGTGAGGGTGCTGAGTGGGGACGCACCTGAGCAGCACCTGGGCAGTTGGAAAAGAGCTGTGCTGACACCAGGAAGGTAGCTGCTTCTGTGCAGCAAAAGGCTGTGGCTGCAAACCCCAAAACCAAGTGACTAGGAATGCTGATGCCACCATGGAAACACATACGGGGCGAGGAAGACGCATCTCAGCTATGTGGGAAAGGTGGCAACAAACTTAAAAGCACCCATTCGATTCTAACCCAGGCATTTTAGGGGCTTTCCTGATGGCTCAGTGGTAAAGAACCCACCTGCCAGTGCAGGAGACATAAGAGACCTGGGTTCAATCCCTGGGTCAGGAAGATCCCCTGGAGGTTAGCATGGCAACCCACTCCAGTATTCTTGCCTGGAGAACCCCATGGACAGAGGAGCCTGGCAGGTTACAGTCCGTGAGGGTCACAGAGTCAGACACAACTGAAATGACTTAGCATGCACGCATAATAGTTTTGAGATTTGCGAGTTTGCGATTCCCTGAAGCTTTTCCTAGAAGCCGCTGAGACCTAAGAGGGAGGGACCATCCTGGCAAAGCTGTGCTTGAGTGTACGCACTTGGGTATCACTGATGCTTTGGTCCATGAAGCAACCGTCCGAGATGTGCCAAAGCATCACCCGGCTGAGCTGATACCTGCCCAGGTGGCCGGCTCCACATCAGTGCCTTTGCTGCAGGAATCAGACGGGTGTTGGAGGGTCAGCCTGAGTTTGTGGGGGTCAGAACTCCAGGCAGAACCTCCATCGACTCCATTCATTCAGGATTCGGTGACTTTGAGTCACTCACAGCACTGACAGGTTTTCATGAGCACCCTCTGGAACCCCCGGCCCTCCCTCTGCACCCCAGGGCTCAGGCTGACCGCCCTTTGAGCCTGGGCTCACCCACAGCTCTCCCCCTGTCCCTGTGAGGCTCGCTCCTTTGCACGACTGCCCCTCTTGGGACACTTTGCAGCATTTTGCCACCTACTTATTGAATAGAACTTTATATTAATGAAAGACCCATCAGGGCCAGGCAGTGTGGAGTGTATACCATGCCGTGAGCAGTTTGTGCTTGCGTGCCAAGCTGCTTCAGTCGTGTCGGACTCTGTGCGACCAGCTTGCCAGGCTCTTCTGTCCGTGGGATTCTCTTGGCAAGAGTACTGCAGTGGGTCACTGTGCCGTCCTCCAGGCGATCTTCCTGGCTCAGGGATCAAACCTGCGTCTCTTACGTCTAACCTGCATTGGCAGGTGGGTTCTTAACCACTAGGGCTGCATTCATTGTTCCTTCCTTTGTTCCGTAAACATCTGTGGGACGCTGTTGCACCCAAGTACTGAGCTAGATGGCCGTGGATCGATTACATAGCACATCTGAGTGGACCCCTGCCTCCAGGAGCATCCTTCCCCTCGGCTCCTGCCCCCACCCCACTCTGCTTATCTCCACCCACCTCCTTGAGGGCTGAGCACACTCCTGCCTCCTGATCTTTGTACCTGCTGTTCCTGGAAGGTTCTTTCCCCTGAGTCCCAGGTGGTTCACTCCCCGTCCCTCAGGCTTTGCTGGCTAAGTCACTGTCTTAGGAGCGAGCCTTGCTCTGATCTCTCCCATCCTCACTTGATCTGTTTCTTCCTAAGCAGTTCTCCATCACATGTTGAACATGGACCTGTTTATCAGTAGGATATAAGCTGCTCAGTGGCAGGGATGTTTGTCTGTGTTGGTCCCTGCTGTTTCTTGAGTATCCAGAACAGTGCTGGGCACAGAATGGGCAATGAGTCAATATTAGTGGAATTAGTAGTTGGATGAATATATGACCTGAACCACAAAGTAAGTGGTTTGGCATGAAATTAGGTCATATTCTGGACAAGCAAACAGGTGATAGGTACCACGCAGTGTAGCTGAGAACCAGGCTGGTCCTACACAGGCTTGACGCTGCCCTGGTCCTTTAGTGCCGTGGTGTCCCTGGGTTCATTATCTCCTTCCCAAGAATTAACATCAAGTTGCAGATAACAGGGACTTCCCTGGTGGTTCCGTGGTTTAAAATCCACCTTGCAATGTAGGCAGTGCGAATGCGATCCATGGTTGAGGAACTAAGATCCCACATGCTGCGGGGCAAACTCAACTAGAGAGTGAGAGTCCGGGCGCTGCAACAAAAGATCCCACTTGATGCAACGCAGCTCTCGAGTGTTGCGACGCAGCTCTCCCATGCAGCAGCCGAGTCCCCATGCAGTCAAATAAACACTTTTTTTTTAATATCAGAAAAAAACAGAGAGTGCTTATCTGCATGTGGGCACCAGTTTCTCTTCCCCTGGGCACACACCTGACGTCCACTAACTGTCCCAGGCACGCCAGGGGAGCCCAGGTCACCCCAGTGGGCCTGCCTGACCCAGAAGACATTTCCTATTCTGAGACTCTGAGCATGAAGAGGAAGTAAGAGTTCAAATACCAGTAGAGGTTCTTGGTTCTCCCAAGAATGCAGCAAACCTGTGACAATCCCCTGTGAATAAAGGATGGCCATGCTGTCCCCCACGCAGGAAAGCATTTGTTCAGATAGTTTTTCAGGGCCAAGTTAGCAAAGAGGGGCCGCCAGCGGAACCACTCTCAGAAGAGAGATTCAATTAGGCGTCTGTGCAGTCGCATGAAGGCCGTGTCCCAACACCGAGGTGGCCTGTTTTTCTGGTCATTATTAATCCAGAAACCTTAATGATGAACAACATTTGTGTTATTGTCTCCCCAAATTTAATTTGTTTATGCAGCAGTTCAGTTAATCCTGCAATCTGTTTTTCTCAAACGGGGGCAGATAATGGAGACACCGTTCTTTACAAGTCTTCAGGCTTTTAAATTCTGATAAAATCAGGATTCTTCACTGGGTCTTGCCCCAGCTCTGAATTAAACCACTTTAAATGTAATTATGGAAGCCGGCCTTACATCAGGGACATCCATTTACAAAATTGATTGGCCATGCTGTTCCGCGAGGCATTACGTGAGCAAACGATTACAAAAGAGCCAGAACTGTAATTTATAAAGGCAAAAAAAAAGCAGGTAAATACTTTATTAGTGGTAATGAGAGGGTTTCCAACTAACTGAACCTTTTTCTTCCCTCGCCAGCTACTTCACGGAGTCGTGGTGCATGGCCCTCTTTCACGATCGTTTTATTGATCTCCGGAAAGCGTTACACCAAATCTTATCCTCCAAGGAGGTAAGCGTGATTAACGATATGTGAGTTATTCCTTGCAAATTAGGAGTTACAAGCTGTTGATCATTTAGACTTTTCCCTACATTCTCACTTTATGGTTTCACTTTGAAAACCAACTGTCCTTCACTTAAACAAACTATGGAGTTGGTAAACATAGACGGTGATATTTCAGGGCAAGTGGGTGATTCAAATCTCTTATGTGAGGCAGATTTCTTTTCCTCTTTTACAAGTACCTGTACTTTCATTATCACGTGACAGTGAGGGCTGAAAGCAGGTAGTGGGCTGTACCTCCTGGCCCCCGAGCATGAAGTCTCCGTTCGTATGGTCTCTGTCCACATCTGCCAGTTGACTGTTAACCATTTGTGTGCACATGTTGTTCTAAAGGTGTCAAGGGAAGTCAACAGGTGTCCAGATGCACTCCTCTTATTTTTTATTTACTTACTTAGTTTTTTGCAAATGTCGGTGCCTTTTTTTAAAAAACAATTCACTTTGGCCAAGTTGTGTGGCATATGGGATCTCAGTTCCCCAACCAGGGATCGAATCCATGCGCTCTGCAGTGGAAGCAGAGAATCTTAACCACTGGAGAGTCAGGGAAGTCCCTAAACACTCTCCTTTTAAAACTGAAACTTCTTTCTCCAAGCAATTCAGGATTAACTGCAAGTGAGGCTGAAGACTGCACAGACTCTGTACTTGGCAAGAAATATGACTCTGCCATCTAAATAGTAAAATATTTATGAAACTTAATTTTTTTTCAACACCCGCAGTCCTTACCAGAGTTGTGGGGAATTTACATGTTCAGTCAAGTATCCATTCTAGATGCTTCGTTGGTTTACTCAGATGAGAGCTGGGGCTTGGCTGAGTGGTCTGACTGTCTAAATGAGCAGATCCTGTGTCTCTGTGTCACCTCTTCATGGGTCCCCAGGGTGTAGGCTGCCTATGCAGGAGATGGCAGTTCTATCCCTGGGTCAGGAAGACTCCCTGAAGAAGGAAATGGCAACCCACTCCAATATTCTTGTCTGGAAAATCCCATGGACAGAGGAGCCTGGCAGGCTACAGCCAATGGGGTCGCAAAAGTGTCAGACATGACTTAGTGACTAAACAACAAAAACTGAAATGAGAAAACAATCTGAAAAAGAGTATATCTATATCTATCTATCTATCTATCTATCTATCTATCTATCTATCTATCTATCATATCAAACTGATTCACTTTGCTGTCCACCTGAAACTCACACACATTGTAAATCAACTATACTCCAATATAAAGTAAAAATTTAAACACCAAAGTACCAAGTTTAACAGTTTAAAGAGATTAAGATAGGACTACTATGCAAAGCAACCTACAGATTGTGTACAAGCCTATAAAAATCCCCATTTCTTTTTTTAGAAATGGAAAAGCCAATCCTGAAGTTCATATGGAAATGCAAAAGACTCCAAATTATTAAAACAATTTGAGAAACTTTAAAAAAGTTGATGGACACACACTTTGCAGTTTCAAAACTTAATACAAATCAGTGGTAACCAAGACAGTATGGTACTTATATAAGAATAGACATGAGATCAACGGGGTAAAATTAAGAGCCAAAGTAAACCCATTTACATGAAAAGATGTTAACATTGTTAATCACTAGGGAAATACAAAAACCAGAGACACAATGAGATATCACTTCACACCCACTAGGATGGCTACAGTTAGAAAAAAAAAAAGAGGAAATGATGAGTGTTGGCAAGGATGTGGAAAAATTGAAACTCTCATACATTGCTAGTGGGAATATAAAAATACTATGCATTTGCTTTGAAAAAAACAGTTTGATGGCTCCTAAAAACTTATAAACAGAATTACTATATGACCTAGCCATTGTACTCCTAGGTATATACCCCGACAGAACTGAAAATCAGTATTCAAATGAATACTTGTATATGAATGTTCATAGCATCACTATTCAGAATTACAAGACAGAAGAAAGAACCCAAATGTCCATCATGGGACCTGTGGATAAACAAACATGGTCTCTCCATACAATGGAATGTACTCTGCCATGAAAGAAATGAAGTGCTGATACATTCTAACAAGTGGATAAACCTCAGAACACTGAGTTAACTGAAAGGAGCCAGACACAGGAGGTCATGTGTTGTCTGGGGGGCACTGTGAGGTGAGCTGCTCACAGATGAACATGTTGGGGGGGTAGGTAGTCACCCTGAGAAAGGGCACACCGGAGAGGCAAATGCACAAAACATGAGTTTACAATCTAGAGCAGTATTTGTCTTCCAGAAGTTTGAGAGTTCCATTTTGTGACTTTACACCATTACCCCAATGTTGGGCTTCCCTGGTAGCTCAGTTGGTAAAGAATCTGCCTGCAATTCAGGAGACCCTGGTTTGATCCCTGGGTTGGGAAGATGCCCTGGAGAAGGGAAAGGCTACCCACTCCAGTATTCTGGCCTGGAGAATTCCACGGACTGTATAGTCCATGGGGTCTCAAAGAGTCGGACACAACTAAGCAACTTTCACTTGACTTCACTTTTCACCCCAAAGTTAGAACAGCGTCCTACATGAGTCCCAAGTCTCCTCTAATTTTTGCATATTCACTATATTTGATACAACCTATCTGGAAAATTAGGGAAGAAAGAGCCAACCTCAGCTCTACGTGCTCGGGCACTCAAGTGTCTTGGTGCCTCTAATATTTACTTCTGGGCATCACTTGCCATTCTTTCTCTCTCCCATCTTTGTTGATCTGATTTGAGGTCCTGGCCTCCCACAGATGGTTCTTCCAAGTGATATGTGTATAATCCCCATGCCTGGCAGTGTCTCACTTATATAACTAAGTGATCATTACTGTATGTCTCCATATAGTTTGAATCTATTTTTCTACCTATAAGTTCTTACTATTAATAAATTAATGATCCAGTAGAACTCTGCAAGTTATCCACTTTTTTTTTTTTTTTTTGCTGTTAAAAATAAAAAAGAATTATTGGAAGGTCAAGTAAATACATCATCAAAGTGCATCTTCGTTTAGGGTAATTTTCAATTACTGGAGTGTTCAGAAAGCACACAGCTCAAATCTCAGTGAAGCGCTTTTTCTTTTGGCTTTACTGCCCACACAGTATGTGGGATCTTAGTTCCCCCACCAGGGATTGAACCCATGCCCCCTGCATTGGAAGCCCTGAGTCTTAACCACTGGATTGCCAGAGAAGTCCCTTTTAAAGTTATTTTTATTTTATGAATGAAGTGCTTTATTCAACAGTCCTCCTATAAATGGACAGATAGGTGAGGAAACAAGTATGGTAACCATAGAAACCAGAGAGTGTGTATCCGAGTGCCAAGTGCATCACTCTGTCAACTTGCCTCTATGTCTGAATCTTTTTATAACAAAATCTTGGGAAAATCTCTACTATATTATAAATATGCACAATGTGTGATTCTCAACTGCAAATAACTTTATTCTCTCTGAGCCCCACACCTTTAAAGATAGCAGTGAAATTTGCCTTTACTAAGAATTTAGTTTAGGTTTTAAAAATCCCATTGCTTGGGGACTGTAAAGTAAACCACATAGGAGTTTTCAACTAAAAATGTTTAATCACCACCTTTCTTATTTTTAAAAAAATCCTGATCTACAGATCATTTTTATCTGAAAATTAAGGGTTTAAAATTACTATGCTTGCTGAACTCTTAAGACATTATGGTATGCGAACTAAGCTAGTCACAAAAAGAGAACTAGTGTTTGATTCCATTTACATGAAATGCCTAAAGTCAAATCATAGAGGAAGCAAAAGTGTGGGGACTTCCTTGGTGGTCTAGTGGCTAAGACTCTGTGTTCACAATATAAGGGGCCTGGGTTTGATTCCTGGTCAGGGATCTAGATCCCACATGCTGCAACTAAGAGTTTGCATGCCTCAATGAAAGACCCTAGGGTGGGCAGTAAATGGTTAGTAGTGACAACTTGGGAGAATGAGAAGGGAATGGCTACCCACTCTGGTAAACTAGAGCTAACTTGATTATTCTAGGGCTTCCCAGGTGGCGCTAGTGTTTAAAAAAAAAAAAAAAAAAAAAAAAAAACCTGCCTGCCAATGCAGGAGCTATAAGAGACTCGGGTTCAGTCCCTAGCTGGGGAAGATCCCCTAGAGAAGGGCTTGGCAACCCACTCCAGTATTCTTGCCTGGAGAATCCCATGGACAGAGGAGCCTGGAGGGCTTCAGTCCGTGGGGTCACACAGAGTCGGACATAACTGAAGCCACTTCACACTCACGCACCAATGTGCCGAGATGGGTGGTGCTGATGGCTGCATGACGACATGAAGGTCCTTTTCACCTCTTAGTTGGACACTTAAAAATAAAGTGGTAAATTTTATGCTATGTGTGTTTTGCCACAGTTTAATTTTTTTTTAACCTAGGGAAAAAAAAACAATATTGTGGCACTCAGCCCAAGTAAAAATAGTTAAAGTGGTAAATTTTATGCTGTGTGTTTTGCCACAGTTTAATTTTTTTTAACCTAGGGAAAAAAAAAAAAAAAAACAACCAATATTGCGGCACTCAGCCCAAGTAATATCAGTATCTGTCATCTCACTCTATTTTCCAGGATGAAAGACTTCCTTCTATGGAAGAGTTAGCCCGTCAGATCGAAGATGAGGAAATCAACCTGCCAGAGAAGCCCAGGGATTACCTCAAAAGAGTTTTCCAGGAAACCATCTACAGGCCTCTGGTGGAGAAGAGCATCCTTGACTACCTGCACTACAATCATTACCACCTGCCCATGTACGCGTGGCCGGGCATCATTTAGCTGCAGCCACCGCCTCCACGTGATCGTTTCCACTCGTGTCGTTCCGGGAAGTGCTCCACAGAAGCAGGAAACCTGGCTGGACCGCCGGCCACCATCCTTTTCTGCGGCCACCAGATGCCTGTAGTTTCCTATCGTCCCAGTAGGTGGCGCGCGGCGGTGCGACTCGATTCTGGGGCACGGAGAGGCTTTACCCACACCAGGCGTGTTCCTGGCCAGAATAACCCAGTTTAGCAATAAAATGAGACCGTTAGTGTGCAAAACTTGTTTTGTTTTTCTTTTTAAACCTTGGGCATGATTCTGTTTGATTTTCTGAAAAGTCCTGCCGCTCATACTGTTAGTCCTTTACATGTTTACCTGGTCACGTGGGTGATAAAATCGTATACTCGGGATGGAAAATTAGGATTACAGACGCGGCGAAATTATCTCTATAATCCAACATCAGGAATGGTTGCATAGACAAGCTTACAGGGAGTTTGGAAACGAGGGGCCTGCTCTCACGGCCTGTATACTACATTTCTACTTCCTGTTTCAGATTAGGCACATAAATGCAAGGAAAAAACTGGCAGATCAACCCAGGTTCAAGCCCACGTTTTAGATTAGGAAACGGCAGTGGGAGGTTAATCTGGGTCATTTCCTTTGACTCTCGGTGTTGTTGCTTGGCAGTGGGGCCCTCTGGTACCCGTTACCTGTAATGTGGGTCAGTAGCCCACTTTCCCATAAATAAAGCACATTAAATGCCTTCCAGAAATCACATGGATTCAGAAACAACAGGTAAGACTGATTTTGTTTATTTGGATATCTTTTAAGCAGATAGTGTGACATCATTTGTGTCTGAATTTTTGACCAGCAGAGGTTAAAACTGGCTTTCGGTTTTCATTCTTTTTTTTTTTGTTTTGTATTTATGTTAACATTTAGCAAAAATTGGAGCAATTTTAATGGCTACACAGCTACTTGGAGGGTAAGTCATTACAGAATGATCCCCCATTAATAAACTAATACCTCTCAAAAAATAAAATGGTTCTGGAATGCCAGACTCTGATTTTTCTAAAGCAGGCAAAAGCAAGCAACAAACTCCATTAATTCCCACACAAATACACTTTACACAAGGACAGGGGTCATTCAGAGGGAGGGCCCAGCGCCCACCATATGGTATAAACTGCCGTTCATATGGGGAACAGTCAATACTAGTTCCCTCTTCAAACTGCAAGCTCAACACACGTGGAACCATGTTTCAGGGCCTGTGAAAGTTAGCTCAAGAAACTCTCTCTTTCCCCGCTTTCCCCTTTCTCTGAGAGGCCCTGGATCAAAGTCATCAGTAAATGGAGTGAGTTTCTGTGACAGGCCCTGGGACCTTGGGTGGAGACGAACAGAACAACAGAGGATAACTGGTGATGATTTCTGTGACCAAGTACTACCGTTAAAAAGCTTCTAGTCACATAAAAGTGACCCTATATGACAGTGCCAACCTTAATGTCAAACCATGCATAAATTTTATGGTTAAGTTTTTCTCTGCTGCCTTTTAAAAAGTAATCTTGGGACCCCATAAGTATCATGGCAGGACTGAAAATGTCTAGAATATAATTTAGTCTACAAAGTGTATGGGATGAAGTTACTAATCACTGTCCTATATTCAGGAAGTAATTTCCTGAATCAAGGTAGGAATTTTAGCATATGTGTGCAGACAAGCATTGTATGACTAAGGAACAGTTTGTTTAAGAATAGGAGATGAACCCAAGACTTGTTGATCATAATTTGAACCTGGCTGTTTTAAGGATTTCGAGAGAATAAAGATATTTATTCTCCAATGATGCTAAATCCTGGCAAAGGAAAGGGTTCCAGACACACCAAGTACTTGGACTTCTCTAAATCTTTAGAATTCTCTAAATCTAAATCTAACCCTGACAGAGCTTCCACAGAGACTGAATCTGAAAAGTCCCCATAAGGTTCAGCTTGTGCTGCTCAGCGGGGAGTCTTAAGCTCTAAGCCTACCCAATCTTGTAATTCTAATTTTGGACAAAGAATATGGACAAGAAAACACCAAAGTTACATTTCCCCCTTTGTATTCTCCCCATATCACAAGGAACAACCATGCCTCACCATGCCTTTAATAATTTCCTAACACGGGTGGGTTTCTGCTAACTCGCGGCCACCTCCTTCCCCAAAGTGGCTCCTGAGATGCTACCCAAATATCCCAAGAAGGAGAGAGAAAAATAGAAGATGATGTGGGAGAGGAAAGGGAACCTTGTACGGAGGAGAAAATGTGAAGCCAGGCAGTCAATATTTACCCTCAGAAGAAGGGGTGTGTGTGTGTGTGTGTGTGTGTGCAAGCGCGCCAGCACGGGTGCACCGGCTGAGTGTTAGCCAAGGAGCAGGACGAGGGCCTCGAAAGTCGCCGTGTGCGAGGAGCTGTTGATTGTTTTCTGGTTGAGAGAAGAGGTGATGATAAGGCTGGGATACAGGGCGCGCCGGGCCGGGCGGAGCGGCAGCTGTATGCTAATACTCGCAGAAACCAGCCTCCGCGTCCCCCATTAAAGCAGGCGGCCAGGAGGCCACACATCACTGAACAAATAGGCTCTCTCTAGACAAATAAAATAACACACGTTGGCCTGCGGGGAGGGGTGGGGGGTGGAGAGCCAGAGGGGGTGAGGAGCGGGAGGAGAGGAAGGGAGGGGGAGAAAGGGGGGCACCGTAGAGGGGGGGGGGGGCGGCGGAGAGAGAGGGGAGGGGAGGCTGGGAGGGAGACCAGGAAGAGGGAGGAGCGGGACTGTCCGAGGCGGGTCAGAGGTGGACGAGACTCCGCGGAGCAGAGAGACGAGACGGGGCGGGGTGGGGGGCAGTGAAAGATGCGAAGAGAGGAGAGGTGGGACGAGGTGGGCAGAGAGGGGCTGGGGAGAAAGAGAAGGGGGCGGCAGGGAAGAAGGCACGCGGAGGAGGGCAGAGGAGGAACGCGGACCCCCAACCCAAGAGCGAAGCAGGGACAGGGGCCCCGAAGCCCAGACGTACGGTGCGCCCCTGCAGCCCCCAGGCGCCTGGCTGTCCCTCCGTCCGCCCCCGGGGAGGGCGAGGACAGGGGACTGTCGGAGTCACCGGGCCTTTCTGGTCGGTTTTGCTGGAGCTTTGTCGCCGCCTTGTTCTTGACAGGGGAGCCGGGCTGCCCCTCATCGGGGAAGGTGGGGGGAGCCGGCCCTGCGCGCCCCACACTCGGTGCCCTCCCAGCTCTCCCCGGCCTCGTCCTCTCCGTCTGACTTTTCCACGCTTTGGGCGTCGCTGCGCCCGCCTTGGGTACCATCACCCTTCCAAGTCGCCCGGCCCGGGGCCCGTCCGGCCCGCCTCCCCTCTCCCTCCAGGCCGCGACAGTCCCACCCGAGGCGAAAACAAACAGCCCCCGAGGGCACTTCAAGGGAGCGTGCGGCTGCCCGACGGCACACTCGGCAGGATGAAAGAGGCGGCCGACCACCACCCCGTGGGCCCCGGGCGAATAATGGGCGCGCGGCAGATTGCCGGGGGCACTTGAAACTCGAGGGGAGGGAACTGCCGGAGCGCGGTCCCTCCCCGCGCCCGGCGGACGGCGCAGCCTCGCGGCTTCGCCCTCGTCCGCCCTCTTTCATGCGCTCTCCTTTTGTGTGGAATTATTTAAACGGGAGATCTGTGGCAGCTTTATGCTAATGTGCCGAACAAAGGCGACGGCCGGCGGGCGGGGGGCCCCCGGAAGGTGCCCGGAGGCCGGAGCGGGCTGGGCAGGGCGGCGGCGGGCTGCGCGTGGCTCTCGCGTGCCCCGGGGGCCCAACACGCCTGCCCCTCATTCCTGCAAATACAAAGAGTCTCCGGCTCCGGCCGGCGAGTGCGGCGCACCGGGGTGCGCGGGTCCCTCCGGGACTTGACGGCTGGCTCTGCAGCGGGAACGCGCGATCCAGGTCCGGCCGTGGCTCGCGGACCTGGAGGGCCTCTGCGAATCCGGCAGAGGTGTACGCAATCGACCCGGGATGGCGCTGGGGGTGCTGATCGCTTTCCTCTCGCGCCTACGGGGCGTCTCCAAACACACCCCGGAGACAGACTTCCTTTCTGGCCTCTTAGGGGCTGCATGAACCCAGGAACATCAAGGGGCAATTCCTGGGCCGAAATTCCCCGCTTTAGCGCTTGGCTCCAAGCTTTGGGCTTCTAGCAACTCCCTGGGGCTAACTCCTGGCCACGGTGAACCCCAGCGCCTTCCCCGACGGCAACCTAGGGCTCCGGGACAGGAGAGTCGGAGCAGCCGTGGCCTCCAGTTCTGCAGCGGTCAGAGGAAGCACTCACCCCCTCAAGGAGAGAGGCGAAGAGGCCTCTGGGTTTTTCCTCAGCACTGGCCAGGACCCCACAGGAAGGGAGTCGCTTGGGGCTTAGGAAGGACAGTACCCTGCCTGGGATCCCTCTTCTTGCCTTCCCCCGTGGAACTCCCCTGGAAGGGGCAGGTCAGCGCTCAGGGGTCCCCAACTCAGCTCCACGCGGCCCCTATCCGGAATCGCAGTGCGCAGAGGCCCGCCGCTTCAGCGCAGCGTGGTGGCGCTTTCCTCTTCCAAAAGGAAGGCAAATATCTCGACTCACTGGCCACCTGCCCGCGGGCGCGCAGATACTGAGAAATAAAATCACGCAGAAGAGGACGGAAACCCAAGACCGGGTGCGAGGTGCATGTCCTTGGACGGTGCTGGTGTGTGCCCTAAGAGAAACCTAGTTCTTTCCCAGCCCTGGGTTGTGAAATTAGTTTCTAATACTCGGACCTTTCAAGTTTACATTTGTTTTGACTATACCTGTCTGAAAGCAGATTTCATTTTCTTTGGCAAGACTAGAAACCACAAATAAAGAAAAAGAAACGGATCCATTGAATCTCGGTATTTCAATAGTGTTCAATAGATTCTCTTAGCTTAATTCAGAGCCCTGTTGAATTCGCTGCATTCAGACAGGGGTTTTGTTTTGTTTTTGCACACACGCACACCCCCGCCCTCTTCACAATTATGGGTGTTGTCATTTTTTAAAGGATTCGCAAGGTGACTAACTCTCCCTGTTATCTGTTGAATGAAAAGAGTGTTACACATGCAAAACCAAATACCCGGCCGTCAGTAGGGGATGCCGGCGGGCAGGCCACCCCCCCTCCCCCCCATTATTGGACAATCCAGATGGGATTCGTGATTAGAAAATAAAATTGGCCAGAGCTGTCCCGGAATCCCCTTCCCACTTCTAATTTCATCAGCAGTATTAATCAGCACTCAAAAGAGCAAAGAAATAACATCAGTTACTTTTAGACTGAAACACACATATATTTTAAATAAAGTCATTTTAGAATTTCTAACTTTTTTCAAGACTACTTTCATCCTAGTTAGCATTTTTTAAAATGAGGGTGAGAGCTTTCAAAATATATTGCATTATAGTCTATTTTCAGTGTATGAGTTTTTTTTTAAATCACAAACAGAAAATCACCAAATATTTTCCCCTTGATTAATCAACTTGATTTAACCCCTTGATTAACTAACTCTAACAACTGTCTCCATTACAACTTGTTACTCATGTGGACTCAAAGAAAAAAAAAAAACCTTTCATTTCCACGCCAGGGTATTTTCAGAGGGAAAATCCAAAACAATTAAATACCTTCAGTGGAATCAAACATAAGCAAAATTCAGCAAAATCTGAGTGTACAGAGCTTTGCAGAAAAGTGCCCATTTCCTTTTCTTTCAATAACGTGACATTTTCTTCACAACATATGACATTTTATGTGGCTTGGCAATTTGTTTCCTAGTGATGGGCGATCAGGGCCACTACCCACTCTTGGGGTTCTGACCCCTCCACTCCCGGAGATTCTGCTTTTGTGTTTCCTTGGGGCTGGGGTAGGGCTGGGGCTGGGAAGAGCTTGGAGGGAAAGGGCCCGGTCTGGGTCCAAACGGCGTGGTGGGGGTGGGGGTAGATTTTCACTGTTGTTTTTTCCTGGTGGCGCCGTTGGAAGGGTGGGCGGGGGGCTGGGGGGGAGGCGGTCGGTCCTCTCCGAGGCCACAGCCTGCCTCAGAGGACAGATTGCCCCCCTCTCCCCCCCGGCCGGCAGCACGCGCCTCTTTTGAGTCCAGATTGGCCGAGACCGGCGCTCAATAGCGGGAGGTTAATTTCCTTCACAAAGGTGAAGGGGGCACGGCTCCGGGGGGCCCCGCGCCCAGACAGGCGGCCCCTTTATTCCGCTGCGCCTTGATTGGAGCCCTTGATTTAGCATCTGATGTCAACCAGCAGACAAAATGCCCGCTCCGAATGAAAATGCATGAGGCCGCGCAAGAAGAGCGGAAACCAACTTCACTAGGGCGCACGCGGCTGGCCGCGCGTTTCGGGCTTTGGCCAACGCCACTCGAATCACCCCAACCCTGGGCGACGCGGAGGTTCCGAATGGCCTGGACCAGACCGTTCCAACGTTGCCAATCCCGGAGCCTCCGGGAGCTTAAACAACAACAACCAAAAAGTTCAGAAATTCAAGGTTTTTTTGGAACCCAGCCTGCTCCTTCCCCCATCCAGCGCTGTGTCTGCAGGCGATTGAAGAAGTGCAGTGCCAACTGTTTCACAAACTCGAGAGAAACCTTCCTGAGGCCCTCGGGCGCGTGGCGGCTGCGGACATCGCCCTCGGCTGCAGCTAGCAGGCCAGACCCTCCACCCAAACTTGAAACTCCAGGGTCCCGTTTCCGCTTAGATCCTGGGTCCCCGCGGCCCCTCAGTCCCAGGCCCGGGCGGGGTTC
This sequence comes from Dama dama, assembly GCF_033118175.1. NCBI lineage: Eukaryota > Metazoa > Chordata > Mammalia > Artiodactyla > Cervidae > Dama > Dama dama. Next base: position 40,285,464 of record NC_083703.1, read on the forward strand.
TGGGCGACTCCTGCTTGGCAGCTATTTTCCCGATTATTTCCCAATACCAGGAGGAGTTCCAGCGCCTCCCCCAAGCCCTCTCCCGCCCCAGCAGCCGCGCTCGGATCTCCCCCGCCCCTGCCCACCGCCGCCCCTACCCAATCAGCGCGCACAACTTCCCCCTCCGCTCCGGCTCGCGGATTGAACCCTCCTGACATATTTGGGGCCATTCTTCTCCTTTGTTGCTATTTTGCTCGCGACCCGCGGGTAATCCCCGCGCGGGAGGGGGGGGGGGAGCATTGTCGTGCTGATGGACAGGCCCATTTGGCGGCTCCGAGCCCCCCGGAGGAGAGACACAAAGCCCAGGCACGTGCGCCTCCGCATAGAGGAGCAGCAGACCGTGAAGGGAGGCGGGGCCGGGCGTGTGCCGGGGCCGGGCGGGGCGGCGGCGCCGGGCGGGGCGGCCGAGAGGCGCGCGCGGGGGCCTCGCGCCCTCAGGTACATCTGCCGCACCTACCGGGCGACCCCCGAGTCCCGGGCCCCTTTTGGCCGCCGCGTCGCCCTCCCACCCGACCGGGTGGAGGAGCTGCGGGCGCGCTGATTGGCTCCGGGGGAAGCGGGAGGCGAGAACAATGGCCCCCTCCCCCAGTTAAAAGGGAGCGGCTCCCGGGCCCGGGGACAGGGACGCGCGTGCAGAGCGCAGAGGCGGGCCGAGCTGCCGCCGGCGCCACGCGAGTCCCGCCGCCGCCGCGCCCGGACCATGCGCCGGGGACACTGAGGGCCGCCGGGGCCAAGCGCGGAGGTGGGACCGAGCCAGCCTCTCGCCCTCACCCTCGCGCCGCGCCAACATGCCCCGCGGCTTCCTGGTGAAGCGCAGCAAGAAGTCCACGCCGGTATCCTACCGGATCCGCGGCGGCGAGGACGGCGATCGCGCGCTGCTGCTGTCGCCGGGCTGCGGGGGCGCCCGCGCCTCGCCCCCGGCGCCCGGCCCCGGGCAGGGCCCGCTGCAGCCGCCGCCGCCGACCGAGCGCGCCCATGCGGCGCTCGCCGCCGCTCTCGCCTGCGCGCCGGGCCCGCCGCCACCCCCGCCAGGGCTGCGGGCCGCGCACTTCGGCAACCCCGAGGCCGCGCACCCGGCGCCACTCTACAGCCCCACGCGGCCCGTGAGCCGCGAGCACGAGAAGCACAAGTACTTCGAGCGAAGCTTCAACCTCGGCTCGCCCGTCTCGGCCGAGTCCTTCCCCACGCCCGCCGCGCTGCTCGTGGGCGGCGGCGGCGGCGGCGGAGGGGCCAACGGCGCCGGAGGCGGTGGCACCTGCAGCGGCGACCCGCTGCTCTTCGCGCCCGCCGAGCTCAAGATGGGCACTGCTTTTTCGGCGGGGGCCGAGGCGGCCCGCGGCCCGGGGCCTGGTCCCCCACTGCCCCCCGCCGCCGGCTTGAGGCCCCCGGGCAAGCGGCCTTCGCCCCCCGCCGCCGCGGCCGCCGCGGCCGCAGAGCCGCCCGCCAAGGTAGCCAAGGCCCCGGGTTCCAAGAAGCCCAAAGCCATCCGCAAGCTGCACTTCGAGGACGAGGTGACCACGTCGCCCGTGCTGGGGCTCAAGATCAAGGAGGGTCCGGTGGAGGCGCCGCGAGGCCGCGCGGGGGGTGCGGCGCGGCCGCTGGGCGAGTTCATCTGCCAGCTCTGCAAAGAGGAGTACGCCGACCCCTTCGCGCTGGCGCAGCACAAGTGCTCGCGCATCGTGCGCGTGGAGTACCGCTGCCCCGAGTGCGCCAAGGTCTTCAGCTGCCCAGCCAACCTGGCCTCGCATCGCCGCTGGCACAAACCGCGGCCTGCGCCCGCCGCCGCCCGCGCGTGCGAGCCCGAAACCCCTGCCCGGGCTGAGGCGCGGGAGGCGACGGGCGGCGGTAGCAGCGACCGCGACACGCCGAGCCCGGGCGGCGTGTCCGAATCGGGCTCCGAGGACGGGCTCTACGAGTGCCACCACTGCGCCAAGAAGTTCCGCCGCCAGGCCTATCTGCGCAAGCACCTGCTGGCGCACCACCAGGCGCTGCAGGCCAAGGGCGCGCCGCCGCCGGCGCCCCCGGCCGAGGACCTACTGGCCTTGTACCCCGGGCCCGACGAAAAGGTGCCCCAGGAGGCGGCCGGCGACGGCGAGGCGGCCGGCGTGCTGGGCCTGAGTGCGTCCGCCGAGTGCCACCTGTGCCCGGTGTGCGGGGAGACGTTCCCCAGCAAGGGCGCCCAGGAGCGCCACCTGCGCCTGCTGCACGCCGCCCAGGTGTTCCCCTGCAAGTACTGCCCGGCCACCTTCTACAGCTCGCCCGGCCTCACGAGGCACATCAACAAGTGCCATCCGTCCGAGAACAGACAGGTGATCCTCCTGCAGGTGCCCGTGCGTCCGGCCTGCTAGAGCGCGCCCTCCACCCCGGCCCCCCGAACCGTGCCTTCGCTCGGAGACCCACGGAGAGAGCGCGCTCCGACCCTGCGCCCGCGCTGGGGGCGCCCATCCCCGGTGAAAGTGTGGTCTCCGCTTCTCTCGGTGTGGCGTGACGGTAACCCCATCCTCTCGTTGTGACTCCTTTTGGACACCCCCCCCCCTTTGCGTTGTGTCCCCTTCTCCCCCCCCCGCATCCCCCCACCCCACCATGGCGCAACAGGAGCCAATCTCTTTTTGTACAAGGGAGAAAAGCTGTACGCGTTTGTCTCGTGGTTGGAAGCTTCCCCTTGGAGGGGAGATGTTTTTCTTGCTAGTATTCGCTGTGTTCATGGTCTAGAAATGCGGTTTGCTCTCGCCTACCAATCTCTGCTCTCTATGTATGTAGCCTACGGGTTGTTTTGGGTGAATCTTGAGGAATAAATGCCTTTATATTTCACAGGCTGTAAATTGAACTCCCCACATGATTAGCTTTATTATGGCTTGTGAACTGCTGGAGTCTGGCTTTACCTTTTTGTATGTGAACAAATCAAATTGCTTAAAAAAAAGAGTTTTCTTTAGTCTAGCCACAAATGCCTTGAACGTTGTCTGTTTGGGATTGTTTTTAGGAGGGAGGGATGGGAATTTTCAGAAGATGCTGTAGAAACTGCCTCAGTATTTCACATAAGTCTTTTCAGTTTGATCATCTTTGTTGAGGTAGGACTATATGAGTTCCCTCTAAATGTATATGTTGATTTATGAGTAATTGTTATTTATTCTTTATTTATTTATATTAATTATGAAGATTATGATATTATTTGATTGCATATTTTTTGGTGCGCTTCCCCCCTCTCCCCACCACTCTTGACATTTCACTGTGCATTTTAGAAGAGAGCCTTTTTCTAAAGGGATCTGTTAAAAGTTTTAACTTTTATACCTATCTGAGCGAATTACAGACAACCTACCATTTTATTCTGCTTGGAGCCCCTCCCCCCTGGGGCCCTCGTACAACCGACAGCTCTTACTTTTAAATGCAATCTCTTTTCTACATACATTATTTTCTTAATTGTTAGCTATTTATAGAAAGCTTCAATAGAACTGTTTCAACTGTATAACTATTTACTATTCAAATAAAATATTTTCAAAGTCAAAGTAAGGTGGACTTATTTCTGCATCATGTGATTTCAACAAGGATTTAAAACAGCTTCCAATGATTTCTTCAATGTATGCCTGTTGTTTATTAAGAAAAAAATCCCACCACCATCACTGGAATTGTGGGTTTTTAGAGCTGAACCTGAACTGCTGAATTCTGCCCTTCTGGCAGTTCAGGGGTGTAGGCTCAAAACAGACTGGAGCCAGAGGCTTTTTAGGGGTCCTTAGGAATGTACTGGAAGGTAGAAGGGAGGCTGTGCAATTCTTTTTCAGAGAAATCTAGATAAATGTCCACAAGAATCTATCCTTTTAACCAAGGGGAATATTAGAACACCACCTTAATTTATCAGTTCCTCATTTCCTGACAATTTGGGGCTCAGTATAACAGTAATTCCTCAAGTAAAGATGGGTAATTTTTTATCCTTAAGTATCAACCAGGAGAAAGTAGGAATGATTTTATGGTTAGATTTCCAAAGTAAGGGACACAGACCAACTCCTGTTGGGGTGTACCAGAAGTTAAGCAACTGAGTTTAAAGTAAGGACTCAGAAATAATTTTCCAATCAGGTGAGCAATCTATTTTGGGGGGGAAACTGGAGCAGCATCTGTTTGGGGTATTAAATTTAATAACGGTAATTACAGTGTTTTCCGTGATGTGTCACAAAGCTCTTCGAAGAACAATCCTGACGTTCACCAGTGAATATTTGGAGTTGTTTTTCTCCACCTTTGAAATGCTCAATTATGGAGCTGTGCTAACCATCACAGTTGTGTATTCTCTGTGGCCCACTAAATCTAAGGTTTTGCCCCTCAAAGGGATTTTAGAAATCCATACGGTTGAAGCCGCATTTCCAAAAGGTGTAGCTGGCATGATGGCGGGAAGGGCAACACGTGAGAAACTTGGAAGGAAAATGTGACGAAAGAGATTTTCAGATTTTGAGCCTAAAGTTTTTTGTGGGGCGAGGTTTACTGAAAGTTTCACTCTCAGGACCCTCTTTGTGAGGGTCTTGAAACAGACTCAGGAACAATGGAGGAGCAGCCAGCACAGGTAAGTTGCCTTGGGGACAAACTGCCCCTCTTTTTGTTATTTTTTTTAATTATTTACCAGTTTGGAAAATACTGGAAGACCAAAGCTCTGTGCAGCCCAACATGAAAGCATAGGGACAAATCTGTGTTAATAACCTCCTGAAAACTTGGAATGAAACAAAGAAACCTTCAAATTTGTGGCCTGATAATTGCTCCCTCGAAGCAACAATATGAGATTTTTTAATCTCATTTTTTAAATGTTCCCTCTGAATTTACACCTCACAATGAAAGACCCTCTCCTGAGGGTCAGTGTACATTCCATGCCAATACAAATTTTCCTTAAAAACCTGGTGGTTGGCCTGCAGGTATGACATCTTGGCATCTGTGTTTGGCTTGGTTTTCTTGTCCATAATCATAAAAGCATAAACCCTAAGGCCCATCTTCAGAAAAACATGATTTGGTGGTTTGAAAATATGCTCCTTTATCCCCTGTGGATATTCATTTTGACTGACCAAGGAGACCTTTTCTAAAACAGAAACCAAAATTTCATCTCCTCGAAATAAGCTAGGAAATTGCGTAGTGAATTTCATCTCTGTAAGATATTGTGTGAAATCGCATATTGAAGGGAGTACAATGAAGTTGACTAAACAGCGCAGAGAGATAGAAAACCGTGGTCACTTTGTTTCACAGTAATGCAACGTGAGTTAGTAGAATGTTCCGCAGGCAGGAAATCAGATTGTCTGTCTCTTCATTCCTCCCTGGATAATAAGTTCCCAAGGGCTCCTATTATAAAATGCCAAGTGGAAATGCACCCACCTTCCTCATAAGTGCAAAGGATCAGGAGGGCATCCTCTGTGTGGAAGACTGCTCCAACCTGGACGCCCACCAGTGGAAACCGGCTGCGAAGGAACTCAAGACAGTTCAGCCTGGGGAGGCGGGCGGGGGCCGGCGGTTAGGAGGCGGGCCGCCGCTGGGGGCGCTGTTCCTCCCCTGTAGCGCCAGGGCCTGAAGGTGATGCCCAGGCCCTCTGGCTTCACTCTGGGTAGCACTCACGGAGGCAGCTGCTCCAGGGTAACTTGGAAGCGCGTGGAGCCAGACCAGAGGCTCCACAGCTGCGCCCTGTGACAGCGTCAGAGCGCAGAGCAGAACAAGACTGGAGGCCGGGTGGACTCTGGGCCCTCAGTGGCGCCTAGGGGTATAGTGGGGTGCCCTGCGGACACCTGGGGGCACGGTTGGGCCGGCACCCACAGTCACCGGGCACCTGTGGCCTAAAGTGTCTGTGCCCAGAGGTGGCTGGCCAGGCCTCCTCTGTGATCCACCATTGTTTTGCTGCAGACTCTCCGGGGTAGCCCCTACTCCCAACCCGCCACCCCTCCATCCCCTTGGACTTCATTCCACAGCTGTCCACCACGTCTTTGAGACACAGAAAGCAGAAGAATCTTTTGACAGTCCTCTATAACATCCTAGGAATTCCTCACCCACCCAATATCTTGTGGATGCAAAAGGTCATGAAGCAGCTTGGGCTCCAGGGAACCCAACAGGCCCGTGTCCGCATATCTAAACTGGAGGGAATGGACTTTGGGAGACCCAGTGAGATACTGGGGAGGACATTGTGGGCTGAAAGGTGAAGGCCAGGAAGGGCCCTAGGGGGAGCGGGAGGGAGAAAAGCTCTGCCCGGGGAGTGTGTCTTGTGACCTTAGGACTAGTTATGAATCCACTGGCCTGTGGTAGGCAGGCTTTGACCCAAACTTGCTATCTTTCTGCAAAAAGGATGTTTTGTCTTATGGAAAAGATTTTCTGGCAAATTGACTCTAGTGTATGGGGCCACTTAGACGGTCACCTACATACACAGTGTGTGTGTGTGTGTGTGTGTGCACGCACCACCCAGGTAGCCTGTTTCAGGCTAGGTTAAGTTACAGTCTTTTAGTGGCTAGGCTAGAGAAAGTTGTGTGTTTGCCTGTTAAAAAGCCCACGCTGCGGGGTTTAGAGAGGACCAATCAGGAAACCAAGTTGTAGAGAGAGACCTGAAAGGTGGCAGAACACTCTATAGCAAGATGATCAGCTGAGCAGCACCTCACTAGGATGTTGGTTCCATTTAACTCCCAAGGTGGTACCAGGGCTTGGAGTACAATATGGTGGTCCAAAGACACTTAGGATTTTGATCCTATATTCTGGAAACATCCAAATCATGTTGTGGCAATATAACCTGAAAGGAAGAGCCTGAGGATCTCATGGGGGAGAGAGAGTGAGCAGACAAATGCATCTTCAAATTATAAATATCTCACATAGTGAAGAAACTTGCTCAGTTGTGTCCAACTCTTTGTGGCCCCATGGACTGTAGCCCGCCAGGTTCCTCTATCCATGGGATTCTCCAGGCAAGAATACTGGAGTGGGGTGCTATTTCAGGGGATCTTTCCAACCCAGGGATCAAATCCACGTCTCTTGCATCTCCTGCATTAGCAGGCAGTTCTTGACCACCAGCACCACATGGGAAGCCCCAGTGAAGAAACTTAGTGTGATTTTATGACCAACTTGCAACATCAAATGACTTATACTCATGGGGAAAGACTGAAATACTCATTGTAACGTGAGTGATGTAACATGGCGACTGGCTCTGTCAGGCCAGTCAGCATCACAGAGAGCAATTCAGATGTGAGGCCTGGTCACGGGTTCCCAAGAATGTCCCTGCCTGGTGGCCCTAGGAGAAAGAACTAGTCCCAGATACCTAGAGGATAAGACCATCCTCTGAAGGCCTGATCCTAGTCCTGGTGCTTCCTCCCATTTGCTCACACCTTGGTCAATCAAGGCTCCCTGGTGAGGCCAGATACCTTCAGTCCACAGAAGGAAGGGGCCAGAGAAGAGAGCACCTACCTGCCCAAGGATTTCTAGGAAGGGGACATCTTTCTCTCACCAGGAGAAACAGGAAACTCCTGCCTCCCTCTGAGGTTGCTAAGGAAACAACTAATTTCCAACAGATTCATCAGCATCTCCTTGTCTTGTACAAACAACCAGCTACAGGCTTTGGTGTCATCAAGGCAATTTTCCAGTCAAGAGGATTTTGTGAAGACAAACGTGTCCTGTTTCTCTGGACAGTTAGGAGGAATTGTGGGGGAAATTATGATGAATTAGACTGGGTCTCGGGAGTGACAGAGCCCAGTGGGAGGTATTTTGGACTTTCCTGGTGAAGAGGAACTGATTTCTCAGGACTGGGTTAGAGGCATGCCTCGGCTTCCATGTCGACCACTCCTAGATAGTTTGGGGGCATCATTAAGGCCTGATACGCTTCTTAGAATCACAGCACATTTTTGTGCATCTGATTCAAAGTCAGTTACCATATTTTCACTGACCCAAATACACACTCCTTCATCTCTTAAACCCCAGATGTCATCATTGTCTACCAGGCACTTTTATTGTGGGCTTGTTCTGTTGCATCTGGAGAGTGGAATGTTGAGCACAGCCTGGCTTCCTCTGGCAGCATATATGGTGAGCAGATGGGTTGTAAGAGTAAACGTGTTCATATTCATCTTGTTTGAAGATTTCTAGACTCTGTGGTCTTCCTGGTGGCATTTCCACACACAGCATCAATACTGATGCTTTTTCTTTAGCTCTTCACAAAAGCCCACACTGCTGGGACAAGCTGGTCTTAGAATATTCTCCATTTTGAAATGATACATATAGAGTGTTAACTGCCAGTCAGAGCACTTTCAAGGGCTCGATTATTTTTTATTTGGCTGCCTTGGGTCTTAGTTTTGGAACGTGGGATCTTTTGTTGTGGCACGAGGGCTCTGGAGCATGAGGGTTCAGCAGTTTCAGTTCATGGGCTTAGTTGCTCTTCCGTACGTGCGATCTTAGTTCCCCAACAAGGGATCCAACCCAAGTCCCCTGCATTGCAAGGTGGATTCTTAACCACCAGGGAAGTCTGCAAGGGCATGATCACTGACAGACAGTGTTTCACCTGTGTCATGCACACACTGTGCAGTGCCAGAAACATTTATAAAAAGCTCACCCATACCATTTGCATTCCTGAATCACCTATACTTCCTTCTCTCCATCCAGAACCCAGGTGTTCTGTCTTCCCTCCACTTGGCTTGAACCAGTAGACTGAGCACTGCTCCAGGGAAACAGTAATAATGGGAACCTCAGCCTGAATCCACTCCTCTTCTCCCTCACTCATCAAAGAAGGTCTTAGTAGTCAAAGGCAACAGCTGCTCCATTTCTGTTGTCCAGGATTGGAGCCCCGATGCAATGGTCCTTCTCAAACACCCCTACCAGGTGATGGTCACCCCTGACAGTGACAGGATGTACGAAGTGAGCCAAGAGGCTCTTGTCTTTGGGATCTGATAGGAGGCAGAGGTGTTCAGGCACGGAAGGCTTCACAGGAGGCTCTTTCTACACGAGAAAAAAAATTAGGCTAGAATTTCCCCTGAGCACAAAGAACAGAAAAGCATGGGGGAGCTTGGACTTAAACACGTGTCGTTGAAAAGCTTGTAACACCGATGGATAGAGGTCCCCTTCTACTTCTGTCTGTCCCACTCTATTATGTAAGATGAGTCTTCTAGAAGACAGCTACAAAGAGGTCATTATTAGAGGATGGGCAGAAACTGATAGGAGCAAGGTACATGAAAATGATGTAATTGAGGACTGCCAGGGATAAAAGAAGATGGACAAATCACCATCTCAGGGTGTCCAAACCTGAACAGAATCATGGCAGAATGGATCAAATATTTTATACCACAAAGGAACACACTTTCTTCACTCATCTCTTGAATAGAAGACCTTTGTTGATTCTTTGAACAGTATTATTTTCCTTGATATCTTCTTGAAGGTTTTCACATTAATATCTTGATAACTCATGTGTGCGTGCTCACTCAGTCGTGTCCAACTCTTTTGCGACCCCATGGACTGTAGCCCAGCAGGCTCCTCTGTCCATGGGATTCTCCAGGCAAGAATGCTGGAGTGGGTTGCCACTTCTCTGGGGGATCTTCCCAACCCAGGGATTGAAACCAGGCCTCTTGTGTCTCCTGCATTGGCAGGTGGGTTCTTTGCCGCTAGGGCCACCTGGGAAGCCCCATCTTGATAAATTACCAGATAAATTACAATTTTAAATCATTTTACTACAACATTTACATGACTAAGATTTCAGATTTGTATCCAAAAAAACTTTTTGCTCTGTTAACCACAGAGAAAAGCATGAACTTTGTATTTTCAAAATGTGATAATTGAGGGATTTTTCTGGTAAAGAATCAGAGGTTAAGAATCCACCTGCCAATACAGGAGATACAAGTTCAAGCTCTGATCTGGGAAGATCCCACATGCCTCAGAGCAACTAAGCCCATATGCCACAACTATTGAGCCTGTGTTCTAGAACCCGGGAGCCTCAACTACTGAGCCTACATGCCTCAACTAGTGAAGCCCACAAACCCCAGCACCCGTGCTCTGCAACAAGAGAAGCCACTGCAATGAGAAGCCCTCCCATTGCAACTAGAGTAGTCCCTGATTGTGGCAACTAGAGGAAAGCCCTCATGGTAACAAACCCATCACAGCCAAAAATAAATAAATAAATAAATAAAATTATTTTTAAAAAAGAGAAAACATTGAAAAAATGTGATAATTGATATTGAAGGGAACTCAGAAAATACTTTTCTTCACTGCATTAGTGGCTGCCATTTACCAAGTGAAATCACAACCTTTCAGTTGAATCGTAAAGAGATTGCTGTTTTTATCGGTAAAATGAAAAGTTTAATATCAACAAGTTTGCATAGTTCAACCTAACCATCTGTGGACTTCTGGTAACTATTAGCTTAACAACTTAATTAAAGAAGATAATTTTAATTCAGCATTGATCAGTTTTAAAATAATGTGAATTCAAAGCAACAAGGACCTTTCTGACAATTGCTCACCTCAGTTAATTGTACAAATATTTGAGCATTGGGGGCATGTAGATCAATGTCCAGCAGGAAGAAGTCAGCTCTGATTAGAAGTTTCCAACCTAAAATGTGACTTGTGGAAAACAGTATGGCAGTTCCTCAGAAAACTAAAAATAAAATTACCATAAGATCCAGCAATCCCACTCCTGGGCATATATTTGGGGAAAAAACTGTAATTTGAAAAGATACATGCACCCCTATATTCACAGCAGCACCACTGACAATAGCTAGGACATGAAGACAACCTAGATGTCCATCGACAGATAAATGGATAAAGAAGATGTGGTACATATACAGCAATGCAATGGGATATTACTTAGCCAGTAGAAAGGACAAAACAATGCCATTTGCAGCAACATGGATAGACCTAGGTGTTATCATACTAAGTGAAATAAGCCATAAAGAGAAAGACAAATATCATATGACATCACTTATATGTAGGATCTAAAATATGACACAAATGAACCAATGTAGGAAACAGAAACAGGCTCACGGACATAGAGAACAGACTTGTGCTTGCCAAGAGGGAGGGGACTGGGGGAAGGGTGGAGTGGGAGGTTGAGATTAGCAGATGTTGGCTTTTACATATAGGATGTATAAACAAAGATCCTACTGTATATAGCACAGGGATCTGTTAAATGGACTCCCCAGGTGGTGCTAGTGGTAAAGAACCTACCTGCCAATGAGGAGACATAAGAGACGCGGGTTCGATCCCTGGGTCAGGAAGATCCCCAACAGTAGAAAATGGCAACCCACTCCAGTATTCTTGCCTGGAAAATCCCAAGGACAGAGGAGTCTGGCAGGCTACAGTACATAGGGTTGCAAAGAGTCGGACACAACTGAAGCAACTTAGCACATGTGTACGCTATATTAAATATCCTATGATAAACCACAATGGAAAAGAATATTATAAAAAATGTATATATATGTATAACTGACTCACTTTGCTGTACAGCAGAAATTAACACTGTAAATCAGCTATACTTCAGTTAAAAAAAAAATCAAGAAAAGAACTTCCCAACATCTTGAAATTTTTTTCTAGGTGAGACTTCCAACACAGTGTCATACGTGTCTCAATTACGACGACAGTGGAGAACTTGTACTTTCCTAGCATGTATTTTTCAGAGTCTTGTCACTCAAAGTGTAGGCCACCGACCTGTACCACCTGCATCCCTGGGAGCTGCGTAGAAATGCAGAGTTGCAGGCTCCACTGTAGACCTGCCAGATCATAATCTGCATTTGCACAAGATCCCCAGGAGGTGGGTGTTGGGGTGAGGCTGTGTGCCTGCTTGTGTTTAATGTGTGCCGGTGGAATTTGGGGTCTCCATCACACAGAGAGTGTTATCAGTTGTTGCCGCCGGCAGGAAGTTTGGCCTGGGAAGACTTGATGGCTTGAAGTTTTAACCAGAGACTACTAACTCTAATGATGGACTGATTAGTTTGCAATAATACTACCAGGGAAAATTCATCGAACCCTTATTACTGATATGAATTCCTCACTGATTTCTCACATAACTCTGTGAGGTTGTATTGATGGGAAACGGAAGAGCCCAAAGAGGTGGCATGACCAGGACGTGGGGAAATTTAGCTGAGAGCAAGAAAGTCATTGGTTCATAGAGATTAAACTGTTGGGAGTGGGCAGATGTGTCTGTATGGGAGAATTCAAGTGGAGAGTAAAATGCAGAGTCTTGGCTGCATCCCCTTGTTGAGGGGACCTTGTCACGGAGCGTGATGTGACAGCAGAAGGAAATAACACGCTTCTAATCCCAAATCGTGAAAACAACTGATGTGTTCTGCCAATTTGACCCCAAAAGAACGGCCTGAAACCACCTGGGTGAGCCAGAGAGAGAGGAGCCAAGTATGTCATCATTTCACGTCACCTCCTATCTCCTCCACTGGAGAAAACTTCTTCGTTCTACACTGCCCAACCTCCAAACTCCAATAACCGATATTCCTGAGAAACAGGCTAATGCAGCCCTGTAACGAAGGCTCTCACGCTGGCATGACCGCCGCACCGAATTCACAGATTCTGAACCATTTTCGCTTTGCTTTCATGTGCTCCAGGTGCAGACGGTAAGAGGGAAAACGGACGAGCTCCTTGTGAAAGATGAAGCTTGAAGCAGCACTGCATCAAAGACATCACCCAGCGCCGGCACGTCCCTGCCACCTTCTGTCAGTTCTCTGCCTCCGCTCTGGCTCTCAAAGCACTTGGCTGTGGAAACCACTTATTGTTCCACACCTGCAGGCGAGTTAACAGGCCAGCCCAGAACCATGGCAACTGGCAAGAGTGTGAGAAGGAGAAATCTCAGAGCCCAGGCCGCTGGGCATCCCTGCTCAGACTCAAGCAAGGGTGATATCCAGGTTGGGGAAAGCGGGGCTGGGAGTTGGGGGGCAGTTCCAACCCCGAATCTGAGACTCAGAGTCCACTCCCACCAGCAGGCCCCTGCCTTGATCCTTATCTCCTGGGGGTGGCCTCGGGGAAGGCCCAGTGTCCTGGTGTGAGCTGCAGTGGAAATTGGCTGGCAGGGTGATTTGGGTGTTGTTCCTGGCTCTTTTAGCCCCAAAGTCTGATCGTGCAGCACCCGGGCACAGTCTGGGTGGGGGGTAGCCAAGAGCCCCGAGAAAATCATTTATTTCCTTCAGCTGGCCAGGGTGCGTCCGGCCATCTGCAGCCAAGTACCGCCCACGCCACAGTGGAGATTGAGTTATTCAGGTCAAGTGCTGGGGAGAACTCGCTCATGATCATTGTTATTTGAAGTCCTTTGATCTCCATCAGCTCCAGCCACTGGATGGGAGAGAATACTGGTTTAAACTTTTCTTTTCATACCCGGTGGTATAGGTTTTAAAGCTATTTCTTCAAACTCTCTGATGCACTTTCCACTGAGAAGTGGCCTCTGGGCCCATCCCTTGAAACCTCTGTGGCTGCTTCCTGGAATCAAGTGCAGTGGGGGTGACTCTGTGACTTCTGAGACCAGGAGAGGGAAAGGCAGGCAGTTTCTCCCCAGGGCTCACTTGGGACTGGCAGATGCCATGCTGTGGGGAAGCCCAAGCTGCACACAGAGGCCGCATATCGGTGCTCAGCTGACGGCCTGAGATGAGATCCCAGCCAACAGCCAGGATCAACCCCAGAGGCACAGGGAGGTAATCCCTGACTCTGGAACCTCCACCATCTCGGAATACCTGCACGAGAGACCCCACCTGGACCCCATCACCCCAGAACCATGAGAGAGTAATAAAGTGGTGGTTGTTTTAAGTCACTAAGTTTGGGGGGCATTTGTTGCCTAGTAGCAGATAACTGAAACTCCAATACTTTGGCCACCTGATGCGAAGAACTGACTCATTGGAAAAGACCCTGATGCTAGGAAAGATCAAAGGCAGGAGGAGAAGGGGACAACAGAGGATGAGATGTTTGGATGGCATCACCGACTCAATGGCCATGAGTTTGAGTAAACTCTGGGAGTTGCTGATGGACAGGGAGGCCTGGTGTGCTGCAGTCCATAGGGTCAAAAAGAGTCTGACACAACTGAGCAACTGAACTGAGCAGATAACTGGTATACACCTTTTGTTTTTAGAGCATTGTCTGGTTTCTAGATGCTTGAATGTGATTTTTTCTATTTGTTCTCCACATCAACTCTGTATGGAAGGTATTCAAATTCATTAATCTGGACATGAGGGAAATGCCTATGAATGTTGAATGCCTTGCCCAACATCACAAGGCTCATTGCCTGAGATGTAGAGAGACCAGAACCCGAGGGATGTCTGGCTTCCTGACCCAGTGCTCCTCCCATGAAGTGATGTGGTCAGGGCCCAGAGAAACAGGGTTTATCATCATCTCACCCATTAAACCATTTAAAACACCATCAGGATGTGTCCTATGTACATGCCTTCTGTAACTTAGCATCTTCCAAACACTGGGTCCATGTCCCAATGACTACAACTGTGGAACAACAAACTACCCCAAAGCCTAGTGGCTTAGAACAACAATAATCCTTCATTATATTTCATTGTTTTGGTGGGTCAGGAATTCAGAAGTGGCCCGACTGGGTGGTTCCGGCTTAGGATCCCTCATGAAGTTACCATTAGATGTCACCTGGGGCTGCAGTCAAGTGAGGGATCATTGGACTGGAGAGTTCATTTCCAGAATGGCTCAGTCCCACGGCTGTCGATCTCCCCAGCACTGCCCTGTGTCCTCATCTCACTATGCCTTTCTCCAGAGTAAGCCATCCAAGGGGCCAAGGTGGAAGCTGCAATATTTTATGATTTACCTTAGAGACTCACACCATCACTTGTGCTGTGTTTTCTTGGTCCCACTGGTTTTCTCTGAGTCGGTGCAGGAGGGATCACACCAGGTGTGAGCACCAGAGTGATGGGCCCCTGGGGCCATCTTCAAGGCTAGCCACCATGGTCAGTACTGTTACCCTAGCTCACAGGTGAGGCAAAGACTCAGAGAGGTTGGGACTCGAGGGCTGGAGGCCAAGCAAGGAGCCTGCAGACTGAATGCAGTGCTGTCTGACTCCCAGGCTCATGTTCCTCTCCACCTGCAATAAAACGTGGTTTCACGGTGTATTTTGATGCATGTATTAGGATTTTCAGAAATGCCTTCAAAGTTAGGAAGTTCCTTGGAGTACCATCATGGAAGGAAATATTGGGTGTGTAAGCCAAGCGGAGGCCTTCACTGTCTTCAGTTAATGAAGGCTTCACTTTATTGGGGCTGAAATTCTACCTTTTACCTGTGTGCCTGCCTTTAAAACCATGTTTCCTTTCTAAAAATTTTTATTGGGGTATAATTGATTAACAATGGCCTTTAGTTTCAGGTGTACATTATATCCCAATAAATAAATAAGCTACAAGGATGTATTCCACAAAATGGGGAACATAGCCAATATTTTACAATAGCCACATGTGGAGTATAATCTTTAAAAACTGTGAATCACTATACTGTACACCTATAACTCATATAATGTTGCATAGCAGCCATGTGCCTTGCTTAGTTGCCCAGTCGTGTCTGACTCTTTGCAGCCCCATGGACTGTAGCCCACCAGGCTTCTCTGTTCATGGGGATTCTCCAGGCAAAAGTACTGGAGTGGGCATAGCAACTATACTTCAGTTAAAAAAAAAAGACAAAAAAAAACACCAAGGTTTCCTTTTCTTAAGTAGATGGGTAATATAGGAAGACATTGGTCTTTGTTTTGCTTTTTTTTATAGACCTCCAAAGTGGATATTATAGATTTCTAATAGTCTATTAGGGCTAAAATTACATCTACTTTCTTTAATTTTTGGCATACTTTACATTTTTAACTTGAAAAAATAGTGAACCTTAAGAGTTATGAAAAGGTGTGCTTCACTATAAACTTAATTACATAAAAATTGAGAAGAAAAATATGAAGATCATAACAGGTTAACAGAGGAGATAAGCACAAAATTCACAAATATAGATCTATAGTTAGTAAAGAAACATGAGAAAAGATTGAGCTCCACTGAAAATGAACAGGAAGCTAAAGATAAAAGACTTTTATAAAATTCACAAAGAAATTACATCTATACTCTGCATCAGTAATTTCACATTTGGGAATTTATCTTATAGAAATATAAGCAGAAGCTATATGTCAATGTGTAAGATGAGATGGTGTTGACCACTGGTGCATTTGTTATAACAAACATTGGAGACCGTCTGCATGTTCAGATGGTTGAATAAAGTGTGGCTACATGATGGAATAATACGTACCTATTAGAAGGATTAATTAAAGGAGGGGTGCCCATGACATGTTTCAAAACTTAGAGAGGAAGTTACTGAATGATGTGTGTTGTTGGATGCTATTTCTATAAAAAAGGAAAGCTCGTGTCTTTGTATGAGTTTGCATTAATCTGCAGAGAATCTGTTTATTGATCAGGGGTTTCACGTGGGGGGCAGATAATTAGTTTTAGAAGGGAAAAAGTACAGAACACACAGTGTAAAGTACAAATCTATACTTTGGCTATTTCATTAAAATCTCAGTGCTGATCAGTAATCAATCTTCCTTAAGAGAGGCCACTGTTTTTTTGGCCTTACCACTCAACATGTGGAATCTGAGTTCCCCGACCAGAGATCGAACTCATGCCCCCTGCAGTGGAAATGTGGGGTCTTAACCACTGAACCCCCAGGGAAGTCCTAAGAGGTCACAGTTTTGGCCTTTGCATTTTCTTCCTGGCACCTGCCGTCCCCTTCAAGTGGACAGGGCCAGGCCTTCCTTTTCCCCATACCGAAAATGAGGATGCCAAGATTTCCCTGCACGAAGGTGATGCTGGGAGCTGTTTCCAGTGTCCCATAATCAGCCATCAACATGGAGGACAAGACAAGGTGATGCTTTTTAAAGGGAGAGGGAGGCAATGCCAGTCACACGCCGTCCTCGCTGGTTCCAAGTATGGGGGGCGGGGTGGGGTGGGGAAGAGCTTTGTTGTGGGTGTGCTGTGCCCTCTTGGAGGGAGGGAGGCATCCAGCCCTTTGCCTGCACTTAGCCCGGCGGCCTTTTCTGAAGAATATTGATCAGAAGTGCTAACCTCTGCCATCGTAGCAGCAGAATGCAGTCCCCGAGTATTTACGGACAAAAGCTTTTCTTCGCCAGACTATTTTCTGAAGTCAGAAATGTCCTTTCAGAAGCTCTAATAGCAAGCCCCTGTCCACTTCACACCCGCCTGAGAGCCACACTCCAATTTTCAGGCCCCCAGGACCCCGTGTTGATCTAGAAGCTGGTGAGCATGACCTATTTATAGAAAAGATGCTCTGTCCAACCTGACACGCATCTTGCTGGAGGGTGAGGTGGGCTATGTAAGTGGAAGACGGAAATTATACCGAGACACACAGGGAACCGTATTCTTGTCCCTGACAGAATTTATTCATTTATTCTTCATTACCTAAGTTAGTGTTTTAGGCAGAATTTGGGAGACGTCCCTGGTGGTCCAGTGGTTAAGAGTCTGTGCTTCCACTGCAGGAGGTGCTTGTTTGATCCCTGGTCAAGTAACTAAGATCCTGCAGCCTCCATGGCACAGCCAAACATAAATAAAAATTAAAAAACATTTAAAGAGAATTTTGATCACATAATGTCATCTGATATCTGTGATAGCAATGTTTGTTTGAATGAATCTAGTCAGTATTTTTCATGTCTGACATGGTCCAGAAGGGAGGCTACTAAGAATTCCTTTTTTTTTTGGCCGTGCTGCATGGCTTGTGAGATCTTAGTTCCCCAACCAGGGATCAAATCCACACCCTTGGCAGTGAAAGTGAGGGGTCTTAACCACTGAGAATTCCTAATTTCTCCCTCGTTCTGTAAGGAGCAGAATTCTTGCGGGGGAGAAAACAGATGATGGGGTCCCACCACACCTACTGATAGGAATCTAGGTGGGTAGGACTCAGAATCTTACAAAGGCTCCCTAACAAATAAAATCACCCAGCTCCCTTTTATGAGGAACCAAGCACTAAAGGCAAAACATACCTCCAAAGTAAGCTCCTGCTAATAGTCAAAAGCTTAAAAAAAATTAAAAAGCCAAAAGGATGCAGGCTCTACTTGGTTCCCAGGACAGCAGCTGGATCCCCATTCCCCATGGAGGTCACTAAATGTCTTGTAAGCAACAGGTACTCGGCAAATATTTGCAGATGGACAAATGGATGCTTTCTGCAAAGCTTGATTGTCTAATGTTCTGGAAGTTCCCTGCTGTCCAGGATATGGAAGTAGCCCAGGATGCTGGTAGGGGCCACCTGGCCAGGTTGTCCGAATGTGATGGTTGATGGCTAGAGTCCTGAGGTGAGGCCACAAGTGGGCTTCAGCTGCACCAACAGGGGGTGTTATAACACCCTATCACTTCTTCACAAGACAAAGCCTCCAAACTGGCCCCTTGCTCATCAGAGTCAGGGGCTCCAGACCCCTGGAAGAGTGACTGGTACAGAGGGCTGCTCTGGGGAGACAGGGGGCCAAAGCCAGGGCTCACTGTGGGCCTTGATGCAGAAGAGAGGAGAAGATGCAGAAGCGGGGACATTGAGATATAGGAGAGCAATGACGCTGATCTTGGCTTCCAGGTTATGAACCAAGAGGTCGTTGTTTTACACAACACATCAGCAAACCTCCTTGTATCCATCCTGGCTACTATTCTGGATACTTATTAAGGCTTTGGTTAAAAAAAAAATGCTTTTGAACAACTTAATCTGATAAAAATGTAAACCATCTTCTGTTAGATGCCAGGATAAACTTTATTTTCCTTCCAACTATAATGATAACACGAGGGGCATATGGCACGTGAGTGCTGTGTTTCTACTTTATTGAGTCGTCACAGTAAATCAGAATTAAAGAGGGAGGACAAACTGGGGAGTCAGGTAGTGGCCACTGGTGAGCCGTGTGCTCCTTGGGGGCGAGGCCCCTTGCCGAGGGGCACCGTGCCTGCCAAGTGGCTTACAGGCACGGTCTACACCGACATAGGCACAAACCAGGTGTGGAGCGTCAGGAACATTAAATAACATGAGACAGCAAAAGAGAAATCAAATGACACCTTATAACTTAATTTACCATATTTATCAAATTCTATCATTTACATGGACTAAATATTGTAGACCTGGAAAACACAAGAAAACATTCACTTAACGTGTATGTCATACGTAGGTACTGAGTGCAATGAAGACATGGTTGTTTCCTGTGGAATTTCCCATTGGGTGTGGACATTCCCCTTCAGTTGCTATGAGGGTAACACAGTTACATCTAAGACGTCACAGTCATCGTGAAAGCACCCCTCCTGCCTGCAGATATGACAGTAGATGAAGTGTGGGTGATCACTCCCAAGGAAAGTCAGGAACATGTGACCTGCATTGTCTAAGGATCCAAAGGATCTCATGGTAAGGATGAGGGTCCCACCAGCCAGCCTCTCTCAGAGTCAAGGCTGAAGGCCCCCTCCTTCCCTGTGGTGGCTGGGAAGACACTTCCTTAACCACAGGAAGACTCCGTGACAGTCCCTTCTTCAAACTGCAAGTCCTTACTGCTGTCTAATCAAGGTTTTACTACTTAAAATGTCATCATTTTGTGGAATTACTATTTTTTTTTTTTAAGTATAAACACCTACTCAGTGAGACTAGAGATCACCATCTTTGCTTCAGATGGAAATCAACATGCAGAGAGGCGGGCAGAAGACCTGGCCGTGCCTGGAAGCCCGCGAGTCTTCTCCATTTGGGGCCAGCAAGGGCCACTTGTGTTTACGGATGACTGACCTACTAATGTTATGAGTCAGCACGGTGACTCAGGTGGGTGCCCACCGGATAAGTGACGCTTGGAAATTTTGCTGAAAGGCATTTATTACAGAAGCTCAATATTTGCTTTTCTAAGTGAAAAAAAAAAAAAAGAAAGAAAACTTGATCATTTCGATTTTCCACCCCAAATAACAAAAGTGATTCAAGTGCACATGATTGCAAGCAAAAAACCTGGTCACTAGAGTCCCTGTGTTTCTAAACCAAAGCTGTTACTGAGAAGAGCCGTCACACTGCTAGCTGTCCTTTGGGGTCATAGGGTGGTCAGAATCTTTTGGGATTATAGGAAAGTCTATGTATTTGCTACCTACAACCACCTTTCCCACTCCAGGTCAGGAGGACTGGAATCACGGGGCAGGAATCCGGGGGGGGGGGCTTCAATATGAGTCCTAAAACCAAGTTTAAGAATTCTGCTACAGGGGTTGTCCAGAGCCTGAAGGTGACATGTTCTCCCAGAAGCCAGAGCTTATGTAGGACTCAGGAACACACGATGCCCCTCCTGTAGGATCGAGGAACCACATGGAGCAGAACCTGAGTCTGGGGCCATGTGGGCCAGACCATGCTGAGCAGAAACCCGAAGTCACTCAAAGCTGGGGTTGGGGGGTGGGGGGCAGTGCCTGGGAGGACAAGAGTTGTGACATTTGCTGACACAACAGAGAAGGCGGTCACTTCTAGTCACCACTGACGTTGCCACCAAGCCCGCCATCAGTGGACGAACCGTTGACAGACCAGCCAGGAGAGCTGCTTCTGTTGGAACGAACCGGGTTCTCTCAGGTCTGAACAGTGCTTGAGCACCCCCTGCCCGTGGGCCTGGCCTCAAGCCCTACCTGCCATTCTCTGTAAAGCAGAGAAACAAGCTCCCTGGAGAATCAGAAGTCCCCCTCCTTCTAACAGGAAAGCCCTTCTGAATCCTGTCTCACCATCTCCAGGGTCTGCCCACTCCCCCTGCCACTGTCAGGAACCAGCCCACTGGGCGGTGGGGGGTCAGGGAAGGTGGCGGCTCTGCTGGGCAAGGGGGCTCAGAGGGCCCAGCTGGAAGGTGGGCAAGGGGTAGGCTGGGGGCACCCCTGGGTGGGTGCAGGAGTGGAGAGGCGACGGCAGGCCGGGCGGGAAGCCCCTGCACGGAGACCTTTCTGGGCCCTTAGCTGGCGGCTCCCCTGTTCTGGGCCCAGGGCTCACTCTGGAGATGGCCCGAGGGCCTCGGTGACTAGCAGAGGGCCAGCCGCCAACACCCCAACCCCAGCAAGGGCACCTGACAAGCATAAATGGAAAGTGGGGCTGTCCTTCCTCCCTTTCTGAAAAAAAAAAAAAAAAAAAACACACAGCCACAACAGGCTTCCCTTGGGCAGCCAAATAGGTACAAAGCAGGGATCACACCCTTTGCTCGAGTTCAGTCCCCCTAAAGCTTGGGTGTGTCGGGAAATGTGTGGGAGACCCCTCCCAACAAGGGGCAGGGGGGCCCTACCACAGGGTGAGGCTGGGAAAGGAGCTTTTGCAGGGACAGGACCCTGTGTTTCTAGAATCACCTGAGCGCCCAGAGACGGGCGCTTCACCATCACCACGTAGAGGGTCTCCAGCAGGGACACGGTCAGGGTCAGGGTCAGAGTCAGGAACGCTCTCCCTGGTTAGCGGACACTGGGGACCAGGTGGAAAATACATAGCAACGGAGGCAGAACTTCTCCTAGGCTCGAGACCCTGGGGAAAGCCAATTCCATGATGATGAAATTTTAGGCCAGCCGTGAATCCTAACAGAAGGAAAAGCAAAACCAATGCAGGAAGCCCTCCTCCAAGAGCGGGACAGTGAAACGTCGGACAGTTTACAAAGCAAAGGAGACTCCTGGGGGACAGAGCCAGCTGCCCCCCGCTCTCCCGGGGAGCCTGGAACCTCCTCTCGTTCCCTCTGCTGGGGCAGCCCCAACGGTGGGTGCGTCTCTGGTTGTTGGCGACTTCTCTTCTTTCACAGCCCAAGGTTCCTGAGATGCCACCGCCTAGTTTGAGAATCTGATCCGCAGCATTTCGGTGGGATTCCTCCTCAAGTTCAGAAGCCTGTACGTGGGGAGACTCACCGAGGACACTGGCAGAGCAGTGAGGTTCCCAGAGTCTGGGTTTGGGGGTTCAGATGGGGAAGTGGGGGAGTCTCCTCCAGCTCCTCCTCCCCGAGAGGCACCATAGAGGGGATCTCAGCCCGGCGGCCAGGGCCCTGGAAGGAAGCAGAGGGAGGCCCTCGTGAGCACAGGGTGGAGGGGAGGATGTGGCACGTCCCCAGGAAGAGGGCTGGACCCCCGCCTGGTGCCACACGTGTGCAGGGACGTTTGCTGGATGAACCCAGACTAGAAAGGTCTTTCCTCCCAGCCTTTGCTCTAGACCTTCCTGTAGTGCAAAAGGAGCTGTGAATCTTTTCGAAATTTATTGGGCCTTACATCTAATCCTCAAGTAAAGAAGGAAGAGAAGAGGCACCATTAACACTGTGGGTGTGGGGCAAGGGCGACAGAGCAAGGCTGTCCCAGAATCAGTGAAAGAACAAGAAAAAAAAGTCAGGGGCGGCTTGTGGCTCCGTCGTGTTATTATTTACATGGATTTACATGCTGATACTTTACACCAGGACTTACAGCTCGATTATTCCCCAAAGGGTCTGAGACAGGAGGTCAGGACTAATTGAACAAGTCCAGAAGTGCCTACAGCTGTTGGGTCCCAGAGAGAAAAAGGAACAAAGCTGAAGCCTGCGCAAGCCCCATCCCCAGGGCTGCTCCAGGAACCCAGGCGCCCGCTGCTGCAACACCCGGCCGTTGTTGCTGAGGTGGGTCCCCCGGGCCCTGCTTCGAGGGAGGACCGTTTCATCACCCTCCTAATAACCTATTTTTAAACCCTGCTGGGCTTCGCCCCAGCTTCCTCAAAAGCAGGCTCTCTAGCCTTCTCCCGACATGCTTCACTTTCAGGCTTTGGCCTGACATTTCTCTCATTATTGGCCTTTGAAATTAATTTACATAAGTGGCCTTATTCACAGACAGCATCTCCTTTCATTTTCGGACCTGACCTTCTCGTTTCTAGGGAGAGCCTCTGGAACCAATACCTGTGAACACGCTTGGACCCGAGGAGACTGCCTACCCCAGGTTTGTTCCCCAAATAGGCTCCTTAAGATGTCCCAAGCCTGGTCCCTACTGTCGCCTCCTTCCAGTCCCAGGAAGGTCGGGCAGAGAGAGGAGTTGTGAATCTCTCTTCTACTGTTTTTGTCTTTGAAAACAGGCTGATTTTTGGTAAAAGCAGCACAGCTATGCTGCCATCCAAGGTGGAGATGGCGCTGGTTACGGACATCACCCCAGGCCCCTTGAGGACGTCAGCGTGTGGGCAATCAGGGCGGGCAGCAGGGAGAACACCCCTGACTCAATCCCAGATACGATTCCAGCTTGAACACCTTCACTTCAAATTGTATACAATTTCACGTCATTAACTAGGAACTAGGGCTTCCCTTATAGCCCAGTCGGTAAAGAATCTGCCTGCAATGCAGGAAACCCAGGTTCGATCCCTGGGTTGGGAAGATCCCCCTGGGGAAGAAAATGGCAACCCATTCAGGTATTCTTGCCTGGAGAATCCCCATGGACAGAAACTCCACCCACTCTGAATTCAGATCCATTGGGAGAGGGAAGCAAGTGGGGGAGAAAAGCAAGTAAATGCTAGAGATAAAGTGATGTTCAAAGATGCGATATCAGGTGTGAGTATTGCTGGATCAGAAGGGAAATATTTACTCCCTCACCCCAGCCAGGAGGCCCATGGGGCCGGCCTTCGCAGTCCCGCACTGCAGAAGGGCAGGTGGGCAGGGCAATGCCAACTTGGACCAGCATGAAGCTCTCACTGCGAAGTGGCCTTTGGGCATCTCAGGGCAGTGACCCCCACCACCAGGGCTCCAGGAAGGTCATGCCAGAACAGGAGACCGCACCACATGTCCCCTGTATCCCTCCAGTCCCCACCTTTCCCCTGGCACATCCCTGGCCTGTGCTGGCTCCCACCATGCCCACTGCACCCCATGCCACGGGGAGGTGGCCGCCGCGGACGGAGCAGACTGGCCACAGAGAGGGTGATCCCTTTCCTGGCCGCTGACAGCCGCTGCCTCCGCCCGGCCTTTCCTCATGCTAGAAGCCAGTGTTCAAAGGACCCTGGAGCCCCACTTGGCCACCTTAGGAGATACGGGGTCCCAGCAAAAAAAAAAAAAAAAAGGCTTTTGCGTGAATCCCCATGACTAGGGAGGAATGTACACTGTTCTGCCTGGCCAACATGGGCTTTGTGGCTCGTGTCACCTTGGGGGCTGGCACCAGTGAGCCCAGGGTTGGAACAATTCCATGGCTGGGGGAGGGGCTAAGAAAAAGCAGCTGGGTTCGAGGGTCAACTCCCTGTGCAGTGGGCCTGCTAGGGGGAGGAGGTGGCGCTTGCAATAAACCCCAAAATCCAGACCTTCACCTCCCTGTTCATATCGACTCAGGAGGGAGGGTGTCTGTGCCCGGCTCCACTGGGCGATGTGGGTCATAAACGACAGTTCGCTCCCTGACCTGCCCATTCATATCCTCATCACCCTCTGGTTCCTGGTCACCCTCAGCATCCGGTCTCCCTTCCACCCGTGACTCCACGAGGAGGAACAGCCTGGGCCACCCCGAGAGGTTCTGCTGCGAGGTGCCTGCTGTCTGTCAGGCTGCTGGGCAGGGCCCGAACCCCAGACCCAGGCTGAAAGAGGAGGCCCACGGAGGTCACACCTGCCATGGCCAGCCTGCCCTCTGGGTCCTAAACCGCAGCGATGCTGGGGTTCCCTGCCCTCTGCACCCCACAGCTTTTGTCTGCTCTTCCTCTCCCAGCTGTTCCATTCAGCAGCCCCAGGACGACCTGCCCTCCGCAGCCCAGGCCCCCAAGGCCCCATTAAGGCCAGCGGTCAAAGGCCGGCCCGCACGTGCTGCATCTTATCGGCCCATCTCAAGACCCCCGCTCCTCCAGGCTCAGCAACAAAAAAAAAAGGGGGCGGCCCCGGGCCCACTGGCTCCCCGAGGCCCCCTGCACACAAAAGGGCAGGCGACAAAGACATTTTCTGGGATGGCAGGTGTTGGTGTCGGATTCCGCCCAGAGCACGGGGGGCCGGAGAAAGGCTGGGGTGGGTTTCGGGCAGGCGGGCAGCGCAGACACGCAGTACAGAGCCCCTCAGGGGTGAGGGGGAGGTGGCAGGAACCCCTGGCCCTGGAGGGAGGTGGGTCAGTGAGTGAACTCTCCCCCACTCCTCCAAGAGCAGGGCGCTGGGCAGCTCCACTGACGTGTCAGTTCAAACACTTGTTCTTTGAACTTACCTTGTTCAAACACTGCAGCGAGGCCTTCACGTATTTTAATCTGAAGGGAAAGAACATAAAATGGAGTGAATACACGCCCTGTACACGCACAGCCCAACTCGATAATGAACACAGTGCTAAAAATACATCTGCTCCTGGGTGGCCTGAGTGTTCCTGCAGCTTCCGAGATCATTACCAACTGAAAATTCACCTGAAATTCCACTTGGCAGGACAAAATTCTGGCTGCCGTCACCTGTACAGGTGTGAAACAAACGCGACATTAGCTTTCCCAGGACGTGTGATAGTTGCTGCGGAAGCCCTGCAGACTCTGGGGCGCTCTGACCCAGCACGTGCGGGATGGCCTCTGACCGCTGGCCTCAATGGGGCTTTGGAGGTCTCGGTGCCCCATTCCGGCTGCACGAGGGTTCCTAATGTTTTGTCTTAGGTATCATCAAAGCTAAGAGTTTTCAAGACAAGCATGTGGAATTCTCTGGAGGCCCTGAAAAAATAACTGATACCCACTAACTGTATAAGTTCACACATCTCTAAGTTTCATTTTACAGGTTTTTGAGGGGCACGCAGTGTGTTAATGCGGACCAGGCGTCACCTTCGATGTCACGTTCCCCAGGGAGGAAGAGTGAGGGGTACTTTGCACAGGGAAGCTTCAAAGGGGACCCTGCAGAGGCAAGACTGGACTCTCACTCACAGAGCAGCAGGACCCCAGCAGTCCTGTCAGACCCCAGAGAGGCTCTAAGCTCCCCCGAGCGGACGGTTTTTCTCAACCACTCACTCCCCCACAGCAGTCCTATTTCCCACATGGTTTGCCTTAGCAAATGCAATGACCTCTTTCTGAGTCAGGCGACAACTCCTCACCCTGACCCCCGCAACACTCCTAGTTCAGTGTCACTAGGCCACCATCACTTTGCCGACAAAGGTCTGTCTAGTCAGAGCTATGGTTTTTCCAGTAGTCATGTACAGATATGAGAGTTGGACCATAAAAAGGCCAAGTGCTGAAGAATTGATGCTTTCAAATTGTGTGTGGTGCTGGAGAAGACTCTTCAGAGTCCCTTGGACGGCAAGGAGATCAAACCAGTCAATCCTAAAGGAAATCAACCTTGAAGATTCACTGGAAGAACTGATGCTGAAGATGAAGCCACCTGATGCGAGGAGCCGACTCATTGGAAAAGATCCTGATGCTGGGAAAGATTGAGGGCAGGAGAAAAAGGGGGTGACAGAGGAAGAGATGGTTGGATGATATCACTGACTCAATGGACGTGAATTTGAGCAAACTCTGGGAGATGGTGAAGGACAAGAAACCTGGTGTGCTGCAGTCCATGGGGCTGCAAAGACTTGGACATGACTGAACAATTGAAAAATAACCAGCCCACCATCAAATCTGGACAAAGGACTTTCATATCAGTGACATGGACTGCTATCTGCCTGACCACTGTGGTGAACCTGGATAGCCTGCTGACCTCACCTGCAAGGCTGGCGCAGTGACCACAGCCAATTTCTAAGGTGGATGCTGTCGGAGGATAGATCAGTGACAGATCCTAGGTGGGGCTTTTTGGAAGGAATGTGCACTTCTCTGAAGCCATATTTTCCAATCTGTCAATGAAATTTCACTCCCCCATACCCCCTGAAGTCACACAGGGTTGGGAACTTCAGGATAGAGAACAATCGTGATG
The DNA here is from genome assembly GCF_033118175.1 of Dama dama. Lineage (NCBI taxonomy): Eukaryota > Metazoa > Chordata > Mammalia > Artiodactyla > Cervidae > Dama > Dama dama. The sequence continues at coordinate 40,312,204 of NC_083703.1, forward strand.
ATGCACTAGACTTGTCTGTCTTCCTTGATTTCCAGACACTGTGAACGGCTGTCTTTACAAGGAAAGTGAGCTCTAGGGGCACAGGGGGTTCTCGGGCAGTGTTGACTCTTGGTGCTGGACTATTCTGCTTTCTGTGGGACCTCTAAACACTGCAACGACCTAGATTGCCCCTCTTCCCTGAAATGCACTGCGAGCTCCCAGAAGATAGCGGTTGTGGAACATCTCCATGTGAGTCTTCCTCCAGCCGACGGGCTCAGCTTCCATGCTGTCGATCCTCTCCACTGTGAGCAAAGGGTCTCCCCATGAAGGGGCTCCATGGCCCCCCTCCCCTGCAGCCCCTAGGCGCTGGCAATGCTGGGCGTACAGGCACCCGATTGGTGGGACTGGGCAAACAGATGGCACGGCTGACAATGGAGGGCTTGTTTGTAATTGCTGATGAGGACGGGCGGCCCTTCTCCCGGTGCGTCCCCACATGCAGCCGGGTGTGCTGTGCTGGACTGGTCAGAAAGTCTCAGGGACTGCCAATCCACCGGCGAGTTAAGGAGATGCAGAGACGGCGGCAGTTGGGGGCTGCTGTAATTATTCCATGGGGCTCAAATGTCACTCGCCCTGACACACAGACAGTGCTCCTGGAGGGCGGGGACCCCCTGCGTGGAGCAGAGCAGCAGGCTGTCAGCTTCCTGACGCCTCCCCAGGGGGGTTCAGCATGAGATACCGACTAACCTGGGCAGTGTTGGAAGCACCAGAAGAGACCACGGTGCTCGAAGCTGTGTGATGCCCAGGGACACGGGAGACACGAAGTCTAACCATGTCATTCTCTCATCGGCTGGGGACCTGGTGTGTGCCAGGACCTGTTCTAGGCTCCGGGTGACAGATGAAACCCTTTCTTTCAGAGGCTTTTGGCAGAGGAGTTAATGGCGTACTGTTGGGGGGCAAAGATGTCTTATTCTCTATTTGTACAAAGCCCAGATGTCAGCATGGACAATATACAGGTAGACCATTTATATGTGGTGTTTTGGGGGAGAGGACAAATTAGAAAATAAAAACGTGGGGCAAGAAGGATAAAAGATTGAGAAGCACTGATTGTACGGTTAATATGCATCTTAAGTCTGGAGTTTCCTTACAGGTGAATGGTGTTGGCAGTGGTGAGTTGGCCCCACTAACGTCTGAGAGCAGCTGAGCGAGACACCCCTGGGGAGAACTAGAGGGTATGGCGTGGCCCGAGGGGGCACGGGGGTAACTCGGGACACCAATGGGCCACATGCAACCACTCAGTGGCTCAGACACCCCTGAGGCGGCTTTTACAGAAGGACATCCTACTTTTCAGGTCTCGTATGACTCCTCTGATACCTGGATGATATCCACCAGGACTCCCAGGGACGAGGAGATCACCATCTTGGTTGGTGCTTCGTGGAGGCTTTTTAAGAGCCAGAGGGCCTTTCTGTGGCTTGTTTTCTCTGGCTGTGCTCACTGGCAGAGCAGAAGAGCAAAGATTTGCACCGAGTGTCTTATCTCCGAGGCAAGGCTGCTGTCCAGGACTGCCCCCTGGGACACACGCTGGGCAGGGTCGGACAAGAAAAGTGGCTGCTCTCCCTGGGTCCTAGTTACTGAGCAGTCAGCGTGGGAGACGATTAGCTGGTTCAGGATAATTAGGGAAGGGAATGGTTCTGAGAGCTGGCATGCTGAGGGACAGAAAGCAGTGGGCTGGCATTCTGGCGTCGGGTGAGAGCTAAATATCCTTGAGGCAAGAAGGCGGGCTGAACAGGAGATCGGAGGGCTGTCTGGGCTATTCAGACCCCTTGGAATAGCTCTGTGGATGCGAACAGGTGCAGCAGTGGATGCGCTGAGCCTATGCTCTCAACACTGGCAACCCCAGACCAGTGGGCACTAGCCAGCCTAATTACCATCTCCAAATGGCCCGAGGAAGGCATCCAGAATTTCCCATCCGGCCACAGGGGCTGGGTCCTGGCCCCGGCCCTGGCTCTGGCTCTGGGCTCGGCTTCCTCTTTTCGGTCATTGGTCTTGCCCATCAGCTTCGGTTCCGAAGCATAAAACTAGGACAGCTGGACCAAAAGACAGGCGGGCAGAGAGAGGGCATGCCCGGCGCGCCCGTCCACCTGTGCGGGGACTCGGCCAGCAGGTAGAACGTTCTCAAAAACACTTGTCCGGCATTTTTCTCTTCCCCTTGCATGACTATAATGTATTCTTACGGATCTATGACTGAATTTAGCTAAATTGAGCATTGAACATTAACGTCTTGTTAGGCCGTGATGGAGAAAGATGCTTCCAGACCCACTTGCTGTCTCATAGGACATGAACACGGCGATCTCAGTCGCCTCCCAGCCGTGGAGACTGTTCATTTTACCAGTCTGAATGATTTACGTCTCCGAATAGAAAATCAGTACAGAAATGTTTATAGCAGTCATATTCATAATAGCCGGAAGACGGAACCAGTCCCAGATGTCCACCACCTGATGAGTGGAAACAAAGCATGGTCTGCCCTTACAATGGAAAGTTATTTGGCGATAAAAACAAGCGAAATACGGATACAGGTCACAACACAGACGACCCTTGAGGAGGTGCGGAGTGCAAGAAGCCAGTCAGCAAAGATCACGTATCATCTGATTCCATTTCTACAAAACGTTCAGAACAGGCAGGTCCAGAGAGACAGGAAGAGACTGGTGGTTGCTTAGGGCTGGGAGGTAGGATGAGGATGGACTGCTAGTGGAATTTAGGTTTTTATTTTTCAGGAGGGATTTTTTTTAAGAGTCTCTACAATTAGATTGTGGTGATAGTTGCACAGCTTTGCAAATACAGGAAATGGCAATCTACTCTAGTATTCTTGCCTGGAAAATTCCATGGACAGAGGAGCCTGGTAGGCTACAGTCCATAGGGATGCAAAGAGTTGGGCACCATTGAGTGGCTGAGCTTTTTAGAAGTTTATTTCCTGGTTATCATTCATATATTCTTCTGGAAAAGGAGAGTATAAAATATTCTTTCTTTTCCCCATCCGCAGACTTCAGTGCTACTGAGAGGTCCCATTTGGCCTCTGCTTTGGTTGCTGCTTAACAGAAATTCAGGCAAAGCCATCAAGGCTTCCAGGAGCCTACCCTGACAGCTGAAACTATCCGTGTTCCACCTTCTAGAACCTTCTGGATGTGAGGGCTCCAGTCACGGCTCACAAGGCATGTGAACCCGAAGTGTCAGGAGCTCTGGATTCTCCCGAAACAACTTCCCAAGGTTATTTCAAATAAGCTTCAAGAGTCACTTTCAAAAACTGTCTGGGAGAAAAATTCTTGGTATTTTCAGGCCATCTCTTGGCAACTGCTGTGTGTCCCTGGGGCTGTAATTAACACCCAGGGAGACAGGGGCAGGATGCCATTCACACTTAAAACCCTGTAGAGTCGACTGAGAACCCAGGGCAAACCTAAGGCAGCATTTCACAGAAAAAGCAGCAGCTTTGAGTTCTTCCAAAGGAACCGATTAAACATCATGTCGATACTTTGAACAGTCTCAGGACCTGTCTTTTCTGAGGAACGTGGGACCAGCCTCCACAGCTGCCCGGGGCAGGAAGGTCCCCACGCTGGTGGCTCTGAGGTGTCGGGTCTTCCTCTCTGCATCTCATTCTCTCATCCACGCCTCTGAGAGTTCCCATCTCAGCCAGCTTGGGAGAGTTATAGACTGATGGGCAGGACACTTAGTGTGACAGCTAACACACATCAGGCCAAGTTTCCGTCCTTTCCTGGCTCACGAAGCAAACGGTATGGCCTGGCTCAAGGAAATCACAACCCAACTGACCCAAACCACTGGCCAAATGTCTTTTTTGCCCCTTGATAAATCTTTTTTTCATAGGTAGTTGTGGTTTGGAGCTGACTAATCTAATTTATGAAAAATAAGCCAATGTTGGTGATTCCCGAGTATCTGCTCCCCGAGGAGACATGAAGCTCTGAGAGGGAAGAGGAGAGACAGAACGCAAGGTGTCGGAGCCCCCTGTCCTCCCCTGAAACGCCCAGTACACCCTGCTCGGCGACAGCTCCCCAGGGAAGGCGGGGCTGGAGCAGCGATGAGGACATCTGACAGGCAGCACCGTCATTTTCCATCAGGTCAGGTGGAGCAATGTTCGTCACATCCGTCTCTTCCCTCTTTCAGAGCTGACACCAAGATAGTAAGAGTTTTAGAGGGAAAGGGGGTGAATAAACATGAGGCAAGTTCAGTTCAGTCGCTCAGTCATGTCCAACTCTTTGCAACCCCATGGACGGCACCACGCCATGCCTCCCTGTCCATCACCGACTCCCAGAGCTTGCTCAAACTCATGTCCATCGAGTCGGTGATGCCATCCAACCATCTCATCCTCTGTTGTCCCCTTCTCCTCCTGCTTTCAATCTTTCCCAGCATCAGGGTCTTTTCCAGTGAGTCAGCTCTTCACATCAGGTGGCCAAAGTATTGGAGTTTCAGTTTCAGCATCAGTCCTTCCAATGAATAATCAGGACTGATTTCCTGGCTGGATCTTCTTGCAGTCCAAGGGACAAAAGGTGGCGCAAAACAAGGCGACTGAAAATTCTCTTTAAAACCCTCCATACCACTCAGGAAAGCCCCCGACCAAGTTTCGGTTTCCCCACCTGCGTTGTCACCGGGCTCTAGAGGCCCTGCCTCCCCTACACCTGGCCGGGGCCCTGCTGCTCTTCATGGCTCCACTTTCACTGGGAGGACGGGAGGGGCCGGGGAGGATGAGACCCAATTACAGGTGTTTGTTCTGGCTCTTGCATCAGGCCCCACACACATCTGTGACCTGGAGACACACCTGGACCCCTTAAAGAAGAGTCAGACTTCTTCCTGCCTGCACTGCTATCATATTCCTGCGGCATATAAGAAAGTGCTATGTTGTTCTTTAAAGAAATTACAGCCCAATATAGATATATGAAACTCACACACACAGGACAAAGCTTTCCCTCCACAGGCTGAGAAAAATCAAAGAGTAAGGCAGATAAGTTAGAGGAAGCTGGACCAGGTCGCCTTTGTGAGACAGAGTGGTTCTTAGCAACTGCTTACTTTTTGAAAGGAAGTCCCCATCCCCAGGCCACACCACAGACAAAACCCCCCAAGTCTTTGGTGGAGGGACTTGCAGCATCTGGGGAGTGACTCAGGGCACAGCTGAGCCAGCACCACTGGGTCCTGGCAAATGGATTATGGGTTAAAAAACCTCCTATGAATGCTTTAACATATTTCCAAGAGGAGGTATGCGTGCTCAATTGTGTTTGACTCTTTACACCCTAGACATGGCTTATATTTTGATGCCTTCCAAATGTTTGTTGTGGTGGTGGTTTTTCTTTAGTTGCTCAGTCGTGTCCTACTCTTTTATGACCCCATGGACTATAACCTGCCAGGCTCCTCTGTCCATGGGATTTCCCAGGCAAGGATACTGGAGTGGGTTGCCATTTCCTTCTCCAGCGGATCTTCCTGACCCATGGGTGAAACCCGAGTTTCCTGCGTTGGCAGGCGGGTTCTTTCCCACTGAGCCACCTGGGAAGCATTTTGAGTTTTTAAAAGCAATGTCATATGCATAGGGGTTAGGCTGAACCGGTGACATGAGAGGGAGGGTGGGACTGGGTATGGGGGGGCGGGGGTGACAGCTGGTGCAGGGCAATCAGTGGTTCTCAGGCTGATTGCCAACGCCATCCAGATGCAGCCCAGAGCATGTGTGGGCAGAGTGGGTGCCTCCGAGCCCTTGAATGGATGGTGACATCAGATAACTTGTATTTGGGGGCCACTGTGGATGACCTGAGTAGAGTTCTGGGCTGTCATCCTGGCCTGCAGAGTGGGACCGTCCTCATAGGCGGGGCAGTCGACCAGCATCTCATGGGTGGCAGCCCAGTTTGCAGCCCCTCTTCCGTGAGACAGGCTGACATAGGCAGAAGGGACTCCAGGAGGAGAGGAGAAACTGGGAGGCACAGGGCGAAGTGAGAAAAAACCCAGATGAGCAGGGTGGTGAGCAGAGCACTCAGGAACACCCGCGGAGGTCTCCAGAAGTGTCCTCGGCCCCTTATACATACTGACTCACTGGGCCTTTACCAGTGCCCTTTAGTGGGAACTATCGGGGCACTACTTAGAAGGTATGCCAAAATGCTAGGCTGGATGAAGCACAGGCTGGAATCAAGATTTCTGGGAGAAATATAAATAACCTCAGCTATGCAGATGACACCACCCTTATGGCAGAAAGCAAAGAACTAAAGAACCTCTTGATCAAAGTGAAAGAGGAGAGTGGAAAAAGCTGGCTTAAAGCCTAACATTCAGAAAACTAAGATCATGGCATCTGGTCCCATCACTTCATGGCAAATAGATGGGAAAACAATGGAAACAGTGACAGACTTTATTCTCTTGGGCTCCAAAATCACTGCAGATGGTGACTGCAGCCATGACATTAAAAGATGCTTGCTCCTTGGAAGAAAAGCTATGACTGACCTAGACATCATATTAAAAAGCAGAGACATTACTTTGCCAATGAAGGTCCATCTAGTCAAAGCTATGGTTTTTCCAGTAGCCACATACAGATGTGAGAGTTGGACTATAAAGAAAGTTGAGTGCCAAAGAATTGATGCTTTTGAACTGTGGTGTTGGAGAAGACTCTTGAGAGTCCCTTGGACAGCAAGGAAATCCAACCAGTCCATCCTAAAGGAAATCAGTCTTGATTATTCATTGGAAGGACTGATGCTGAAGCTGAAACTCCAAAATTTTGGCCACCTGATGCAAAGAGCTGACTCATTGGAAAAGACCCTGATGCTGGGAAAGATTGAAGGCAGGAGGAGAAGGGGACAACAGAGGATGAGATGGTTGGATGCCATCACCGACTCGATGGACAGGAGTTTGAGTAAGCTCTGGGAATTGGTGATGGACAGGGAGGCCTGGCATGCTGCAGTCCATGGGGTTGCAAAGAGTCGGACACGACTGAGCGACTGAACTGAACTGAACTCAGAAGGTACTGCTGTTAGACCCATTTTACAGAATTGGACTCTGGGCGGCAGAGTGGCACTAACTTGACTGAGGCCACAGGTTAGACAAAGAGGACACCAGAGCCTGGCTCTCTGATGGGACACATCCTCCCTGCAGTTGAGGAGGCCGGCTGTGGGTGGAAGGGCCTGGCCAGTGCTGAGCACAGGGTTGAGGGGGGACAGGAAGACGGCAGGATCTGAGGATGGAGCCAGGCAGGTCAGCCCGAGCCGTCTTCTGCGCCGAGAGAGGAAAATGCACAAAGTCCTGGACAGGAAGGGCGGCCCGAAGTTTGGTGATGGCTCCACCTTCTGCCTCCACCCTAAGGCTCTGGGCCTGGTTCCTGCTGTACTCCTAGCACCCCCAAAACATTCAAAGCCCTCAAACCCCACGGCCACATGGAGCCCTGGAGCCTGACCCACACAGGCACCTGGGAGCATCTGAGGCTTGTCTGTTGACTCAGCACGTCCTCTGGGCTTCATTCTCTGATCTGTTCCATGTGGTTGGCTAGGAGGGTCTGCAGTTACAACTTCCACGTGACCCCACAGACTGTCACAGTCCTGTGAGTGTACTGGCCAATGAACGCGCTGACTGCTGAGTGACAGGAAGTAGCAGAACCCCCAGCATCACACAGCCCATGCTGGGATCCTGGTTCCTTCGGCCTGGGTTTCTGGTCATGTCAGGGTCTGTTCCCCAACCGAGTTCACATCTCATGAAGACTTCCTGAAGGACCATAGAGAGGGAGGCAAGTTTTCCCGAGCAGCCTCGGTTCAAAGAGACACATTGAGACAGAGAGTCTAGACGGTTTGTTTAAAACAACTCCCTTCTCACTGACTCGTCAGGAGCTCTGTGACCAAGGTCACCGACAATCGGGGGTAGGTGACAGCCTACCTGAGAGGACAGCGGTCACTCTCTGAGCCTGGGATGCTGTCCAGCTGATCCCACTGTGATGAGGAGAAGGGGATGGAGGGGCTGAGGCTGGTGCCCCGGGGTGTCCCTCACAGCTGGTCTGCAGCTTATCAGGATGACATGAGAGCCTGGACATGGGGACTCCTGAAGCCCCTTCTGCCTCCATGGTCTACAGTGTTCTTGGCCGGTTTCAGCAAATGTATGAGGAAGGTGAATACATAAGAAGTGCTATCTAGCAAAACTTTATTCAGACCACATTTATAGGGGGCGAGGGTGAGAAAGACAGAGGCATACTGAATGAATCCCTAAAGTGACCACTCTCACTGAATGGGAAAAACCTTTCATCTTTGGACTGGCAGGGGAGCAGCTAGAGTCAGTTCCATCTTGTGCTGTTTCTGGGATTGACTCGATGGCTAACTGCCTAGCGAATGGCCATGGCGGGGTCACTGCAGAAGATTAGCTGCCATGTCCTGGCACATGCAACCTCGAGTGGGGCTCAGGGGTCTTGGCAAGTGAGAGCTGGGGGCAGCTTCCTGCTCTAGGCAGACCAATGTGTAATGTAGCACACTTGCAGTCTCAGTAGGGCCAGAATGACTTGGGGACCCCCAGGCTGGGTCTTCTGATAGCTTCTGCGAACTTGAAATGGTGACTTTTTTGGTAGAAAAGAACGACACGTCTTTTTATTAGGTAGGTGAGCATCATAAGCCTTTCCGAAAGGGCAACCATGCTGTTCCGGGCGAGCAGATGAAAGTTCGCCATTTTGCCTGGTAGCTGCAGTGCATCCTCAGACAGACTCAGACTAATCTGCTTTAAGCTCCAAATATGACCTACATGAGACGCGGCGGAGTCTGACGGGGCCTGGCGAGGAATTCCCTTCCACTTGCTCTAAATCCTGGAGCCTCTCCCCTCCGGCCTGTCATGAAGGAGGAAGCACTCCTGGCCGGACCTTGGAGAAATCAGATGTGTCCATGCAGGGCTAACAGGAGAGACAGAGATCCGTGCTCCCTCTGCTGGCTCCAGACGGCAGCATTAAAGCAGAAAGGCTTCTCCAAACTCGGGTCCATTCATGTTACCGGACAAGGACCCCTCGTTTAACCTGGTTGGAGGCGTTCTTTCAGAAAAAAACCCACCTTTGTCAACTTCTGAACAAGGCACTTGGAAATGCTTCCTATCAGATATCAAAGTACACATACCAACAGTCCCCCACTCCCAGATGGCTAGCTGTGACTGCAACCGTGATTTTGGGATTCATTTATCAACAGACACAAGTGGATTCCTCCAAGATTTTAAGGTCCAGACATGACCTTTAAAGCAGTTCTGGAAAAAAAAACAATCTGAAGTCCAAGCTAAATTTTTATTTTTTTCTTTCTCTCTCCCTTAGGTAATAAGAACAGCTTCCAAAAAGTAAAGATTTGTACTATTTATAGTCTTTCCGATAATGTCAAGCATTAGACTTGATTTTCCAAATCATTAGCATGCAGAAGAATGACCTCATGGCGAACAGATGCACTTGGCTGTGAGCTGCAGTGATTACATCAGTCCCTCCCCTTCCAGTTAACCCTTTAAAGGCATCTCTGCTGCACACACCCCCTTCCCTGGAGACAGTCTTGAACACTCAAAATTAGTCCCTCACCCCAGTATGTGCATGCACACACATGTGCATGTGAAATGCACATAGAAATACATGCATAAAACACATATATGAACATGTGCACGTGTGTTCACTGCAGCCAGTATTTAATCCCTGGCCACCCTATAGAAGTTGCTGGTCAATAAAGAAGGAATCTAAAGGGAGGTAGACTACAGAGTGAGTGGAAGGCCAGCTCAGATACCTTTCATGATCTGGGCATTAGCAACATGAGTAATGTGTGGAATAGGTATGGGAGGGGGTGACTTAAAATAACTTTTTTTCTGACTCAGAAAATAGTTGTTTTAAACCTCTTTTAATAAACTGAGGACTCACTTATGAGCCTAACAACAGAAGACTATGTCTTTACCTGTGGTCCTGGAAAGTGAGTCCAAATGCCCCCTTGTGCTGCCCTGGGTGGCAAGTGCTGGGACAGGGAGCCTGGGGGCCTCCGGGGAGAGCGTTTCCCAGGGCAGTCTCCTTGGGCATAGGCCCCCACCATTGGGCACGCCTCTTACTTACACCTAGGACCTAGGACTCAAAGGCTCACCTTGGAGGCCCTCCCTCTAGAGATGGGGCTGCCTGCGGCATAATACAGTGTGGGGTGAATGTGGGGCTCAGGCCACTGTCCCTATGCTTGACCACAAGGCCCTGTGGCAAGAACACAAAGGAGATTGGAACCCCAGGTTCCTCGGACTGCGCGCAAGCCTGTGGGCGGGGGCCTGAGGCCCTGCTCTGACGACAGCGCTGTGGAGACGGTCTGAGCGAATCCTAAGAGCACTGTGGGAGCTTAAGCCGCTCAGGGTCAATTTTTCCAGCTGGCCTGTCCCTGCGAAAAGCAGCCCTCACCTCGATTTCTCAGTTTAAGCTGCCTGGCTCTTCTGGGTTTGACTGTACTTGTCCCAGAAGAATAATAAAAAACAAACAAAAAACACACTGTGGATAGATGAAAAATGTTTTCATCCGTCAAAGTGGTTAACAGACGGGAACAGGGATTCCTCAGAAGCAAAACTGGTCTGTGAATGAGAGCAGGATGTGGTTCTGACAGAGGGCCTGTGTGTGGGATGGAACTGTACCCCCAGATTCCAGGGCAAACCAAGTTGATTTTGAGCTTCTTCCTGATGGTTGTAGTGGGCAGATATGCAAAACATTGAAAGAGAACATCATGCCTGGACTTAAAATTCCATCCATGGATTGGTGTGATAGGTGTAGAAAAATGTTTTCAGTCCACACAGAACACCCTGAAGCCTACTGGTTATGACACGTGATGCTGACGTCAATAAACTGAAAAGAGGAAGGACCAGCATTTGGCTCGGCATCTCATCTTTGGTTTCACCATCTTTTTGTGCACTTTCCAATACCTGCTCTTATCAAGCTGTCAGAACATTTATCAATTCAGTGACTTTGGCCAATGCGACATTCTTAAAGCAGCCAGTCTCTAAACGGCGGGTCTTAAAAAATCTACAGCACTCATGGCGGCTCACTTAAGAAGTTACCTATACATGAACTGGTATAAATAATTAGGAACTTTTGGGAAAGATCAAATTAATTTATATAGAGGCTAAAATATACATAGAAAATAAAGTTTATCAATACTTGTTTCAGTAACATCTTAAGAGCCTTTAGAACATAACAGTTAAGAAATGGAAGCATATAGCTATGATTTAATTACTTTTATTTTTAGAAAACAAAAAGCTTTATCAAGATTAAAAAAAAACAAACCTGCACTAAAAAATTCAGTCCCAGGACTTTATGAGGGTGGGAAAAAGCTGAATGAGATCTTTACAAAACTAGCTTTGCCATAAATCCTTCGTGTTCTCTCACCTAAAAATTAGAAGTGATTTTCAATCTCTAGCCAGACTGGGTTTGAAATCTTCATTTCCCTTGAAACTGATTTTTTTTTTTTTTTGCAGGGGTGGGGGGGGAGGGTGGTGGGGTAGGGCTGGGGGAGCAGAGGCTTTAGATCGAATGTTGGCAGAGTGTATAAAAGAATTCAATTCACAGCTGTTCTACTTTTTTAATGTAAGAAACATTAATCAAAGCTTTAAGTTATAAGCTTTTCTCATGTTGCTTAGTATTCCAGTTCAACAAAGATCAATAGAGGCCATCCCTGTATTTCTGGACGCCTCGCAGGGAAGCAGAGGCGCGATTATGTAAATTTCGCAGCTCCCCGCACCTCGGCGGCCTGCTTATCTCCCAGGCCTTCTGCCTGCTGCTCCTGGCTCCCAGTGCGGGGCCAGCCTCTCCCTCTTATCTCCTGACAAAGCTCGGGGAGGCCAGGCCGGCAGCCAGCGATGTTCAACAGTGATGCATGGCTGGTTTTATTTGTAAGTGATTTATTTCACCGAATTTAATTTTTTTCACTTTGTGTGTAAGATATTTGTTAACAAGTCAGGATGGGAGAAGCCAGGCAGTGATCAGAGGCAACTGACAGAGGGTAGAAATCTATTAGGCCCCCCTAACAGTTGTGCCCACCCCAGCGGAGGAAGAGGACGCCCCTCATGGAGGATTTCAACGTGCATCGACTCAATGTCCCACTTGCTTTCTGAAAGGCAATTAATCTGTAATTACGTACAGAAATTTACCAAGTCATTCTATTCTTTGGGGAAAAAAAAACCCCCACAGTAACCATATCATCATGGTAAGTGCCAGCACACATTTTTTTTTTTTTTTCTAAATTGGAAATATAAAAAGAGTAAAACCTAAAAACAATGTTTTCTGAGATTTTCCACTGGCCTCATAAGTGGAAATGCTTAGGAGCCAGTGCCTGAGCAGGTCCACACCAGGTGCTGCTCTCGGCGGCTGGGCCCCGGGACGCGGACCACTCCAGAGAGAAAGCCAGCCCGCCACACTGCTGTCACCATGGGCCAGGGGACACGGTCCTCCCGTTGCTCCCGCATTAATCCCTGACCCGAGCATCCCGGCGGCATAATCCCCATTTAGCATTAGTAGCAACGGCTTCGACTGGAAGGAACTCTTTCTTGATAAGTAGGCCCTGATGCGGGCACCACTCTTAAAACAACATATTCCCAGCTCAGCAAGAAACCCACCCTCCCGAATGAACCAGAGCACGGGGCTGAGAACAAGTTCATTAACTCCGCTGGAGGCGGAGGTTAACGGGATGGTGGGAGGAAAGGACCTGGCGAACAGCTCGGATACAAAACAAATTAAAATGAATGTCATCACTCCTTTTGATATTCATTAGTGCATTCAGCGGGGAGAACGCGCTTCTTAAATTTGTGGGCATTTATCTGTGAAAAACAGGTGTACATCTGCGGCTCGAGCATTTGAAGGGTCTTGGGCAGAGCTGGGGGGCGGGGGGAACTCACCAGTTCCGCTGATTGAGTAGCTGGGAGATGGACAGAAGACCTGGGCTGTGAAATCCTCAAATGTCATGACTTCACGGTGGTTCTGAATTATTGCTTCAAGATAGAGAGCTCTCTCCTCGTAGCTGCGGGCGTCAGTTAAGGAAACAAGTGTCCATGCAGAACGAAATGCAGGGCAGCGACAGAGCAGCGACTTTGTTTTAAACACAATCACACACCTTTAACACTCGGATGGGGAATGGGTACCTTGCAAGTGCATAAGCATCCTATTGGAGAATTAAAATAGGAGTCATAATTCATGAAAACATTCCAATTTTGGAGGCCTGCGCTTCTCTTAGACTTCAACTGCACCCAAACCAGTATCGCTAAAAAAAATACGTAAGCTGATAGTCACAGAATCAGAGCAAAAGGCTATACCCATTTCCTTCTCCAATCAACTTGATAGGAACAAACAAAAAGACAGATGTGGATGACAGCCACATCCCTTTCCATCCACAACCACGGGACAACGCTGGATCACCCCTTCTGAGTTCCCTGGAGGAGATGTTTTTCTCAGCCTACTGATAACATGAATTGACACTCCGATGCTCCAAGCAAGAACCGGTGATACACACTTTAAAAAATAAGACCACTGGGAAGGGAGAAGGCTAGGAAGGTTGGCTCTGAAGGGCCCCAGAGTCTCAGGCTGAGATAGGCCATGAGCATTAGAAAGTTATTAATTATTAGAAGGAACTAATATTAGTTATTAGTTCTAAATAACTCAATAATATTAGTTATTAGAAAGAACTAATAACTGGGAGAATCTACCAGGGAGCACACAACACAATATTAAAAAAAAGGACTATTGGCTTTTAATTAAAACTGCAGCCCTGGAACACACGCATTCAAATGTGTAATCAAAAACCAGGCACCAATAAAACTTACAAGCGTAACACGCTGAAGCAACTTTCCAGCTGTCTCAATAGGACCCCCGCGTGCGGCAGCCTTTCATGGGGCAGAAAGCAAATCTTCCCCTTTTGTGTGTGGCTTCTGTTTCCTCGGAAGGTGAATCACGCCTTCCAATAACAGGATAACGTCAGGACAATTCGGCAGCGAATGGAGGCGACGCACGGAGGACTCTATGAGTTAGCACTCGGGGGACTCAGCGTGCTGGCTCTTCCCCCTGCTTCCCCGTGATCGACGCAGAAGTTAAGGGACGTGGTTCAGTCATTTTGAAAACCGTGCTAATTCTGTAGGAACACAGGGAATGTGGGTTACCACCCGTTTATTATCTGTAGCTCCAGAAAGGCCAGAGTAATTCTAGCATTTCTCACTGAATTTTAAAACTATCTTTTCAAAATGGCCTCTTTTAATAATGCAAGTTGGGGGGAAATTCTGCCCTTCCAAACAGCTGTTCAATAGGCATGCATTTCGAAAGAGGAGAGTATTCTTCTACTCTCTTCTGGCAAAGGATGCTCACGAGTTTTCCCTACAAGGGGTCTTGCTCCTCCTCCTTTAATTACATTCCGGGAAAGGTTTTCAGCCCACGAGGAGCCCAGAGGCTTTCTGGGGCTGGCTGTGCAACACAGGACCATGGGCTCTCAGTGCCTAGGTGCATTGAAATTTAAATGAATAAAAAATGAAGAAATAAGGAAAAGGGTTCTTGTGTGCTGCACGCCGTATTTCACGAACACAGAGCCTGGACTGTGCAGACACAGGGGACACGACCATCACCAGGGAAAGCTCTCCTGGGCCAGCCCATTCCAGAATCGCCCTTCAGGCTGGCTCTGGGCAACTTTTCAAAAGGAACAGGAGTTTCAAGACAATGATGGATGACGGTTTGCAGGGACAGTGGTCGCAGCAGCCTGAGGCCTGGGCCATGTGAGTCTGCGCTCCGGCTGAACTCCGGGTGACTCGCCTTCTCGGACAGGCTGCCAAGCGTTGCGGCGCGGCCCCCGTGGCCTGGGGGACCCACTAATGCCGTTCACGTCTCATTACGAACATGCGTCTTCCGCACAGCGCTCGGCTTTTACCGAGCGTGGCCCTCCGAGCCGCTGGGCCGCGAACAGCAGGATGCTGGGCCTGGGCGGCCGGCTGGCGGACAGGAGCTGTGACACTGAGCTGGCACGTGCAGGCCCAGCAGGGGCCGAGCGAGGCGTGACAAATGACTCAAAGGGCTGAGCTCCACTTGCGGCTGACGACCACCTGAGCCTGGGGCCCCGTCGGCGCCCCTTCCCTGCTCGCGGCCTCTGCAGTCCCGTCCTGCTGGGTCCTGAGGCCTGGGCTGTGTCCGGACCCCGTGCACATGGGGCTTGGATGTGAGCACATGCTGGGCTAGAGACACGGTGGAGGCCACACGCCTAGAGGGGCGCCCCCGACGCTAACTGAGCTCACTGGTCCCCGCGGAGGGCTGCCGCGTATGCCACCCCCATGCTTACCCACCGGGTGGCCGGCAGCCTTGTCCTGAGTGAGTGACACGCTCCCGCTGTCATGAGCTTGTCTCTGTCAAGGCTGAGTGATCTGGGCTCCTAAGAGCACCTCCATCCAGCACTGGACTCCCAGAGGGAAATAATCCAGCTTTGAGGTTCTTGGGTACAGTAAATACAATGGAGTAATGTAAATATAAATAGAACACAGTCACTCAGTCGTATTTGACTCTTTGTGACTCCATGGACCATGGCCCACCAGGCTCCTCTGTCCATGGGATTCTCCAGGCAAGAATACCAGAGTGGGTAACCACTCCCTTCTCCAGGGGATCTTCCTGACCCAGGGATAGAACCTGGGTCTCCTGCACTGCAGGCAGATTCTTCACCATCTGAGCCACTAGGGATGCCAAAGTCTTCAAAAAAGGCACCATAGTAGATGGGGCACAAAGGTGCATCCAGAACGGGGCCCTGGAGCAGGAAGGTTTGCTTCCTAGAAGGTTCTCTGCTATCACGAGAGCAGACACTCCCCACCCCAGGCTGGGCTACACTGTGCTGAACTGGGTGCCATCATTCAGACAAACACCTACCAGGGATGGGGTGAGACCAGAAGATCGTCAAGTACATTTTCACTTGCAGCCCAAGCCAGAACATGTACACACCATGACAAAGAGAAGATAGACACCACCCCAACCCTGGCACCGTTTAGAAACAGCAGAATACCAGACCACCTGACCTGCCTCTTCAGAAACCTGTATGCAGGTCAGGAAGCAACAGTTAGAACTGGACATGGAACAACAGACTGGTTCCAAATAGGAAAAGGAGTATGTCAAGGCTGTATATTGTCACCCTGCTTATTTAACTTATATGCACAGTACATCATGAGAAATGCTGGGCTGGAAGAAGCACAAGCTGGAATCAAGATTATTGGGAGAAATATCAATAACCTCAGATATGCAGATGACACCACCCTTATGGCAGAAAGTGAAGAAGAAATAAAGAGCCTCTTGATGAAAGAGAACGAGGAGAGTGAAAAATTGACTTAAAGATCAACATTCAGAAAACTAAGACCATGGCACCTGGTCCCATCACTTCATGGCAAGTAGATGGGGAAATGGTGGAAACAGTGGCTGACTTATTTTTGGGGGCTCCAAAATCACTGCAGATGGTGACTTCAGCCATGAAATTAAAAGACGCTTACTCCATGGAAGGAAAGTTATGACCAACCTAGATAGTGTATTAAAAAGCAGAGACATTACTTTGTCAACAAAGGTCCGTCTAATCAAGGCTATGGTTTTTCCAGTGGTCATGTATGGATGTGCGAGTTGGACTATAAAGAAGGCTGAGCACCAAAGAGTTGATGCTTTTGAACTGTGGTGTTGGAGAAGACTCTTGAGAGTCCCTTGGACTGCAAGGAGATCCAACCAGTCCATCCTAAAGGAAATCAGTCCTGGGTGTTCATTGGAAGGACTGATGTTGAAGCTGAAACTCCAATACTTTGTCCACCTGATGTGAAGAGCTGACTCACTTGAAAAGACCCTGATGCTGGGAAAGATTGAGGGCAGGAAGAGAAGGGGACGACAGAGGATGAGATGGTCGGATGGCATCACTGACTGAATGGACATGAGTTTGGGTAAACTCCGGGAGTTAGTGATGGATAGGGAGGGCTGGTATGCTGCGGTTCATGGGGTCGCAAAGAGTCGGACACGACTGAGTGACTGAACTGAACTGAAGGAGCTCACACGTGCCAAGAATTTTCTTCTTTTTCTTCTTCTTTTTTTTAAGTAGCTTTAAAAAATGTAGCTGTGGAATCTTTGTTGAATTTGTTAAGAAGTACTAGCCAGGGCCACTAACTAAGAGCAGTGTCTTGGGACATTTTCATACCTAACATCCTTAGGACGTCAATGCTGGCTGCGTGCTATTCAAAAAGGCATTTATAATTTAGACACCAAAGACTTTATAAGGTGTAAGCCATGTTAAGATATGAACTGAAGGCTGAAGTAATTCCAGGCAGTGGGTGATCAGTAACCTTTGACCAGAGGAAGCAGGTGGCTATGGAGACACCTGGTCACACAGCCAATGCCTGTTTCGATGCCAGCTTTTGCCCTCTGGCTCTCAGTAAGTCCACTGCCGTGAAATTGACATTCTGTCCCGAAGTACTATCTCATTAAATACCACACATGGCCAAGCAGTTTTTAAGAGAAAATTTCCCCTTGAGTACCAAATTCAAAGAACATTCAAATTACTAACTAGAAACTCATCTTGGTTTCTGCCTAGTTTTGAGTCTTTTACCTACTACTCTGTCTACGCAGTGTTCCTTCACTTGCCTAAAGAAGTAATCAGAGTAAACTTGGGTGTTTACTGGTTACATATGTCTTCACTGGTTACATTTTCTCAAAAAACTCCAAGAGGGACTTCCCTGGGGGTCCAGTGGTTAACACTTCCCCTTAGAATGCAGGGAGACATGAGTTCGATCCCTGGTCTGGAAACTAGGGTCCCACATGCCTCAAGGCCAAAAAACTAAAACACAGAACAGAAGCAGTTCTGTAACAAATTCAATCAAGACTTTAAAAGTGGTTTATAACAACAACAATAACAAACAAAACCTCGAAGAGAACTTTCTGAAACCCTCAAGATAAACTCTGCTGGGTTGCAAGAGCTTCAGGATTCAAACCCGAACCCCCAGGTTTACTCTGATTACTGTTTGATGCTTAGCAGCGACAGAAGCAGCATGACAATCAGAAAGGAGCTTGCTCTTCTCAGGAAGACTGGCCTGCATTTGAATTCCAGCCGCCTCTCTTGCCCTGGGTCCGGGCCCCAACCTAGGCTGCCTTCTGTGCCTGGTGGGGATGGTGATGTCAGCTCTCGGGGCTGTGGGAAGATCAGACAGAATCCTAGCAGGAAGCACTGACTGGGGTTCCAGCACACAAGCGAAGCACCATGAGTGTGGATTCCCTGTCCCTCCTCATCCCCAATGTGGGCCTAAGGCCTTGTCTTCCAGAAAGAACATGGTGGATAATCAAAGGCGGTGGGGTGCTCTGTGTCCAGCTTTAGGCGACAGTCTCCTTTACACTGGATCCACCTGAGCTAGGATGAGTCCTGTGGTTTCCATGTTACTAACAGGGAAACAGATGCTCAGAGTTCAGGTGAGTTTTCTCGGGTCAGTTACTCAGGGGTGCAACTGGGACTAGAACCCTGGTCTTCTAACATAACTGCTTTCAGCTAATAACATAAATTCTGAAACACATGGGGTTAAGTCAGGTCCATGATCTTGTGCAAGGTTGGGATTTATTTATTCTCTGAATGAGACTTAAACATATGTGGGTATAAAAAGTCAACCTACAACGGAAACTTGAGTTCATAGGTTTAAGCTGCAGACCTCGATGACTTTATGGTGGTGGTGGTTTAGTTGCTAAGTCGTGTCCAACTCTTGTGCTTCATGGACTGTAGCCCACCAGTCTCCTCTGTCCATGGGATTTCCCAGACAAGAATACTGGAGTGGGTTGCCATTTCCTTCTTCAGGGATCTTCCTGGCCCAGAGAATCGAACCGGGTCTCCTGCCTTGCAGGTGGATTCTTTACCACTGAGTCACCAGGGAAGCCCTGATGACTTTATAAATTCCTTAAAAATAACAATGACTTCATTCTTTTTGCTTATTCAGGCTCTTTTTTGCTATTCAGGTCACAGGGATCCAGCGGGAAAGAGGGGCTCCCTTTGGGCCTGCGGTGGTGGGAGGAGCCCAAGGTCTCTCCAGCCCCTAGGAGAACCACTGCTGGGGGTTCTGAAACAGAAAACAGCCAGGTCTACACTGTACTCCTGAGATCATGGAGAGTGGGGGCGGGGAGGGGCCTGTATGGAAGGGCCCTGAGGAAGGGAAACTGGTCAGAAAGCGGGAGGAGATGCGGGCCTCCAGACAGCAGAGGTGGAGGGGAGGGAAGTGGGTGGCAGATGGCAGGATGCCTGGGGGGTGTGCGGACTCCCGCTCTGGCCAGGCCCCAGGGTCAAGCCTTGGGTGGCCTGGAGGGCATTGAGGTGCAGAAGCTGATGCAGAGGATGGAGAAGCAAAGGGGGCCTGAGGGGCCTGCGTGGGGTCAGGGGAGCAGCGCTGGGGAGGAGGCGGCTGTTGTCGCTCAGCAGAGCTCCAGGGGAAGATGAAGAACAGTTCCAAGTCTCCAGCTTGGAGAAGGTCCTGGAGGAGACCTGGGAGGGACGCACACTGGGAACAATCCCCTCTCCACTTTAGGGGGAGGGCAGAAGCCAGAGGGCAGGACAAGCCCTGGACCACGTGTTTCTGGAGAGCAGGGCCTCCGTTCATGTCTCACGTCTGCTTTCTTAACCTCTTCTCTGGTTGGTACCTGCCGCTGGGGCCAGAGGGATGCTCCATAGGTGGGCTGGGCTGGCATTTGATAATCCGTAATAAATGGATGTAATTCCATAATAAATCAAGACAGGAGCAGATGCTCCTAACAGCCTAAAGCCATGCATCACTTTTACAAAGATTTTGTTTGTCTTTCAAATATAATGCAAATTTAAATTCTAGGACTGTTTAAGACTCCAAATAAATGAATCATTCAAAGCAAATGTCACCGCCTGGAAACGGATAAAGAGGACAACTTCACTGAACAATGTAACCAAAGAGATAGATGTTTGGGAAAAGGAAATTAAACACATAAGATATTAGATTAGTTTTCAGACTGTAATGGTACACTCCTGGAGAGGAGGAACCAGTGCACCACTGCTAAGAAAGGAGAAAAGACCCATGTAACCAAGTTTAAGAATAATTCACAGGAAATGACCAGAGTAAATAGAAATGGGGGAAAAACAGATTTTTTTTCAGGCTATTAAATTAGACTTTAGGAGAAGGTCTGTTCTCATGGGTGGAGGGAAAGGAAGGTCTCACTCTCAGGGTCCGAGGCACTCCAAGGGTTTGAGGATTGATTACAGTATGACTGGAAATGTTCACGTCGGCTCTTCACAGGGATCGACGTGTGAGGAGCACACCCTCAATCATGGGCTTCCCTTTCCATCCTCCCCAGCTCCCTCGTCTCACCTTCCGTAAATCACCAGGCAAGAAAGGGCCCCAAGACTCTGTCCCTCAAAACCTCACATCAGTAAAAACCTAAGTGATGAGAAAATCACATCTAGAGGTCACATGGTTGAGTGAGTGAGCAGACACCCCACTGGCTACCTTGCTGATGCAACAATCCAAGAAGTGACGGATCAATGTGGACCACAGTTTGCCAGATTGATGCCAGTAACTCGGTTTCTGGGAGGAAGGGAGTCAATGTTACCAGCACTGTCTCTCTTTCAGATTTTCATTCATCCCAGAGAGCTGACAAGTATGCTCCCAACGTCAGTCATACAAACGACCGCTGCTGACAATTTGCTGGCGTTTAACATCGACGAAGTTACAACTGAACAGAACACAGAAATGCAGAACTGTCTCTAAAGGTCTTGAATCCTCTTTGTGGCAAGGAATAAAAAAGGGTCAACAATTAAATAGCAGTGCACCTGGATTTTAAATGTGGACTTTATTACTGCTGACTGTAAGAGGCAAATTATTATTAAATAATATACGTGACAGGTTTTAGTGCAACATGATTTGAACTGAACCATCTGATATTTAGTCCCCAACCACTCTCACTTTGGAGAAGAAGGCCAATTCATGTGACCTATGGATTGGTTTTTATCCAGGTTGCTTCTAAAAATAAAATAGATTTGTGATGATACATGATAGATAAGAGAAGAAAATCAAAAAGGACAAAAAAATCTTCTTTGGCAGAAGTTCTGACCCTAAGTTTCCTGAAATATTCTCAACTGTTGCTCCTCACCAACCCATTGGGTCCAGATGAAGTCAGGATGGGCTTAGAAAGAATTAAATTTGCCAGTCCCAGTGCTTCCCTTGCAGTCCAGTGGTTCAGAATCTGGCTGCCAATGCAGGGGACACGGGTTCAGTCCCTGGTTGGGGAAGATCCCACATTCCATGGAACCACTAAGCCCATGGGCCACAATTACTGAGCCTGTATTCTAGATCCCAGGAGCTGCAACTCCTGAAGCCTGCGTGCCTGGAGCCCGAGCTCCACAAGAGAAGCCAGCATACCGCAACTAGAGAGCAGCCCTCACTCACCACAACTAGAGAAGGCCTGCAGAGAAATGAAGAGCCAGAACAGTCAAAAAGAAATTAAATATTTTTTTTAATTAAAAGTATTTGTCCCAAGTATTTGCACTAAACTCTACAGATTTTCTTGATTATTTTTTTTTTCCATTTCAGAAAACAATTTTGGGGGGAAATACTCCTTTTTATGATGTTTACTTTGAGCTGTATTTTAAGATGATAAATAAGACTGTATCTGCAAAGAGAAAATAGTATTTCTGTATTTTTGTAAAATAATTATAGCTTAATGGCATTTGAGCTTTCCAGACAGATACTCATCTTAACACCAAATTATCAAATGACAAGAAGAAACTCCAAGAAAAGTTAGGGGTTTACCAGATGCAAGTGACCTGGAGACTAGGACGGCTGTCCCTGTGAGAGGGACTAAGTGACTCCCAGGGCCCATCCAGACCCAGTTCCAGGGGGTAAGATAGGGTGTCACTCAGAGCACACCTGACGACCACGGCTGCTGACCTGCGCTTGCAACTTGAGACAGCCACGGACTTATCAGTCAGTGAAAAAAATACCGCCCCAGTGATCGAAACCTAACTGGAAATTTGGGGGAATTCTGATAACACAAAGCTCCTCTGGGATCAGAGGCAGCAAAACTATGTTTGCCTCACAATGTTTAAGCGACTGAGTTCCTGCAATTAGAGACAGTGCGTGATGCCAACGGCTCGTGGAGGCCATGCTGAGTGGGCATGAGGGTTGAGCTGTCCTGTGATGGGTCCAGGCAGGGTGGGCACAGACAGCCCTCTAAAGCCCTGCTCCGTCTGTGGCCACAGCTGGGCCTGTCAATAGATCTGGGCCCTGCGCTAACCAGAGGGGCCAGAGAAGCCCAGAGAGCCCCAGGACAGGGATTTTGAGCAACTGGTGGGCAAAAAACATCTCTTTTACTCTTTTTACACCTGTCTCAGAATTAGGATCCGCGTCAGGTTAAAAAAAAAAGTGATGATCAAGAAGCATATGGAGTCAATGTAATGGGAAATGGTTACGTTTTGCTTTCAAGGTTGACCACAGAATTCCCAGGGCCTGTTAGAACGACTCTGGTTTCACAGGGACTTGACGTGTGGTTCTATGCTCTCTGTTCATCTTAGTTCTAGGCTGTGCAGAGAAACAAAAAATACCTACATACAGTTCTGTTACAAGCAGTTTGTCTGGAAGTGGACCGCGTCCTCCAACAAAAGGAGGAAACGGCATTTCCCCACAAGGGAAGCGGGGGGAAACACAGGCTCTCTGTAGATGGTGAGACCGCGGAAACGACTGAGCATTTTGTGGAATCCGGCACTGTGCGGGGCCTTTCAGAAGCTGTATCTATATCACTTACCCTCACGACTCTACGTATGGTCTGTACTGTTTCTCTCTTTACACACAGGAGCAGCGTGGTAGAGGGAGGGTGGTGTCTGGCTCCAGACCCCGAGATGGTAAATGCCAGGACCTCCACCCTAATCGCAGCGTCTGGATCCCAACCCTAGCAGCCTGACTTAGGGCCCCAGCTCCAGCCACAGCCCTGCCTCTCGATATCAGAATTCTCCCCTGAAGGGAAGGGACTGGAGTAGCCCCAGCTAACAGAAGGCCTTGTTAGATCTACTCGGTGATGTTTTTACAGAGACCTGAAGGACAACAGAGTCAACATCTACACTACATGTTAGTAGATCCCTTTGAGTACCTAGAAACTTCCCATTTTTTAAGAGTAATGCAGGAGGAAATAAAGAAACAAGACTATCCCGGCGGGAACAAACATCAGAATAAGAAAGATCTCTCAACAATAACACGTGCTTTAAAGAGATGTGCAGATGAAAAACGATGGGTATTTGCATCTTGATGTTATGTGGTTTTATATGCCAGGATTATTCTACTTTATACTTTAAATGAAAACTGTCGGTTTTCATATTTTTATACACAAAACTCCCTGTTCATTCTGACTAAAATACATTCATCACATTACACGCAGAAACAACCCCAGAACGCTGTTAAAGATAAAATTTCCAACTCACACAATTCTCTGGGACTTTCCACATTTGACCCTCATAGAGTCACTCAATATCATCTTCATGACTAAAAATAAAACTGCAGTATCACTTAAAATTATAATCAAATCATTCTCTTGCAAATTAAGACACTTACTCTTGGAAAAATAACATAATTGAATTAGGTATGTCTCTTTCTTAATAGATCAAAAGCAACTCCATTAAGCCAGCAGTTTTATATTAATGGCATGAGACATGGCCCAGATGAGGAAAATGTCCTTTGTAGCCATTTTGTACTTTATTTAAAGAAAGATGGAACTGTCCCTCAGAATTCAAAGGTGAAGCAAATTGTATCTCAGGTCCCTGGATGGGAAGGCCAACACGACCCCTGTGAGGTAGCCATGCAGAGCAGAGAGTCTAGGTCTGTCTTCCTTCGATTTCTTATTTCTTCCAGTCACTCACCAACCCATCCATTCATTCATCATCCATCCATCCACTCATCCACCCATGCACCCGTACAACCCCCCATCCATAATTCTTCCTTCAGCTGTAAGAAAAGCACTTCCTTGCTACTCAACTCTCTTTTAAGTCTCGGCTTCGACAATACCTGACCATGACACTGAATGTTCCAGTATTTGAGGGGATTCTAAAACACATCGTGGTGAGGTTACATCATCATTAGCTTGAGTTCTGTTGGGATAACAGCTCTCTCAGAAGAAAAGAAACAATCTTTACATAACAAGTAAGAACAGCCTACCTAGCGTTGGTATAGCACTGCCCTTTTTGCAGCCATGAGCCCACTGGACCTTCTGAAAATTTCCATCCACAGATGGTAAGGCAGAGAGCAGACATTGTTCTCCTGTGTCCATCCAGCTAGAAGTGAGCATGACTCGAACTCAAGTCCAGGCCAGTCTGATTCCCAGTGCTGGTCTCTGTTTCTCTCTTACACTGGTTTCAGTTTAGTATGAATATTAGTCAACAGTTTGCAACGCTCATGCTAAGTCAACTCATAAATACTGTTGTTTGGTGCTGACAGGAAGGTGAGAAGAGACAAATCAGAGCCTTCTGTCTGTCTCCAGAACCAAGAATGGCACAAAATAAACTGGCAAGTTTTACAGCTAATCTGGCATAAGAGGTGACTCCTAGCTGAATTATTATCTGTACGACTGACTTAGGAAGCCAAGATACAGAGTGATGAACTATGTGAATTTATCCTTTCATTTAAGTGTCAGAGGTTGGGAAATTTAAGTCAGCCTGTTTAAGCCAGATTGATCATACTGTGCTTATTTCTGTTCACATTTTGAACAACAGAACATTCTAAAGTTTTATTAATTAACTCTTTGGGGTGGACATTTTTGTGGAGAGGATGGCTGAGCACTGTCAGGCAGGGATGATGAGGTCAGGGTGCTGGACACAGAAGAGCTGACCACTGGGTGCTTTACAATTAAAACACTGAGCGGGGACTTCCCTGGTGGTCCAGTGGCCAAGACCCTGTGCTCCAGTGCAGGTGGCCCCAGGTTCGATCCCTGGTCAGGGAACTAGGTCTCACATCCTGCAACTAGGAGATCTCCTGACACAACTAAAGATCCTGCATGCTGAGATTGAGACCAGGCACAGCCAAATACATAAATATTAAAAAACAAAAAAACACTGAGCAGCAATGAGAACGGATGGCTCTTCTTTAACTGTTGTTTTCCAAGGGTCATAAAGCTTCTTGGAAAACCCTTATTTTTAATTATGTGCCCACTTGGCGTCACTCAGAAACACTGCAGAGGTTAAAAGCCTCTGTTCAATGACTCTGAGGGAGAGAGAGATGAGAAATGCCAGCCTGGTGTTCCCGCACCCTGGTGGCAAGTCAAGGTCAGCCCTGCCTGGGATGCAGCTCCGCTGAATGTGGCCTTATCACCTAGGCAAGTAGCCTGCCTCCTGGAATCTCAGTCCCTCATCTGGAAGAGGGGGCCTCATGGTGACCTGCAGGAGTACATGCCATGTGCCTGGAGTCGGGGTGGGCAGACTACCTGCCCACGAGGGCACTCAGCCCCTGCAACATTCACGAGTGGAACCTACCAGGACAGCCAGCAAGCAGGACTGGGGTGTGTGGAGCCCACTGTCTCAGAGCCAGGAGTGGAAGGCAGGACAGGTTTCGAGCTGCGGGCCGATCCGCTTACTGCCTGCTGGAGCTCAGGCGACTGGCCCAGAGTCCTGGTCCTGCTGAGGGTGGAGGCAGTGGGTCTCCCCTCGTCCTGGGCCTGAAATCGTTTCCCCTAACAGGTGAGGAAATATTCCAGGGGACATGTTTTTCTTCATTAAAAACACAAACAGGAGGACCAAGAACTAAGAGAATAGTCATTAAAAAAAAAATTTATTTATTGGTTGCTCTGGGTCTTCAATGTTGCGTGCAGGCTTTCTCTAGTTGCAGTGAGTGGGTGCTACTCTCTCGTTGCGGAACAAGGGCTCTAGTCGGGCGGGCTTCAGACGTTCTGGTGCACGAGCTTAGTTGCTCCATGGCATGTGGAATCTTCCCAGACCAGGGATCGAACCCAGGTCCCCTGCATTGGCAGGTATATTCTTAACCACTAGACAACCTGGGAAACCAGGGAATAGTCATTTCAATGAAGGAAAGTTGGGTGTCCCCTACAGTTGATCCTGAACCAGATCAAGTATGTCAGTTCTTTACTTCGTAAACTGAGGTTTCTGACAATTTTCACTACAGAAGGAAATGCCTGGGTCATTTTCTATAGAGACAGCCCTATAGCGAATGTCCTCTTGAACCTGTTGTAGAGGGATTGCCCGGGCTCTCCAGTGGTGACAGAATTGATTAGCTGCCTGGTGTCACAAGCCAGGTGATCAGTTGGGACAAAAACTAGGGGAAGGGCCAAACATTACCCTGTGGAGGTCCCCTGAACTTTGCGACAATGCTAATCTTATTAAAGGTTGTTTTTAATAACCTAACGAGCTTTACTTTTGAGCTTTTGGAAGGACATATTAAAAGGCATCTACTTGGACTTTTTAATCGTTTAGCAATGCCATCCAATTCCCTTGACTGGAGAGAACTAAAAAATTAAGACCACAGTAAATCCTGTTGTTGATAATTTTATATATAGTGGCATGCATTCATGGGCTTCCCAGGTGGTGCAAGTGGTAAAGAACCTGCCTGCTAATGCAGGGGACACAAGAGAAGCAGGTTCGATCCCTGGGTTGGGAAGATCTCCTGGAGTAGGAACCCTCTCCAGTATCCAGTGTGCATTCATTAACCCCATCCTCCTAACTCCACTCCTCTTCCCCTTTGATAACTATGTTTGTTTTCTATGCCTGTGAGTCTGTTTTTGTTTCATAAATAAGTTCATTGCTACTATATTTTTGTACTGATGCAAAGGATTGACTCACTGGAAGAGACTCTGATGCTGGGAAAGATTGAAGACAGGAGGAGAAGGGAACAACAGAGGATGAGATGGTTGGATGGCACCACCGACTCAATGGACATGAGTTTGAGCAAGCTCCAAGAGTTGGTGATCAACAGGGAAGCCTGGAGTGGTGCAGTCCATGGGGTCGCAAAGAGTCGGATACAACTGAGCGACTGAACTGTACTATTTTTTAGATTCCACGTATAAGTGAGATCATATAATATTTGTCTTCCTCTGGCTGACTTACTTCACTTAGTATGACAATCTCTAGGTCCATCCATGCTGCTGCAAATGGCATTATTTCATTCTTTTTCATGGCTGAGTAATATTCCACTGTGTATATGGTACACAGCCGCCCCCACACACACACATCTTTTACTGTATAGCACAGAGAACTATATTTGATATCCTGCAATAGACTACAATGGAAAAGAAAAAAATATAGATCTATACAAACATATATATATAGTATAACCAGATTACTTTGTTGTACACCTGGAACTAACACAATATTGTTAATCAATTATACATCAGTAAAAAATTAAAAACTAAAAATAAAATAATAAGACCAAAAATAAAGGCCACAGCATATCTTTTGAAAACAGTTATATAAAGTTAATTCTTAAGGGAAACCAGTTGACTAATGCAATGCCAGGAACACAGATTCTGAATGCTGTATGCACATAGGAAGATAAGTAATTATGTTTTACTCAAAAATTATTTTGAAAGAACAGATTCTGATCTCCCCCCAAACAACTTTGTCTCTGGCTTTTGTTGTTTTAAAACTAGCTGGCCTCCTTTTTTGGCCAGGGAGATTCATCATTGTTAAATGCATAAAGTCCTGAAATTGCCAGTCTCAGAACTAACTGCCCATGTGAGAAGCAGCTGTTCTCTGTTGGCCTCTGCATCATGGCAGGATCCAGCTTCCTGGGGCCCACATCTGGCTGGTTACTGTGCCCCCCGCATCTCCTAGATGGATCCTGCCCACACTAAAATGTTAAGAAAGACCACTCAAATTTAGGGACAATCCATTAGCCATTTTCAGTCCCGCCACAAATGCAAACATTTTTATCCATCTGCCCATATGTCCATATGCAAGCATGATTATTAATCCTATTATGTGCCAACCATGAGCAAAGATTATTAGAATAATTCTTGGAAAATTCTAGGAAGAAAAGGTATGGTGATTTTCATTTTAAAGCTGAAGAAACTGAGTCTCTAGTAAGTTAAGTATTAAGTGAACATTGGTAATTTCATAGTTCAACATAATAATCTGCCCAGAAATGGCGGGGGGTTGGGCGGAGCACTGCATTCCTCCCAGAAAATATTTGGGGAACAGTGGAAGAGACTAGGAGAGGGATCTAAACCCAGCCTGGGCTGTGGTGTTTGGAGAGGCTGGGCCATGCACCTCCAGGGGCCACTCAACTGTGAGAAATCAGGAATAAGCCCTTTGACGTAAGGAGTAAACACAGATGCAATTTAAACATATAGTCCATTTCTGAAAAACCAGACCACCAACAGCTTAACTTATATCACAAGACTGAAGTATTTCTCTGATGAGGTCTAACAATTGTGAATACTCATGCATCAGCCCACTCAGCTCCTTTTAAGCAAGCTCTCCTAATTAACCTCATCATTAATGTGTCCTCATTTCAATCTGGTCGGAATCGTGCACTTAAAGGACCACCGAGGTCGCCTGACAGGTTTCCCAGCCTGCGATGTTTTCTTGAGAATGGAGACCACATTCATAGAGTCACTCAGTCATGTCCGACTCTTTGCGACCCCCAAGGACTGTAGTCCATCAGGCTCCTCTGTCCATGAGGATTCTCCAGGTAAGAATACTGGAGTGGGTTGGCATGCCCTCCCAGGCTGAGGAACCTTGGCTTCAGAGCATCACTGATAAGGGCTAAGATGGATTAGAAATGCAGTTCCCAGTGAAGGAATTCTCATGCTTTCCAGAACAGAACAGAATGTAGATCAAACAAGAAATACAATATTCTGTAATGCGTATTTCATGCAGCGAGGAGAAGCCGAACAGAAAAGTAGATAAAGATTTTGATGACATTTTTGCACCATCCTAAGCCCTTGGTTTTAACCATAGCATCTGAGACATAGCCACAGAGCAACCGCAGTGGAAGGAAGTGAGGAGGACTCAGAGGAGTGGGGACACACGGGGTGGCCGTGACTTGGTGTCCAAGGAAAGCCCTGAAGAACCGAGCCTCAGGCATTTGGCAGGTCAGGCAGTGAGGAGTGAGGTGTACAGAAGCGCAAGGAAAGCAAAAGGTAAAGCAAATTTTGACAACACGATTAGCCACTCCCCCACCACCACACACACACACACACACATGTACCCCTTCCCCGCACACTGGCTTTTCCCGGGACTTCAGGAGGGGAGAAGCATCTGCAGCTGCTCTCAGTGATGCTTTTGGGGAAGCTGCTGTGTTGAGACTGACAGCTAAGGTGCCTGGGCTCTGAAAGCAGCAGATTCAAAGCCAGAGTAGATGGGGAAGGGTTAGAGCATTTTTGACATGAGCACAGATGCTCTCTGCCCCTCTAAGCTCTGCAGGCTCTGCTCCAGGGACACCCTGAAACTGCAGAGGGCAAGTCGAGGATGCCCCAATGCTGGAACAAAGGGATGCTTCCTGCCCAATGCTCAGAAGTGAAGACAAGGGAAGGGAAGGACATCTCCCCCCTGGGGCACGCTTGTTTTCAAGCGAAGCATCAGCATCTTTCATCCCTTCGAGTCAAGAGAACTATATTTAAATTCCTTCTAGGGAGAGCCAGTCAGAGTGAACTTAGGACAGGTACACAGGACTGTCTATAAAACATAAACACCAAGGACCTGCTGAATAGCATGGGAAGCTATCGGTATACATAGTAGTATGTGTCTGTCCTATTGAATGTATTAAATATTTTATAATAACCTACAATGGAAAAGAATCTGAAAAACATGTATGTGTAACTGAGTCACTTTACACCTGAAACACTGTAAATCAAGTATACTTCAATTTTAAAAATTAAGAAAAAAACAAGGTGAACTTAGGAACGACTACACAAGGTATTCTTAGGTGTTCTACCCTGATGCTCTGAAACCAACTGGACATCTCAGGGAGGTGGCTCCCTTGGGGAGTCTCCACCTACCGGTCCCAGGATCCAACGTGCCCCAACACTCCAGGCGCAAGGGGCTCACTCGATACCAGGAGCAGGGGACACCGAGGGCCCTGTCCGTGCAGGCAGCCCTGCCCAGCACCCTGCCTGCCTACGCCAGGTGCCACACACCTGTGGGATGCTCTCCCTGCTGGTGGATTTGCCCAGCTCTCAGCTCAGCCCCACATGAGGGCACGGCCAGGGGAGGTAGTGGGAAGGAGAGAGGAACCAAGCAGAGATAGGAAACTTAATTCCACAATGGAGAGGCGTCAGGAAGACTGTCAATTTATCAGATTCTGTCATCCCTGAGCTGCGGAGGGGAAAGGTGGGCTCACAGTGGCTCCCAGAGCTCCACCACGAGGGCATAAAGTACAGATGCAGCTGACGTGGAGCCAAAAAGGAAGGAGGGTGAAGAATACACTCTGCAGTCAAGTGCAAGCTCACTGAATGATATCTGAAAGAGGAGAGGGAATTGGGGCTGTCTTCTGACTATAAAGGTCAATGGGGCAGAGCCAAGGATGACCCCCCTCCGCCCCATCCCGGCCAGGGCAGGGATGGGGAGGGGAGAGAGGCGAGGGGTGGGCACAATTCTCAGCCAAGGAGTTGGGCCGGCGATGGGCTTGTGGGAGATGACCCTGGAACGCGGGTGGTGAAATGAGAGGACCCTGTTCTCTCCATTAGGGGAATGGGAGACCCAATTTAGGGACCAAGGTGAAGCTTTGGTCCCTTTCCAGAGACTGTTCTAGCTTGACCGAGATTGAGACTGCGGATAGGATCAGTGAACATTTTTGGAGATTCCTTGCTCCAAATTCCGTTGAATGATCCCAGAAATATTGTAGCTGCTGAAAACTGGGTGAGTAATGCATGAGTGAGAATCATGAAAAACTGCTGGCTTCTGACCTACAAAAGTGGCAATTCCCTGTGGTCCAGTCTGATTCAGAGTCTCGGAGCACTGTGGGAAGCCCACGGCCTTTAACGCCCCCTCTCAGCTGGCCTGGCCACAGCCCCATCCGTGGCCACCTCTTCATTTTTAGGCCACAGGTCACTCGATCGCTAGGGGATGTGGTGGCCTCTAGCACGTGTCGCTATCAGAGCACTTCAAAGACACCCCCCACAAGGAACCACAGGGCTACTGAAACCCCTTGGCGCCTTCCAGTTCGGCCCTCTTAATTCAAGACCTTTACAGGCAGGCTTTACATGAGTTTTCTCAGATGTCAGTGTATTTATAAATACTCCTCCTGCTAAGCCAAACAACTGAATAAGATCCACCTTTCCCTCGCTAGAAGGTGTCGTTTATTCCTTCTCCCAAAGCAGTTCCACACAGGATGGAAGAACAGCCTGGTGGCTGAGGGACGAGGTAGACATAGATGCTGCAGCAATAAAAGAGCGATGAGGCCCGTGTCCCTGCTGGGCAGCCAGGGTCAAGCTGGGCAAAGAGGTACAGAAACAGCAGCGTGGGCAGGGAGTCAGACACAGGGATGGCTCTGAAAGGTGACAATGAGATGACATTGTGGACTTTGCTGCCATGAAACTGGAGGCAGAAGAACCATCTAAACAGAAGGAAGAAAGCCCTGGCCTCGTTAGGGCCATTGGGTCCTAGGGGAGGAGACGCTGAGCTCAAGTACCGGGGAGGGGGGGTGGTGGGGGGGCAGGGGGCAGAGTTCTGTCTTGACGGCCCTGCCCCTCCTCCATCCTGCCAGTAGTCTTCAGCCTCAGAGCCTGTGCATCAGCTGGAGCTGGGCAGGGCCCTGCAGGCACCAGACCCCCAGGTAAGGGCTGACTGATGGGATGAGGGTGGAGGGCTCCGAGATCCGATGTTGTGTGCCGGGCCTTGGCAAGTTCCTGCCCTCCCTGTGAAATGAGTATATAACAGAACCCATCTATTAGTCCATGTGTTAAATATAATAGGTCTAATGAAATGTTTGCTAAACAAAGGCTCTTCTCCAACAACTGGATCCATATCTGTTTCCTTTGTCCCTGCAGGGTACTTATGTAAAGTGGGGCCTGGAGAATACATCCTTTGAGAAGAAAGGTGTGATACAGAGACATTTTCCATCAGAAAACACCCCACGAGTGGGCAGGAGAAACGGGATTACTTTTACAAAGCTAGCATCCACAGCAGACCCTGCTGCACTGGTAGCTTGTACGATCATTGCACTGACCATTCCTTTTCACAGATGTGGCAACTGAGGCCAGGACACGTGACCTGACGTGGTTCAAGCCCCTCTCCTGATTTATAACTCAGAGGCCTGACTGCCCCTGGATTAAAAAACAGAGAAAACACTGAAGAACTGACAGTTGTCCTTCTAGGCAGTCCTGATGACTCTGTATAACTAGGTACCCCTGGACAGCCTAGATGCCTGACTGGAAACATTTTTCTTCTTTCTATTTTCTAATGATGGAGACTGACCTGGGTGGGGGATTAACCCACAGAAAAGCTACAGGCAACAGTTAAAATCCCTCTGAATCAACAGCCGCACACCCAGCTTCAGAGCCATACAACACAGGTAATTTAATTTCATAAAAGGATCTTTCCAGAGTTTGCTTTTTCCTTCCAGCCTATTGAAATGTACACACCATGAGTACAAAGTACAAGGCGCTGTCAGGCTGTAATTTGACTTCTGCACATATTTAACGTGCTGCTGGGGATGAACCATTTCATGGTTCCTGTGCTTTAGCGAATGAAATAAATCAATGTGTTAAGAGAGCGATTTTTTTTTTCTTGCCATTTGGGGGAAGCGCTCTTTACTTTTCTATTAACATGAACTTAATGAACCATTTCACATTCAAAACCCCTTAGAAAGGTCGTAATGCCTATTTCTTAATTAAATTTTTTGAAGTCCAATAAGGCTAATTTTCTTTTATACCTCCACACGGGGAGCAGTGCTTTAGAGGAATAACTGAGAATAAACAGCAGCATAGAGTGAGGACTACTTCAGGTGGTTAAACATTGATACTTGGAGAGCTTTATGAAGGAAGATAAAGAGAAATGGCCAGCAGTTTATGAAGGATGATCAACGAGGCAGGAATTTGGGGTTGCCATGGAATTCAGGCCTCAGTAAAACTTCTCGTGTGGTGATGGCTGGGTGTGAGGCTTGCAAACAAGCAGCACCATCAAGCCAAACATGAAACAAGAAGCAAGGTCACTCAGGATGAAGATTTCTTTCTAGAATTTCTCCTACACGTCAATGCTGAAATTTGCCAGCCTGCGTTGAAAGCCTGAGGCTCCCTACGAAGCAGAGACAGGTACTTGAGGCTCACTGCTGCCTCGTTCTCAACGGTCTGATTTTTTTTTTCCCCGTCCTAATTACAGCAGACAGCATCGCAGCTTTGTCAGCGTTACCTGCTCTCAATAGAGGCGCTCTCGGGGCCCCGGTTGCCGAGCCGGGAAGAAAGCAGGCTCCCTGGCTGGCAGCAGTCTTGGACCCTCGCCCCCGGCCACACTGTGCAATCATGCTGTTTATTCCCCTGTAACAATCAGACGGAGCGGGCAGAGCACCTGGTCCTCCCGGCCGGCCCTTCCTTGGCAGCTGACGGGCAACCTCCCAGCCAGGTGGTCGAGCTTCAATGACATGAGCTAGCCATTCTAGGGTTAACGAGGACTCACTTTCCTCAGAAAGCCCAGGGAAAATCAGTTATTCATAAAGGACACTATGCCTTTTGTTGCTCGCTGAACAATGTTGC
This sequence comes from Dama dama, assembly GCF_033118175.1. Classification (NCBI taxonomy): domain Eukaryota; kingdom Metazoa; phylum Chordata; class Mammalia; order Artiodactyla; family Cervidae; genus Dama; species Dama dama. The sequence goes on from NC_083703.1 coordinate 40,345,811, forward strand.
TGAAAACCCATTAAATTAAATTCTCTTTATTGAACTGAATAATGCAATAGCGATAGCCCCAGCGAGAAGTTTGCCCATTTATTTACCAAATTTCTGAATAATTTATACATGGGATCCTGGCTCTTTTTCACTGAGTGGCCAAATGCTTCTTTGGGACAGAACAGCGTAACCTTGCCTTCATTTTCATGTGGGTTAAGGCTCACTCGGAAATGAAAAACAAACAAAAGCGGAATGTAATTGAGTGGCCGGAGAATGAAGTCTCATTTTAACTGAGAATTCACATTCCAATTTTCTTTTGCGGGAGCACTTTCAAATATATTGGCATGAATTTATATCAGAGGCTGTTTCTTTCTTTTCTTTTGTTTTTGGTATGTCTCAGAGGATCACCACTTTCATGATAGAAAATGAAGAGAAGGAAATAAGAGTAGGGCTTGTAAACGGTCGAGAATCTCTAAATTGGGGAAGGGTTTGGGTGGGAGGTGGTCCTGAGGAGCTGAGCGCGAGCACAATTTGATGGTGACTTAGACGTCCCCTCCGGCTCCACACAGAGTTGCTCATAGAGGCCTCAGTGGGCGGCAGTGGGTCATGGCGGGACTGCGGTAGAAAAGAGACACCTTCCCCCCTCCTCCTCCACTTTCCCCCTCCCCAGGGGTTGACAAGGGGTCCCCGAGGGGGCCCTCTCTTCCCCTCCTGAGAATGCTTGGTATCCCACAGTTAGATGTCCAGGCTGGCCTCACGGACTGAATGTGCAGAGAAAGACTGAAGCAGAGGAAACATAAGGGAAACCAAGGGGCATAGAGATCAAACCATCGTTTAAATAATGCTGTCCTTGGGATGCAGCCTTCGCTGTCTGGGAGGCTGTTTTAAAATAAGATATATATGCAGTTTTCATTTGGAAGTAGCATTAACAAAAACATCCACAAAAAGTTAGATTCTCCTAAAACACCTACTTGCCATCAAAAAGAACATAAAGCCAAGCCAAGAAAAAAAAGGTTTGTTGGATTTCACTTTCATTTAAGGAGAAAAACCCTGCCTTTTTTTTTTTTTTTTCAGAGATGAAGATGGTCTCAACAAACTTAGAAAGACAGGCATAGTTTTAGTTGATAAGACAAACTCAGAGTCCTTTGTGAGGGCATTTTTAGCAACTGGCGATGATGCAGCTAGGACGCTGAAGATGTGGGCAAGCACAGGGGTTAAGGGTGTAGATTTCTCTCTGCCGAGAGCCCAGAGGTTCAGCCAGGTGCCCCGGATTCCCTCTGTGCCTGAGATCCCCTTGGAGTAGAACAGGCATCAACCCCACTATGAGTCAGAACCGACCATGGACCCTTATCCCAGGGGTGAGTGCCCAGAAGATGCTTTATGGGAACTGCCCAGCTCCCAGCATCTCCACTCTACTCCCTCAGTCCTGGACTGACCTGGGCTGCAAGCACGTGCTCTGGCCCCCAGACCCTGTTATGCAACCACTTCACGGGTTTCCTTTGTAGTAAAACCTCAAAGGCAGAATCAAACTGGAACCTAGGCCCAGAACAAAGCCAGCGCCAAGCAGCAACTTTCTGTTATGTGGCTGATGAAATGCCGAGAGCCCGGGATTACAATCAGACACTCAGAAATAAATGTTTTAGTTTTGTTTCCTGATCATTTTTGATAAGCGCTCTGGGCTTTGCCTTGGCATTTATCTTGCCGAGGCAGCCTGCCGTCTGGTCACAGTGTACGCGCTCTTGTGACATTATCTCTGAATTACGAGACCCACCTGGAACAAGACCCCCACACAAAGGTATGAGGATGCGCCGGTGACAAGCGGACGCTCTTTTGCGGCTCAGAAACAAAGGCTGACACTTCTGCGTGAATAGACAGAAAGCACATCAAAGGCGGCCTTTTGTAGAGAAAAATTGCATGATGCCCACTTTAATCTCTCTGAAAAATCTATGCACACAGTGAACCCGATTTCATTTTTCACATAAATGCTGAGGCTTGATACAAGGACATCTTTTTCTTTACAGTTAAAAGACGAGGAGACAAAGACGTGCTAGCGTAGCCTTTGCACTTTCTAAAGCTATCTCAATGGGCCGGGACACTTAACCACTGATACAAGGGCAGGGACTCCACAATAGCTGCATTTGAAGCGCCCTGACTAAAACCAGTCATTGTTACAGATTAAAGAAACGCATTAAGATCGACATTTTCCTTAAAGCTGCATAGTTTTTATACTTTAACCCTTTGATCAATTAACAAAGGTCTGAGATGGTAAGATGCTAATAACACAAGGGCTTACATAAGTACAGTGGTCCAGGGATGTGATCTGAAGAGGATCAGATGCAGCTGCTCCTGGATGAGGAAGGCTGCAGAAGAGCACCTCTCCAGGCAGGGATGGGGAGGCAGTTCTCCAGCGAGCAGAAATCTTGGATTGGACCTAAGGTCATCCAGGCTGTTACTTTTGAGGAGTGGGGGGACTATGGATGCCTTACACCCTCCACCTTCCTCTCCTTGTATCTTTGGGTCCCTCTTCAGCCCTAGGTGCCCCAGAAGAGGGGCCCAAGTTCTGCAGCTGGTGCTGCTTGCCTTTCGGAGTTTCCAGCCAACATGCTGGTGGCCCCACCTTCGTCTTCCAGCTGGGCTGCTAGTTCTAGTCTTATGTGGGACATCCTCTCACGATGGGGGTCTCTGTGGTCACACTGCCCGTGCCCCGGGCCCATCCCTGCCATTCCTCCAGCTGTGTGCTCTCGAGGACGGCCTGTCTCCTCGTGGGGGAGCAATGAACGCAGTGGTCCCACAGGAGGTGCTGAGTATATCACACAGCACAAACTGAGGCCCGAGCCCCAGAGAGATGGGAGCTCCAGGCCACCACTCCCGACTCTGACAGAAACCGGGGAGCTTCCTGACTCCATCTCCTATGGGCAGCACCTTTCCTCCCATCCCTCAGGCATCCGTGACTCCCTGGTAGTCAGGGTGCTGCCTATGCCTCAGAATCACCTGATGACTAATCAGTATGCATTAATCCCCACTCCAATTCGGGCTTCCTCAGTGGCTCAGTGGTAAAGAATCTGCCTGCACAGTGGGAGACACAGGAGACACGGGTTCGATCCCTGAGGTGGGAAGATCCCGTGAAGGAGGGCATGGCAACTCACTCCAGTATTCTTGTCTGCAGAATCTCATAGACAGAGGAGCCTGGTGGACTACAGTCCATGGGGTCGCAAAGAGTTGGACACGCCTGAAGAGGCTTAATATGCACAGCATGCCCCACTCCAAACCCAGGGGAACCAGAACCTGGGAAGTGGGTCCTGGGCCTCAATGTCTGTGGCAGTTCCCCAGGTGGTTGTAGGGTTGAGAACCCTGGCTGAAGGCAATACACACAAGGGTTTCCCGAGTCGTCCCCTGGCAAAGGGGCACAGACTGGAGGGCGGGACCTCCAGGGGCCTGGAAGCTGGGCCTGAGAGGCCTGCAGGCAAAGCTGCTTATCTTAAAAATAATGCAAATTCATGGCTCATGTTTACTTTAATAAAAGATGTTGTGACTGATTAACCACCTAGTCCTGCTGATCTGCAAAGGAAGGTTAGGCGTCTCTCGGGACTTGCTCACCATGGGGTCATCCCAGGAGTGTGTGAGTCTGGAAATGAGATCCCTAAAGGTAGAGAAGTCTATTACACCTGCAGGGCAGAAGTCCAGATGGCGGGGTTGGGGGGAAGGCAGATGTCAGGACAAATACATGGGGCTGAGGTGGGCTCCGGGTATGAGGGTCACTGAGTGAGGTTCGCTGAGCCACTGGACTCAGAAGCTCGGGTGCAACTTTATCTTTATCCTGGCTTTGGGTCAGCATGGGGCCTTGCAGGACCAGCATCTCCTGGAAAGGACTGCTGCTGCAAAGTCTTGTTTTAAAAATAAACCAAAAGCAGAAAAGCCCAATTACCTCTTCTCCCACCCACCCCCAGACAAGGCCATCTTCCTCAGGGCTACCTGGCTGGATGCTCTCAAACATACCTCCCCTGCCCAGCACCAAATACTCACATTACCTTGAACTGTCAAACAGGCCTTAAGACTCACCTTTCAATGATCTTTATTATAAATAGATTTTATCAGCTTGTCCAGTGTGTTCACCCTTCTAAGAACCAGCCCTATAAAGAAGTATACTCTTTAAAAGAAAACTGGTAAAATCCAGCAATTGTTCAGAAAGCACTCTAAGATCTGAATTTGTAATCACGACCTAGCCAAAGCTAACAAAGACGTTAGCCCACCTGTTTTTAAAAACCAAAGTAATGACTGAATCTGCAAATATAATCTATTTTCTTCTTAGAAGCATCACCTCCCCTGTTGGATGACCTTCTTTCCTTGCTCTAACAGAAGCTGTGGTCAGCAACATTTTATATTCTTACTGAACTACCTACCTGTTTCTTACAGAAATCAAAACTGTGGATTGGAAGAATCAATATTGTCAAAATGGCTATTCTACCCAAAGCAGTCTATAGATTCAATGCAATCCCTATCAAGCTACCAACGGTATTTTTCACAGAACTAGAACAAATAATTTCACAATTTGTATGGAAATACAAAAAACCTCGAATAGCCAAAGTAATCTTGAGAAAGAAGAATGGAACTGGAGGAATCAACCTGCCTGACTTCAGACTCTACTACAAAGCCACAGTCATCAAGACAGTATGGTACTGGCACAAAGACAGAAATATAGATCAATGGAACAGAATAGAAAGCCCAGAGATAAATCCACAAACTTATGGACACCTTATCTTTGACAAAGGAGGCAAGGATATACAATGGAAAAAAGACAACCTCTTTAACAAGTGGTACTGGGAAAGCTGGTCAACCACTTGTAAAAGAATGAAACTAGAACACTTTCTAACACCATACACAAAAATAAACTCAAAATGGATTAAAGATCTAAATGTAAGACCAGAAACTATAAAACTCCTAGAGGAGAACATAGGCAAAACACTCTCCGACATAAACCACAACAAGATCCTCTATGACCCACCTCCCAGAATATTGGAAATAAAAGCAAAACTAAACAAATGGGACCTAATGAAACTTAAAAGCTTTTGCACAACAAAGGAAACTATAAGTAAGGTGAAAAGACAGCCCTCAGAGTGGGAGAAAATAATAGCAAATGAAGAAACAGACAAAGGATTAATCTCAAAAATATACAAGCAACTCTTGAAGCTCAATTCCAGAAAAATAAATGACCCAATCAAAAAATGGGCCAAAGAACTAAACAGACATTTCTCCAAAGAAGACATACAGATGGCTAACAAACACATGAAAAGATGCTCAACATCACTCATTATCAGAGAAATGCAAATCAAAACCACAATGAGGTACCATTACATGCCAGTCAGGATGGCTGCTATCCAAAAGTCTACAAGCAATAAATGCTGGAGAGGGTGTGGAGAAAAGGGAACCCTCTTACACTGTTGGTGGGAATGCAAACTAGTACAGCTGCTATGGAAAACAGTGTGGAGATTTCTTAAAAAACTGGAAATAGAACTGCCATATGACCCAGCAATCCCACTTCTGGGCATACACACTGAGGAAACCAGATCTGAAAGAGACACGTGCACCCCAATGTTCATCGCAGCACTGTTTATAATAGCCAGGACATGGAAGCAACCTAGATGCCCATCAGCAGATGAACGGATAAGGAAGCTGTGGTACATACACACCAGGGAATATTACTCAGCCGTTAAAAAGAATTCATTTGAATCAGTCCTAATGAGATGGATGAAACTGGAGCCCATTATACAGAGTGAAGTAAGCCAGAAAGATAAAGAACATTACAGCATACTAACACATATATATGGAATTTAGAAAGATGGTAACGACAATCCTATATGCAAAACAGAAAAAGAGACACAGAAGTACAGAACAGGCTTTTGAACTCTGTGGGAGAAGGTGAGGGTGGGATGTTTCGAAAGAACAACATGTATATTATCTATGGTGAAACAGATCACCAGCCCAGGTGGGATGCATGAGACAAGTGCTCCAGCCTGGTGCACTGGGAAGACCCGGAGGAATCAGGTGGAGAGGGAGGTGGGAGGGGGGATCGGGATGGGGAATACGTGTAAATCTATAGCCGATTCATATCAATGTATGACAAAACCCACTGAAAAAATAAATAAATAAATAAAGGAAAAGAAAAAAAAAAAAAACTGTAACCGCCTTGGATTGTCGAGTGAATGTATAATGCTTTCAGTTAATAAGAATGCATACTTAAAAACCGAAAGTTATAAGATAGAAATCTGGGATTGTTTTCCGCCTCTCAATTTCTCCATTTTCACTTAAAAATAAGTGAAAATTATTTAGAGAAATAAAAAACAATTCTAAAGGAAATCTGCACTAGTTAGCATCACTTATTGGACTGGAATTACAAGTCCTGTGACTTGAAAACGTCTGGGCCAGGGCGAGGTGGGAACAAGTCACCAATCTGCTGGGCTGGTCGTGCCTGAATGCACACTCCGGGGCCGAATCTTGCTCTGCAGTCCTCTGGCTGCCATGGCTCTGCTGGACTTTGGTTTGATGGCCCATTTGTCATGATTCAAAACCCACCCAAACTGCTCTCCCAACTGACTAGCAGCGACAGTATGATCTCACTTGTAGATTTTTAATATTTTTAACAAAGAGACCTTTTTTTTTCCATTTACAATTTTTAATATACAAGTGGTATGAGCTCCCCTTTCATGGGTTGGTAAATAAAGGAGGACTATTCACTGGCCAGCACCAGAAGGGGGTCAGCGGCTGGGGTCTGTGTCGAGAGTTTGCTAACCCAGCAGGCCATGCAAAATTTTCCCAGGTAAAGACGTATTTCATTTGTTAACTGATTTTTCAAGCCCTTATCACAAAACAGGGTTGGAGACACTGCATGCAATAACAATAATGAAATGCCAACCGTTGGGCACAGGGCCCAGAGAAACCAGCCACACAGACAGAAGGTTAAAGGAAAAAGAGGATCCCAGAGAGAGACTAAGACGGTTTAAGATGTAGTGACCTCAACAGCCAGGGGTTCCAGGACTAGCAGCCTCTCCGACACAGCCCTAGGCTCCACCTGGGAGGGTGTCCTGGCAGGTGGTCCAACCCTCCTCACAGTCCCCTCCCCCCATGCCCAGGCACACAGATTTCTCTGCACAGTTTATGGAGTTGATGTTCATATATAATACACATTTTGGGAATCCAAAAAACTAGGTTGAACTATACGAAAATGCCTTTTTTTTCTTTTTTAACTAGGTCAAAACCTGTCAAATGTCAGCAATTTTATGAATGCCAACCCAATTTAAAGCAAGGCATGGAGAGACTTTCCTGGTGGTCCAGCAGCTAAGACTCCGCACTCCCAATGCAGGCAGCCTGGGTTCAATCCCTGGTCAGGGAACTAGCTCCCACATGCTACAATTAAAACATCCTGCATGCTGAAACAAAGACCAGGTGCAATAAACAAACAAAATACACAAAAAACAAGGCATGGAGCCTCATCTTGCAACCTGCCTCTGACTTTGTCTCATCATGAAGTATTTTTCTGAGCACCTTCAGAAGGGACAAGATGGGACAGTTCTGGAAGGGGCCTTTGGATTCCCTACCCCTTATCAAGGACGTCTCCACTGAGGGTGCCACGTCCCTGATCACATTCCGCTTGACAAACATTAGAGAATGAGAAACAGGCGGGCCTCCTTCTAGGTGATAATCCCACTTGTTCACCCTCGAGCATCTCCTAGCATCGCCCCACTTACTCTTCCAGCTCTTGATCCCTTTGGTTTTTATGCTCATGCACTGAAACTCCAATACTTCATGGATCTTCTCATCAGCCACCTGATGCGTAGAGCCAACTCATTGGAAAAGACCCTGATGCTGGGAAAGACTGAAGGCAGAAGGGGACAGCAGAGGATTAGATGGTTGGATGGCATCACCGACTCAATGGACACGAGTTTGAGCAAACTCCGGGAGATGGTAAAGGACAGGGAAGCCTGGTGTGCTGCACTCCATGGGGTCGCAAAGAGTCAGACACGACTAAATGACTGAACACCACCACCACACGGGTACTTAGCTTGAAACAACGTTAACGTTGATTTTCAAGTGTATTAGCTTTATAAAAATTAAGCAAAATTAATTTTATAACAATTAAGCAAGAACACAAATGTAGTTTTTCCCTCTAATTCTGATGGAGGCAGGTAAAAATGCTTTTTGAAGAAATGACTTTTCAGACATGTTTTTTGCCATTACAGGAATAAGAGCTGATCCTATAAAGAAGAAACTGAATACAATATGAATGTGGGACTCTATCATATTTCAGGGTGGAAAGAAATGCTAGGATCTGAGAGCTCTTAACAGGGTAGAGAGGAGTTTAATTTCTATATTAAATAGACTTATAGAGAAGGCACTGGAATCATAGGTATGGCTAATCAGCATTAAACCCCAGGCCTTAGTTTGTAATAGATGTTTTAAATGAACATGATTAGTTTCCCACACCTTTTGTTGTAGAATATCAAATTTATCAGGTCTTTAAAATAGATGTTAAAAAAACACCTCTAAATCAGACAGAATTTTATAAAACACTAAAAATAAAAGGTAATGAAGTTTTAAAAATATTTTCCCAAAAGAAATGGATTCAGTTTTTATTGTTACTTTTTAAAAAATCTATGCTACAGAGTTTCTTTGATAATTCTGTAAAACAGAGATACTGGAAAACAGTAATGATGCTTTTGGCATTTGGGCATTTCTGTAACTTTAATCTCAGAAGGGAAAAATCTCAAAATAACAAGTATATTTTCACTGCATCGAAAGGAACTATAGCTTTTACGTGGGTTATTTTTTCACTCTCACCGAAGAGCAAGAAGTTATAAAAAATGATTAATAATTTACTTACTCAAAAAGCAACTGACTTTGGGTTTATGAATAAATAATGAAAGAAAAAGTAAATGTGCTTTCAAGTCCAGACTAACAGAAGTTAGTGAGTTCACAGCTAGTGCCGAGCACTCGGGCTTTCTAGGATCTTGACGGAGAAATCTGGAACGTGGGTCCCATTCAACAACCTGAGAAGACAGAGCTTTTCACAGGGAACGAGCACATGACCAAGTTCATTAATTAAACAGTGCGGGTGGAGCAGATGGATGCTACCTACGCTCCAGTGACGCTAAATTGGGACAGAGGTTGGTCCATCCTTAATGAGGCTCCATAAAATGAATGATTACATAGTGATCACAAGTAAACAAGCCTGCCCAGGCGCTAGATATTAGGCAACAAGTCCTGCAACATGGTAACGACAGGACCAGCATGAGTGCAAGTATCTGACACACAAAACCTCTGAGGTCTTATGAGCCCTGCTTGTCCCTCTCTGGAGGTTGAAGAAAGCGTTCCAGTCCACAAAGGGTTAAGCACGAAACGACAGTTACTGGGCAATAATACGAAAATGCCTGGCTGTGGAAATGAAGGGAACAGAACCCTTTTTGTCACATATTAAGTGCATTATTGAGAATGAAACACTCAAGTTTCCTTTTATCTTTACAGAAAAACAGAGATGCAAGATGTCAGGTGCTTGGGCTTTTTAAACTAAAAGGCTTAGCAAAAGCAGCCATATAGAAAATGTGGCCCTTAAGATGGTTTTTTAATGATACGTTTTCCCATATCACTAATTAATTCTTTACTTCTTCTGCTATGTCAAACCCTCAACTGTTTGTTGCTTTTTTTTTTTCTTTTTGGGTGTTAATTAGCCTTTACTACACATGGACTTGTGTATAAACTCAAAAGATATTTTTTTGGACTCAGGTAGAACAGAAATTATTTTCATGTGAAAAATTTGCTCTAAATATATGTTATTGTCTAGAACATAAGATTTTGAAACTCAGAATGTACTTCTTTAGAATGATCATTATGTTTTCCAATGTAGACAATTTAATCTCATGGACAGAAATGGAAAACTCTGAAACGAGGGTATTCAGAGGACACTTGGGTAGCTATACATTGTAGTGCAGCTGTGGAGGTCACAGTAGTTAACAAGAACCACTGCTCTACTGCCACGGCCCCACTGGGATGCCCCATGTCTGAGGCCAGCCCTGACTTCCTTTGATTTTCTTTCTCAGTACTCATGACCTTTCAAAGAAAGTGAAAGTCATTCAATCGAGTCCGACTCTTTGCCACCCCATGGACTGTATAGTTCATAGAATTCTCCAAGTCAGAATACTGGAGTGGATAGCTATTCCCTTCTCTAGGGGATCTTCCCAACCTGCAAGTTAAAACCTACTTTTGAAAGAGGTAGAATATACATAGAGTCAACACATGCAAATAGATGACTTGCTTGCAAGACCCAGTGTCACCATGGGAGAACTGTATTCTCAATCATTCATCAAGGCAAAAAGCACAATGAGTCATACCAACCAGGTGCCTGTTTTGAGCTAGACTCTGTTGTGAAATAGGTTATTAAAGATATTTACACTTAGAGTTTTCTTTGCCTTTTCATTTGGAAGCCACATGTACTTATATATGAGATGTACATATGGTATCAGAACGGGTGTTTTCGAATTTATGACAATTTTCTTGGCATCTTCATTCCATAAAATCAAGGTTTAAAGGGCTAAGATCCTCCTGTTAACAATAAGGATAAAACAGACTAAAATTGAGTGGGATTGCTTTGCTTTTTGACAGCTATATACTTTACCCCCATTCTACTGAGAAATAACTTACACATCACCTTGTAAGTTTAAGGCATACAGTGTGACAGTTTGATTTACATGTACTTGTGAAATGACTGTCACAAAAGTACAGCTAATATCCATCTTTCCATATGGATACGATAAAAAGAATAAAGAAGAAAGGAAAAAATTTACTCCTTGTGATGAGAACTATTACTCTGAACAACTTTCCTGTATACTGTACAGTGGTGTTAAATATCTAACTATCGTCACCATGCTGTACATGACAAATGAAGATAAAGTCCCTCAGTTGTGTCCAATTCTTTTCGACCCCATGGACTAAACAGTCCATGGAATTCTCCAGGCCAGAATACTGGAGTGGGTAGCCATTTCTTTCTCCAGAGGATCTTCCCAACCCAGGGATCGAACCCAGGTCTCCTGCAATGCAGGTGGATTCTTTACCAGCAGAGCCACGTACGTGACAACCACAGCAATTATTTATCTTAAATTGGAAGTTTGGTCCTTTTAACCATCTTCCTCCAATTCCCCCTCCCCCACCCTCTGCCTCTGCTAATAAGCCTGATTTCCTTTTTTCCCGTAGGAGTTTTTTTCTTTTTTAGATTCCATCTGAAAGTGAGCCCATACAGTATTTATCTTTCTCTACCTGCCATTTCACTCAACATAATGCTTTCAAAATCCATCCATGTTGTCATAAATGGCAGACTTCCTCATTTCTAAAAGGCTAACATTCCATTGTATGTATGTATGTATGTATGTGTGTATATATATATTTTATATATATATATACATATATATAGACATGTTAGCTGTTTCCATGTCTAGGCTTTTGTAAATAACACTGCTATAAACAGGGGGAGGGCATGTATCTTTTTGAGTTACTGTTTTTATTTCCTTTGGATGTATTCCCAGAAGTGAAATTGCTAGATGATATAGTAGTCTTAGCTTTAATTTTCTTAACATATAATTAAAAATACTATTTTTTTAGCTGAGCAGCATATGTGATATTCGTTCCCCAACCAGGGATCAAAGCCATGCCCCTTGCAGTGGAAGTGTGGAGTCTTAACAACTGGACTGCCAGGTGAGTCCCTATTTTTAATTTTTTGAGCATCAAAGCTACGTAATTTTAATGGCCTCTTGTTCTTAGCTCAAAAGTGTGGACCGCTGAGAAACAGCAGGGAGGCCTCAGAGTCAGGCTGGCCTGGGCTCCCATCCTGGCCCTGCCCAGGTTGTGGGGCCTTGGCCAAGACCCCTGCATCTTCCAGCTTCACTCCCTCCATCTGTGGTGCTGGAAGAACAGGCCCTATTCTGCTGGGCTGTCACTAAGTACAGCAACTGTGGACCAGGGGTCCTCGTTCTCCGTGCCTTTGAGCAGGCTGAGCTCTTGCACTTCATCCGCCCCAAACTGCTTTTCGGTTCTGTGTGTATACCTGGTCCCTCAGCTGACAGGAGAACATTTTATTAGTCACTTGCAGACACAAACTACTGACCAAGAGTTCAGTCTCAGCTGTGTACCCGCTTCCATCCTTGTGCAGTTCTCTGGATATTCCAATGCACTTCACCCACCCACATTTCACAAACATGAGTAGAAATCAGAAAAAACACTAAAGTGCTGGCACTACTAACAAGAAATATAGCTCTCAAGTTCCATGGAGTGGAAGCAAAACTGGAAATCTTTAACATGGTAAACTCAGGTAAAATATTTTTAAAACTTCAGTGCCTGTTTAGCTTTCATTTCACTGTTATGGTGAATTTTAGTGTTTAACGAATTTTTGGGCTCACAGAATACACATCGACTCACTTTCAATGGTGAGGGCAAGAATGCTAGAAAAGCAACATCAAATGCCAAGATCTAGGAAGTGAGGCACATTTAGGAAGTTTATACATTCTGTTTAATTTTCTGAAGACAGAATGCCTCTTAGAAGAAATCAGATGCAGATTTGAATTCCTATCTATAGAAAAGCAAGCAAAAGCTTTGGATTTGACAATATAATCAGAAGAAAATATCAATGTGGTGAGTAAGTCTCCAGTCCCCACCCCCAAAGAAATCTTTGGGGGTTGCAAAAAGTACTCAATTAAAAAAAAATCTGTATCATCCTCCTAGGGTGAAGTTGCTTTAAAAATTCATGCATTCGCCAAATTCTGATTGCAAAGGCTCTCATGTGCCAGACTGACTACAAAACACTCAGTGATTCAGTCCATAATTAGAAACTGTCTAATCATTCCTGTTGGTCATTCTTGACTCTTGAAATGTTTAAATAAAATGTTCCATAAAGGATTATTTGTAAAAGAACCAATATTTTGATCATCAATTCAAAGGGAGGCCTGATTGTATAAATGTAAATAACTGCCTTATTTCAGTGCATAAGATCTCAGATGACATTTAGACATCTATTAGCACAACTAGTCTTAAATAATTTAGTAGGGACATTTTTTAGAAAACCCCACATATTTATTTTATTGTTTGAAAAAATGTTCATTTCAACGTAAATTTATAATCTAAATTTGTTTTGGTAGAATTCGATGATTTAAATAAGCTATGCATTTAGTACGCTAGAGACAAAAGAACCAACATTCTCTTGTAACTTAGAGATATTCTAACATGGAATGCTCTATGTAGAGCTGATACAGCATCAACAGTAGTTTCTATGGAACTTTTAAATGAGAAAGTTAGTTTATAAACAGTTTCTAGTCTTCGACAAATATAGAGCCTCTGAATGGTTTTCTAATAAACAAGCAAACAAACAAACAAAAAAAATCAATTGCCCAAACCTTTAAGACTCTCCCACTGTGAGAGAGAAACAGAGTTTAAGCTTCAAAATTCCCTTTCTCTGGAGGAAAGGGAAAAAATTTTTTTAAAAGGTTCAGAAATTTAAAATTAACCTCAACCCAAAGCCTTCGGATGCTTTCGGTAAGTGTAACACATTGTACATAGTGGTCCAGAGGCCACCTTTCTGGAGCTCTGCAACTGAAGACTTTTCAGCTGCAGGGGTTAAAAGCGTGGGTGTGGAAGTCAGCTTTTGTCTGAAAAATTAGCAATGCTATGAGTCATCGTGCATTAACGGCGGAGGAGTTTTGCATCTTGTACGAATCCAGACACCATATGCCATGCGAAGGCCTATTACTTTATTCGGTGCCACCGCTGACAGGCAGCCACGTGGGTATCCCCAGAGGAAGGACGGTCTCCTCCCGGCGGCGGGGACGGGAACCCAGTGGGTTGAACACATTCGACATTGTGCAGAGCAGCAGGAACAGCTGGTAAGCTAGCCAGCTCAACGGCAGGCCGCGCGCGCATGCTAATGAGCCGGCCACAATGCCGGCCTTGAGAGGGGCAGGGGGGTGGCCCGGGTCCCCACAACGGCCTCCAGAGCTGGGCTGCTCCCTCGTGCCTTCAGTCTCCTTAAAACAGAATCCTCTGTTTGCAGTTGATCAAAATCGGTTAAGACACAACTTAGAAACCCACCCCAACACACCCGACGTGCTTTATTTACAAAGTTGCCCTGAAATGTCTGCATCTTTAGAAGGGACCTTGGGATGGGGGCGTGGAGCTAGGTCCTGGCTCACCCCTCGGACAACTGTGTGGCCTCAGGCAAGTTATTTAATCTCTCTGGGCCATGGTGCCCTCTACTCTATTTTCAGGGAAGATCAGATACACGGTAGATTTTGTTAAAGGGGACACTGGATTAAGTTTGCATAATATATAAAGGCAGGATGATAACTGTACCTTCCACACAGTATGCTGTAAGGATAAGATGGTTGCATGTACGTGTGATGTTCAGAGTGTCTGGGACGGAGCAGGGTGGGCAGGAGCCCTCCCTGAACCCAAGGCGGCAAGTTGCTTCACCCCCTGGCCTGGCTTTTCCCAAAGCCTAACGCAGCAGTACATTCCACATAAGGGGTGGGAAGGAGACTGGTGGACAGGGCAAGTCGCGTTGGCCTTGATGAGGCCAGTGGGATGGAGACAGGAGGACCCAGGCATGATGACTGGTGATGGGTATGCCTGGTCTGCTATGCTCCCAGTGGCATCTGAATCTCCAGACCACGAAGTTCCATGAAGGTCCCAGGTTTACTGAAGGCTCAGTTTACTCCTTCCTTTGGTCAAATCCTCTGACTCCCAGTCATCCACCAACAGCCAGGGCAGAGCCCCTCCTAGAGACACCTTCCTTCCCTAGGCTGAACTCCCTCACAGCCACTAAGAAGCTCTGTGGACCCCTCTTTTCCACACTCATCGAAGAGCCAGCAGAATGGGTATCGGTACCCTGCCTTCCACTTGGGACCTTCAGAAAGCACACAGTTCATGGCACACAGAACATGGCCAGTGGATACTTTGTTGAATGAGTACATTAGTGAAAACTGCTTTTTAGACTTATCCTTCTCAGACCTGGCGGCTGGCAGTGCGAATGAGATAACTAGAATCTGTCGACCACTTTTTCAGCAAGATTTTTTTTTTTTTAAGCTCTTAAGGAAAAATTGAATAGAAAGACCAGCTCCAGAAGTACACTTCCATCTCTGGTTCCTAGGGTGGTTGTTCTGTGTGTGCTAAGTCGCTCAGTCGTGTCTGACTCTTTTCGACACCATAGACTGTAGCCCTCCAGGCTCCTCTGTCCATGTTGTGGGTGTATAAAGGCAAAGAAGGGACTGCCTAGTATTTGGGGCAAACCTGGTCTCCCCCAAGTCTTCCTGCAAGCTCAACCAGCCAAACAGCCCAGGGGCTTCCCAAGGTGACGCCTGTACTTTCTGAAAGGTAGAAAGCCCGTGATTGCCTGTGGCGTGGACATCAGTGAGAACAGCTGCTACAGAGTCAGAGGCTGTCAAGATTGACACAAAGATTACATCCCAAGAGAGTTAAAACCTCGAATTTACACAAGTACAATGATAAGGAACTTGGTGTAAAATACAGCAAGGTACTCATCAATGAATTCAAACATGTTTTACTTTGGAAAGCTGTGACTGTGGAGGAAAGCTCTGTCCTGAGTGGGTGGCAGTAGACTCTGCCAGCTGCAGAGGCTGCTCCTTGAAAGTCAGGCTGGCATCGTGGTCGGTGCTGACCCCGCTCCGAGTTGGTTATCTCCTGTGTATCTGCTGTCTTTACATCCAGACCTTAATTTCTGTAGCTTCCAGAACTCCAGACAAAATCAAGGTAAAGAGATATGGAAGTGGGGGTTGAAAGGGGTACTTTCTGACTCCCTGCTGCTTACAGAGGATGCCCAGAGGTATAACATGTGTCTGAGAATCACACGCACAGGTCCCCAGAAGCCCACGATCCTGTTACGTTTCAGGGGAATAGAGATCCACAGGGGAGACGATAAAGAGCTCCCATGCCACATGGAGTGTGATCCTAGGAAGGAGGCTGTGAATCTGAGCCGCAAACTGTGGCCTACGCGGTCCCAGGACCGTCACCTGAGCGCCCTCCTCGCATGACCTGCTGCAGGCCACCTCTGATTAGAGTTATCGATCACTCCTGCAGAAGGGTCTCGCTGGGCTCGAGGAAGGTGAGCGGCAGAGCAGAGAGCTCTGGCAGAGCAGAGAGCTCCGGCAGAGCTGCGGTGGTGGGGGTGACGCTCCCCTTCCAGATGAGGGTCAGCGCTCCTTCCCGCCACCTGGAAGGGTTCCTGTGCCGTGTACATCAGGGCCCCGGGGGAGGTGGGGGAGACGTGTGCATCCAGGGATAGCGAAGCGGGGGAGCCAGGCCAGACGCCAGAGCCTGGGGACCATCTCCTTTCGTGTCGGCGGTTACAGGGCCTCTCAGAGAAGCCAAGGATGCCAAGCAAAACCTTGGGCTTTTATATTAAAAACAACAACAACCCAGCAATGGAAGCCTAGAAGGTGCATTCGTGCATTCCTTCAAGGCAGACAGACCACAACGCAGAGAACTGCCAGAGGCCACGTCAAGAAGCTGTCAGAGCCATGTGGGTGTGGAGAATGTTGCCCGAGAAAGGCCCTCCAGCGTTTGAGGGGTTCACCAGTCAGAAGGGCGGCTCTTATTAGAAAACACAAAAACCATTTCTCACTCCAACTTGATCCTTCCCCCAACTCAAAGCAGAGCATTTAAAAACTGGCCCTAAGTGACATCCTCCTTAAGGGCATCTCAATGATATAAATGGCTTTCACAAGATTTTTGTGAAGACAAACGTCCACAGGCATAAACACATAAGATCATCTAAAAAAGCCAAGTAAAATTATGAAGTAGTGCAGAATTCATGACTCTCAGAGGCAATATAAAATTAAATTACAGGATTAAAGAGAACAGATTAAAATGAAAATAAGAAACCCAAAGAAATTAAACTGAGGACAAAATGCACCCTTTAAATATGTGCTTCTGTGGACACAGAAGCAAGTGAACTCAGTTTTACTGCTTTTATGATTAAATTCCTTGGATTAAGAAGTCATTTACAATCATCTATTTCTCTTTGATACCCATTATAAGTCATTTCCTCCTTGTCAGCATAAAAACATCTTAAGTCATTAAATAGATGGTACTAGAGTCTGCTTTCCCGTCTTGGAAATTCCTTAAAGTGTTTGCATTTCGGATTTTAACTGAACTAACACCTCCTGAGTTCTTAGCAGGTCAGATGCTGGAGACTAAAAGATGAGGAAGCCAAGGAAGACGTGGTCTTTGTCCAGCTGGGGGTGGGGCCAGGCAGGTGCGTCAGGACGTGCCCTGGCTCAGGGGGTGAGACCACACGGTCTGCGGAAGCCGGGCAGGGGTGCCTGCTGGTCACCACCTTCCCTCACTCACAGCAGGCTGCCGCTGTCCTCAGCACTGTGTGCCAGCCTGGGGACCTGCCTAGGCTAACAGCTCTGGGACTTCCAAGGTTAGACAGTGAAAAATCTCGAGCCTTTGGCCTGGGTTTCTGGGAGTCATGTGTTCCGTCTGGTCACTGGGAGGTCATTCTGGAATGAGGGGACCCCAGCTCGCCAAGTAGGAAGGCTGCCAGGGAGTGAGGATGCCTAGCCGGCCCGTGGTGGCCAGACTCGCGTGTGAACCACCCAGCTGAGCCCTGCCAGCCCTGAGGATACACGAGGTCCCCTTTCCACCACCACCTTTTCAAGCCTTTGCAGAGGGCTTGACTTTATCCTGCAGGTCTCCCGCAGTGAGAGAACTAGGCTAGGACTTGTACTAAAACTCTAAAATTCTGTTAAAATTAAAATACTTTGATCTAAAATTGAGAAGCAGGGACTTCCCTGGCAGTCCAATGGCTAAGACACCACACTCCAATGCAGGGGGCCCGGGTTCGAGCCCTGGTCAAAGAGCTAGATCCCACATGCTGCAACTGAGAGCTGGCATGCCCCAACTAAAAAGATTCCTCGTGCTACAACAAAGACTTGATACAGCCAAACAGACAGATGCCATTGATAAGGAAATTATGCTCGCCTGAGTGGGTCACCCTTCCTGCCTCGTCACCTGCCCTCGGCCAGACCAGAACCAGTCCTGAGGATGAGCTGGGGTGGGGCTGAGCCTGGCTCTTTCATTCACCTCATGGGGATGTCTCGAGGGCCACCTGACGCTGTATGCTGAAATCTTGAATTTTATTCTTAGAGAGTATTGTTCCTCCCGTCTACCGGATGAGGCAGGTCAGGACACACAAAGCTTTCGCACCATGTGAGGGCTTGATCTTGCTCTCCCGAGAAAGTTCTTATGAAAGCTCGTGGACATAAAGATGAATGACTCATTTTTCTTTTTTTTTAATAGGAAGACAGATGCTCTCAATTCGATGACCTTTTCTGTGATGACAAGGGGCTGAATTTATGCATTTGCTCAACAAGTATTTACCAAACAAAGTGTTGACTCTGTGGCAGGTGCAGAGGCCACACCCAGGGCTGGTATTCACCTGGGGAGCGCCAGCGTGGGCGGCACCCTGGCCAGCACCCCACCAGTGCCCTCGAGATCCCTGAGGTTGGAGATTTCCACCCTCACCCTCTGAGAGTAAACCCCACAGACGAAACCCCTACCCTGAGGCAGGGGCTATGACCTAAGTCAAATGAGCGAACTAGGTGGTAAATTTACACCGTAAATAGAGTGCAGGTGAGCAAGGAGATGGCAGAGGTGTGTGTGCAGGTGCGGGAGCTTGGTGGGGGTGTGCTGAGAGGCTGAGCCAGTGGATATCTGGAGAACAGAGCTTTAGGCTGAGGGCGCCAGGCCCTTGGGCCTCGGGCCTCCCAGGAGGAATCTGGTGTTGATTCTCAGTGAGGGGGAGCCCCCTGTGGAGAGCGTGGGCCGGGTAAGCCCTGAAGTCTGACCCACATTTTAGCAGGCTGGCTCTGGCTGCTCCGAGTGTAGATTGGGCTGGACATGGGGCAGGAGCCGGAAACAGAGTTGGGAGGCCGTGGTCAGCCTGTACAGCCTTAGTTGTCATGTCAGGGAGAGGGGGAGGTAACTGGAGGCTTCTGAACTGGGACGAGCTCTCACTTCTACTTTAGAGGAAAAACTCTTGATTGCTGGCGAGTTTTCCAGGGAGACTAGACCCAGGGAGCAATGGTGATGGGGTGTCCAGCCCAGAGTAGGGGTGATGGGTGGCGAGAAGCAGTTGGATGTGGGTTATGTTTTGTGGATTGATTCCTTTTATATGTTCTTCCTGCCATACATCCTTACAATGATCTGTCTGTGAGGAATTATTATCCTCATCTTACAGGTAAGGAAATGGATAGAGGTAAAGATGCTTGTTAAAAGCCAAGGAGGGGGCCTCCCTGGTGGCTCAGGGGTAAGGAATCCTGCTGCCAATGCAGGAGACATGGGTTGGATCCTCAATCCAGGAAAATCTCATGCCTCAGAGCAACTAAGCTCGTGTGCCACAACTACTGAGCCAGGGCTCTAGAGCCTGGGAGCTGCAACTATTGAGCCCACGTGCTATAGCTGCTGAAGCCCACAGGCCCTAGAGCCTGTGCTCTGCGACAAGATAAGTCACCGCAATGAGAAGCCCATGCGCGGCAACTAGAGAGTAGCCCCTGATTGCCACAACTAGAGAAAAGCAACAAAGACCCAGCGCAGCCATAAGTACATAAATAAATAAAATAAAATACATATATATACTTTTAAAAAGCTAAGGAGGGACTTCCCTGGTGGTCCAGTGGCTAAGAATCCACCTTGCAACTCAGGGGACGCAGGTTCAATCCCTGGCCAGAGAACTGAGATCCCACATGCCACAGGGCCATGAAACCCACGTGCCGCAACTACCGAGCCTGCGAGCCCCAACTAAAAAGTCTGTGCACTGCAACTAAGACCCGACATGGCCAAATAAATAAATCATAAAAATGTAAAAATAAAAGCCAAGGAACTTTTTATGGAAACTGAAACCCCAGGTCTGTGTGAGGCCAGCTCTTGGGCATCACCTGCTAGTTTGAGGACCACATCAAAGTGACGCAACTGACAATCCATGCATCCCTTGTGGTAAAATTGCTGCTGAGGATGGAAGACGGTGGAAGCTTCTTAGACAGAATCAAGCCTTGACCAGAAGGGTCCACTGTGACTGTCAGTGACATTGCCCAACACGAGAGCTAGAAACAGGTTTTAAACTGCTTTTATGCTTTAAAAAAAAAAAAAAAAAAAGTCTGCTTTCCTACTGAGTTGTCATCAGTGGAACTCTGGTTAAACAACTGGTTGAATGACAAAGCCACTGAGGAAACCACAGACCTCCAGTGCGTGTACCTCACAGTCACTCAGGCAACTTGGGGACCCTGAAGCACAGAGTGTCTGCCACTGTGTGTACTCTTTACAGCCCAAAGTGTGATAACTGGGGCACACGAATCTAGGGAGAGGAGTGTTTGAGCAGGATGGACATTTATCTCAGAGAAAGCCAGTAAATTAAAAGGAGAGCACATCTCATCCTGATCCGAATTTAAACCAACATTTAGCTCAGGAAATCAACCCCGAATAGTCACTGGAATATGACTGTGGCTGAAGCTCCAATACTTCGGCCACCTGATGTGAAGAGCCGACTCACTGAAAAAAGACACTGATAACTGGGAACGATTGAAGGCAAGAGAAGGGGATGACAGAGGATGAGATGGTTGGATAGCGTCACGAACTCGACAGACATGAACTTGAGCAAACTCTGCGAGACAGTGAAGGACAGAGGAACCTGGCGGGCTGCAGTCCATGGGGTTACAAACAGTCGGGTGAGACTTAGCGATCGAACAACAACAACAAAAGAACTCTGAGATTCCACGAAAGGTAGTTTATATGTGTGTGTGTGCCTGCTAAGTCACTTCAGTCATCTCCGACTCTGTCAGGCCCTGCGGACTGTAGCACACCAGGCTCCTCTCTTCATGGGATTCTCCAGGCAAGAATACTGAAGTGGGTTGCCATGCCCTCCTCCAGGGGATCTTCCTGACTCTGGGATCAAACCGTGTCTCTTATGTCTCCTGCACTGGTAGGCGGGTTTGCCACCACTAGTGCCACCTGGGAAGCCCAGTATATGTGAGGTGTTTATGCACAAATACATAGGCATTGGGAGGGAGAATTTACAGCACATAAACACAAAAATAATTTGTTTTCCTCACTGAGATCATTTAAATGCTATTTTCTTTTTTAAGTGTTTAAAAACTGTGAACCATTTTTTTTAACATCTTTATTGAATTTGTTACAACACTGCTTCTGTGTTTTGTTTTGGTTTTTGGGTTGCAAGCCATGTGCGATAGCTCCCTGACCAGGGATTGAACCCACACTCCCTGCATTGGAAGGTGAAGTCTTAACCAGTAGACCCCCAGGGAAGCCCCTAAGTGCTGTTTTCTGATGAAAGACTTCTAATGTGCACATAGGTGGTTATGTGCAGAGAACATTCATCCTGTCAGAGAGGATATCAATTCTGCTTTCACAAATTAATGAGTAGATAGTATGTCCAGGACATTCAAAAGAGGCTCTCCTTGATTTAAACAGGTCAAAAATCCTCTGAAAATATTCCTTAAACCTAAAACTAATTTCCATTTCTTCCTCGTATTAAAATTGGGTTCTTGAGAGTGTCAATTCAAAGTATCCCAGTTCAGTTCATATCATCTTACAAATGTGAAGAAAACACACATCCTACTTACTTTTCACTGCCAAGCTAACCTCTCCTTGGGAGGACACAATGTGATGGCAATTTTCATCTTTGGGGAGAAAGTTCTGATTCTCGGGGCATTGAGGGCAGAGCACAGGGGTGAGCCATAGAGGCCCCCCTGCGAGGCTGCGCCTTCTTTAAATTCCACCGAGGACGGCAGTTTGGATGGAGACCCCAAAATCTATTCTGTCCATCTGTTTTATTATTCTTAGAACAACTGTCAAAAGTTGCCCAGGGATCAAGTTGCAAACATACTAATTTGCCTTTGAAAAGTAGGCCCTGGGGGAGTTCTGGAACTCTGCTTATAAATTCAGAATCCCATCAGCGGGCCTGCTTGCCTTTGTGGAGGTATGAGCCTGCGCTTCCAGGCTCACATCTGCCTCCACGCCGGGATGCGCCCACAGACCCACATCCCACTTCATAGGCAAATGAAGGCAGGACCAAAGGGACTTGGCATCTTAAGGGCTGGCTTAAGATGACTAGCAGGCCCCAGTTTTTTTTGTTTTTTGTTTTTTTTAGGAGGCAGCTCCTTCATGGATCACTGATGGATTAAGGACGAAAGCTTTGCAGTGGAGCGTTTAAATGGGTGGACACATATTCGGGGCTCTTTAATGTCCCAGGACCGAATTAGGAAGGTTGGAGATTGGAATGAAGAAGCATTAGAAGAAATAAAGTGAAGAAAGAGAACTATTAATATCATAAACCACTGTATACTGTATCGTTTCATTTTTTTATGATTCTGATGAAAATAATGAGAAGATCATTTGGACAGCTGTGATACCAGACGTGGCTCTGTAAGTCATAATGAGCGATGTCCAAGGAGTCGTCAGGTTAAAATACTGTGCATTTTGGAAACATGCCACTCTGTTGGAAACTGAAGCAGCTTGCACTTCTCAAGTTAAAGGCATGTGCACAGTACAACATGAAGTCCACATGACTCCTGCATGGCTCCCACGCAGGACACATGATCGCATCTTGGGAGGGTAGATGGGGGCCCTGGCACTGATCCTAAGAGCTTCCAGCACCCCTCTCTCCAGCCCCAGGGGTCTCTGTCCAAGTCCCAGGGTATAAAGTCAAATGCTTTCATCCAGGTCTCCTGCACTGCAGGCAGATCCTTTACCATCTGAGCCACCAGGGAAGACCTTTCAAAGCACAGAACCCAGAAACATATTAGGAGCAAACTTTCAAAGCACTCATTTTAGAGTTTGGTAAAATGCCACCGAGTAAACTAGAGAGGACACCCTTTCAAGGCCAACATGATGGCATGTCGATTGTCCTCACCTGCAGATGACCAAGGAGGCATTCCACTTTGATTAAAAAAAAAAATTTACTTGCGTGTGTTGTAGATTATTCTGGCGCAAAACCCGCTGGGAGCCCACTGCAGACGCTGAGGTGGACGGGCCCAAAAGGGATCACCATGTGGATTGATCTGCTTTGTCCCTCTGCAGCTTTGCGCGATCTCTTATTATCATAAGGCATGGATTATCCTTTTTGGAGATCTGAATAACAGAAAGTCTCACTTTCGAATATATTGCTTCTAATTGCAGAGACTGCTAAATGCTCTGGGATGCTGTTTATGGCATCGTGTTCCTTTTAAAATGGGACCGATAATTAGTAAACTGAAATTTGATTAACGTTGGATTAAGAGGTTCTGATGTCTCGCTGTGATGTGTGCACTGGGAGAGATCAGCCTTAGGAAACTCATGTCTTCCCCTCTCCAAGATGAGAGGATAAATTTAAAAGCCTGATTTTTTTTTTTTTAAAGAGAGTTCAGTTGGTGTGCAACAGTTCATAATGTAGGATTCAGTTTTTTTCCTCACTCTTCTTTGTTTTCTCACTTTGAAGCTGGAGCCAATGAATTAATTATTTGAGAGAGGACAAAATAAACTAGAAATAAAAGTTGTTCTCCAAAAATGCTATGGGTGAGCCCCCTGGTTCTAACAGAGGGACCTGGTGTGTTAGATGGCTCAGGCCTCTCACCAAGCTCAAGTGCAGAATTCTAAGACCATGAAGCTCTCCTCTGAAAGGTATGCGTGCATGTGTGCATGCTAAGTCACTTCAGTCGTGTCCTACTCTTTGAGACCCTATGGACCATAGCCTGCCAGACTCCTCTGTCCCTGGGATTTCCCAGGCAAGAATTCTGGAGTGGGTTGCCATGTCGTCCTCCAGGGGATCTTCCCGACCCAGGGATCGAACCTGCGTCGCTTACATCTCCTGCATTGGCAGGCGTGTTCTTTACCAGTAGCGTCACCTGGGAAGCCCTCTGAAAGGTATAAAGCCTGCGAAAATGACCACTATATTTTAAATCAATAGAGTTAAGGTTAGGGATTCCTCTTTATAGTTTCGCTAGGATTATAAAAAGATGTGTAATGGCCAGAAGTTTTTCCATGCTCCATGGCCAGTAGAGTCCCTATTTCTTCCTCGCCTGCATCTTAAAATTCATACTCTTGTTTGCCTACTGCTGAGGAGTGTAGTAGAATCAGGAATAATGGCTCCCTGTGAAACTGTGCCATTTCTAAAGTAACCACCTGAACTCGAAAGAAATGGGTCATTTATGGAATGATCTTTCGCTCTTTGAATATTCCAACATTCATAGATGTTAAATGCCTAGAAATCCTAGCAGCACTATGGAGAAAGGTGGGAAGGGTCAGCAAATACCCTCTTGCCTGCTCTTGACAGGACGACTGTTTCCACTTTTTCTAGCATCTTTCTAACAGAAATCTGTATTGGGAAACAACAGCGGAATTTGTGTCATCATGACCAAATGATTATGGTGCAAACTGAGATGCTTCCGGGGCCCAGCAGGCTGCTGGTCCCTATGGAAACGCAACCTCAGACAGTGTCCTCCGCTGGGCTGGAGGAGGCTGCGGAGGTTTTGTGCCTGGGGAGATTTCTTCCACAACCTTCCAGCACCAGACCCCAGAGCTTCCTCCCAACTCTCTTCTAATTGAGATGCAAATTAATCTCTCCGGCTGATTACACTGCCCTTAAGGCTACCAACACGCGCAGCTGTAACCAGAGTTTGTGAACTCCCCAACAAGTGACTTCAGCTGACAGCCTTGCCCGTGCAGACTGGCCGGTGGCAGGAGCTGGGCAGTCAGGACTTCCCTATGGCGAGTTACCGGCAGTATGAAATTTACATACAGTTATGAATGAAAATGACAACCCTGCACGACCGTGTCCCTAGGATTCAGAAACAGACGCCAAGGCCAGTGTCACTTGAGGTCTCAGACTGAAGGACCACACCACTCCCACGGATCCTGGCTTTCACCGCTTCCCCTCCCCACCTCCTTCCTGGCTGCTCTTCTGTAACCTGAACGCTGTTCGAATCCATCTAACTATTAACAGCTCTAAGAATACGGGATGACTGAATAGCCATCACTTACTTTTCATGGCTCTAAGAATACGGGATGACTGAATAGCCATCACTTACTTTTCATGGCTCTCAATACACTTCTATTAATTAAAAACCAGTGGATAAGAATCCGTCTGCCAGTGCCGGGGACATGGGATCGACGATGCCTGATCGGGAAAGATCCCACAAGTCTCGGAGCAACTAAACCCATTGGACATACTACTAAGCCCAGGTTCTAAAGCCCTTGAGCTGCAGCTACCAAAGCCTGTAGGCCCTAGAGCCTGTGCTCCGCAATAAGAGAAGCCACCGCCACAAGAAGCCCAGGTGATGCGAGGAAGAATAAATAGCCCCACTCGCAGCAACTAGAGAAAGCCCATGTGCAGCAATGGAGACCCAGCGAAGCCAAAAATAAATAAATACATAACAACATAAATAAAAAATTTAAAAAAATCAGATACAAAGTCACTATTCTAATTGTTGAGATTTCCACCTAAATGTCCTTCAATAACTTTGTGGTGGTGATGCAAGTGTTATTATTTACAAAGAGATAGAAAAGCAATATACACAAAACACTACGTTGGGGGATTCAGCTGCAAGGTAAACACTCAAAAATGGGGAAAGGACTTAAAGTATGTCCTTCTGTACAGAGATATATACTGTATTTGTAGAGCTCTATTTCTTGGAAAATTATTTTCAATTTTGAAAAAGAAATGCTGTTTTATAAAATATGAGTCATTTTTGTCTTGTTTTCCAAAATGTTTTCTTAAAAAAACAGAATCAATCTCTTCTCTCTGGCTCTCCCCTCACACATATGCATGTTTATAAAGCCCTAGGAGGAATGGACAGCTTCTAGTCACAGAGGACAGCTTCTAGACAGAAGAGGCTGGAGATGGCTGGTCTGGCAGGTAGCATGGACAGCTGGGGACTGGGAGGCCCCTGGGTCACAGCAGTCAGCAACCATTGGTGGGGGGAATGGGCGTGACCCGGGGAGAATCGTGGGGGGGAGTCCCCACACCCCCAGTGAGGAGGAACACCCCTTGTGAAGGTTGGGATGAGCTAGGGTGGCCCAGCCATGGATCCGAGTGGGAAGTGAGGAGAAGGGGCGCTGCTAGTGCTATTTCACGAAGCAAGGCGTCAGCCTGGCTTCTGTGCACATTGTTAGAGTCACACTAGCTTTCTGTGGAGGGATGTGCTTCTGTCTAACTGTGATGAGTCATGAATCTGCAGCAAAAACGGCAAAGTGGTGTCTTCCTCTCCTGCCTGCCCCCTTCTTGGGTACCAAGCTTTCACAGGGGGTGAGGGGAGGTGGACCTTCTACACAGAAGGGAGGAGTGGTCTCCAGCCTTCATCTCAGCACCTCTGATGGTGAAAACTACTTCTGAGACGTGATTCCATGGACGGGCACGTCCACATTTCACGACAGAGATCTGAAACTCTGGTATTTATGGGGCCAGGCTCGCACTGCAGATGGTGACTGCAGTCATGAAATTCAAAGACACTTGCTCCTTGGTAGAAAAGCTATGTCAAACCTAGACTGTGACCCAAGAGCCCATAAGTTTTAGAGCAAGACATACCACGCAAATTCTCCAGCAACGCA
The DNA here is from genome assembly GCF_033118175.1 of Dama dama. NCBI lineage: Eukaryota > Metazoa > Chordata > Mammalia > Artiodactyla > Cervidae > Dama > Dama dama. The sequence goes on from NC_083703.1 coordinate 40,372,433, forward strand.
GGAACATAGCCCTGAACATCAACATACAGGCTGCCCAAGGTCACACCTAACACATAGACCCATCTCAAAACTCATTACTGGGCACTCCATTGCTCTCCAAAGAGAAGAAATCAAATTCCACACACCAGAACACTGACGCAAGCTTCCCTAACCAGGAAATCTTGACAAGCCAATTGTCTAACCCCACCCACTGGGTTAATCCTCCACAACAAAAAGGAACCACAGACCTCCAGAATACAGAAAGCCCACTCCAGATACAGCAATCTAAACAAGATGAAAAGGCAAAGAAATACCCAACAGGTAAAGGAACATGAAAAATGCCCACCAAATCAAACAAAAGAGGAGGAGATAGGGAATCTACCTGAAAAAGAATTTAGAATAATGATAATAAAAATGATCCAAAATCTTGAAAACAAAATGGAGTTACAGATAAATAGCCTGGAGACAAAGATTGAAAAGATTCAAGAACTGTTTAATAAAGACCTAGAAGAAATAAAAAAGAGTCAATTAAAAATGAATAATGCAATGAATGAGATCAAAAACACTTTGGAGGGAACCAAGAGTAGAATAACAGAGGAAACTATAAGTAAGGTGAAAAGACAGCCCTCAGATTGGGAGAAAATAATAGCAAATGAAGAAACAGACAAAGGATTAATCTCAAAAATATACAAGCAACTCTTGAAGCTCAATTCCAGAAAAATAAATGACCCAATCAAAAAATGGGCCAAAGAACTAAACAGACATTTCTCCAAAGAAGACATACAGATGGCTAACAAACACATGAAAAGATGCTCAACATCACTCATTATCAGAGAAATGCAAATCAAAACCACAATGAGGTACCATTACATGCCAGTCAGGATGGCTGCTATCTAAAAGTCTACAAGCAATAAATGCTGGAGAGGGTGTGGAGAAAAGGGAACCTTCTTACACTGTTGGTGGGAATGCAAACTAGTACAGCCGCTATGGAAAACAGTGTGGAGATTTCTTAAAAAACTGGAAATAGAACTGCCATATGACCCAGCAATCCCACTTCTGGGCATACACACTGAGGAAACCAGATCTGAAAGAGACACGTGCACCCCAATGTTCATCGCAGCACTGTTTATAATAGCCAGGACATGGAAGCAACCTAGATGCCCATCAGCAGATGAACGGATAAGGAAGCTGTGGTACATACACACCAGGGAATATTACTCAGCCATTAAAAAGAATTCATTTGAACCAGTCCTAATGAGATGGATGAAGCTGGAGCCCATTATACAGAGTGAAGTAAGCCAGAAAGATAAAGAACATTACAGCATACTAACACATATATATGGAATTTAGAAAGGTGATAACGATAACCCTATATGCAAAACAGAAAAAGAGACACAGAAGTACAGAACAGACTTTTGAACTCTGTGGGAGAATGTGAGGGTGGGATATTTCAAAAGAACAGCATGTATACTATCTATGGTGAAACAGATCACCAGCCCAGGTGGGATGCATGAGACAGGTGCTCCGGCCTGGTGCACTGGGAAGACCCGGAGGAATCGGGTGGAGAGGGAGGTGGGAGGGGGGATCGGGATTGGGAATACATGTAAATCCATGGCCGATTCATATCAATGTATGACAAAACCCACTGGAAAAAAAAAATAATAATAATTAAAAAAAAATTAAAAAAAAATAAAATAAAATAAAAAGTGAAAAAAAAAAAAAAAAACCTAGACTGTGTATTAAAACGCAGAGATATCACTTTGTCAATACAGATCTGTCTAGTCAAAGCTAGTTTTCCCAGTAGTCACGTATGGATGTGAGAATTGGACCATAAAGAAGGCTGAGTTCCCAAGAATTGATGCTTTTGAACTGTGGTGCTGGAGAAGACTCTTAAGTCCCTTGGACTGCCAGGAGATCAACCCAGTCAATCCTAAAGGAAATCAACCCTGAATATTCACCGGAAGGACTGATGCTGAAGCTAAAGCTCCAATACTTTGTCCACCTGATGTGAAGAGCTGACTCATTAGAAAAGACCCTGATGCTGGGAAAGATTGAAGGCGGGTGGAGAAGGGGACAACAGAGGGTGAGGTGGTTGGATGGCATCATCAACTCAATGGACATGAGTTTGAGCAAACTCCGGGAGATGGTGAAGGACAAGGAGGCCTGGTGTGCTGCAGTCCATGGGGTCGCAAAGAGTTGGACATGACTGAGTGAACACCAGCCAGGCTCACAGTGTGATGACAAAGACCATGGTGACACTTACTGGGCTCTCAGGACCAGGCTGTTTCCCCTGTGGGGTCTTCTGACCCTCTCATCTCCCCCAGGAGGGGGACAAGTGGGGCTCTGGGTCTCAGTGTCAGGGAGACGTGGTCCAGGGGTCTATGATGAACAGGGGGACAGGCAGCCAGCTGGTTAGAAGGCTGAGTGCTGCCAACAGCAGAGGAGGCTCTGTGGGGTCAGAGGTTTTGATTCTTCAAGAAAAATCAGAAATCTAGATTTTGTAAAATGCATAATCTCCCAACTTCTCAACCTGGCTGACAAACTCAATTTTTACGAGTGACGCTGGAGGCCACTGCAGTTCAAACGAAGTCCATCTGAGGGGTTGGATTCAGCTGCAGATGGCTGGTTTTGGGGCTCTTGGGTTTTGCATGTTTGCTCCAACATTAAAACCCACTTCCTGGATGCCTCTGTTCACTGTTTCCTGTTCTGCAGCCCTTGCTCCTCTTTGACTCCCTAGGCTCCTAAGACCATTCCTCCTTGGTTTTGCTCCCTGAGCTGTATGGACCAGCTTCTCTGGACCTGCTCTGGGTTGGTTGGGCTCTTATGATGTGATCCCAGAGCGGCACCCCTATTTGCCATGAGAGCCAAGAGTGTAAGGGCGCAGGGACCATGCCTATTCCTCCTGATGTGGTCTCACCCGCATGTCCTGGATCTCAAATCTGTGCTCAATCATGATACTTGGGTTGCAGACAACACCTGTGGCCATGCAGTCGCCCTTGGCCTCTAGGAACCCAGCTAAGCCCAAGGGTGTGGCTTTTGGGGCTCCCCTCTTGGTCTCATCTGGATGGTTTGAGTCTGGTAGACTCATCTTTTGAGATGATCCTCATTTCTGATATTGCCTTGGATTAAGTTAGTTCGCCCTCTCAGTTTCCCTTAAAAATGGTAAACAGGTGTTCCAGACCTTTGATAAACAGGTGTTCCAGACCTTTGTGAAAATTGCTGGATGGAAGCGGACTTGAGCAAAGCCTCGGTCCATATGGGACCAGACATTCAGGCCCTGGTTGGTCGGTGGCCACAAACGACTGCATTTATATTTAGCCACAGTAAAGTTGCCCAGTTTCTGTAGGCCTGAACCCTCCGATTAGCCAGACGGTTATGATCCTTTATCCTGTGTTTAACCAAAATTAAGATGTATATTTACAAGCTTTCTCTAACTTCTGAAAAGAGTAATCTTATCAAATATCATGCATGTGTTTGGGATACTTTATTCTATGTGGACTCATCCTTTTTTGGAGGCTTACATGCACAAGGGACTATGCAATATGCCCCAATTCATCCTCTAATCCTATCTGAAAATGAGGAAAACAGTTTCCTGTTTTCAGTTCTGGGTGCATCCTTAATTTACATGACTTCTGAAAAAACAATTCTCCTGGTTCTGAGATCACGGTTGTAAATTTGTTCCACAACCCGATGTATGTGGCCTTGGAAGATGGATCTTACTGGCAGGGGCCAATTCTTTTTTTTTCTTATTGTGTTCTCAGTGCTTTGAGTCTTCATTCATACACTAAGACACTTCTGCCAGCTCCCAGATGAAAAAACTGGTGGACAGGTGGGATGGGGCTCATGGTGAAGACCTCCCATGAACACCGTGGACAGCGACCCTCAGAACTGAGGCTCTGCAGACCCCACACCATGTGGCTACATTGGCTGCTCCCTCTACCCCACCTCCCCTTTTTCTTTCTCAGAGAAAGTTTTCATTTTCTAATAAAATATCAAATCTCATTTCTTTCCACCACCCCTCCCCCTCAAAGCCTCAAGCCATCCTTGGAAACATGCCATTTCCTCACCTGATCTCTACCTTTTGAAATGTGCTTCCAAAGTGTCAGAGCATAAGTCTGCTTGTGGGTTATTCTATTATTCTTATACAAACTCTGGGACAAACCGTTACTTTCTGCAACATCCAAGGCAGCCTTTCACTGATGCTGAGCAATGAATGGATCTAAGATACTAGCTCCCAGTGTCTGCTTCCTCTGTCTTCTGAAAGAGAGTTTGCTGGCCAGCAATTTGTCAAATGCGGACTTCCCTGGTGGTCCAGTGGTTAAGAGTCCACCTGCCAGTGCAGGGAACTCGGGTTTGATCTCTGGTCTGGGAAGATTCCAACTGCCATCGAGCAGCTAAGCCCACATGCCCCAACTATTTTTAAGTCCACACATCTTAAGAGCTCATGCTCTGCAATGGAAGCCACTGCCATGAGAAGCCAGCACACCACAACTACACAAGCATGTGTAGCAGTGAAGACCCAGTGCAGCCAAACATAAATAAATTTATCAAATGCTTGCTGCCCTTAGTAGAATGTACTTTGGAGTGGATGCCAAGCAGTGGAAGTCCCTATTGCAGCTCTACTTTGCCTTTAGGCAGCTCAGCAGGTGGACTAGAAAAACACTATGCATGTCTCACCCCCTCGCCCCGACCCCCCACCGATGGACTGTGACCCCTCACCCCAAGCATGCTCCCTCCTGGGCACTCTGACCCCAGCAATGAGCGTCTCCTCTCCTAGCGGTGCTGCTATTTTCTAGCACGTGTTTCTCTTCCCTGAAACAATTCAGCTCTAGATTCCTGTTTCTCCCAATTCTCCAGGTGAAGGCTGGGGCCTTGGTGCTGAGGCTGAACCCCTTAGGGATATGTATTCTGCTTGCTGGCCTGCCCAGGTGACCCTTCACTCCCCTCCTCCTTGCTCTCCTGGGAAACTGTTCTCTCCATTTCCTCCACCCATCTCTCTCAGTCCCCCACTCCTCCCAAATCTACTCTTCAAAGGGGATGCTCCAGGCGGTCCGGCCTTGATTCTGTTCCCATCACCCTCTGCACCCTCACATCTAGCAGGCCACCTGCCTGAGGGAGGTGCCCCGTCCTCCCCTGCCGCAGACCAGACCCTCAGGCCTTTTCAGAGCCCCTCCTGTGACCCCTGCAACGCCTCTATCACCTCTGTCCTTCCAGATGTGTATGTGCATGCATGTGCGTGCAAGTAAATGTGTGTGTTTGTGTGTCCATCTGTTCTGCACTCTGCTGGATGGAAGCATCTGTGGGCCTCAAACGTGATGCATTCTCTCGGAGCTCGGTCCTGAGCGATGCTGTGCCCTCACCTGGAACATTTATTCGTATTCCTGTTCCCAGTGGCTAGGACAGTGCCTGGCGCATGGCAGAACCCAGACCATGTTGACAAATGTGTCACTGGCCCCGCACCACCTGGCACCGTCTGCCTCCTCTTCCTACACGTCTCTCACGTGTGTGAAGACAAATGGAGGGACATAAAGGTATTCTGAGGACAGAGAACAGAGGTCTCAGGGGCGAGGGAAGGAAACAGGATGGTTACAGCTTTAGGAAGAAGGGCCATTTCTGAAAGTGTGTCAATTGAGAACATGACTGAGCAATGATAGGAAGAAGTTAGCAGTCTTTTTAAAGAGATGCTCTGAAATCATCAAGTCTACCTGCTGATGGAAAATGATGCTAAACTTCACTGGTGCAGGAGTGGGGGCCAACACGACAGGCCCCCCCCCCCATCAAAACCGATAGAGCCATGGGGGGAGGGCGGGGGATGCCATTGAGACCACTGTGCTCCCAGAGGGGGACGTGCACCACCATCTGTGTGGTTCAGGGAGGCCGCCTCCTAGCAGGGTCTAGACCTGGTGGGTCCAGGCCCACTGCCTGCTGTGTGCAGCCTCTCTTAACACAAGTTCTCTGAGCAGGCGCAGGGAAGCCCTGGCCTGACGGTTCCAGAAACCTGAGTCAACCACAGTCTGATTTGGGAATCTCGAGCTGGCCCAGAACCTATAAATAAGACACGTGGCAGGTCCCTGTCCACAGCCCTCCAGGCACAGGTCTGGGCCCCCTGATGGCCCATGGGGGACGGGAAAGGCAGGAGACTGGTGAGCTGGCCCACATCTCTCAGCAGGACAGTGGCTGCAGGACAAAGGCCCACGGAGGAAGTGACCAGAAACCCGGGAGGCAGCGGGGCCAGGATGAGACGTCACTGAAGGTGCTTTGCCAAACACATCCCTGCCGAGTTCACGTTCTTGGGGGGAATCCTGTAAGACAGTGCTATTTTTTAGTCTCCTACGAGCCTTCAACACACTTGCAACTGTTTGATCGCTTAGCCGAGGGCACCCCAGACAGGAACTCCTCTAATGGTGAGTCTAAGCTGGGTTTATTGCTCAGAAAAGATCTCCGAAAGGCAACTTCATTCCAACAATGCCCTCCGTCCTCAGTTTAGTAACAACTGTTATGTCTTTTTGAATGCTGTGCAGTGCTTAGTCACTCAGACTCTTTATGACCCCATGGACTACAGCCCTCCAGGCTCCTCTTTCTTTCCAGGCAAGAATACTGGAGTGAGTTGCCCTCCTCCAGGGAATCTTCCCCACCCAGGGATCAAACCCAGGTCTTCTGCATTGCAGGTGGTTTCTGTACTGTTTGAGCTATCAGGGAAGCCCAAGAATACGGGAGTGGGTAGCCTATCCCTTCTCCAGGGGATCTTCCTCACCCAAGAATCAAATCGGGGTTTACTGCATTGCAGGTGGACTCTTTACTAGCTCAGCTACCAGGGAAGCCCTTCTTCTTGGATATTACTGAACAAAATTGATATAGAACTGCCCATATTCTACTTTTGGTTAAATATCACCCCAAAGTGAATCCCAGTGGACATATCTGAGTTGAGTACTGGTCACTAGCTGGGGTGCGGGTTGACTACCTTGGGGAAGACAGGCTCCCCATCTGAACCAGAACTCACTCTGAGAGAAACAAGCCTATGGGGTCCTAAAAAACACAGACCACCAAGGAACCCTATGTGTCCTGAGTTGTGTTACTTCCTTGTGTTAGGCAACAATTTCCTCTAAAAATGATGACACGGGGGAAAGGGGAAAATGGTGCCCACGGTTCCTTGTCAGTCCTGACTCTTCTGTAAACTGAAGGTAAGTTTAGCACATCTGTGAATGGAGAACGTAGGGAGAGTGAAATAAAACCAGGTGAGTTTCTTTTGTGCAGTGTTTCCAGTCCTGGCATCTATGTACAAGTTATGAAATATGAACTGGGTAATTCCAGTGGTTCCATACCTGAGTTAGGTGCTTTTATGTTTTGCATACTAAACTAACACTGCACAATATAAAGAATGAAAAAGTAATGCTAACCATCTAAATTTTTAATATTCCTTTATCTAAAATAATGTTTAATAGCAAATTAAAAAACACCATGACAAGTTAGAGAAAAATTGCCAGAGAATGGAAAATGCTTTATATTTTAGCCTCTTTGAAGGCACGTTCTCTGCTTTTTAAGTAAGGGGCCCACATTTTCATTCTGCACTGGGACCTGGGTTATGTAGTGATCCCGGGTTTCAGGGATATCTAAGGCATTAATGACCTTCCTAGCCCTTGGGAGGGTTTGAGGGGCTGGGGGTGGTGGACCCTCCCCTCTCCCCGCTACCTCTTGCCCTGGCATCAGGCGACCCTGATGCTGTACTAGGATCTGAACCTCCAAGGTGGACGTGAAGTGAGAGAGTTAGGATCCCCTCAGCTCCTTGGTCCTACTCAGAAGACCATCCCTGCTGGAAGCTCACTCCTGTGTCTGTCACCTAGACCCCGCTGGACTTGACCATGCATACAATCCTAAAGAGCCCAGATGACCACTCGAGAACACTGTGAGTGCCTCTCTTTGCTCTGGTGTCCTCTGCCTAGGACCCGGTCCTGCCACTGGGGGACACAGCACCCCTCACAACCCTCCAGTTCAGCCTACGGCTCTCTCCCTGGCATCTCAGCCCCACTCCCTGGCTGCCTTCGAACTTGGTTAGTTTGCCTGTCTCCTCCAGGCAGCATGGGGCAAGGACTACACCTGCCTGCTGCCTCCTGGACCCCAAACCCCAGCTCTGGGCTGGGCAGATTCCAAGCCCACAGGGATTGACTGGTAAATAAACAGATGCAAGGAGACACCCACGATTAGGATGTGTTTGGTTATTTGGTGTTTTTTAAACCTCAAACCTAAGGCTTCTGTCAGTGAAGCAGTGGATTCCAGACACTAGAGGCAGTTAGGTTAGATTTTTGTTAAAGCACATGAATGAGAGCGCCAAGATGCTTTAACATAGTGTTAAAGGAGCAGTTCATTATTAATAGCCTAGGCAGACATCTATAAATATTTTAAAAATTTAATAATTAGTAATTTTTTAAAGAACAAAAATATAAACACCCCACTTTTCTTTTCTCTTATTTTTTCCTACTTTTCTTAACTTTTCTTCTTATACCTTTGGTTTTTGACCTGAACACTAGCTCTTTTGCAGGCAGAAATTAGAGAATAGAGTAGTTAAGTGATTGCAAAGCTTTCCCCGTTGATTATATCTCTATAAAGATTACTGATAATGTTTTAAATAATTTATTTGAATAGCACTAATTAAATCTTCTCAAGGTATAAGGCAAAAGAAAAATGTTTAACATTTTATAACGATCAACATAATAAGTTTATTACTTTCTCTTTGCTAACTTCCATACTAAGCCATCCTCTGAGATGTCCATCTAGCTATTTTATGAGCAATTTTGGGAAAGAGCACTTCCTCACTCATGTGAGCATCAGTGGCCCTAAGCCCACATCCACTTCAGTTCAGTGTGGCTGCTTGAAGAGTTTTTAAAATGATGCTGAATCCTATCCTTTGAACTTTTAAAAATAGTGTTTCCCCTTAAACCTGATTATTCTGAAGCCGCATTAATTCCAACTGGAGAAAGCAGTGTCCAACAACACAACAAAGCGTGGCTTTTGTAATGAGCAGCTCCATAAGTGGAGAAGGTGACGTGACAAAAATCACAATGGACCTCTAGCAAACGGAATTTTCCTGTTTGCAAATGACTTTTTCTTGCCTTGGCCCAACGTCCTTGACTGATGAGTGTCCAGCTCATCATGCAAACCTGACAAGCCAACTGCTAAAAAGATCTTTCTCATTTCTGCCAAGAACCTTTTTCTAACAGCCTGTGAAATAAAAACTCCACTGCAGAAGGCTGAATCAGCACCAGCCATGAGATTAAGTCCAGAGTGCGGTGGAGGTCCCTGTTACAGGACGCCTGCTCCAAAACACCACCCCAGGCCGGACAAATCGGGAGGGGGTAGGCCAAGGGGGATAATGCCCCCCAGCCCCCCGGGGAGGGACCAGATGCGATCTAATAGCTCTTTTCTACTACTAATTTCTATGATAATTCCGAGTTGCCACATGGCATATGTATTTTTTTCTTAATCTAAAGACAGAATATCAGTCAATGAAGTGACCAGGATTTTAATGAAAGGTATTTTTCATGAACTGTATCTATTCACACGTGGTATTTCTCACACACCCCTGGCCCCCACCCACCCTCCAGCCGCGTGTCACTGATGGCAAGGTTGGGAGAAGCAGAAAGACAGAGGTCAAACACAATATGCTTATAATCATTATCAGTACTAATTAGAAACAGAGAGATCCAGAGTTGTGTTAGGTCAGATGTGTTTCGAAGCAATTTTATGAAGTCGCCTTAATTTTCTTATCATCGGGGTAAAATGAAGCTTTAAATATGCTGTACCTTCAACGTCAACCAGGTCAAATGGCTACTTTTCATGGTTCTTGGCTCCAAAAGATTTAAGATTTAAATTTAAAGATTATAACAGGCCAACAAATGTTGGAGAAAAAAAAAAAGAATCACACTAGTGAAATTTCTTTTGTTTTTAGAAAGAAGATCAGAAATGAGAGAAGGAGGTATTCGGGATATGGGAAAACGACAAAAGGATTTCTAGCCACTGTCACTGGTGAGTTCAAGCACACTCGGTCGAGGGTGCCCTTCCTATCCTCCCAAGCAGACACAGCGTCCCCTTCCCCTGACCTCCTGGGACACCATTTGTGCTTCTCCAGTGGCACCTGCCACGTTCTCTGATTTATCAGCATCATTTCCTTCGTGGCTGCTTCTGGCAGGTGCTTGGAGTGACCCCACTGCATCTTCTCAGCACCTCAACTTACACGCAACGGACTGTAGCAAACAGGGAAGGAGGAGGAGGGGGAAGAGAATGAACCTGGGGAGAAACACCCCAGGATAATGAGCATCTCATCACGGGTGCTGTTCTCAGCACAAACGTATGGGGCTTGACTATGAAAATCAACTCTTCCTAAGTTAGATGTGGCACAAAATTATATAACATAAAAGTATGGTATGATATGATATAAGAAATGGTATAACATCACACTCTGCTTTCTTCAACTCAGACTGAAAAACATCCTTTCTCCCCTCTTCTGCCCAGCTGTTAAGACTTACCTCTTTGCCTGAAGTTGGATGCTGGGAAGGTTAACACGTTACACACTTAACTTAAAAAAGATACAAGCTCTGGTAGAGGGGGATGAGGCACTTGACGGCCCGGCTGGCGTTGATGCAGGTGGCACAGATAAGGCTTGGCAGTAGCTTCCCACTCACGATCGCTCCATCAAACAGAGGCCCAAAAAACGGAACCTGTCAATGCAAAACAGAAAAAACCAGAAGAACACTTGGTATGTTAAAAAAAAAACAACAGTAAAAGGTGAACCAAAGACATGAGAACAGCTGCTTGATACATAACAAATCTGTCAGGACCACGCAGGCTTGCAACTCACAGACTGGGCACTGGATGTAGGGGATCCAGGTCCAGGGCTTTCGAATCAAGCCAAGCAGGGTTGTGCCATGACGCTCCTCTCCTGCAAACTCATCAGCTAAACTTCTCCTGACAGACTGTGACTATGTGCTTCTTTTCTTTCTTGAGCTGTCATTTGTGGAAAAGATATTGCTCTTACTGAGCGTTTCCACCATGTGGATACACTCCACAGCCAGGCCTCATGGTACACCCCAAGGCTGGCAACCTTCTGAAATCAGTTTTAGAATTAGCAATTTTTCACATGGATCCCGATGTATGTTGACTCTTGAAGGAGATGACACTGTCTCGGCTAACAACCACAAGGTCCTCCTTCTTGAACCATCTTCCCTCCATTTCAGACACATCACATTATTCACATTTCCTTCTAATTCTTTAATAGAGACTTGGCTTTCCTTCACACCTGTGCCACGCAGGGTTTTGGTGCCTGTCTTTTTTTGGATTTCTTTTTCTCTCTTTCACTTTTTTTTCTTCTCTCCTTTTTGATTTTCGTCAACTCCATTCACTACTATGGAGACTGTCAGCTCCATAAAGTCAAGAATAGGGTCTTCCTTATAACTCCTGTATTTATTCTTATCACTTACTTACTCATTTGTTCAAAAAATATTTATTATCTGACAGATACTGTCCTATTGACTTGGGACACAGCAGTGAATATAAAGAAAAAAACTTCTGATTTCATTGAGCTTAGAACTTATAGGAAGTTTTGGAGAAAAAAAAAAAACAGTATAAAAACCTCAAATACATAATATGTTAAGCATTAAAGTGGGCTTCCCAGGTGGCACTAGTGGAAAAGAATCCACCTGCCAATGCAGGAGATGTAAGTGACACGGGTTCCATCCCTGGATCAGGAAGATCCCCTGAAGGAGGGTATGACAACCCACTCCAATATTCTTGCCTGGAGAACCCCATGGACAGAGGAGCCTGGCGGGCTACTGTCCATGGGGTTGCAAAGAGTCAGACACAACTGACGCAACTTAGCATGCACACACAGTAGTAAAGTGCTAAGGTGAAGGAGAAGGCAGGGAAGAGCAATAGGACTCTTTAGGGGAGAGTCCTACAGTCAGAGGTCACACGGCCAGGGGGCTGAAGCTGAGGATTGGACCGAGGGAAGGAGGGCTGACCTCCAGTGCATGAGGACCGCTGATAGGACAGCACCCCAGGCAGAGCAGCACACAGGATGCCCTGCGTGGGGGCGGAATCGGTGTGTTTCAGCAACAGTGAGGAAGCCTGAGTTTGGCCAGAGTTGGCCCAACTTGGAGATGATCTTTGCAAATGAAGTGATCAGGAACCTAAATGCCCAACGTCAGATAGGGTAGGATGCATGTTTGTATACTCAGGGTGGGGGCAGTGATAAAGCATTACAAAAAAGATGGGGTAAACAGGAGGGGGCGCCTGTGAAAAGTAATGGCAACCATGATCACAGTCTCTGTGAAAGGAACTTTGTGAAGTTAAAAAATAATGTTAGAAGAAGACGTCAGGAAGGAAAGACAGGAGAGGAAAGCTTCTCCGCATGGGGGAAAGGGCGTGTGGGGAGACATCCCGGATTGGGGACCAGTGAGAGTTGGTTTTCCATGACATTCCCCCCAAGAAGCTGGCTCGTTACCCTGAAGTCAGAACTGCCTCAGCACTGATGGACGGGACCGTCCCTGGAGACGTACCACTATGAATACCACTGGCTTCACCCTGAATCCTGCCTACAGACCGGGGAGAACAGGACGTATTTGAGGGCATTTCATGAATACCCATCCCCCAAGTAAACCTAAAACAATCAAGAAAAGTTATCATGAACAATGAGAGGATCAAGTGCCAGACTGGAAATAACTAAGGGTCAAAATGAGAGGTCAAAAGGGAAAGCAGGGACCTCTGTGGTTATTCATAGGACTGTAGGCTCACATAGGCCGGGCCCTCTCAGGGGCATGTGCACATGAGCAAGGGCTTCCCTTACTAAACCCGTGTGCCACCGCTACTGAGAAAGAGCTCGAGAGAAACCACTGCAATGAGAGGCCCGAATACCATAACTAGAGAACAGCCCTCACTCACTGCAACTAGAGAAAGCCCGTTTGCAGCAACAAAGACCCAGTGCAATCAATAAATATAAAAAATAAAAGATTTCATTTGTTCCTCTCTAAAGCTTTCTTTCTAAACTAGATCTGTGTTTCTGATCCATATCATTTTCCTTCTTTTTGATGAAATTATTGCAACATTCTTATAAGGCAGGTCTACTGGTTACAAATTGCCTGGCTTTTATTTGTCTGAGAAAGTATGTCTTCTTTCACTTCTGAAGAATACAGAATTCTATGTTCGTGGGTGTTTTTTTTCTTTCAACACTTGAAATATTTTACTCCACTTGCTTCTAACTTGCATGATTTCTGGCTAGAAGTTCAATGTAATTCCTAGGCTGGAGCCTCTAGACTTATTTTTGTCCTCTGGCTTCTTTTAAGATCTTCCCGTTATTTTTTATTTTTGTCTCTTTGGGCTGCTTTAAGAAAGTATCATAGACTGGGTGGCTTATAAACAATAGAAATCTATTTCTCACAATTCTTGAGGCTGGAAAGTCTGAATCGGATGGCTAATAGATGGATGGCTGTCTTGCCTCTGTCCTCACATGCAGGAAGTGGTAAGGAAGCTCTTGGGTCCTCTTCCAAAAGGCCACCAATACCACTCCCAAGGGCCCCACTCTTATGACCTAATCACCTTTACCCCTAGCCCTAAATACCATTACACTAGTGGTTAGATTTCAAAATATGAATTATTGGGTCTGAGGGATACAAACATTCTGTCTACAACATGTAGTCTGAATGTGATACATCTGGGTGTAGATGCTTTCCTACTTATCCTCCTTGGTGCTATCTGTGCTTCCTGGATCTGTGGTTTGGTATCTGTCATCAATTTGGAAATTTTTCACATATTGTAAGTGAAGGGAAAGTCACTCAGTCATGTCCGATTCTTTGTGATCCCCTGGACTATAGCCCGCCAGGCTTCTCTGTCGCATGGAATTCTCCAGGCAAGAATACTGGAGTGGGTTGCCATTCCCTTCTCCAGGGGATCTTCCCAACCCAGGGATCAAACCCAGGTCTTCTGCATTGCAGACAGAGTCTTTACTAACTGAGCCACTAAAATACATGTAATATAAAAATGTATTTAAGTTACCATTTCAAATATTTCTTCTGTTCTTTCTCTTTCTCTTTTGGTATTCCCACTAGGTGTATATTACCCTTCATAACTGGCTTTCCAGGGGCTTTCCACGTGGCTCAGTGGTATACAGTCTGCCTGCCAATGCAGGAGACACAAGAGATGTGGGTTTGATCCCTAGATTGGGAAGATTCCCTGGAATAGGAAATGGCAACTCACTCCAGTATTCTTGCCTAGAAAATTCCATGGACAGAGGAGCCTGGTGGGCTACAGTCCAGGGGGTCACAAAGAGTTGGACACGACTGAGCAACTAGGCATGCACACACCCTTTTTAATTATTCTGCAGATCTTGAACACTATTCAGTTTTTGTAATCCTTTCCCCCCTTGGCATTTCAGTTTTGATATTTCTACTAACATATTTTCAAGCTCTCAGTTCCTTTCTTCACTCATCCCATTCACTGATTAAGCCATTAAAGGCATTCTTCATTTCTGCAACCATGTCTTTGATTTCCAGCATTTCCTTTTAATTCTGTCCTGGAGTTTGTATCTCTCCGCTTCCATTACTCATCTCTTCTTGCACGTTGTCCACTTTTAGAGCCGTTAGCATATTCTTTTAAATTCCTGATCATTTCAAAATCTTTGCCATATCTGAATCTGCTTTTGATGCTTGTTCTGTCTCTTCAAACTGCAGGTTTTTTGTTTTTTTCGCCTTTTAGGATGCCTTGTGATTTTTTTGTTGTTGTTGTTGTTGAGACTGATTTACATGATATGCCAGATAAAAGAAACTGAAATAAATAGACTGTTAGTATAAGACTTGATGTTCGTCTGGCTAGTAGCTAGCCAGTGTTTATGACTGCTGTGTTTATGGTTTGCTGAAGCCATAGATGAAGGCATCAGATTCTAAAACTTGCTCGGATGCCTCTGTTTTTGACTTCCCTATTGTGTCTGGGTATCCCTAGAGATTTCGCGGACAAGGTCTCAGATGTGCAGCTCTTTTGGATGCTTCCCATTACTATACAAAAGCCCAGCTGATGTTGTGATGAGGTGCTGGGGAGAAGTGTTCTACGGATCTGTCATAAGGTCCCAGCCCTAACCTTAAAAAGAATCCAGTAATCAGTGAGATGGAGCTGTAATTTAAAAAAAAAAAAATCATGAAGCTAACTAAACAATAAAAATGCAACCATAACAAACAATCAACTAATGAACTTCAAGGGCAGCACAGAAAGTACAAGGCTAGTCCTGGGGGTGGTGGGTCTGTGTCCTGCTCACGGAGATGTTCTCCACACTCCTGGCATCCCGGCCTGCCTTGCCCAGATTTAGCTGAGGGTGCATGAAACCACACGCGACCACATGCAACCTCCATGCAACCACAGGAGCTTCGGGAGGCACACGGGTGCATGCTGAGCGGTCAGAGAGGAAGGCCCTTCCTGCTGAGGTCAACTGGGGCAGAGGATGAAAACTGCCCACTTTCTGACACACAGCAGGCTCTTCCAGTGGCTGCTTGGGGCACATTTACACAGGCTGACTCTTGCCAACAGAGAAGGAGAAGACAAAGGTGGGAAGATGTAAATATCAAAGACCAGCTGAAAAAAGGGAAAACAATGCAACTTTTGGGGAAGATCAATTGAGAGGAAATTCTTAATAGCTAAATTGTTGTGCAAGATAAAACAGGAGCTAGGAGTTAATAATAGGCCACAGGTTTTTTCTTCCATCTGTACTGAAGTTTATCTTATAAATAAATGTCCCTTATTATTCTTTGGCAGCAGTTTTTGGGTGACTCAGACAGTCTTTCAAAACTGGACAAAAGGAATAATATAGATCCCTTCTATCCAAGGAATTCTCTAATTAGGAGTGGCAATGAACTAGAGAAGAAATCTGATTTTGATGTAACATCTGCAAATGACAGCTGCCTTTTTCACAAAGTTCCCAATGTCATTCCTCTACCTAAAAACCTCCCAACAACAATAATAGTAATAAATTACCAAACCAGAACATATTGCAGTTATCCATTTAATAACATATTTAGTGAATTCTAGTTGTCCAATGTCTTTAATTATCTCTTCAAAACAAATGATCCTTTACATGTTCAAAAATAAGCAACTCACCTTCCTTGGGAATGTCCCCAAAGTATTTGAAAATGTATGACTTAATCTCAAAAAGGACATTTGGCTGGGGTTGAGATAAATGTTTAAGAAATATTTGAAATATTCAAACTGCACATTTGAAACAAGAAGAAATTTACACAACTACGTTGTAGTCAAACACATCCCCTTTATAATAAAGTCACCCTAGGAAAAGATTTCCTTCCAAAAACGGGTGCCAGCACTGGCTACTCAGGATCTCACATGTGCAAATGCTCCTGTGGCTTCTGGTGCATGGGCCCTAACCAGCATCCCGAGTACATAACTTGCTCCCAGTGAAGGTCCTGGGTTAGCTGTCTTCCTGGAGACACACATACACACACACACATACACACATACACACACACTCACAATAGCTGCTGAGCCTGCAGGAGAGCCACAAACTACAACTGTAGCCTCAGGGCAACTTAGGGAAAGGATGGGCATCTAAGATCAGGAAGCTCCAACAAGGGCCTCTCCTCTTAAAGGGGTGCTTAAGAGTCCATGGAAGATGGATGCTCCCCAACCTCAGTGTTACAACTGAGGAAGCCAAAGTCCAGAGATGTTGAGGGACTGCCCAGGACACCCTTGCTGCGAAGCACAAGGACTGGAACTTTGGGGTCCCAGCTCCTATCCTGTTACCCACTCCTGCCTTGCTTTTCAGAAACGATCGAATCATCATGTTTTCGTCCCAAGCCCGTATCTACCAGGGTCAAGTAAGGAGACCCTGGAGGACGCCAATGTGGTTTTCACCTACAAAATGGACAATCTGCTTGGGGTGACAAAAAGGACCCTTCCTCAAAGCTTCCTCTTGTCCTAAACTGCTCCTGGTCAAGGCTCCTGGTCATCTGCCCTTTGGTCAGAGAGGCACAAGCCAATCACTAAGGTCCCTGGAGAGAAACATAGCAAAAATGCTAAAACGTACCTTCACAAATTCATACAAGCAAATGAGCACCCATATTGTTCTGAGTTCCCATGTTGTTTCCAGTTACTGGAAGAAACAAAGTAACCTGGGTACCCCCCTGCTGCATGGAGGTTTTGTGAATCACTTTCCTGCAGGACAAATTGGGTGTTTTAACAAACCCTGTAAATCTCACGTTCTGCCCAGGGCGTAAGTCTTCCCTGACCAGCAACTTAGGAAAAAAACCCAAAACACCACAAGTCTGGCAATAGCATATTTCTTTGCTGTGACTAAAGAGGCGATGTCCACAGTATGGAAAAACCTGAGTGAACTATTTGGCCAACCCAATATGTTGCTAAGCACATTGATTTTTTGGTAAATTTATATGTTTCAAGTTGGATGAAAAGCTCAAGAAGGGAGTAGACCTTCTCAGATCCCTGCCTCCCGTGAGCACAGCTACGCTCCTACAACCTACTGTTTTGTAGAGGCTGTATTATGAAGGCAAGGCGGGTTCTGCCAGGCACATAATTTGTATATTTAAGGGAGGTGTATGGATGAAAAAGCGAAATATGTTCAATTTCAAAGGCCTTGGAAGCAGCGCTGTCTGTGAGCTTGTATTACAAACAGCCCCGCGTTATTACACAGGCTACTAATGAGGCCCAGTGAATGAAAGTACAATTTGAATATGCATGACTCTGTCCAGTGAGCAGGACTTTTGTGTACTGATGAGATTTTTTTTTTTTTCTTTTTTCTTTTTCCCTCCTAAAAAAAACAAAAAGGATTAAAATTATTCTTAGGGAAGTATGGCTACCCGGAGGCCAGTATAGCGTACTCAGAACACAGTCACACCAAGTTCGGATGAAAGATACAAGTCCTCCACAGATGCTCCGATGTGGTCATTGTGGAAAGTTGTACACGTCCCTGTCCTTCAGAGAAGGATCGTTCTTAACTTTGAGCAGCTGCGTCATGACAATTTCTTAGCAAAAATATTGATTTTGTGTGGCAATCCCTAAAAGTGGGGAAGGTTAAATAAACCTTTCGAGCACAAAGCCTCCCCTTCCGTGGTAAGGCATGCTGGTTAAAAGACTGAGGAATGGGTAAATTATTGCACCAAATGGCTGAGAATTAATCTCTGCTGACTAGCTGTAATCTAACGAGGCGTCTGTGTCCCCGGGAGCCCGCAGAGCGTCCCTGGCGGTATGTGTAGTGTGTCGGGCCTGCCTGACACCCTTTGTCCCCGCTCCCAGGCGGCCTTTCCCCTCATTGTCCGTAATATCCTCATGCATCTGGGACACGTGGAATGCATTCATACTAACAGACTTACCATTGTTTTCTCTCAGAAGCTTTGTTGAGCAAAGACTGCATCGTGGTTACTGATAATTATATTGCTTAATTAATCAAGACAAAAAAAATTTGCAAATCATTGCCCGGTTGCCAAGCAGGGAGATAAAAAATGACAACAATACAAGCTGAAGCAATATAACAAAAGTAACAGCTATCTGATCAGAAATTCTTATATAATGAAGCTATTAATGCTAAATCGGTTAATGTTAACATTGCTCCAGGTGTCTCTACTTAGATGCAAACAAAAAGGCTAATATTATGGATATAAAAGGCCAAATGTTGCCATGGATTCTGTAACCTGATAGAGAGGACAGCCTTTTCATTTGATTAGGGAATGCAATTTAAATACCAGGGACCGAAGCCAAACAAACAGACTTTCCCTCCACAAGCCTCTCGCATTCACCCTGAGGTCAGTGGTTGGCGAACAAAAGGTCAGCCACACTTGCCCTGGAAATGTCTGGATTAATTTTATTACATTGTAATGGTCTGTCCTTTAAATGTGGGGATAGCACTAAATTTCCAGTTGTCCATTATTCTCTTCTTTCCTTTAGGCCTTTTGAACTGAAATATTAAGAAAGCGATTTGCTCGATTCATCTTGTCAGAATTTATGGCCAAATATATAAAACTTACATATTTTTAAAAAGAAATTTTAAAAAGTATGATAATATTTGTTTTCATACACTATCATACCTTTTAAAAATCACTTTGATACTATAAAGTGAACTGAAATACCTTTTATATTCTTAATTTGCTATAAAAATAAAGGTGACATTTTTAAGACATTAAATGACATTTTAGAGGGCCATGTTGAAAATGAACTAATAGAGCCAGTTAATCCATACTAAATATTAAAGAAACACATTTGCCAGTTTGGAAAGCCACAGGATACTAAATTTATCAGTTGTCTAATATTAAAATTTGCAGTTTAATTTTTTAAATTACTGTCCTTCTTGGACACACACAAATGTTATTAGTGGTAAGAACCATTTTCTTATACAAAATTGAACACTTCACACACACAGAGACTTGGACCAAAGATCACACAAATATTTAATATGAAAAACTTTGGCATCTTCGCTCCTTGAAAAGAAAAGAGAGTTCCCTTTATGTCAGGCTCCTCACCAGCCAGAGTGGGGACTTTTCTGAGTTTAGGAGTTGTCCCGCAGTCATTATTTATTCTATTTTCATGGTAGTAACTATAACAAAAAACAACAATAGCAATAATAATAAAAGCTATTATCATCATTATCAACCCTTAAATAGCTTTTTCCTCTGGACCAGGCACTGATTTAAACACCTTTCATTTCTTAGCTCATTTAATCTTCACAACTTGAACACTTTTAGGTTATAAATCCCAGGAAAGTTTTGCCTATTATTTTTAAAGCTGAAAAAGAGTATATTTAGAAGGGTAACTTTTAGCTCCTGCAGGAGGACAATTTGGAACAGAAATGAAGGTTGTATTTAGTATGAAGCCGAGGCACGTGTCATTTTCTTGAGAAGGAGAGATAATACACTAAAGGTTTACTGAAAAGACTAAGAAGCCCATCTTGGATTATTAATTCCAAAACAAAATCAAGCCACCATACAAAGCGCTTGTTAAATCACCACTAAAGGCAGGACAAGGGCGGAAATGGAAGCCAATCTAGGTCCTGCGCTCACGACGCCGAATGGTTCTGGCCGTTCCCATGATGGATACGCAGCTGAACCGACTGGGTGGGAAGATGCATCCATCTTTAGAGCCCCAACATAGACCGAACCTCGGGGGGGCCCAGCTCTTTAGGACTTCTCCAAGATCCTTCAGGACTGACCCCCGTTAGCAGCAGCAGAGGCAAGGCTGGATCCTCTACCCACAGTCACCCATAAAATGCTGCATGTGACATGGGGCTCATTCAGATCTTATTATTATTCATCAAGATGCCCCAGACTTTCAATCCTTTCTTTATATTATAAAATCTTAAACATGAAAAACATTTAAAAAACCATACATGTCTTTACAATATAATTTTCAAAGAATCTCAGCAATAAAATACAGAATTCTGTGCTCCTGATGAAAGAGTGTTTGAGAAACCCCAATTCATATTTAATTCCTATACAGCACGTGTAATTCATATACGTGTCAAGTGGCCCCATTAACATATCGATTAACACTGTTTTTCAGTAACAGGGAACCATCATGCACATCACTTTACAAGCCACATGAAGAGTGCAGTGGAAACATACCTCAGGTTTCTTGGTTATCGCGATAAAGAACATGTGATTCTTCATGGGGTAGATGATGATTGAAACGTCTCCGAAGGCGGTGGGGATGATCCCGCTGCGGTAGTCCCTGGAGTGCTCAGACCAGACGATGTGGACTTCGTCATTCCCCAAGTGACGGAGCTGCAACGGCAAATTGGCTCCTTATTAATCAGAGTGATCACAGCACTTTATGAAGGGTCGTGGCTTACAAATTGAATTATTATACTTGGAGGCAAAAATAATTCACCACCGAAAAAGGCTACAACACTGATGCCTTTTATGAGGATTTTTAAAAAAGCACAAGTGCACAGGGGAAATAAAAAAAAAAAAACCACACAGCTCGCCTTCCATAAAACACACTGGAACCAAGAGAGGCATGTAAGCATTGCAGGTACATGTGGCTGGATGGGGACAGGACCTTTTCCAGGATTTGTTAAAAATTTAATTTTATTCCTGCAGCAAAGCCTGATGCTTTATGTGGCTGAGTGTGTTTCTACACAATGGACAGTATGAGTCTTTTATTCCATATTACAATAGAGCTTCATAAAGCTCTTAATTTGATGATGATTAAGAAAAAAAGATGCATATAAGAGAACAGAAGCCATTATAACACAATCGTTACCAAATGTACAAAAACCAAATTTAGGACAAACCTTTAAGAAAAAGTATATATAATTTTACCTTTGTCTAAGAAACTAGGGTTACTTAAATTTAATAAGAAACTAATACGAAGCAGTAGCACCGAGCATTGAAAGATTGCCTTACTGCAGAGAAGTCTGCTCACACATACATTTTGTTCTATCTTTCCACTAACTCTCTGAGATCACGTTTATGTAGTCTAATAAGGAGGTGAGGGGGCTCAGGAAGGCGAGCCTCCCCCACCACAGGTGCAGAAGCAGCGTGGAAGCTGGGTGGGGGCTTCCGATCCACGCACCTCCACTGCCCACGGCCATCTAGGCTGCACCCCAGGGCAACAACTCTGTGACAGCGCAACTCCCCAGCCCTCCCATTTATACATAAGAGGCCATGCGGTCCAAAGTCGACGGGTCAGAGACTCCTGCCCTTTCTGGGGAGGGCTTCCGGTACCTCCAAGGAAGGGACCCTCTGAGCGTCCGTGAGGGCACAGCTCGATCCGATGCAAGAATACCCTCCCCGGAGATCCTGTGCAGCGACTGTGCATCTGGGGCTGGAGAAGTGCAGGTGAGCTCCTGGGGGCAGGCCTGGCTGTTTAGTCAAGCAAACTCGATTATAAAAGCTAAAATGCTGGCTGAAATTGAAGTCCTAAACCCACAGGGGCTGGCTGGTGAGGCCCCCAGGTGCCTACTGAGAATGCGAATCCTCGCCCCCGTACGCCTGCCTATGCCCGTGACAAAGCCTGCCTTGCTTGTGAACTTATTTAACAGGTGAGCCCCGAGAAGAACTAAATTCAGAGGCTCTTAATAAAATAGAGATGTCGGGTCAAAGCAAGCACTTTGTCTTACAGTATAAAAAAGGATGTTTTCAAATACCGTGTATTTAAAACATGTTAATATAAATGCAATTTCTTTATAGACTCTCTGACCACAAGGGGAAAACCCGAGGTCACCCCAGTAGGCCTCCCTTATCTTCACGAGGTCATAAGGGAGACTGGTTTCCTGCAATGCCTGCTTCTTCCTCCCTCTGTCACACCTCTGGGGACCACTATACCTTTGTACCTACAGTGAGGTGAGGTTCCAGCTCGGGTGGCCCCCACGTGAGGCACTTGATTCAGCTGCATCTGAACCTGGGCTCTGGGACACACACTTTACTGTGGGTGTTGAACACGAGGTGTGATGGGTGTGGAAAAATTCAATGACATCCACAACTTGCTAAATGTAAAATAAGTTTTTCCTTCCCTTCTCTTACATATAAAGACTAGAAGGGTAGCAGGCAAAAGTTGAGACTGATCCCTTGCATAAATAGTTTTTTAAAAAGACCCTGGGTTTTCATAGTAACACTAGGCATCTCTCTACTTCTAGATATCCATTTTCCTTCCTTTTTTCCTTTCAATAAAACATGCAAGAAGTTTATGACGCACTCCTAAAATTCAGTCTTTTGGAGTCAAAATATAGCAGTGGCTCCCCAGCAGCACAATGAAGGCATGTTTTTGAGGGAAATCAGAGTGGTTTCAGATGGAAACTTCGGGAGGAATTTAGAGCAGAAGGTAACGGGGGCAGGGGCTGCCCAGGGGCACACATCTACCCTGCTCACCCCATAGAGAGAGACAACTTTCTGGGTAGTTTTGTGCCCCCTCACTGCAGGGCTGGCACACGCTTCTGAATGGGACCAACACACCCCACTGAACAGCCTTCCTGCATGGCGGTCCCACCAAAGGTCGGCACCCCAGAACCTGGGATAGCTCCCTGTCCAGACTCGTGAGTCACAAGGCATCAGCTCTGAGGCGACACAGTGAGGATTGAAATTTTTGCAGTTAACCTCCCTTTTCTAAATTAGGTAACTTGATCACATAACCCACAGAAGTCTCCTGGAACTTCCCTGACAGTCCAGTGGTGAAGCCACCCCCTTTCCAGTGCAGGAGGTGCAGGTTCGATCCCTGCTTGGGAAACTGAGATCCCACATACCCCATGGCCAAAAAAAAACACACACAAACAAACAAAAAACAGATGCAATATTGTAACAAATAAAGACTTTAAAAATGGTCCACATCAAAAAAAAAAAAAAAAAGAATTTTCTCCCAATTCTGTTTACAACTGTATTCTCAGGACGGACCAAGAAGGATAAGATCACAGGACCAGGTCCACGCTTCTGGCGTGATAACACTCCGAGTGGTCATGACTCAAGGTTCACCGTCTGAAAGCTGCCTTCATTGTCACTTGCCTCAGACCTCCGCACAAGTCACAGGTTAATTATCCAATGCACAGAATTCAGAGCTGAGGCCATGGAACCAGTTGCAAATACATGGGGTGTGAAGAGCAAGGATGCACCCTCTTCCGTCCATGATGGGAACATGAAGGAAGGAAGACCATGTAAGAGTCACCCAGTCAGATTGTCAACCACGTCAGAACATCCAGGAGTACTCCGGAAGCTTCAAAGTGTCGCTCCGTCTAAAGGGGGTTCCGTTACAGAGATGTCACTATGTGAGTTTTGGAGAATTCCAATGACGGGCCCTCCAGGGAGAAACTCGAGCCCACGAGTCAAGTTGATGGGAGTGGCGTGTCGTCTGCACGAGCCACCCTTCACGCCAGCTACTGCTTCAACTGCACAAGAGGCTTGACAAACGCTCGGGGCTTGAGCCTTCAGAAATCAGTGCCTGTCCTGCCACTTCTCACCCTGACAGGGCTGTGCAGACCCTCTGCCGGGGCCCCTCTGCCCGCCGCTGCCAGGCGGCGCCCACTGCTGACACTGGCCCTGGTACACACCTAATGGGCTGACCTCCTTTCCCGACTAATTGCATTACGTCGCCAGCTGGCTCCAGAAGGAGTCGTCTGTTTGATTGAAGAATTCCTGCTCCTCAGTGGGCCCGGCTGCTACTTTTACTAAGTAACAGGCAGCCCTGACATCCCCATTGTTCGGCCGACAGTGTGCCCATCCTAAAATCTAAGTTTTATTTGTAAATTAACCAGGAAACTTCCTGCCAGAGCAGTGCTGCCTGGAGACTGATAATGTGGGCCTTTCATCCCCTCCACTCGTCCTGTATCACTGCCAATTTGTTTTTTATGCGCTGGCCAGCCTCGGGCTATAAAAGCCTTGTAAGACATAAGTGCAATTATAGTCCTGGAGTCAAATGAATTGGACAAATCCAATAGCACAGCTCTGTCCCCACTCTGCAAACCCCTACAGCAGTTAGATTAGCTGTGAAAAATCTAATCGGGCTGGAGCTAACGAATTTCTGCGGTGAAGGATCAAGAGTTCAGTATGGGGTTGCCACCAGATTGCAGGGTTGAAAAAGTGGCCCCGTGACGGGGGCAGAGGAGAGCATGAATCACTTTAGAATTCTGCAGCTCATTTTTAAGCTGTTAGGGACAATTCAGTCGGAATGAGACGAGGAACTGTGGGGCCGCTGTTCTTGTGACTGATTTCTGGTTGAGCTGTGAGACGTCCTGATAGAGAGAGTTTGTCACTAACGATGCTAAATCTTGGAGCAGCAAAAGGGATCAGCTGCGTTTGCCTGATTACAGTAGGGAACCTTAGAGCCCAGCCAAGCCTCAGAATAGGATTTATAACAGGGTGTTTTTATCAAGAAAATACTGTTTTTTCTCAAAAAAAAAAAAAAAAAAGACAATCCTACTTAGGAAATAATTCTTTGAAAAGTTTAAAATATAAAGCAATCTTGGAACAAAAGAGTTTTCAGTCATAAAAATGAAAATCATAGACTATGGTGACGCATTTGCAGAGTAGCAGCAATTTACATGGTAATGAAAAAATGATGTGTGGGTCTTGCCTGAGGCTTCCCAGGTGGCTCAACGGTAAAGAATCTGCCTGCCAAGCAGGGGATGTGGGTTCGATCCCTGGGTCAGGAAGATCCCCCGGAGGAGGGCATGGCAACCCATTCCAGTATTCCTGCCTGGAGAATCCCAGGGACAGAGGAGCCTGGTGGGCTACAGTCCATGGGGGACCAGACTTAGCGGCTGAACATGCCTGAGAATCTTGCCTAGGGTCTGGGTAATCTGAGATCATGTCTCTGTGGGCAGGGCCCCCTCCACTAAGAATACCACCACCACCAAAACCTAAGACATGGAGGCAGCTCCCCAGGCCCTGAGGAGCCAGCATGTGGCCACTGAGGGAAAGTCAGTCATGCTCTGCACATCCGAGACCCCTAGTCATTGTGGGAGGAGTCTGATCATGCCCTAACCTGACCACTGAGGTCCCACGAACACAGCCACCTACTGTGTCTGTGGTCCGGATGGCCATGGCTGCAGTGATGAAAGAGCAAAACCACAAAGAAGAGAAATGAGGCAGGTACAAGGAAGCCTGCAGGCCAGTATCAATCGCCCACCTAACGGGCCAGGAGGAAGAGTCTATCCAACCAGCAGGCAAGGATGAGGGCTGCTGGGTACCAGATCGGTGCTCAGCAATTTTGCAGGCGTTGTCCACCCACTGCCCAGCAACCCTGGGACATGAACTGTGTTTTTAATCCCATGTAATAGATGGGAAAACGGAGGGAACTGGCTGACGAAGGAACTGGCTACTCACTTGAACCCTGGCTATAGACACTCCCCTGCCACCTAACACAGCACCAAACTGCCAGACTTAGCATCAGAATAGTCTGCTTTCCACCCTCCAGGGGCTGCCTCAGTTCCTGGGATCCTTGTTGGAAGAGAGGGCTGTCAAAAGGGGGTTCTGGACTCAGCCCCTGGCACCAGCATGTGAGGCCCAATTGTTCTAATCTGGAAACACAGACATGGGTCAGATTTCCAGGCTTCCTCCCCAGAGTAAAATGTCCTCTTCTCTTAGGGGCCCCCTCACTTCCTGCTGGTCAGCTGAGGTGTTCAGCCTGCAGGTTAGAACGCACACGGGGCCCTGGAATGCTGACTCCCAGGTGGAGGATGGAGGTCTCCTCTGAACTCGAGAGAAAACTGCCCGCAGGCCCCGAGCTGATGGAGAACAGGAGGTGGGGCCATGGGCAACAGGCCACGTGCACTAGCCGTTTTGCAAATGGTCTGCCAAGCGACCCTCTCTGGCAGCCCTGGGGGGCGCCAGGCTTCTCCAACCCCAGCCATAGAGGGTCCTTACGTCAGATGACCTTGGCCAGCCTGGGAGGTCAACAGCGTAACTTTCTCTCAGTTAACAGTCACAGGAGAGAAGATCCAAAGCTAACAACATCGAAGATGCTTCCTTCATCTTCATCTCAGGATTTAAGACTTATACGACTGACCAATTTTCCTGTTATCTTTATCTAGTTTGTGCCAAGCAGGATATTTCAGATTAATGACAACGATAGCTTGAGGAGAGTGACCCCAGAGGAAGCCAATCTCCATGTGTGTGACACATCATGGACTTTGCTCTGTCCCAGGACAGCCAAGCATGGTCCCCCAGGAGGCTCCTTACTTTTTTGGTGAGCGAGTCGTCTGAGTCTGACGGCATCCGAGTTGAGACGTGGAAGATGACTTCCACGGTCGAGGTAGCGTAGTAGGGGGCGGTCTGGCCCGTGCTGCCATTGCGCTGAAGCCCGCCCATGAACCCGCAGTGGGTTGACAGGTCCACCTGATGCAGGACACAGGGGAAAAGAGTGAGGACCAAACAGGAGCTATTCTTATTCACTAAGCGGGAATGTGTTTGTTTATTATTTTTTTTAATCTAAGTATTTTCATTTTTATAACTTTCTGCTTATAAACAATTTTAATACAAAGTGAGATGAAATTAAATATTAAATAAACAGTAACTCAATAGTCTGTAATGACCTATATGGGAAAAGAATCTAAAAAGAGTGGCTATGTGTATGTGCGTGCATGCATGCTAAGTTACTTCAGTCATGTCCAACCCTTTGCGACCCCATGGACTGTAGCCCTCCAGACTCCTCTGTCCATGGGATTCTCCAGGCAATAATACTGGAGTGGGTTGCCATGTCCTTCTCCAGGAGATCTTCCCAACCCAGGGATCGAAGCCGCGTCTCTTAAGTCTCCTGCACTGGCAAGCGGGTTCTTTACAACTAGCGGCACCTGAGAAGCCACTAATTCACTGTGCTGTACATCTGAAGCTAACACAACATTATAAATGAAGTATACGCCAATAAGATTTTTTTTAAAAGATAAAAAAATTAACAATGAAAGGGCTCCAAAATCGTACCTACTTAAAAAAAACACTAGCAAAGGTTTGATGCATATTTCTTCAACATTATTCCCCCCGACACATAAATATGTCGGGGGGAATGTATGTAGAGACATGCACAGAGCTCCCTTGTTGATGGATCTGTGGCATTTCTGCTTTCTCCAACAGTCCTGGTGTGGTCAAACCAGAAGGAGCATTCAAAGCAGTCTTTCAGGTCAAAGGGTACAAATGTTCCCAAATTTAATAGCCACTCCTAAACTGCCTTTCAAAAGGGTTCTTCCAATTTATACAGCTGCCCAAAGTCTCTGACTCATAATTCTTTTTCAGGCTAAGGTAAGAATGTTCTCTTCTTAGTCAGTACTTAAGATTATCTTTCAGTATTTTGTTTTTACTTTTCATAAACTGCTATTCCTTCAGTAAAGCACCTGTGGTAACATAACTGGAAAAAAAAAAAAAAGAAACAAAAGAATTTCTTCTGTGCCAAAGATAATCAATATATGCATTGAATTAATCTTCTAGTCTTTTCTTAAAATGCTAGTTAAGAAATGCATAGTTTAGAAATGTGAGTTAAATACTACATATACTCCATGACAAATAAGAAATCATTTTATTAGTAAGACGAACACTTTACTGAAAGTGTAATAACTATTTCAGACTAAAATCTTCTTGATGACAAAGTACATGGTCTTGACCTTGATGTGCTCTTGTCCTATCTTCATCTCCTTATTGGTCCCTTTGCTAAATGCTCAGCTCTAAGAGGTCAATCTCACTTAGGCACCCAGAGAGCTACCCACAGCACAGATGATCAAGAAACCAAAACAAAAGTAATGAAAAGTAAGAAAATTATTTCGTATATGCTAATTTGTATTTTAACTATTCTGGATTCTTTTAGAATATGTTTTGGAGACATATATATGTGTGTGCGTGTGTGTGTATAAATGTATGGATATCTTTCTGTCAGAATATCATTTAGCCAAGAAGAAACAAAATTTTTAAATATCAACCACCCTGGGCCCTACCTGAAGAAAACAAATTGATAGCAAAACCATCACATCTACTGTCAAGTCAACTTTTGACTTCATCCAACTCTTCATTTTTCACCCCTGAGTCATTGATTTCTTCTCCAATTTCCATACGGGGACCAAAGTCACTGCTTCCCTGCTCCTGTCTGTCTTCTCTTACTACACGCTGTCTACAGTTGGGAGAGCCAATCTGACTACTCAGTTCACATACAAAGCAAATGAAATAATATTAAAAGGAAAGTTAAGGGGGAACAAAAGTTTATGTATAAAGTATGAAAAAAAAACTAACATAAGAGGTCAAATTCTACACACCCTTCAACTCCAGAACTCTATCCAAGCTACATATGAATGTAAAAACATATACCATCAACATCTAGCTTACATACATCCTTAGATAATGCTGATGGGCAAACACCTCCTAGATGAAATGAATTACCTCCCATCCAAGTCCAGCAACAAAGTCTTCATATGCTTGGCTTCCCCTTTCATTGGAAAGGATTGAACACTTGTCTTCTTGACCTTCGGCAATGTAAAACACTGCGATTTTGTGCGTTTCGCGGCTGTGAATTTTTAGGTTGCAAGGAGTTAGAATTCTCAGGTATAAAGTTTGGTTATATTGCTGCCACATATACATCTGTTATACAGCTGACGTTTACCAAGAACTTACAAAGGATCAGGCACTGTTCCAAGAAGCCTCAGCACACGATCTCGTCTATCCTTGCAGGCGGCCTAAGAAGACAGGTCTTGTCACCACCTCCTTGTAGAGACAATTCAAAGGAGGCACAGCCCGTGACACCACAAATGGGAGGTCAGGAGCTGAGGCAGGGCAGTCTGGCTCCTGAGACCACCTCTTAGAAGTGTGATGTGTGAACAGCAAGTAAGAGCACACAGTTTGACAAACTCTCTCTAGCTTTGGTTAAGGAAAAAAAAAAAAAAACCAAGCTTTTCAGATAGGTATCAGTGGTGGACAGATCCACATGACCGTGCATATTTCACTTCCCACACCTTTAGGTAAGGAAGCTGGGGAGCTCCCTAATTGGGACTGTAACACAGGCCAAGACTACTTGAGAAATGAAAACTGCTTCTTCAAAGCAGGACACATTTAGGTACCATCTTTGTGAAGGGCTGTACCCATCCTGGGTTCTGACTGATCTGAGGGTGCCTGGGAGGTTGGACAGCTGTCCAATGAAACTTCTTCGGAAGTATAAACTGTTTGTCCACTTTCTCCATGATGGATTTGGAACACTTTGCTGTTGAATCAGGCAAATGCAACACACACTCTGAAGAAAGGAGTTCTGGGTCAACTTTTGTGCATCTAATACGGTCTTTGGCATGCAGAATTTGCTCATCTAAATCTCTGTTGAATTGACCCGAGAAACAATGATATATTGGAGTATGTCGATAGCCATTTCTATTAATATAAATTATACACTGGAGTACAGTGTCAAGGTCACTAGATCTACGACAAGTGATGTGGGCACAGTTTAGAGGTGATGACATCACTCTCGCTGGAATAGAGCTTTAACCAAGAACCACAGCTCCATCACCCAAGACGTGGATTCCAGTCTCTATGTTTTAGATTTTGGATAACCATTTCCAGAGCAGTTCCACTTTTCTCCTGATTTCTACCATATACTCTGGAAAAATCTATTGGAAAAACTACTGAGCATTTAAACAACATGGAAATGTTTCTGCTGCCTAATCATTTCATACCTCAAAATTATAATCTGATTAGACTCGACAGTGATAGAATCTGGGCTCTGTAGTTTAACACATTCTTCAATATCTCCTTCTGTGTGTGTGCTAAGTCACTTCAGTCATGTCTGACTTTTTGTGACCCATCAGACTCTGGTGGACTGTAGCCCATCAGGCTCCTCTGTCCATGGGATTCTCCAGGCAAGAATACCAGAGTGGGTTGCCATGCCCTCCTCCAAGGGATCTTCCTGACCCAGGGATTTGTCTTGATAGCTTACTCCTCCTGCTTCCCCCATAGTTTACATTTAATGACCATACTTAGAGGAAAAATTGGAAAATACAGAAAGGAAAGAGAAGAATTTTTTAAAACCCACTCGCGTTCTTTGCCTATATGTTGAAATCACAATGGTTACTATCTCAGGATGCGTTTTTGCCTACAAAATGAGACAATCAGTTTGTGTTTTGCCACTGTTTTTTTCACTTAAAATATTTGTGAACACTTTAAAAAAACTGTGTAAAATATGCTTAACATAAAAATCATCATCTACACCATCTTGGAGTGAGAACACTTTTACACCATATGCTTGTGTAACAAAGTTATTAATGATGATTGTGGAATATTCCATTCCATTATGTTACTATTCCATATCCCAAATCCTTGCTACTGGACATCTGGGTCACATCCATTTGAAAGGTGTTTTCACATCATCTTTGACAGTCCTTAAAGTAAATTCATAGATGTGGAACTATGATCACTGCCTACTTTTAAGGCTTTTGAGGTGAACTGTCGTGCTGCCAGCGGGGGAGGTGGGTGTCCTGAAGATCCTGAGGAGCCTTGCTCTGTCATGTTCGTGGGGGTGCTGCTCTCCAGAGAATGGATGTCGGGGGTGGGGAGGGGATTCTGTGCTGATGGATGCTAGTGGGCGGTACTCCAGCAGAGACCTTGGAAAGCTTGTCCTCAAGCACATGGGGCCCAAAATTGTGACATCATTTCCTCCTGAACTACAGGCAGGGTTGGCCAGCAGTCTGGACTCAGACAAGTTGATTCTAAGATCTGTAATCATGTAGGGGCTTGGACGGTAAGGGAGGTCATAAGCCGCGAACTAAAAGACAGTCTCTTTCAACAGATGGGGAGCAAAGGAGAGTCGGTCCATTTCTCTGCAGCTCCATCTACATATCGATAAGTCCTCAGCATTTAATTTTTCTCTATTCTATACACTGGACGTACAAAAAACAAACTCAGGTTTATCTGAAATGTTTTTGTTTGCTCTCTTTAAAGTCCAAGCTTTTTCCTTCGTAGTTGCTTACGGGTCATGGGTCCTCATCAGCTCCTTGTGGAGCAGAGAGATGCCGGGTGACTGCATGACGGATAGAGGTGTGAGCCCAGGTGACCTTTAGCTGTAAACACTCATCAAATTTCACAGCTTCCAAAATGTTAGCACTGCAGAGAGCCTGGGAGGATGCAGACGCTGTGTCTGGCCTTATTAGAGCCAGGCTTTTGAAATGATAATTAGCAACATCAACAGCACTTCATGTCCAGGAGCAGCAGGACCAGTGCACAGAGGAGCAGGTAGTCCAAAGCACATGGACAGAAAATCAACCATTTCCTCTTCCTCACTAGAATTCAAGTTTGTTTGTTTTTTTCTTATTAGGACTAGACCAGAATAGCTTGGTTTCCTTGTGATGTCACATTAAAAAGCCAAAGAAACATGACTGTTACTTTTACTTTATCTTTTGGTGGGGAGAGGCATTAATATTAAAAGGGGGAGCTTTCTTGAATGTGTACCTATGTTCACTATACTATTTATATCTTTGCCAGCTTCACAGCATACAAACCCTAGTTGTGAGGTGGTCTCTACATTCTTGCGTCCGACTCTTTGAGACGCCAAGGACTGCAGCCCACCAGGCTCCTCTGACCATGGGATTCTCCAGGCAACAATACTGGAGTGGGCTGCCATGCCCTCCTCCAGGGGATCTTCCTGACCCAGGGATCGAATCCACATCTCATGTCTCCTGCATTGGCAGGTGGGTTCTTTACCACTAGTGCCATCTGGGAAGCCATACTTTTCCGAGGAACGGGTTAAGCAGAAACTTTGACTTGACAGCAGGGAGATAAATTGATACCAGAAATAAATAGAAACATCCTGATCGGAAGCTGAGGGACAAGATATGTTCTTATTTGCTAAGTGACTGATACACGGGATCTCAACGCTAAAAAGCCCCCCCCCAGCTTATTTCTGTTCTTTTAAAGAACCCTGAAAACATCCTTACTGTAAAATAAGTAGATATCTTATGAGATATCAAGAACAGTCCCCCAGGGAGCTATTTCCATTGTACATTATGCAATTAAAGTACATTAACACTCAACAAACTGGCCACAATCACAAGACACCAATGTCGTCACTCAATAGGAAGGAGCATGGAAGAACTCAACCTACACTGGAAAGATGAGTCTGGAACCCAAGTGACTGCTCATTTCCTACTGGATGGTGGGAGGGAGGGGGCATGAATCCCCAAGCCCCTTCAGGAAACACCCACCCCCCACCGCCCGCACCCCAGAACTTCCTTCCTCTGGAGAAAAAGCAGCACAACGACCACTGGGAAACAATGTGGGGAAGGATAGTCTGAGGAATAACAAATGCAGGTTTTTCTCTCTAAGGAGATGCCCAGTGATGCTTCTGAAGGGAATACAATAGGAACAGAAAGCTGTTTTAATTTTTAAATGAGTTTTAAAAAACTCAAGATTAAGGAAGCAGTTTATTGAAGACTTCCAAGCACCTGTTATGTGCCCACCAAGACACTGGCCCCAGGCTGAGATGTTTTTGGAAGCCCTTTGTTTCTCCAGATCAAACATGGGTCAGAGCTCATCTTCAGAACTGCTTCTAAAATCGTTCAGAAGAGAGGTCCATCTGAGATCTGACCTGCTTTAGAGAATGAGGCTCAGGGTCAGGGAGCCCCTGATTACAGCACCCGGGTCTTAACCTAGTCCATAGGATCCACACCACACTGCTGAATGATGTGGACTGGCGTCTGCCCCTCAGCGGAACCAGAGGCTCTGCAGAAACATGATGAGAACCAGCGTCCACTGGCTGAAAGGTTCTTAATCAAAGGCAGAGATTAGAGGACTTCTTCTTCATGTAGCAAACATCAAAGTTTACTCCTCAGGATAAAACTACCAAAGGTATAAACCGCCAGGTCCCTGCAGGGGTGGCACTCCTGCCACCTTATCTGGCACCCCTCCCTGCCAGCACACACAAAGACAGACAGGAACAAGGAGGTTTGATACAGTTTCACCTACCACTGTCGGGAGTCCAGATTTTTTAGCTCTCTCAACAATTTTGAATTTTTCTTCAACAGATGGAAGTTCTTCCTATAAAGAAAAAGGGATAAGAGAAAAGTCGTGTAATCACAGATCAATTTTGCCCTTTCCAATCAGTCAGTGTACAAACCTACCTATTCATTCATCCATCCATCCATCCACCTCTCCGCAACCACTCCATTCACCAAAGATTTGCAGCAGAAGCCTAGAGAAGGAACTTCATTCTGAAGATGTTCAAAGGCATCACAATTGCACTTGCCTCCCGAGACTGTCTGGGGACACTGGCTGGCTGTGGTCACTGAGTATGTGACTGATGTGTGTGCCTATCCTGTCATTACCACTGTCACCTGTCATGAGACTTTTCTCACCTCTGCAGCTCAAACCCACCCCATCTATAGTCTCCTCCACTGTTCCTCACTTCCCGATGGATTGGCTGTCCTTCCTGAGATCCTGAGTCACACTGTCTTTTATCAGAGTCATAGCAAGTCTTCCTCCCTCAGCAGAGCTAGGGAGAAATTGTGGCTTATTCGTCTCTGTAGTCCACTGGCCTCTTTCATGAAGGCAGAAGCAACAACGGGCAGAGTAGTAATTAAAACACACACCCAGAGTAAATGCTTGATACCCCTTAAAATATATAACAGATGTTTGGAATTCAATCTGTGCATCAGTAGAGCACAGTTAGTTTTGTTTTTAGTTTTAATTTAGGGTCTTCCCTGGTAGCTCAGCTGGTAAAGAATGTGCCTGCAATGCAGGAGACCCCGGTTCGATTCCTGGGTTGGGAATATCTGCTGGAGAAAGGATAGGCTACCCACTGCAGTATTCTGGCCTGGAGAATTCCATGGACTGTATAGTCGATGGGGTCGCAAAGCGTCAGACATGACTGAGTGACTTTCACTATTAGGAGAAGAAAATAAGCTGTGTGTGTGTGCTAAGTTGCTTCAGTCATATCTGACTCTTCGTGACCCTATGGCCTGTAACCCACCAGGCTCTTCTGTCCATGGGATTCTCCAGGCGAGAATACTGGAGTGGGTAGGCATGCCCTCCTCCATCTATTAACGCTGAAATAGAGAAAAATCTCCATTTCGGAGATTCTCCATTTCTGTTCTCTTTTTCCCAAATCCCAAACTGAGAAGAACAGTCGCACACACACAAAACCACAACTGAAGGTCTAGGGAGGGTTGTTACCTTCTGTCCCAAGAATTCATTCCCAAGTCATCGAGCAGCAGCCTACAGAAGTAGAAGGCTCCCCGGGGCTCCACCGGGGACGGCGGCTCCTGGCTGGCGACCCTCATGGCCACATCTGAGTCGCACCTCTGGACGTATTCGTCTTCCTGTGTGCTCTGGCGCAGCAGGACCTTGGTGATCTCCTTCTCCTGGTCCCAGTTCATGCCACAAGGGGGTGGGGAAGGCTCATTCAGACGAAGCTGGGATGGCAAAAGGCATTCAGGACTCGTGTGGCCAAGGTTTTCAAGTAATTTGTCGAGGACATCCTCTCCCTCCTCAGTCTGAGAAGGAGCCCTCTGAGGTCCAGGGGTTGGGGGATGCCAGCCCGAAATGAGGAATGAGGGGCTTCTGCCCTTGGGGGCTAAGCGGCCTTCCAGGGGTCCATAGAGCACCTTCCCGTCCCACGAGTACTTCCCTGAGATGTCCCTCACGATCACCCTCACGTCCGAGGGGGCGCCCGCCGGCGACCCGCTGGCAGGACTGGTCGCAGGCGTCTGCAGGTAGGAGATGAGGGTGCTGTCGTTGAACACAAACAGCTGCAGGCTGGGGCTCCTGAACACGTCTGGGGAGAGCTCGGCAGCGTCGGCGTGCGCGTTGTCGTGGTGCTCGCCCACCAGGCTGTGCAGCACAGCGGGGCCCCCGCAGAGCGGGAAGTGGCCCAGGTGGTTGACCAGATGCGCCATCACCATGCGCGCGGTCAGCGGGATCAGCCCCCGGCTCCTTCTCCTCCTCTCTGCTGACAGCGAGACAGGGACACAGGGTCACAGCGGAGAAGGAAGGTGAGAAGGGGCCACCACCAGACCGCAACCTGTCCCCTGCAAGGAGGAAGCTTTTTTTTTTTTTTTTTTAAAGTCGGAATTTTTTTCTTTTTTTCCACTTGTTTTCTTCTTTGGACATTCATTCTGTTTGAATTTACAAGCACAATTTAAATAGATGGCTAAAAGAACCAATTTATAGGAAGGTCTCATTCCGAAAGGGACATTTAAAAATGTGCAGGTACAGCTATAAACCAGAGACAGATCCTTTAGCACTGACGGGTCTAAGAGCTCAGGGAGGTAGACGTCTGCCCTTAGAGAGCAGGGCGGCTTGGAGGGCTGGGGACCAGGGCTGGGGAGGTGGCCTCGCTCCCTTTGTTGGGCAAAGGGAGACACCGATAAGGGGATGAATCAAACCCAAGATGGCTTACATATATTTGAAGCAATTTGCTTTAGGATTATTGTGACTATTTATGTTTTGTTGTTAGGGCATTTTAAATATTTAACAGAATCTGATATATTAATAATTCATGGAATTACTTAGAAAGCTTTCCCTGAATTTGTAGTTGATTAAATGCCCAGGAGCAACTAATTTATAAAATGTTTAAGACTTCAGATGTATAGAAGGACTTTGACAATAGCAATCAAGGGGGCTGTGTGAAATGCTTGCGATATGATGGGGAAACAGGCAAAATTCACAAGTAAGGGCTGAAACGATTACTGAGGCCTCAAAGCAGTTACAGAAATCTTAATCCACCACGTTTACAAAAGAACTGTGTGTCAATCGAAGAACAGGCCAAAATGAAAACTTTTAATTAAAAAAAAATCACTAGATATTTAAATAAACTAAGTTTTCTAATTTGGGCTTAAAGGCTTAATAAATACTTAAGAAATACTTGGTTTTTAAATTCACGACATGAAAAACCAAATATTAAAAGTTATCACTAAGTACAAATATGCTTTCATGTGCTAAACATCCTCCCCCTTAGACATTAGAAATCTAATTGACTTATTTATAAAACATCAATTCTATGAAGTAAAAATCCTAGAAATAATCAAATCCTAGCATCTAGGAAATTGTGCATGATGACTGAGATCATCCTAACCTCTTTTGAACTTCTTAATTTTGGGGGGGGGGGGGGGGTGGACAAGAAATCACCTGTATTCAACAATGCAAAATAAAATTTCATTTAAAACCCCAGGTTTCTTAGAAGCAGAGGAGGTCATCTGCATGTGTCTCTGAAGATGAAATGTTTCTTCCAGACCCTCTGATGTGTGGACAATTTCCATACAGCTGAGAAATTTAAAACACCTTGACTCATTCCCTTAGAATCACAGTGATGAATGCCTCTGCTTTTGTGTACATATTAACTTTTTCAAAAGTTACAGATGCTTTTTATTCATGCTTATCATCCCATATGAATACACACCCCATCAGAAATGTTAATGCCTCTACAGCAGAGCTGCGGCCAGCTGGGGGCTCAGGAGTTCAGAACGTAAGACACTGCATGATGATGACACGGAAGCACAGGCTTCGACACTAACAAGAAAGGTCCGACTGGAACCAGGCCCACAGCAGAAAACAACTGGAAAAGCAACCCTCTCTACTTTTACTTACATAGGTCGTACTTATAATCTGAGATAAATACGGATCTGTAATTTAATGAACATGCTTGAATTCTGCAAGGGGAAATTAACCTGGAGTCCCATTACTCATCATAAACAATGACACACCCCAAATATCTTTGGTACCAAAAAGTAAGGAAAGAGAATATTTGTGGAATAAAAACTGTTTCTCCCTGGCAGACTTCACCCGCATCAGGGCTGCCCTGAAAAATCAAGAGGAAATCTAGACCCCATTAATGAAGAAACAAGCTTGTGACTTGTGCAGGCTATGCAAAATCATATTCCATATATTTGTTTCATTTTTCTAAATTTAGAGAGGAAATATAAAAGCAGTAATTTTAGATTGTCCTTTAACTTTCTTTCTTTCTTTTTTTTTTTTTTTTCGTTTCTTTTTTTTTTTTTTTTAAATTTTTATTATTATTATTTTTTTTTTCCAGTGGGTTTTGTCATACATTGATATGAATCAGCCATGGATTTACATGTATTCCCAATCCCGATCCCCCCTCCCACCTCCCTCTCCACCCGATTCCTCTGGGTCTTCCCAGTGCACCAGGCCGGAGCACTTGTCTCGTGCATCCCACCTGGGCTGGTGATCTGTTTCACCATAGATAGCATACATGCTGTTCTTTTGAAATATCCCACCCTCACATTCTCCCACAAAGTTCAAAAGTCTGTTCTGTATTTCTGTGTCTCTTTTTCTGTTCTGCATATAGGGTTATCGTTATCACCTTTCTAAATTCCATATACATGTGTCAGTATGCTGTAATGTTCTTTATCTTTCTGGCTTACTTCACTCTGTATAAGGGGCTCCAGCTTCAGCCATCTCATTAGGACTGGTTCAAATGAATTCCTTTTAATGGCTGAGTAATATTCCATGGTGTATATGTACCACAGCTTCCTTATCCATTCATCTGCTGATGGGCATCTAGGTTGTTTCCATGTCCTGGCTATTATAAACAGTGCTGCGATGTCTTTCTTTCTTTTTTTAAAGCTCCTCCCTTCTCTTCTTTTTAAGCAATTAGGTATTAAAGATGAGAAGAGTGAGCAGGGGTTGTACTACTGATGGCTCCTCTTCAAGCTGAGCCAACAGCCACTTGGGCTATAGGTGGCTGGATCTCTCACTTCTAACTCTGAAAGTAGTCATTACATCAAATGTAGGTAATGGTCTATGAAAGAATCATTTTAAAATGATAGACAAAAATATAACATTGCTTATCAGAAACATTATCTGGCTAGAAACAGTTTGGTTATAAATGATGAATTAATGACACTGAATGGATCTTTGTCCATTTCCCTCACTCTGCCCTCACTCTTTTTTCTTGGAGGATGTTTTTACCTTCAAGGTTCGTTCTCAGCCCTAGGTTTTTAACTTGCAAGGTCCATAAAATTATCATGGATGATCTAATGCTCTATATCCACATTTTTTTTAACTTTTACTTTTTGAGACAACTGAAGATTCACCATCACTTGTAAGAAATAACACAGAGAAATTTCAAACATCCTTCACCCGAATGGTAAACATCTTGAGCGGCAACAGGACAATATCAGCATGGTCATCACCAAGACTGTGCATCACTGTTCAGAGTTCACTAGTTTCACAGGCACTCAATTGCGTGTGTGTGTGTGTAGGTGTTTGTGTGTGTGTGTGTGTGTGTATGCGATTCTATGCAATATTATCACACATACAGATGACACCCCCACATTCTGACTATATCCCAAGTGTAGAGATGGGTTCCCATCATTTTGGGGAGAAGCGTGATGGAGGAGGACATGCACAGCCTACATCCTGACCTCACCCACGTCTACGACAGGCCCTCTGCTGGGAGCAGAACCGTCCTGTCTCCATTGCTCTTGGTGACGCCCAGCTGGTCCCTCTCTACCAGTTCCTCACAAAGGCTGCTCCTTCCTCCCAAGTCTGACTTAGGCGCTTCTCCATGAGAAACCCCTATAGGACTCCCAGGCCACACACAGTGAGTCCTTCTGCCTGAATCCTATCTCCCCATGAGATGAAAAACTCCTTGGGGACAGAAAGTGGACTGTGTGTGGGGATTTGTGCCTCCCACAGGTCCTCAAGCCTATAAAACTCAACTCAGATGGGAGAAGAAAGGGGAGGACAGAGAAAGAAGAAACAAAGGACGAAGGACTTGATATCACAGAGCACTGCAGAAACTCAGATTGCAACCACTAGCTTCTTAGAAAATAACACAGCGAGTACTCACAAACGGCTACCATTTTCCCTTCTGCTGCCCACAGCAATGAATAGCCTGAAGAGCCTTACCCTCTTCAACAGTAAGCAGGTTGCCCAGTTCTGCTGATGAATGAAATTGGACCGGCTCAGAATTCTTCACGTTCGCCAGCGGCAGGAAGGGGTCGTAATCCGGGGACGACAGGTCCGCCAGGGTCAAGGTGTAGCGGCTCTGCTGGTTGTACGTGCTTGAGCCACAGACGCAGCAGTGTAGAACCTGCGTGCACAGGAGGGAGTGTGTGCTGGGAATGCCACCCACCGCCTGCCTCCTGACGGGCTGTCAAGTGACAGCAGCCCCTAGGAGGCAGGATTCCTGCTTGATAATTCCTGAGAGCATCAAATCCTTTCCGTCCTAAAACACCTTCCTGCTCTGAACATGCTTATCTCGCTCCTGTTGTATCGATGGCAAAAGGAAAGCAAAGTCAGCAAGCGTGCTTTTTGGCACTCTATGTGGTTGTAAACGCCTGGTGCTGCTCCAGTCCATGGAGGCACCAGAGAGGTGACAACGAGCCACACGATGGGCCACGGGTGCTCCACCACCCACAGAGGCAATCAGAATGAAAACCATCAGCAGAAACCGCTGACCTAGTGCATAAACGTTCCTGGATTTGAATTCGTGTAACTCATGGCACTAGGACTTGGAAGGGCCAATCTGATACGCTTTTTAAAAGGTATAACTGATGAAGTAAATCTAACACAAATTCTAAAAGTATCCTTACTTTCTCAAGACGAGTTTCCTGAAAGCTCACTGGTTGTTTACAAACTGCCATTGACCAAAGCTGACGCTGTGCCCACAACCGTCTTCAGGATGTCAATGTGTGTAGGTGAGCTAATCACTGTACTAAAGCTTCCTTTCTGATCATAAATGTAAAAAACTGAGTTTTAAGATGAAGGTGATGCTTTTAAAAACTAAGGAAAGACTGCATTTAGATGACGAGCTCTGAGGTCGGGCTGGATATGTCTCGATTTAGTTCCTTCCAATTGTGCTGCCTCCTGGGGACTGGAGGAGGCTGGCGATAAATGCAACTTTCGTCCATGCTTACAAAGGACCAAGAACAGCAGGGGACAGCCACCCAAATATGCCCTCTTCCTAGCGAAAGAGCAGTACAGGAAAATGAGGGTAGCTCCCTCATTGAGCTTCTGTCATCGAAAGAGCTAATTTCTATTAGTCAAATGCCATAAATGTAAGAAATATAAATGATTAATAAAACCACAACAGGATACCACTGCCTCCCTAGAAGAGACAGAGTGTCAGCCAGGGTGTGGAGCAGCTGCAGTTATCAGCACAGTCACCCTGAAAAATTACTGCGTGTTCACTTCTAAATGCACAACACACATGTTCCAGCAACTCCACCGCTAGGTGTACGTCCAACAGAGAGGCATACGTATGTGAACCAGAGGACGCATTGGATGATTCTGTACAGTATAAAGTCCAACAGCCAAAAACAAGTGTCTGCTGTGACAAGACAGTGGTCACCCCCAGGTCTGTGTGGGGGCTACACACACGGGGGCTCCTGGAATGCCAGGATGCGCCGTTTCTAGAGCTGGGAGCCCCTTTCACAGGCGTGTCCACTTGGTGAAACTCCAAAATTCACTTAGGATTGATGGATGCAGTTTTTTTGGACGCATAGGATGCTTTAGTGGAAAAAGTTTCCTTAAAAAAAAAAATAAATAAAGGATTATCCAGTAAATTTATGTATCACGTTAACTATAAAGTGATTTTTATGTTGGTGAAGCAATTTTAAGAGAGACGTTTTAAGAAAAGAAATGCTAGACATGAATTTAAGTGATTGCAGCTACTTTAGTGGCTTAAGCCAAGCCTCGTCTAGGTTTATAAGTCACAGTGATGTCAGAAATATCTGCTTCATCTGAACATAGTTACTAAAATCTTTGACAGTTCAAGAAACCATTTAAAAGGAAAAAGTACTTTTTTAGTAGAACTTCAACCATGGTTAAGTGGCTTTTTCGGTTTTAACTGAATGCATTTTAAAATAAGGCAACCAGAGGGATCGGGTGAAGAGAGAGGTGGGAGGGGGGATCGGAATGGGGAATACATGTAAATCCATTGCTGATTCATGTCAATGTATGGCAAAAACCACTACAATATTGTAAAGTAATTAGCCTCCAACTAATAAAAATAAATGGAAAAAAAAATAAGGCAACAAAGCAATCCGTTAACGACTTAAGAAATCTTTTTCATCTTTTGATGTGGGCCATTTAAAAAAAAGATGTCTTTATTGAATTTGTTATATTGTTTCTGTTTTATGGATTTGTTTGGTTTTTTGGCCCCTAAGGCACAAGGCATTTTAGCTCCCCAGAACAGGGATTGAACCTGCATCCCCTACGTTGAGAGGCAAAGTCTTAACCACTGGACTGCCAGGGAAATGCCTAGAAAATTTTTTTTTAATTATTTTAAAGTTTTATTACTACAAAAATAAGCAAAGAAATTGCCCCTACCTTGCAGTAATTGTTCAATGATTTGTGTGCATGTGTGCTAAGTCATTTCAGTTGTGTCCGACTCTTTGTGACCCCATGGACTGCGACAGGCCAGGCTCCTCTGT
Source organism: Dama dama (assembly GCF_033118175.1). NCBI lineage: Eukaryota > Metazoa > Chordata > Mammalia > Artiodactyla > Cervidae > Dama > Dama dama. The sequence continues at coordinate 40,414,233 of NC_083703.1, forward strand.
CTATGGGATTCTCCAGGCAAAGAATACTGGAGTGGGTTGCCATACTCTCCTCCAGGGGATCTTCCTGACCCAGGGATTGAACCTGTGTCTCTTAGGTCCCCTGCATTGGCAGGCGAGTTCTTTACCATTAGCACCACCTGGGGAGCCCTATTCAATGGACACACAAGTAATAGATGGATGAATACAATAGACAGATGGATAGATAAGGCTTCCACAGGGAGAGCTGTTAAGGCCTGTTTGGAAGGATAGTACTAAGGGTCCAGAGTAAACACACACTTAGTCAGTGGTAGGAGGTGAAATTCCAATGTCTTAGGTGTTATAAAAATGATGATGCTGATTAATTTGATATAATACACTGTATTGTCTTAATTTATTTCTGAAGATCTTTGAAAGCAAAGAGAAGATTGGGATCCTTGTACTTTTTCTTCCTCTGATAAAGAGATTTTGGCCAACTAAGGCTGTAGATGTTCCTACAATAAAGATTCTTTTCAAAACAAAGCAGGTATGGACCATGTTCCATAAACACCGGGGGAGTCTGAGCAAACTGCAGTTGTTTAACGCTGACAGGTAAAACGCCTGCATCATGCCTGGGGTAATCACTGCCTGTCTGCTAAGACGTTTCAGTCATGTCTGACTCTCTGCGACCCTATGGACTGTAGCCCGCCAGGCTCCTCTGTCCATGGGACTCTCCAGGCAAGAATACTGGACCGAGTAGCCATACCCTACTCCAGGGGATCTTCCCAACCCAGGGATTGAATCCAGGTCTCCCGCACTGCAGGCGGATTCTTTACCGTCTGAGCCACCAGGGAAGCCTAGGTAATCACGGCTTCTCTATAATTATAATTGTTCTGTGGACACTCCTCAAGTCCTTCATTTCTTTTAAAATGTTGAACCCCCATAAATCCTTGTCCAAAGGGCACAAATAAGTACAGGAATGCCTAAGAAGAGCTGACTCATTAGAAAAGATCCTGATGCCAGGAAAGATTGAAGGCAGGAGGAGAAGCGGACAACAGAGGATGAGATGGTAGGATGGCATCACCAACTCGATGGACATGTGTTTGAGCAAACCCCAGAAGTTGGTGAAGGACAGGGAAGCCTGGCGTGCTGCAGTCCGTGGGGCCGCAAAGAGTCAGACACGACTGAGCAACTGAACAACAGCGACCTGTATGGAGGACCGTCTGAGGCTCCAGTCCGCACCCTGTACCCCGAGGCTCAGGGTGGCGGGGGGACTCACCCTGTAGATGTAATCCAGCAAGGGGGCCCGGGCCGGGGGCTGCTCGTCCAGGGCCGCCGTGGACACGGGGTGGAGGAGGGTGCCCGCCGGCAGCACCATGCACCAGTCCAGGAGGCAGAGCAACAGGGACACGAGGAACTGGAGGAGGAAGCAGACCAGAGCCTCAGCCTGCAGCCTCACAGACTCCATCACTGTGTGTTGTTACAGGAAACAGACCTTCCAGCACCACGGCCATTCTTCAGGGACACAGGAGTGAAGGAGGCTTTCACAGAGACAGGCCAGGGCCGGTTATAAAGCCCTGCGTGTGACAGCATCTGCCACCTGAGTCATGTCTTTAAAAAAACAGATTCTGGGGAGAACCTAGCGGATGGGCCACTTACCTTCTTGTCTGTCTCCACCGAGGAGTACTCGGCACTTGGTAACAGAAAAGCGATTGTGGCCACGAGGATCTGCAAAGAAGCCAAATTCCCAATTAGACAGACCACGGTATGGTCCTGGGAGCCGCCAGGTAAGAGGTCCGGGATGGCCTTGCCACCATACCCAGCCAGGGGGCCAGCTCCTGGAGGAAGGTGACACAGGCTGAGTCACCTCAGTGACTTCAGGCATGGCCTGAAGACCGGAGAGGGTGATGGCCGCGATTGTCTCCCCTCTGCTGGCGGGGAGATCGGGGTCCAGAGGAAGGAGTGGTTCTGTCTGTGGTCACACCATTTCCAGCATCAGCCTCCACCCTTCTCACGATGAAAGCAATAAATACTTCCAAAGGTAATTATGAACATGCACCCAATTACTTTTCTTATAACACACCCCAGGTCTCCAACGACCTATGGTGCCAGGGTGAGTGAGTGAAAGTCGCTCAGTTGTGTCCAACTCTTTGTGATCCCATGGACTGTATAGTCTATGGGATTCTCCAGGCCAGAATACTGGAGTGGGTAGCCTTTCCCTTCTCCAGGGGATCTTTCCAACCCAGGAATCGAACCCAGGTCTTTCGCCTTGCAGACAGATTCTTTATCAGCTGAACCACGGTAGCAGCATCTATTTCATTCTCAAAGGCATCCCCCATTCAGGTGATAAATTACACAGTTGTTCTAAAGCCCAACTTTACATACAGCAGCATCTCACATTCCTAAAATCCAAAGCTCTGTTTCACTCTGGGTCCCCTGAGGTCAAAGATCACCTGTGATTTCTGATGTATCTGAGAGAACAAAGTGACCTCATGGGTGGCATTTGTTCAGGGTTGAGAAAAAGTGAATCACCTTACTTCCTCTCTCTCCACTGGGTGTGTATGGAACCAGGGCTTGTTTAAAGAAGGGATGAGCCTTAGTCCCAGCTCCTGCAGGGTGAGGGTACCTACTTCCCGCAAGATAGCATCTTCTCATGCCACTGACCACCAGGGTGTCATCGTTGACAGCATTCTTCCTGTTCCTTCTGCCCCTCTCCTCCACCAGTGACCCACTCCCCCCACTCCACCCCAAGGGTACGACAGTGGTAAGCTCATTACAGCTGGGCAATCATGCTGGTGGCAGAACGCACAGCCCAGGCCTTCGCTCTGGGAAAGCCCCCCTCCCCCAGCCCCCGCACACAGGGCATCACGACCAGCTGCCTACTCCTTGTTGGCACCATCCAAATTACTCTGGATGAATGAAGCCCAGTCGACAAAAGGTCTCTTTGTTGTGGTCGTGTCTGCCTTTCAAACTCCCCAAGTGTGAGCCTGCCCTGGAACACTGGTGGCTTCTTACTCGGTGCCTGAAATCGCAGCTGAGAAGGGCCAGCGTAATTTACTCTGAAAATGGGTGACTCACATGGCAGTTTAACAGTCGGTGCTCCAACAATTATCGGAGTATCTAGAATTCATTAAATATCAAATGTAATAAAAAGAGGAAACACTGATGTTTGAGCATTATGGCGGAAAAAAAGACTTACTTCTGCAATTTTCCGAGGCAGGGAGGTTTCAAACATCTGAAGCTTTTCCCAGTAGGAGACTAGCAGCTGAAGCACGTCACAGGCTACCTGGGCCACGATTTTGTTAGGAAACTAGAAAAGGAAAGAAAAAAACCTACACTAAATAACCTCACTTAACATGTATGGTATTCCTAAAGAAGGACACAACAAGGATCTCTTTTCAGTTCCCTCTGGGGACCCACATCCTTGTTCTGCATGAAATATCTGAAAAGTGTATCTTATCACCAGTTTGTACATGGTCACCACCCTGTTAACTGCCTTCTGTCTACACAAGTTGTGTTAATCTACATAATGTTCTGCAGAAACGTTTAATCATTTGGAAATTAAAACCATAAATTCAACTGTCTTATCCAGATCACACAAACGATAGTTTTGACGACTGGAGGAAATTGAAATGTAGTACGTTATTGAGTAGCCCCGGTGTGCTGAACCTCTTACAAGAATTTTTCTCATTTTCGCCTTGATAACTCTTCATTAACAACTCCGTAAGGTGGATGTTATCTTCATTTTACACTTGGAGAAACAAGGATTGATCAAAAGACTTTCCATCTTATAAAATTAAACTTAACCTGCACAGATAGCATTCTAAGAAATGTGAAAAATGTGGAACTAGGAGGACGTGATTCAAAGTTATGGAAAATTCAATTATTGAGTCTGTTTTCTGGGTCTGGCAGGTGTCCACAGTTCTCTGGATATCTCAGTCTCTCAGGAGATGGCAGAGTGAAGGGGCAATTCCCGCAGGGCCCATGGACTGGGGGTGCATGGGAGGTATGAGGACCCCTACTGCTCCCTCCCTGGTCAGACCTGGGCCGCATTGTAGCCAGACCCCATGAGCCACAGCAGAAAGGTTCGTCACCAAATCTGTGCCCTGTCCAGGTAGACCTTTGGATTTGCCTCTCAGCTACTTCCATGCCAGGAGCACCCGGCTGCACAAAGCAGATATCAGCTGAGCAGAGGGCCACAGAAATAACCAGAAAAGTCAAGCACGTCAGTGACGAAGCACAGGATGAGAAGGGGAAGGTGATCAGCTCAGCTTCTGCACAACAGAAACTGACTGCCCTCTCCTGCCAGGCAGAAGGAAACTTGGTCGAGAGCACCAGGCCCCAAGGGGCTCCGTGGCTTCCTCTGGCCACCCAGGCCTCCTGCCACCTGACCCTCACGGCCTCTGTCCACTCCTCAGATACTCTGGCTTATTTCTGCCCCAGGGCCTTTGCACCTGCTCCTTGCTCTGTCCAGGACACTCAGCCCCCAGGTCTGCATTCAATAGCTGCTGCCATGTCCTGCAGGTCACAGCCAGAGATGTCATCTCTCCACGAGGCCGCCAAGCCCACCTCCTCCAGCTCTTCTGTCTCCTCTTCCTCCCCCGCTGGAACTTCTATACGGCCTTAAGGGCTAAGAGCCAATCCTTTCTGTGTGTTTGCTAGTTCTTCTGTGTGTTTATCTTCCTGCATCTTGTTCTCCATCATATTCCTAACGCCATGCACAGCTCCAAGGTGGGGTTCTGGGGGCACAACGGAATGTGGGGAGAGTGGGCCCCAGGGCAGTCCTGTTGCCTCCCACTGGGCAAGTCACACGGTAGAAACACGAGGCAGGCGTGACTGTGTCATCTCAGCCAGAGACAGACAAGGTGACGATGGCGAAGTAAGGGACACAGCAGACAAGACGAGCTAAGAGGGCAGAGAGGTGTGAGAGACAGGGGGTGGACAGCAGAGAGAAGCCACGGGGGGTGGTCTGCTGAGCTGAGCAGGAACAAGCGGGACAGTTTCCTTCCAGGCAGCGGGCCCAGGATGCCAGGCACTAAGGCTACGGGGGCCTTCGAGGGGGATGGTGTCGCCAGCAGGCGAAGGGCGGCAGGACATGGGGATGAAATACATCCTTGACCCTCTCATCAGCACTGGTCATGGGTGCCGGCCCTGAGCCAGTTGCCCTGAAGCTCAGGCGGTGGATGGTCAGAAGGCACCACCCCGGGGGAAGCAGCCCTGCCCAGGACCCTCAGAGAACATTCCACGTGGCTTTCAGAGAAAGAATTTTTGCATCAAAACCCTCTGTAACATAGGGGGCAATAGGGATGGTGCTAATTCAACCTACAATAGGTTGACTATCTGAGACACTCGAGGTCAAATACACAAGATGAACTGGCAGTACCTTCAAAGTGACACCAATGACGTTGACGGCCTCTTGCAGCTGAGGGTGGCTCGTGCCCTGGGCCAGCTCCTCACAGATCCAGATCCCGAGGGAGCAGATGGCAATGCACCTTTTGGAAAAGATGGAAAAGGAAGAAAACCCTTGTGAAGAGATGCATTTTCTTGGTATTTGTCAATGACAAGATATTTTAAATCTTGTTTACAAAGTCACAAAAGTTGTAGCTATATTAACAAAAGGTCTTCTTGAGAAAAAAGATAAGGTACCCTCAACAGACTGGTTTTCTGGTTAGTGATTAAATACTTAATGAAAGACATGGCGTATTTTCTGTGAATTGTCACAGCACATGTATCACTTATTTTTGCTGAAACTAATTTTTGTATCACATTTTATTGTTTCAGGATATTTTTGAGGAAGAATCAAAAACATGGATCTTCGAAAACTGTCGGAAATTGAGTTTATAATTGCTGTCCATACAATAAAATACACAACACCTACCACAAACAGGAGACAAATCCTGTATTTCATCATAAAGAATACCTGAGCACAACTTTCAAAGTTAAGTTTCACTGTTACTTCTTTTAAACAATGTGTTAAGACACTATATTCTTTAAGTTGCATAGTCCTTCAAAAATTACCTTTCTCAATTATAAACAAGATTGGGCAATAATTCTCTTTGGAATTGATAAGCCCTACTATCTTTTACAATGATCAAAAAGTCATATTCCCCTTAATGTTTCCTGAAGGCACATATATGAAATTAAAATGCTTGCGCCAACCACCCCCTCCCCAACCTGCTCACTTTCTGAACAAAAAGGGGCTCCAAACCTCTACTTGGAACCAGAAGCTTGCTGTAATGTGTGTATGCTGCTCTCTGTAGTAAGAGGCCACACCCAGTGCCAATCAAATCGGACACAGTGCCTGGCCCTGCATACTGAGTGCTCCTTTGTGCTCAAAATAATTCAGCAATTAAAATCCATCTATTTTGAGGTTTTAAAACCACTGCACTTCACTAGCTTCTCACCTCTTCTGATCAGAATGGACTAAGTGCTTCAGAACAAATGAATTAAAATACCCTTTGACAAGCATGTCACCTTCTACCACCGGGTAAAAGCTGTGCTTTTCCACTGGTTACAAGGTGTGTGCTGGGCCTTTCTTGTTTCTCAGGTGCCAGCATTAGACAGGAGCTCCACACTCTCCAAACTATCTAGAACTGTCCACATCTCTTTCTCCTCTTGCCTAATTCCTACACCTGTTCTCAGTTTAAACTGTACTTTGCATCTCACTTTTCAGGCTTCCCCAGGTATTCTACATTTCTACCCCAAGCCTCTTTGTCTTCCCTCAGCCTAACTTAGACTCTGATTGTTCAACTCCCTACAATCTGTACAACTTGGAATTATGCCCCACACCATATTTTGACCATTTTAAGAGCTGTTCTTCCTTTGCATGCATGTGTGTACCTATATATGTGTGTGTATTCTTTTTTTTTTTTTTATGACCCATTAACCTACTTGTTAAATGTAATTTGCTGAGAGCAGAGATCTCTCATTTCTAGGAACACGTGCATTTCTCTGTAACTATTAGCCTTGCACCATGGAGAACACACTGACCTGTAAAATGGTTTTATAACCTAAGCGACTCTCACCTGCCTTGAGTTCTAAGCCACACTCATTTTTAACAGCTTTTTCTGATCTTTTCTTGCTTTGAGATTCATTATTTAACATCCTCATTTAGCATCTTCCTATTCTTTTACACTCACAGTGACTCCTCATGTTCTCTGTATCCTGAGGATGTCGTTTGTGATTGTGAAGTTTTGTCTACTAAGACTTTTTTTAAGCTAATGGCAGTATCATCTTACTCACAATCTGTATTCCTATACACTCTCTTAATGCTGTTTGCTGTCATGCCATCTCATCCCACTCCAATTTATATAATGAAACTCCTTACTATTTTTCTTAACTTTTCCGAATTATTATCACCCACAATTACAACTATATTCTCTCTTAATTCTCCTCTGTTTATTTGAAATCTTGCTCATATTTTAGTCTGCTTCCTTCTCTACACTTATATGGCTTTAATTTCACTGCCTAACTCCTTTCACACACAACTAAGAAAGACTGGAGATGGCAAGAGTGAATATCGACATTTTAGGAATCAGTGAACTAAAATGGACCGGAATGGGTGAATTTAACTCAGATGACCATTATATCCACTACTGTGGGCAAGAATCCCTTAGAAGAAATGGAGTAGCCATAATAGTCAACAAAATAGTCCGGAATGCAGTACTTGGATGCAATCTCAAAAACGACAGAATGATTTCTGTCCATTTCCAAGGTAAACCATTCAACATCACAGTAATCCAAGTCTATGCCCCGACCAGTAATGCTGAAGAAGCTGAAGTTGAATAGTTCTACGAAGACCTACAAGGTCTTCTAGAACTAACACCCCAAAAAGATGTCCTTTTCATTATAGGGGACTACAATGCAAAAGTAGTAAGTCAAGAAACACCTGGAGTAACAGGCAAATTTGGCCTTGGAGTACAAAATGAAGCAGGGCAAAGACTAACAGTTTTGCCAAGAGAATGCACTGATCATAGCAAACACCCTTTTCCAACAACACGAGAAGACTCTACACATGGACATCACCATATGGCCAACACGAAAATCAGATTGATTATATTCTTTGCAGCCAAAGATGGAGAAGCTCTATGCAGTCAGCAAAAACAAGACTGGGAGCAGACTATGGCTCAGATCATGAACTCCTTATTGCCAAATTCAGACTTAAATTGAAGAAAGTAGAGAAAACCATTAGACCATTCAGGTTTGACCCAAATCAAATCCCTTATGATTATACGGTGTAAGTGAGAAATAGATTGAAGGGATTAGATCTGATAGAGTGCCTGAAGAACTATGGACAGAGGTTCATGACATTGTACAGGAGGCAGTGATCAAGACCATCCCCAAGAAAAAGAAATGTAAAAAGGCAAAATGGTTGTCTGAGGAGGCCTTACAAATAGCTGAGAAAAGAAGAGAAGCAAAAGGCAAAGGAGAAAAGGAAAGATATACCCATTTGAATGCAGAGTTCCAGAGAATAGCAAGGAGAGATAAGAAAGCCTTCTTCAGGGATCAATAGAAAGAAATAGAGGAAAACAATAAAATGGGAAAGACTAGAGATCTCTTCAAGAAAATTAGAGATACCAGGAAATCTTTCATGCAAAGATGGGCACAATGAAGGACAGAAATGATATGGACCTAACAGAAGCAGAAGATATTAAGAAGAGGAGGCAAGAATACACAGAAGAACAATACAAAAAAGATCTTCATGACCCAGATAACCATGATGGTATGATCAGTCACCTAGAACCAGACATCCTGGAATGCAAAGTCAAGAGGGCCTTAGGAAGCATCACTATGAACAAAGCTAGTGGAGGTGATGGAATTCCAGTTGAGCTATTTCAAATCCTAAAAGATAATGCTGTGAAAGTGCTGCACTCAATATGTCAGCAAATTTGGAAAGCTCAGCAGTGGCCACAGGCCTGGAAAAGGTCAGTTTTCATTTCAAACCCAAAGAAAAGCAATGCCAAAGAATGTTTAAACTACTGCACAATTGTACTCATCTCACATGCTAGCAAATCAATGCTCAAAATTCTCCATGCCAGGCTTCAACAGTATAAGAACCATGAACTTCCAGATGTTCAAGCTGGGTTTAGAAAAGGCAGAGGAACCAGAGATCAAATTGTCAACATCCGTCAGATCATCGAAAAAGCAAGAGAGTTACAGAAAAACATCTACTTCTGCTTTACTGACTCTACCAAAACCTTTGACTGTGTGAATCACAACAAACTGTGGAAAATTCTTCAAGAGATGGGAATACCAGACCACCTGACCTGCCTTCTGAGAAATCTGTATGCAGGTCAGGAAGCAACAATTAGAACCAGACATGGAACAACAGACTGGTTCCAAATGGGGAAAGGAGTATGTCAAGGCTGTATATTATCATCCTGCTCATTTAACTTACATGCAGAGTAGATCAATTGAAATGCCAGGCTGGATGAAGCACAAGCTGGAATCAAGATTGCTGGGAGAAATATCAATAACTTCAGATATGCAGATGACAATACCCTCATAGCAGAAAGCGAAGAAGAATAAAGAGCCTCTTGATGAAAGTCAAAGAGGAGAGTGAAAAAGTTGGCTTAAAGCTCAACATTCAGAAAATGAAGATCATAGCATCCAGTCCCATCACTTCATGGCAGATAGATGGGGAAACAATGGCAACAGTGAGAGACTTTATTTTGGGGGGGCCCCAAAATCACTGCAGATGGTGACTGTAGCCATGAAATTAAAAGACGCTTGCTCCTTGGAAGACAAGCTATGACCAACCTAGACAGCATGTTAAAAAGCAGAGACACTACTTTGCCAACAAAGGTCTGTCCAGTCAAGACTATGGTTTTTCCAGTGGTCATGTATGGATGTGAGAGTTGGACTATAAAGAAAGCTGAGCACCAAAGAATTGATGCTTTTGAACTGTGGTGTTGGAGAAGACTCTTGAGAGTCCCTGGACTGCAAGGAGATCCAGCCAGTCAATCCTAAAGGAAATCAGTCCTGAATATTCATTGGAAAGACTGACGCTGAAGCTAAGGCTCCAATACTTTGGTCACCTGACGTGAAGAACTGACTCATTGGAAAAGACCCTGATGCTGGGAAAGATTGAAGGCAGGATGAGAAGGGGATGATAGAAGATAAGATGGTTGGATGGCATCACCAACTCGATGGACATGAGTTTGAGTAAGCTCTGGGAGTTGGTGATGGACAGGGAAGCCTGGCGTGCTGTAGTCATGGGGTTGCAAAGAGCAGGACACGACTGAGCAACTGAACTAAATTGAAGAAAGACTGACCATATTATTCACATTTCTATTCCACAGTTAGCTTGACAAAAATTTGCCTTTCTATACTAAAGGAAAAGAGGGAAAGATGGTATTGTCAAGACTTGATGAAGGTTTGAATGTAGCAGGTAAAGGAGAAATCAAGGATTTTCCCAAGCTTCTGGGCAGACGATAGTGAGATGAAGCCTGAGACAGTGAGGCTGTGGTGAAGACAGCAGACTCAAGGCTTTAGTTATGGTTGTGTTCAGTTTAGATGTGTTGAGACATCCAAGTTGAAGTTCAAGCAGGCAGTTTCATATATAAACCTTTATATATAAGGGGCGAGAAGGAGGAGCCAGGAAAATAAATTCAGCATCATCGGCAAGCAGATGGTGAATGACGTTGCTGAATGTCTCCCGGGGTACAAAACCACTGCCGAGTAAGAATCATTACCCTATACATACATTGTTTTTATAAGCTTTGGTTCATCTTTCCGTTTTCTTCCATGTTAAAAATATCAGGGAATACACCCACATATTCACAATCTTGCTTTTTATTACACAGCAGGTGGCATAATCTTCTGCACTTTACACTTTTCACATAATAATGGCACCTCTTAAAAAAAGTAATAAATGATTCCCCCCACATAATTCATACTGCACTTCTTAGTCTAAAAGTATAGTGAAAAGACAGTATTTTTTAACACTGAGTGCACGTGACTGTGTATCTTAAAATTCTGAACGCGTTCACCTTTCATGTAACATTTACCTTGCACACTCACTTGGTTCCTCTGTGGCATTCTTCAGTAAAATACTTATGAGGTAGTGCTAAAAACACAAAATGAAGGAAAATAAAAGCCTTGCTTAGTAGTTGACTTCCCACATGTTCTGTCTGGGTTTTAAGGCAGTCTGGGGCCACTGAAGGACTGAGGGGGCAGAGTCCCCAGACAGGGAAACCTGGGGAAGGACACAGGGGGCCTGGGGAAGCAGCATGGTGGTTTCAGAAGCCCACTAGACAAAAGCGTCTCTGTGTGCGCGACAAAAACCGAGCAGAGCAAAGGATTCTTCCTGGGCTTCCCCGGGGGCTCAGTGGTGAAGATTCTGCCTGCAGTGCAAGAGATCCAGGTTCGATCCCTGGGTCGGGAAGATCCCCTGGGGGAGGACATGCAACCCACTCCAGTATTCTTGCCTGGAGAATCCCATGGACAGAGGAGCCTGGCAGGCTGTAGTCCAAGGGGTTGCAAAAAGTTGGACATGGCTAAAGTGACTGAGCATGCACACACGCATAGGGGAAAAAAATCTCAGTTTTCTTTTTACCTGGATTATATACTGTACACGGAATTACATATTATTCATGTATACTAGAGATACACCAATTGATTGATTGATTTGAAAACCATCTTTGATTGCCCCAAAGTCAGCTGAGGAAAAAATCAGCTTTATTCTCCAAGGAATAATTTAGAACTTCAAATATTAGTAGTATTTAATCAGGCCAATAATGGGATTGAATATTTCAATTATTTCTTATAAATTCATTTGATGCACAAATGCAGCCTAATTAAACTAATAAAATTATTACAAAGAATGGTTCATTACAAAATTATGATCCACAGGGATGATAAACAGATCTAAGAAAAAAATACCCACAGAACCTAATCATCAGTTACAACTGCAGCACACTCTGCATCTAGCTCATTTAATCTCACAAAACTAGTGTTCTTAAAAAAAAACTACTGATACATCTAAACAACTGAGCAAAACTTTCAGGGGTAAGCAGCACAGAGCTTAATAATGGAAGAAGGAACCACAGAACCACATGGCTTGAGTGAGAAGATGCTAACCTGAGATTCTGTCATGGCATCACGTACCTTGACATCTTCTGCTCCCATGGCGACTTCAGCAACTTCAGGCACTGGCTGCCGAAGGGGAATCTCGCGGTAGGTGTTTGGAAAGCAGACCAGAGACCCAAGAATGGTGAGGGCTTCTGAACGAGGTGCCTGCACACAGGAACGGGGAATGAGACACACACTGGCTTTTTTGTTAGAATCGTTGGATAAGTGACAACATGTTTTACTTTTTCTTGACTTTGAGACAGCTCTGCTGGGGCAGTGGTCTCAGGGATGAAGTCACTATATGTTTACTGTTTTACCGCATGTTTTAAATACAAAGATTTTAAACGACTAACAGCAAAATGTTCAGATTTGCTAAAGTCGGTCAGGGAGCTCACCATTCTTGTTACACAACCTCCACAAGGCAAGACCCACCAGTCACCATCCAGGCCTGGTCTCATCTGACCCCTCAGAGCAGGGGATGTGGCCAACAGCTCCCATGCACCAGAGAGCCTTTCCATCACTCAAACACCTTAGTGGGTTGCAGAGGGGGCCAGACAGTCCCTGTGATCAGACCCTTCATTTCTCAGGATCTGGACTCTGGGTGCTGAGCCCAGTTCTCAGCCATCTCCCTTCCTAGACCTACAGTCACTTCTCCAGGACATCCAGACCTGAGGCTTTAAATGCCTCCGCCACGTGGCTGACTCTCCACCACCACCTCTCAGCCCAGAGTCTACATCTACTACTATAGCTACTCTGTAGCTTCCTTCCTGAGTCCACATCTGGAGACCTGACAACATTTCCGCCATCTCTGCTCGGGGTCCAGAAGGCATCTCACCCCAAAAGGCTCGCCCTCGCCATGGGGTCCTGTGACTCTGCGTGATGCCACCTGCCTCCAGTACTACCTTCTCCTCTGCTGCTCTTACTTTTCTCTATTTTCATGTTAAGAAAATTTCTAAATGTAAAAGTGGAGAAAATGTGATATCCATGGACCCAACATCTAGACTCAAAATGTTACCACTCTTGCCTCATTTCTTTTTCATTTCAATATTTAAAATTTGTTTAAAACTTTCTACTTTGGGGACTTCCCTAGTGGTCCAGTGGTTAAGAATCTGCCTCCCACATAGAAGGAACATACCTCAACATAATAAAAGCCAAAATTATGATAAATCATAAGCAAACATCATCCTCAATGGTGAAAAACTGAAAGCATTTCCCCTAAAGTCAGGAACAAGACAAGGGTGCCTACTCTCCCCACCACTATTCAACATAGTTTTGGAATTTTTAGCCACAGCAGTCAGAGAAGAAAAAGAAATAAAAGGAATCCAGGTGGAAAAGAAGAAGTAAAACTCTCACTGTTTGCATATGACACGATCCTTTACATAGAAAACCCTAAAGACACCACCAGAAAATTACTAAAGCTAATCAATGAACATAGTAAAGTTACAGGATATAAAATTAATACACAGACATCCCTTGCATTCCTATACACTAACAATGAGAAAACAGAAAGAGAAATTAAGGAAACAATCCCATCCACCATTGCAATGAAAAGAATAAAATACTTAGGAATAAATTTACCTAAAGAAACAAAAGACCTATATATAGAAAAACTATAAAACACTGGTGAAAGGAATCAAAGATGACACAAATAGATGGGAAAATATACCATGTTCATGCATCAGAAGAATTCAATATAGTGAAAATGAGTATACTACCCAAAGCAATCTATAGATTCAATGCAATCCTATCAAGCTACCAACAGTATTTTTCATAGAACTAGAACAAATAATTTCACAGTTTGTATGGAAATACAAAAAACCTTGAATAGCCAAAATAATCTTGAGAAAGACGAATGGAACTGGAGGAATCAATCTGCCTGACCTCAGACTATACTACAAAGCTACAGTCATCAAGACAGTATGGTACTGACACAAAGACAAAAATGTGGATCAATGGAAGAAAATAGAAAGCCCAGAGATAAATCCACGCATCTATGGGCACCTTATCTTTGACAAAGGAGGCAAAAATATACAATGGAGAAAAGACAATCTCTTTGACAAGTGGTGCTGGAAAAACTGGTCAACCACTTGTAAAAGAATAAGACTAGAACACTTTCTAACACCATACACAAAAATAAACTCAAAATGGATTAGAGATCTAAATGTAAGACCAGAAACTATAAAACTCCTAGAGGAAAACATAGGAAGAACACTCTCTGACATAAATCAGAGCAAGATCCTCTATGACCCACCTCCCAGAGTAATGGAAATAAAAGCAAAAATAAACAAATGGGACTTAATTAAATTTAAAAACTTTGGTACAATGAAGAAAACTACAAGCAAGGTGAAAAGAAAGCCTTCAGAATGGGAGAAAATAATAGCAAATGAAGCAACTGACAATTAACCTCAAAAATATACAAGCAGCTCATGCAGCTCAACACCAGAAAAATAAACAACCCAATCAAAAAAATGGGCCAAAGAACTAAACAGACATTTCTCCAAAGAAGACATACAGATGGCTAACAAACACATGAAAAGATGCTCAACATCACTCATTATCAGAGAAACGCAAATCAAAACCACAATGAGGTACCATCTCACGCCGGTCAGAATGGATGCTATGAAAAAGTCTACAAACAATAAATGCTGGAGAGGGTGTGGAGAAAAGGGAACCCTCTTACATTGTTGGTAGGAATGCAAACTAGTACAGCCACTATGGAGAACAGTGTGGAGATTCCTTAAAAGACTGGAAATAGAACTTCCATATGACCCAGAAATCCCACTGCTGGGCATACACACCAAGGAAACCAGAATTGAAAGAGACCTGTGTACCCCAGTGTTCATCACAGCACTGTTTACAATAGCTAGAGCATGGAAGCAACCTAGACGTCTATCAGCAGACAAATGGATAAGAAAGTTGTGGTACATATACACAATGGAATATTACTCAGCTATTAAGAAGAACACATTTGAGTCAGTTCTAATTAGGTGGATGAAACTGGAGCCTATTATGCATAGTGAAGTAAGTCAGAAAGAAAAAAACCAATACAGTATATCAACGCATATATATGAAATTTAGAAAGATGGTAACAACGACCCTACATTCAGGACAGCAAAAGAGACACAGATGTAAAGAACAGACTTTTGGACTCTGTAGGAGAAGGCGAGGGTGGGATGATTTGAGAGAATAGCATTGAAACAAGTATATTACCATATGTGAAACAGATGACCAGTCCAAGTTCGATGCATGAAACAGGGCACTCAAAGTCAGTGCGCTGGGACAACCCAGAGGGATGGGATAGGGAGCGGGGTTCCGGACCAGGGGACGCATGTACACCCATGGCTGACTCATGTCAATGTATGGCAAAAATCACCACAATGCTGTAAAGTAATTAGCCTCCATTGAAATAAATTAATTTATTAAAAAAAAAAAAAAAAAAAGAATCTGCCTTCCAAATCAGGGGGCGCAGGTTTGATCCCTGGTCGGGGAGCTAAGACCCCATATGCCTTGTGGCCAAAAACACCAAAACAGAAGCAATATTGTAACAAATTCAATAAAAGCTTAAAAAATGGCCCATATTAAAAATTAAAAAAACAAACTTTAAAAAAGTTTCTACTTTCAATAAAGAAAATTCAAGACACTGTGTCATTCCACCTCTGTGCCCTCCAGAGGGAATAGTTGACTTGTGTTAACTCAAAATTTTGACTGAGCAGCTGTGGCCCCATCCAAACACCTCTCACTGGTTCCCTTATGATTTTAAACTTCAAGTTTAAACTAAGATTGTGGTGGTGGTGGTTTAGCTGCTAAGTCATGTCCAACTCTTTGCCACCCCATGGACTATAGCCCACCAGGCTCCTCTGTCCATGAGATTTTCCAGGCAAGAATACTGGAGTGGGGTGCCATTTCCTTCTTCAGGGCACCTTCCCAAGCCAGGGATCGAACCTGTGTCTCCTGAATTGCAGGAGGTTTCTTGCCTTGCATGTGGATTCTTTACCGACAGAGTCATCATCTTACCTAAGTGTTATTAATAAGCTGCAGTGATTCAAAGCAATTTGAAGAGGTACTGTCTCTTTATGCAGTGTAACTTTTACATTCAAATTCTCATATTTTCTCTCTTTCTCTTTAAAAAAATGTTTTGGAAGGCTACTTTAATAACTCATCTAGCCAAAAGATAAATTTTCACTGAGAATGACCACCATGCATGAAATTATCACTAGAAAGGGCACCTGTATTTTCACAGGAATCTCGCAGAGCAAGTAAATAAAATTTTAATAATGTATGATTTTCCTCCCTCTATGCTCTTTTTCCAATGCTTTTTTTCCCCAAAAGTTTTTCAATTTTTTTCCAAAGATTTTTCAATGCATATTTGAATGATTAAAAGTAAATTAGGAGATTATTCGCAAATGATTATCCTATAATCTTTTTCAGAAGTAAGTATGAAGTTGTCATAATCTTTACCAAAAAAAGTTAAATTCAACAATTTCCTTACATCTTTCCACTCATCCTTCCTTTTTGCTCTCATCTCTCTTCCCTCCCCTTTGCTTTTTAATTTATCCCTATAAGAAAAATTGCATGAAAAGTGCCAGCATGAAATACCAGTGATACAAAGTATTAAGAAACAATTTAATTTAAAATCCAGGGCTGGAGTTTGAATTTGCCCTGAGAAAAAGAAATAAGGAGAATGAAAAGTAACAATGTGTCAAAAAAAACAGGTAGCTGGATACTCACATTGATTTTAACAGTTCATGACAAACATTAAAACTAATTTATTTACACCATTTGAATTGAAGTCGTGTCCAACTCTGCAACCCCATGGACTGTAGTCTAAAGGGCTCCTCTATCCATTGGATTTTCCAGGCAAGGGTACTGGAGCAGGTTGTCATTTCCTTCTCCAGGGGATCTTCCTGATCTAGGGAGCGAACTCAGGTCTCCCACATTGCAGGCAGACACTTTACCATCTGAGCCACCAGGAAAGCCATTTGAAGAGGGGAAAAATTGGTCTGGACAGGTAACAGCCATACA
The DNA here is from genome assembly GCF_033118175.1 of Dama dama. NCBI lineage: Eukaryota > Metazoa > Chordata > Mammalia > Artiodactyla > Cervidae > Dama > Dama dama. The sequence continues at coordinate 40,431,282 of NC_083703.1, forward strand.
GAACACAGATGTGTACAGAGTACAGATGTGAAAGCCTTTCAACTAAAACAGATAATAGTGTTCACTCAAAGGCATTAATACCTTGCCCTAATAATAACAGTATTAGGAGGCAAACATTGAGGTTATAAATAAATTCTTTTTGTAACCCCTAATGCTCATTTAGTCCACTAGCTTCTAATTTTTTAGTATAAGAATTCTGCCCGAGTTTTAAGCCATATGAATAAAAAGATATATATCAATTTTTCGGTTCAAGATTTTAAAGTTCTAAGTTTATATTTTAAGAAAATATTTTCTATTAGACTTACAATAAGACTTAATAACAGAAAAAAGCTTCATTGAGAATGTACACTTAAGATTCTCCCTTAACCACAGACATCCATGTCTGTGCCACCATTTACTGAAAAATGCTAATGAGATTCTAGAAGGCGAGTCCTGCTTCTCACCGTGCAAATGTGCTGAGATATTAGTGAGGATATGATTTCTCACACTCTGGCCTTTTGATGAAACGCCTTTCCACCACCAGCGTGTCATCTTATCCTACAATTTCACACATCAGCTGCCAGGGCATCTACCCGAGAGCCCAGTTTCACGTTGCACTAATGAGTCAACACCTGTTAGGAGTGGAGAAATCTGAACCTTGTTAGCCACTGGGAAGCCTCCTGGGAGCCGGGTGTTGAGCACTGTCACACTCACCGCCAGCGTGTCTGCACTGAGGACCCTGCCAGCGGCCGTGATGAAGTCCCCCACCAGCATGGAGAAGCCAGGCAAACCCAGGGAGAAGAAGCGGGGCGGGCAGTGCCTTATGATGGTGTTTAGGATATCCTAGAAGGGAAGAGAAGAAAACACCACTGTAACTTTCAAGACCACAATTCCAAAGTCATCAGTTCATCTGCACATACGATTGGGCTGTTTCAGTTGTGTCTGACCCTTTACAACACTATGCACTGTAGCCTGCCAGGCTCCTCTGTCCATGGCATTTTTCCGGCAAGAACACTGGAGTGGGTTGCCTTGCCCTCCTCCAGGGGATCTCCCTGACCCAGGGATCGAATCCGTGTCTCCTGTGACTTCTGCATTGCAGGTGGAATCTTTATGGCTGAGCCACCAGGGAAGCCTGATACCTAAGGCTACTGTGTGATTATCTAAGAGAACACAGACTCATGGAACTTTTTCAGTGAAAAAGGTTCTAGGAGAGGAGTTAGTCCAGGGCTACTGTATTCATTTTACAGGTAGGAGAATGGAGATGCTAAACCGTTCATAGGGTGACTTGTCTAAGATCTAAATCATGGCATTGGGACCAGATGCTTTTGCCTTTTTCATGCAGAGGCGAGCTCCCTGGACGAGCTACAGGAGTGTCTGTGTATGTTGTGTGTTAGTTGCTCAGTCGTGTCTGACGCTATGCGATCCCATGGACTGTAGCCCACCAGTCCTCTCTGTCCATGGGATTCACCAGGCAAGAATACTGGAGTGGATTGCCATGCCCTCCTCCAGGGGATCTTCCTGACCCAGGGATTGAACCCGGGTCTCCGGCATTGCAGGCGGACTCATTACCATCTGAGGAGTGTGGAAGTAGATAAATACATAAAACCTGCAAGCAGCTGTCAATTCTCAACTTTTTCAGTTCACGAAAGTCAAAGCGCACTGTTCTGTGACAAACTCCTCAAGTTGGCAGAGATGGAAACTTCACTCCTTAGGTGACTGCAAGAGTGAAACAGTGGGAGTGGAGGGGTATGGGGTCCCGCTGGGATGGATCACATGGTGGGCAATGCTCTGGGTAGAAGTGGATGGTGAGGCAGCTGTGCCCGGTGCAGCAAGTAGACGATCTCCCCCAGACACCAGGCCTCTCACTGGTGGGTGGCCAGCTGGCCCCTGCCCGCCAGCTCTGTTCTGAGACTGACACCCCATTCCAGCCCATGGCAGACCGCCGCTCCCCTCCTGGACGGCATTCCTGCCATCCATGGCTGGGCCACATCTCTGAAGCCATCTGTGTGAGTGAGTGTGTGCAAAGAGGATTAGTAAGAAAATCACAACTGTTTTCATGCTGTTCTAGGCCAAGTGCATTCATCAAATGTACTGAAGTGCTACAGGTATGTGATTTGCAGTTACATAACCTAGAATTAGTCCCCAAAAGTAGGAGTAAGAAGAAAAACACACCAAAAAACGTCCCCCAAACCGTCCTCAAATTTCAGGGTGGCTATTTGAAAATCCTTAAGATAATCCCGACTTAACTTGATTAAATTAGAGTAAAGGAGCAGCAATGTGCTACATCCTAACAGGTTAAGTCCTTTATAATAAAAATAACCTCAGTGAAAAACTTGTAATGGTAAAAGAAAATTTTCCTGTGTTCACAAAACATTTTTCTATGGTTTCTTCCTTACACAGTCAGCTCACTCAGTGTCTACAAATCATTATGTTTATGTCCTTTAAAAATGACTGTGCAGTGCCTACTCTATTAAAACTCTTATATGGCAAATTACTTCACAACTACTAATGCAAGGTTTTAGCATTTCAGCAGACGTTTTCCTATACTGAAAAATAGAGAGATCAAACAGATAAATAAGCAGATAAAACGGAGGAAGGAAGGAGGAAAGGAAAGAAAAACCCGAACCATGCTTCTCCCAGGTTAATGTTTAAACTTGCTGTAATCACGTCCTTTGATACGTTTCAGTGTCCACATCAGCCAAGGCAAACATTCTAGGAGCTGAGCAGATGGACACTGCAGTTTAGAAAGTGTGTGGTCAACTCTCGCTCCAGGAGCGGAACAAAAGATCCACCTTTTTCATAATGAAGCCTCTGATTAATGCCCTGGGCTCCTCACCACACACCTGTAATTACTCACAGAGGTACACTCTGCGCTGGGCCTCGTCGAGGGGTATCAGGCATCAACGTCTCGGGCAGCAGATGGAAGCACTCTTCTGTTGACATCTGCTGCCACGAAAGGATTCGTGCAAACCTGGCTTGCAAGGTAGCAGAATGCCATGCATGGGAAGATTAATAATGCAAACAACCATGATGTTAACTTGGTTAGGTTTGCCTTCATTCCATCTGTTGAGAGGAGGAACTCAGCCTTGATCTCTGTGGATTTTTAACATCTTTATTGCATACTTAAATCACAGATTTTTTTTTTTAAACCACTGGAATTGAGAAGTTTAATTTTTAAAAAAGGGTTTTCTCAGATGAGTTTATGGGAATTAGGAACAAAATCCTTTAACAAGCTAAAGCCAGGATTTATACATGAAATTCATTTTCACTTCACAAGTTTCAGGCGTGTCAGGGCAACGAGCTGCAAATGGGGCATTCCAAAAACTAAGTTGCCACCAGTGCTGAAGACGGCAGAGGTGCGGGCAGCAAGATCAAGTCCCAGGCTCCCCACCCCCTGGACTGCAGCCAGGCTCTTCAACGGAACCTGTTTCTATGGGCGAGAAGATTGGAAAGAGAGGGCAAGATGACAGATGGCTGGCCTGGCCTGCCCGCCACCCACGGAAGGCGGCCCCCAGGAGAAGCGGAGCCGCCAGATACAGCAGTGCTGGGCCGGGGTTAACGTGGGGGTTAAAGGGGGGGACTGTGCGGCCAGTTGGCCAAGTTAGGGCCATATGCTGGCTTATTCCGCTTACCCACACTGAAATGGAACAGCCTGAAGACGACATCTTAGTGACGACATTCTGCAATCAGGAATAACTGGGATGCTAGAAGGACAGCAGCTGCACCTTCCCAGAAAGAGTGGGGTCTACCCAGTGCTTTGGCCATCTCCGGGAGGAGCCCTCTCTCGCCTTCCTCTCCACACACCCCGAGCACAGTGATGCTGCGGTCTTTGCAAAGATGGAAATCCTGAGACTAAAACTTTCCAGTCAGTCAGCAGGCCTTCGCAGAGACCAGACAGGACAGTGCTTCTCAAACACCAATTATACACATACAACCCTCATGTTTTTTTTGTCATATTCAAGTCCAAAGAGAACACTATGTCGTTTTTTAAAAAGGAACTCACTTTTTTTTTTCCATGTAAATAAGAATGTTCTGGAAAGCCAGTATTCTGTGTCATGCATGTGTGTGAGTGCATGCTCAGTTGCTCAGTTCTGTCTGACTCTTTTAAGACCCCATGGAGCCCACCCGCCTCCTCTGTCCATGGGATTTCCCAGGCCAAAATAGTGCAGTGGGTTGCCATTTCCTACTCCAAGGTATCTACCTGACCCAGGAATCAAACCTGTGTCTCCTGCGACTCCTGCATTGGCAGGCAGATTCTTTACCACTGCGCCACCCATGGGAAGCCCCAGTCTATGTCATAAATAGGAAATAACCCTTAAATCAGTATAATTATAGTGAACCAAGGATACTGAATTTTTGCCAAAGGTTTCAGTCGGATGCAGACTCTCCCTGTTAAAAGCGTGGTTTGCATCCTGGGCGGAGAGAGAATTCTGTCCCTGATCCAGCTCCTGACCCAACTCCTGATTGCAGAGCTGGCAGAGCCAGGGCAACGGCTCCTAGGGTGCGACTCAGGGCTATTCTGTGCCTCCTCCTTTGTGGGGTATATGGCCCTGTTCTGCAGTCAGACTCTGGCAGCGTAGAAAGAGTCCCAGGTCTGGGGTCAAGGCCCCCTGCACAGGGTCGTGGACAGATCACATCGTGCTGAGAACTTCTGGTTTCTCTTCCAAGCAGGGGCTGATTCCCCCAGACTTAAATGTGTCAGGAAAGATGTGAACACACGCCTTTGTAAGTTGGAAAGGGTCACACAGAAGTGGAATAAAAACATAAGGGAAGGACCATGAAGGATTTTTTATTTTCTGTAATTTACTCTGTAGAATTTAGTGAACTACTATTTTGCTGATGCTCAGAAAGAGCTTTTTAAAACATTTCAAAGGTGGCTCCCAAAGCCTCTTAGATTACATTCTCCCAGAAGTTAAAAAAAAAATACAAATTAATGCTCTTAAATAATATCCTTAGCAAAGTGTTACAGCAACCAGCCAAAGTGTATATAATTCACAGGGCAAATGATGCAATAAAAATGGGAAAAGCTCTTTTTTAGATTTGCTAGAGCCCACTCTTCTAAGGAGTTCTAGAGTTTACCCCAATCAAGTGAGTCTGATAGCAAAAATTAGTTTCTTTTCCATATTTTTAAACGGACTGAAAATAATAAGCAAAACAGCAAGCTGCATCAAAAATGGACTCTAAAATAGGAATGAAGTTTATTCTTGAAAACTGACCAGCATGAAACTCTTTCACATGCTTTTGTTCAAAAGAAAGCAAATTCAATCTGCAAAAAGCTGGAGGAGGAGGAACGGACCTTCAAACTAGTATTTTCCTCTCGTTTTTGGTTAAAAGTCCACACACAAGCTACACTGAGTATGAAAACTAGATTGTAAGATGATGATTATGGATGTATAGCTTATCCACAGATTCAGGTTTATGGGAAAGGAACTGCTAGGAGCATCTGTCTCTTATCGCTGATCTTACAAAAAATCAGGTAATTCAAACAGAGGCGTGTTGCTTCCTCCCCTCCAAAGCACAGTTCTATAAACACGAACCGCATTCAGCCTAGTAAATGAATCGCTTTAATTGAATGCTATGTACACAGCAACTGGAAAAACCATAAGTGATAAGAAAAACATATGGTGATAGCAACAGAAATTGGTTTATTCATTTTGCATAGTGCTGTTTCTTTAGTTCTCTTATAATTGACCTTTAGAACGATAAATGTGTAAAATAATTTTGTTTATTATGGCTTCAAACCTTCCAACAATTACACAAAATGAAAATTTAAAAGGAAGGATTCATTCTGGAAGCATTTCCATTGTTTACATAATTGCACAGCTATAATTTAGTGCTCGTGTTGTTATGGAAAATAAAAAAGGGCCATTACAGGCCATTTCAATTCAAAATATTGCACAGTGGTGTCAAAAAATGGGGGAAAAACGTTCACTATAAAGCAGTTTAAAATGGATTAACCCTGTAAACAGAAACATTTCAATATAGCATTCGATGAAATACAAGTGTTCAAGAAGCAGCCATCCTTCACATGGAATTAGAAATGTTGCAACTGTACTTTCACACCAATTACATATATATTATTCACTTAATATTTGCTCACGGCCCAGCAGATGATGGTGGTAACACAATAGCCGGCCATCTGTCTCCCTGCTTCCTCGGCGGCCTCGCGCCCGCTCCTTGGAGCAAACAGATCCAGTTATTCCCCTGAAAGTCACTCAGACCTTCCAGGAGGCCAAACGGAATTGTTCAGAAATAGAATCCATGTATGCGAAGTCACTGTAGTCCTCCTTTCACATCTGAGGGAAAATGCTAAACCACTGAATGATTTCCTCACTAGTTTTCAGAAGACACCTTTTCTCTACAATAGTCTATGGGAAGTTCTTCTGTTTGGGAGGATGTGGACTGTTGGGATCCGGTTATCCCATTAATCTGGTTAACAGATCCCGTTCATGGAATTACTAATTAGCAGAAGAAGTGAATGCAGAGGGTTACTTGGAACACTACCCCTGGACATAATCTAACCTTTCTTTAACAATTAAAGAGGCAGGCACAATCCTGAAGTGCCTCAACAACAAATTTCTAAGTATCAGTGATCGCTTTATTGGCGAGGCTTGATATGCTGAGTGACAGAAAAGTCTTGGCTTCCGGAAGGACAGATCTGAAAAGCCCCCCCAAAGTTCAATCCCAAGGTCCCCTCACTACTGCTGAGGAGTCTCTACTCCTCTAGCTTACCTGCCCTCTTCTACACACCACAAACTGTGACCTGGCCCCGCCAGGCTCTACAGCGGTTCAGGAAGGGCTTTTGCTGATAAAAAGGCTTTATGACTATAGCCTGTAAGTCGATTTATGTTGATGTACGGCAAAAACCATCACAATACTGTAAAGTAATTATTCTCCAATCAAAATAAATTCATTAATCAAAAAAAAAAAAGGAAAGAAAAGCATAACAGGGACTTCTGGTGGCCCGGTGGCTAAGACTCTGAGTTCCCAATGCAGGGGTCCGGTCCCTGGTAGGGGAACTAGATCCCACATGCCTCAACTAAGACCTAGCGCAGTCAAATAAATGAATAAAAATACATATTAAGAAAAAGAAAGTTATTAACAGATCATGTCATAAGCACTGCCCTTACAGAAAGTCACTGGAAATAAACACAGAGGACAAAGCTTAAAAATTACTTTCAGGATCTGGGCCAAGGAATACGCAGTACAAGCAACTCGTTCTCTGCTCAAAAGGCCAACTGTGGTGTAATCTGTTTGGCGGAAAGGCAGAGATTTTTATGCGTGCTGGACAAATGTGACTTCTCCAGGTGTAACTATGTTACCAAGGCCAGGAGAAATATGACAGGACAGAGTAATTGGGTTCTGCCTTCTGCCGCTGGAGAAACAAAATCACCTCCTACTTCTCACCCTGAAAAGTGCTTCAGAGAAGACACAGCAAAGGAGAGAGTCACAAACACAAAACAAACTTCTAAGGGTCACAGCATTGCTGCTTGAACCATATGCGTAGGACCTGGGACAGAATTAGAAGGCAGATGGCAGAGAAAGCCACTGCAAACCACAAGCCCTACAGGAGAGCCTCGGGTTTTTTTTTGTTTTTTTTTTTTTTTTTTATGATTGCTTAACAATGAATCCCTCATCTGAGAAGAAAAACTCAGCTCGCCTTTAAACTGATGAAGATGGGCTGATTGCTCCAGGAAAAGGGAGACTGATTGGTTAACTGATTTTAAGAAACACTATATGAATTCTGATACTGGAGCTGACAATGTCACCAGCCTGCCTTACCTGCCTCTTTTTCTTTTTGTTGTCTATAAAAGCTTTGGATGTAATTTACCTAGAATAAAAATTCACGCTTTAGAGAGTTACAACTCAGTGGTTTTTAGTATACTCATGGAGTCGTGCACTGTCCCCACTAACTTGGGAGACTGAAGAAGGGAGGCTGCAAACCCACCAGGAAGTCCTGGCACATTTACGATTCCAGAAGATGAGGGATGCTGCTGAGAGTCACAGAGAGAAGGGACTTGCCAGCTGCCCCCACCCCCGTCCCCCGGCCCTGGAGATGCCTCAGTCTGCCTCTGTAAGGACCATCTTAGCTGTGACCCTGATAAGCCTCAAATCCACAACATGACAGTTTGCACAACAGGCTGGCCTAATGAGGGTGATGCAGGTGCTTCTGAGCCGTGATTAACCCCTCGCGACGAGACTTTAGCAAGCGAGGGCTTCAAGGAGCTGCTGCTGGTAAATGACGAGGTGGGGGATTGGGGGGAGGGGAGCACAGAGGCTGTGTCGGGCTTCCCTGGTGGTTCAGATGGTAAAGAATCCGCTTGCAATGTGGCAGACCTGGGTTCGATCCCTGGGTCAGGAAGCTCCCCTGGAGGAGGGCATGACAACCCACTCCAGTATTCTTGCCTGGAGGGTTCCATGGACAGAGAAGCCTGGTGGGCTAGAGTCTATGCAGTTGCAAAGAGTCGGACATGACTAAGGCGACTTTCACTTGCACTTGGAGGTTACACCAGACTCGCGTGTGCTCACTGGTCAGGGACACCTCGTTCTGGAAGAGGACTGCCCCGGATAGTCAGATCTGTGCACAAAGGCATCTGTGCATCCCTAGAATATACCAGGGCCTGGGGGGTGGGGTGGGGGTCGGAGGATGCTTAACTTTGCTTTCTCTGCGGCTACCACCTGCTCGTTGCAGAAGAGGCCAAACTGAGTCAAGTCTCTCCACGCTCTCCTCCACCCTGTCCTTAATAGCTTTGACGGTATTCTGCAGCAGAAGCAGGGGTCACAGCCTCACTGAGCACAGGCTGGTCAGAAACACACTAATGGCACCTAATCATGTGAGAACCTACAGCATCATCAAGGTAGGAGTTATTCCCATGAGTGGACCACGTTGTTTAGTTGCTCAGTCATGTCTCTTTTGCGACCCCACACACTGTAGCCCACTGGACTCCTCTGTCTATGGGATTTCGTAGGCAGGAATCCTGGAGTAGGTTGCCATTTCCTTCTCCAGGGGATATTCCCAACTCAGGGATGGAACCTGTATCTTCTGCATCGGCAGGCGGATCTTCTTTACTGCCTGAAGATACCAGGGAAGCCCCAGGGAGTGAACCACGCACATGTATGTAGGTATTAGACAGGCAGCCACACTGTTTCCAGGTTCCCTGTTTGTCCTGTCTCAGGAATACCTCAGCTAGAAATAAACGCTCCTCATGACAGTGAATCAGTCCAACCAGTCCATCCTAAAGGAAATTAGTCCTGAATATTCACTGGAAGGGCTGATGTTGAAGCTGAAACTCCAATGCTTTGGCCACTTGATGAAAAGAAATGACTCACTTGAAAAGACCCTGATGCTGGGAAAGATTGAAGGCGGGAGGAGAAAGGGACGACAGAGGATGAGATGGTTAGATGGCATCACTGACTCAATGGACATGAGTTTGAGTAAACCCTTGGAGTTGTTGATGGACAGGGAGGCCTTGTGTGCTGCAGTCCATGGGGTCGCAAAGAGTCGGACACAACTGAGTGACTGAACTGAACATAATACTGAAAAGAAATTCTTAGAGAAAACCATAAGCTGAACACAACTCAGGTGCCACCCAAGGCCATGGCCAATATGCAGGGCAGGTATAACTGTCCACAACAGTTCCTCACCCTCACGCAAAGACCCAGATTAGGCTCCAACACACACGCCTGTTCTCTCAGAAAGAAGTACCGAAATCCACGGCGGGGAAGATTCACTGAGTCTGCGTGACAGGGTATTTAGTGTTCCTTGGGACCACAAAACCTTAGAGAAGGAAGATCTGGAAAGGTCATCATTCGACCTTTCCATTTTATACACAGCGAGAAAGAGGTCAATCAAGGCCAGAAAGAGACCAAGGTGTGGACAAAAACTCGAGCATCAGAAGAGAAACTGTGACCTCGGGATCAATGAGGACCCCCTGGACACCCGGGAGCAGAGAGCCTCGAACGCACGGCACCACGCTGAGGGCGACACTTTCAAGAGCAAAGTATTCTCTCACCTCATTCACTCTGCTTAAGAATGCAAATATATTTTTAAAGCTATACTTTCAAGTGAAGTCAACAAGTGGTTGCCGTGGCTTAAAAATGTGCTTCCGGAATGTATACACTAGACACACAGCCCTGATGCCCATGGAGGTGCGATCACAGGGGAAACCTCCTCTAAGCAATGACCTCCAAGGGGCAGGGGGCAGCCCTGTACAGTTGAGAGAGAGGCCCAGATCATCGGGACCCACTCTGCATTAGCCAGCCCTCCACAGAGACCCAGGGAAGGAAGCAACAGTTGACACATAGGCTTTGGGTGGGTCTTCACAGAAGCACCATCTTGCACACGCTCACCCAAGACTCAAGTTTTTTTAAAAAAAAAAAGGTATTTTTTTTTTAAAAATTTTTTTAATTTTTTTTTCTATTTTTTTTTTCAGTGGTCAACCACTCGTAAAAGAATGAAACTATTTTAATGTCTTATTACTAAAAGGTTCTCTTTTGCTAACATCTCTCAAGCCCACAAATACCTACCAAAAGATATTTTTCCACAGAAGAACAAAAGAGAACTGTTGTTTATTGTTTCTTTATAAAACAATGTTCTCTCTGAACTGTGTTCCAGTAAATAGCATTAATAGCTGAACAATCTGCAATTACCACCCTGCCACTTATTGTTATGCATTAAAAAGAAATCAACACACAAAAAGAGATTAATCCCCACAAGGAGAGCACTTCCTTCCAGGAACAAAACTTCCATTTACAATGCTCTTCTTGACATTGTTTCCTTGTATCCAAGGTCGATCCTGATGGACCATAACTCACAATCATTATTTTAAAATCTCTTATATTAAAAAAAAAATCCCTCCCTTCCAAATGTAGTTGAAGCAGCCTCCTCGCCCAAGTAACTGTTTAGTACTTGAAATGGGAGAAGCCATCTCATTTCTTCTCTGCCTAAAGGAAACATGTGAATTTTCTCAAGAATCTTCATTGAGTTCTAAATGTTTAAAGAGGAACTTGTAAGTCAATAGGCGATATTCCGGTCACAGGGAATCCTTTCTGCTATCTGGCACTGGGGTTTCATTGTGCTCACCTTTCCAATGCCCCCAAGACAGCCGCTAGGACCCTACTTCATGGGACAACAACTTCAAGCCAGACGAGCCTGTGTGGTCACAGATGCAAGGAAACAAGAGATCCACATGCAAGGTCAGGGCTCAAGCCCCACAGTGGATGCCCCTTTCCTTAGGCTGCCTGTGTGGTGGCCAGGCCACGTGGCCCAGGACAGATACCCTAGAGTGTGAGAGGCTGCAAATCCCAAAGGGGTCACCGTGCCTGGTGTGAACCGGACACTGGTGTGAACCGCACACTGGTGTGAACGGGACACTGGTGTGAACCGGACACCGGGCTGGGAAGTCCCCCGGCCTGATCTCTCACCAGACAGGGCTCCGGACCTCTGAAGAAAGCCACCATCTGTGCCCATGGGCTGACATGCCACCACAAAGTCTGTGCTCTGCTCACCTTCCCCCTGTTGGCTCTCCCAGTGACCTGCATGGGGGAACAGAGCCCCCCTGAGCCCCTCCCCGCTGCACTCACACCTACAGCTGCATGCTCTCAGCCAGATTGGGCTCCAGACAAAATACATCTCGGATGTTTTTCATGTTGATTCTGAACCAATCAGTTTACTTCATGTGTTACTTCAATTGATTGATTTTTTTTTTTTAATTTATTGGCTGTGCTGGGTCTTTGTGACTGTGTGGGCTACTCTCTAGTTGTGGTACATGGGCTTCTCACTGTGATGGCTTCTCTTATTGCAGAGCGTGGGCTCTAGGTGTACAGGCTTCAATACTTGGGGCTCCCGGACTCTGGAGCACAGGTTCAGGAACTGTGGCACACGGGCGTAGTTGCTCTGAGGCAGGTGGGATCTTCCTGGACCAGGAATTAAACCTGTGTCTTCTATGTTGGGAGGCAGATTCTTTATCACTGAGCCACCAGGGAAGCCCTTATTTTACAAGCTGAACCATAGGAACTGTACCTCCCTCCTCTTTTTTGGAAAAACAGTCTCATGTTGGCAATTTCCATACAGTTCACCTAAAACACCTGCCTCCCCTGCTTCAGTCTCCCTGGTTAAACCTTCAAGTGTTTTCCTGTCCTTGGTTAAGCTGGGAGCTTCCTTTCATCCTCTGATGGCTGCCGAAATGCACGGGTTAATTCACAGGGCCTGGCCCTTCCCCTGCCCTGGCGTCCTTACACAGCTTCTCTTTGCTGACTCTCCTGGTTGTAAAGTCTTTGCTGGAGTCCTAGGCACCGTAGAGTGTGACATCCCTGGCCTCTACTCACTAGATGCCAGCATGCCCCACTCCCCACTGTGACAACCAGAACGTCTCCAGACACGCCCAAGATCCCCAGAGCTCCCCCATGGCTCAGGAATCCCTGTTCTCCTGTCAACGGGGGCGAGCTTGCCACCAAACAAGGTCAATGCCTGCTCTGAAACTGATGAAGTGAAAAGCTCAACCAGAAGGTCCAGCTCAGGGGCCACTGTCACCTGCTCCTCCCCAGGATGTACGTGGGTTCAGGGAGCTCTCCTGTGACTCCTTTGATGCTCTATCAACTGGCACATTGATGGAGTGTCCACTCTCCTTGAGAGCCTGCTAAGGAAGATTCTGGCGACTTGGGCTTCGAAAGACCATGGACCTTCCAGAGAGATGCCTTGAGGTAAAAGAACGTTTTCTCTGCTGGAAACTGCAGGCAAGCTCATACACTGCATGGTGAGCGTATTCAGTATGAATACAAGCTTTTAATTTTCCACATATATTGAGTTGCTGTATTGCATTTTTATTTACTGTATGTCATGCAGACACTTATTAGACCCTGATGGCTAAACAGATGTAATTAGTATCCTTCACTGGTAGCATGTACTTGAAAGTCTTGACATTTTCAGCTCAGGAAGGGAAGTCCAACAAAAGCACAGTGTTAGCCTCTCAGGTGGACCGTTCCTCTCAGGACCACCCCCTAGGCGATCACCTTACACCTTTTGAAGCCGTGGAACAACTTGGCAGCACACGTGTCACCCTCATCACTCCAGCCTCCGCCATCTGTTACCTTTCACATAGTTCTACTTTCCTTAGTTAGGTGTCAGGGGGCTTGGACTGCAGCTTAATGAAAATAATGACTGGTTTTACAGCTGAAAAGAGAAAGAAAAAGCCCTGCAGTCTGTTGTTCTGGTGCAGTCATCTATCTTAAGTCTCCATGGCCATTGAGAAGCTGAACCAAGTTATAATAGAATGTTCTTTGATGAAACCTGACTAATCTATGGCTTGTCCATTCTCATGAAACCTTATAGGAAACACTCAGGAACCAGTGGATGCTACCTAATCCAAGACTGACTCTGTGCTACAGACATTTCATCATTTGGGGTCTGGACAACAAGCACACAGTAGGAATTATTATTAACTTAAGGATACACAGCAGGAGATGACTAACACACACCAACTATCCTTGTAAATATTTACTCTTCCATCAAACCTAAACCTTGAAAGTTTCGTTTATTGCTACAGTAAACCCTTTTTTCAGTAAAATACCACTCAATTTGACTAATGTAAATTCAAGCTTATGGGAATTATATTTTTAGAAAAATAGACGTTTGCTTTTAAGCATCTAATTACTTTCAAAAACACACAGTAACAAAATGGGCTAAGGCAACATAAAATAACTGAGACTTTCAGAAGTTCTAGCTTAATAACTGTAAATAAATCTACAGTCAGCTTGAATTCCGGCAGGATTAGAGAACACCTTCTCTCATGTGGAGAGAAAATGTGCCTGGAAGTCTTTCCCATACATTTCTACTTCCCAGCAGGTGAGAATTCTTTGGGAGCATCCCTGGGTGTACCCTCTGACACATCTGCTGAGTCTGCCCTGGTGCTGTGATGTCCATGGGAAGGAGGGGGTCCCATCCTGCCCTGCTCCCACTTTTTCTCAATTCATCACCTTGCTTTCCCAAACCAATGCTTGCTTTGAGAAAAAAAAAATGAACACGGTGCCAGGAGATCCTGCCTTCTTGGGGCACTTAGCATTCAGCCCTACACCCCACTGGGCCACAGTATTCCACACACAGAACATACAACATACATGTACACAAGTATATAAATACACAGAGCTTCCCTTGGTGGCTCAGTGGTAAAGAATCTGACTGCCAATGCAGCAGACACAGGTTCGATCCCTGCAAAGGGAAGATCCCCTGGAGAAGGAAATGGTAATGCACTCCAGTATTCTTACAGGGATAATCCCATGGACAGAGGAGCCTGGTGGGCTATAATAGTCCATGGGGTCGCTAAAGAGATGGAAACGATTTAGTGAATAAAACAGCAACAACAAACAATATAAATACACACACAGACATGTATACACACATATAAATAAACTCACACACGCACATAAATCCTCGCCCATTTCTGTGCCTCTTGTCATGGCCCTCCTGGCCATGGTCCACCCCACACAACCACTGAGCCTCAAGCTTCCTAATGCACTTGTGCTCAACTCCCCATTATCCATAGGATGAACTCGGATCTAAACAAGGCTCTCTCCAGTGCTGCCCACGTCCACGTCCACATGTCATGTCCACGCACACATCAGGCACTAGAGCAAAACCACCCTGGTTGTTGCTCCTTCAACGTGGCCTGAGAAACCCCATCCTGCCTCTTGTCCTCCCACCATCCTTGCAAGTCCTGCTGGATGCCCACTGCCCCATGAGCTGCTTCCAAACCAGCCGACGTCTAGGGGTGTTCAGCATGGTTCCATCTCTGCAGTGTGGGCATTGCTCAGGCAGCCCTTTGCACAAGAGGATGGATGTTACAGACACTCATTGTCTGTGGGTCTCATACCACCAGATACACCCTCAGAACTGCGCTGGTCTGTACTATGGTGGGGAAAAGTGCTTAATGGGAAAAGGTCATTGAAGCTTTTACTATATTGAGGAAAGGACAATGTGGCCCTAATAATAAACTGTCCAACAATAAATCAGAGGACCAAGTAACGCTCAAGGAAGGGCCTCCGAAGTCCCCGGGGCCCCCTCATCCACTTGACCACATGTGGTCGGGCAAGGTCCCTGAGGCCGGTGGGGGACAGAGCTCAATCGAGCGCCCAGGTCTGAGAGTTCCCAGTACGAGGCTTGTCATCCATTAAAGTCAAATGCTGAATATATTCTAAAGCCATCTGAAATCCTGGAGTCTTGGAATATACATTTTCCCATTCTTGAAAACCTTAGGAAGAAGGCCTGCAATTCATCTTATTTCACTCATTGCAACCAACCTACAATTTTTAAAAATTGTTTTCTGATGAAGCTTTTAAGATAGCCTTCTAAAGTTCCTCTACTGACACACATCAAGGTTATTTAACCTTCCCAACATTAGCTGGACCTTTAAATTTATAAATATGCACTTTATCCTGCCAGCACCAAATTAAAATCCCATGAATTCAAACCTAGGTAACAATCACTCCCTGTATAGAATAAGAACTTTAGAGATGTATTAGAAGTATTTCCTTGGAGAGGAGATAAGGCAGGTCTCCAATCTGACATGTTAATTCTTCACTTTTTTTAAAACTGAACATTCACTTATGTTTCACTGTAAATATATTTATAAATTTATGTATAGCACACATACACGGTTCTAGTTATGTCTAAATTTCCAGCAAAGAATGATTCTTTGTCTGAGAAAAGGTGATGCAATTATTACATATTGCTGCATGATACAGGCTGTCTGGGGTTATTAGAAGAAGCAGGTATGGCCAATTTACAAGTGTCACCCCCGCACCTTGCTTTCAGGGCTCACTGCTGAGCCTCATGCTCACCGAGGGGCCCCTTGGGATCTCCTTACAAATGACTGTTTATTATTATATTATTCCATCATGTATCTCATGAGAGGAGGTTGTAACATCCGTTAAGAAAATCAGGAACTGTTGTGACTTCTATGATAGAATATTCCTCTGTACCTGATGTTTTAAAACTATGTTTCCTTTAGCACTGGTAGGGAAAAGATGCACTAAAATGTATAGCGGAGTGAAAGCAAAAATGTTCCTAAAACAAGTTAAATACTCTTGGCTACAAAACAAATTAGCCGGGGCGAGGGGGCGGGAGAAAGAAGTGCTCCCAGTGCTTTTAGCACCTGAAACATCTAGCCGCCTGGATCCCACACCACTGGTGCCTCCCAGGACATCACTGGGGGAGCCAGGTTCTTACAAATGAAAGATTTCCTGTGCTGAGTCTGAGACAGGAGGGGTTTCTATCAGGGCATTAGAGGGCTCATAGACTGGCTAGAGGACCCAGGCAGCAACCCTGCCCAGCTAGGCACCCAGCCTGGGGTGTGGCCCCGGCAGGGTCTTGGCTGCCAGCGATGCAGCAGCCGGAGCGATGCAGGCCACCCCACCTGCCGTCTAGAACCACACGGGGCCCCTGCTGGGCTGGAACACGGCTGGATGTCAACTGGCCGCCAGGGTGTCCAGCCCTCTGGCACTGATCCCACAGTGGGCACGTGCTGCCAAGGGTCCGGAGTGCCTGGAAAGGAAGCCAGTGGCCAGGACACACGAGAGACATCCAGGTCACAAGGTCCCTGGACACATCATTCCTCGTATCTGACCCACCGCAGGTGAAGTCATTGTTTCTCACTCGGCTCAGTTCAGTCGCTCAGTTGTGCCTGAATCTTTGCAACCCCGAGGACTGCAGCACGCCAGGCTGCCCTGTCCATCACCAACTCCCGGAGCTTACTCAAACTCATGTCCATTGAGTCGGTGATGCCATCCAACCACCTCATCCTCTGTCATCCGCTTCTCCTCCCGCCTTCAATCTTTCCCAGCATCAGGGTCTTTCCCAATGAGTTGGTTCTTCGCATCAGGTGGCCAAAGTATTGGAGTTTCAGCTTCAGCATCAATCTTTCCAACGAACACCCAGGACTGATCTCCTTTAGGATGGACTGGTTGGATCTCCTTGCAGTCCAAGGGACTCTCAAGAGTCTTCTCCAATACCACAGTTCAAAAGCATCAATTCTTCGGCTCTCAGCTTTCTTTATAGTCCAACTCTCACAACCATACTACATTCTGAAATTCCAGGATGCCTAGTAACAGGTTTTAATCAAATGGTTATGTTCCAAAGTAAGAGACTATATGGAGGAGGGAAAAAAAAAACCAACACCCTAAGACATCGGAAAAATAAAATGGGCTCATTTGGCCAAGGGACTGCCCTGCCTTCCTCGGCATCCTCGGTGTCACCACGAGGGTCTGTGCTCACCAAGCACAGTGGCGGCCTCGAACTGAGTGTGTTCCTCTGTCTACCCCCTCAAAGTCTCCCAGGGGCCCCCTCAGGGCGGCGCTACAATCATATGCAGGTCAGGGGGCTGAGGTGCAAGGAGGTCTATCACTTGTCTACTCACAGGGATGCCGAGCCTGGAGCACAGAAGGCTGGGAGCCCAGGCTCCTAACTGTCACCCCTTAGACTGCATCCTGACTTCACGTAGCGAGGGTCCGGAGCTGCAGCAGACTTTGCTAAACCTATTTCCCCACCTGGGAGCGGCCTCGTGCTTTTTGGTTTGTTACCAAATATGATAACATGACTTCCCTGGTGGCTCAGTGGTAAAGAATCTGCCTGCAAATGCAGGTTTGATCCCCGGCTCAGGAAGATCCCCCGGAGGAGGGCATGGAGACCCATTCTAGTCTTGTTGCCTGGAGAACCCCATGGACAAAGGAGCCTGGTGGGCTATGGTAGATGGGTTCGCAAAGAGTCAGACACAACTGAAGCGACTGAGCACACACGCACAACAATGCAACATCATAGATGAAAACGACAAAGACCCTCATTTCCCAAAATTTTTATATGCAAATTTGCAACCATAATTGCACTGATGTAAGCTCCACATTTAAAGGCGAATTTAACTTTGATGTATTTAACAGACAAATTGCATTAAGACCTTCAATCTGTAAGTCATTGTTAAAAAATAGTTTACTTAAATTTTAAGCAAAGAAAACTTTCCAGTCTTTGATATATGTTCTTAGAAACATAAAAATAACATTCCTTTCCTCAACTGTCCTTTTCCATTTCACACATATTGATCTGTCCATATGTTTTAAATAATGATGAAATTAATAGGAACTGTTTTTAATAAATCCAAACCCTAGCTCCTTTCATGTCCACATATTCAGAGGGGGAGACTGAGGTGGAAAAGCTGCTTAAGTATTAGGACAAACGAAGCAGAACCAGGAACAGCTTTGGAAGAGAAGCTGGGGAGGAGCCGGGTGGGAGCAAGGGAGGGTATCGCAAGCGGGGATGGGAGGAGGGGCCCAAGGGAGGAGGGCTCTGAGTGGGGGGCAGGACTGAGGACAAAGCCCAGGTGAGACACGACAGGAGGAGGGACGTGGCTGAGGCCTGTTTGTTTGCCCGACCTGTGCGGTGTTGAATCCACAGGAGAGACAGACCCTGCGGAATAAGCCAGGCTTCCCAAGAGCTCTCATAGCCCTTCTCATGTGTGGCGCTGGGCAAATGCCCTCAATATCTTTTGAGCCTTAGCTATTTATACAGCGGGTGATGATATTTGTCTAACTGAACGGCAGAGAAGAATCGATGGACAACATCACAAGTTCCCAGCCCCGGGTCTGGCATTGCAGTGGTGCAGAGATGGCGACCCTCCGCCTCCCCAGCCCAGACACAGAGCAATAGGCCGGAGGGAAGCCAGCAAGAAGACCCCCTGCACAACCAGTCCAGGCAGTCCCGAGAGCCTTTCTGAATCTTACTCATAATTTATAGTTATTTTTGAAAGTCTTTACCATCTTAATTATTTTCTAAATCAGCAACAGGATCCATTTTTTCTTAAAAAATTCATAGTCAAGGAAAAACAAAGCTATTTCAAAGCATTTTCTCCATCACACCAATAAACCATAAACTCCCGCTATACACATCTTACTGTGGGACATGTCACTCGATAAGGCCATGGTTTTATCTATGAAACTGTTGAGTAACTGGTCCAAACAATATTAAAAGCAGTTGGTTTGGAATGTGCTACATTTTGAATTCAAGCTGTTTGGTATATGTATTCCGATTACTTTTTTAGAATACAGAAATGACTATATTTGTTTATGTAACTAATTTGTTATTATATTAGATGAAATTGCTACTTTATATGACTGTAACACAGAACATCATCAGAGAGATATTTTATAACTTTTTTTAACAAAAAGAAATCTTCCACTACTGTAAGTGCTCTTCTGTTTGAAAAAAAGAACTTTTAACATTTTAGATCTTATTTCTAATTCCACACTTTCTAAGTCACTACTGACATGGTTTTGCTACTCTCCAATCTGGGAAAGCATCTGTAACTTGGGCCAGGCCATAGCACCAAGCTCCTCAGGGAACTGGGTCTCCAAGGAACTTTCAAGGCTCTGGTTGGCCAGTGAACCACCGTCGTGCAGACAAGAGTGCCACCCAGAGGCGAGAGGAAGAAATTCATCTCGGGTTTTATTTGGAAGACAAAACTAATCTGTTAAAAATTTTAAAATAATTAGCTAGTACTTATTTCATTAAAACGAAGGAATATTTTTTTACAAGGTTCTCTCTGCAAGAAAGAAGATGTCTAGTCCCAGGCTATATAAAAGCGTAGCACTTTGAAAACTCTTATAAGACAGGAAGAGTCATGAGATGGTCCAAGTCACAGGTGCACAGTTTGTCAATTAAGACACTGAATTTAACTGTACTCTTTATACGCTTTCTTTGCTTTTTATAATTAATATAACATGTGTTTCCAAAAGTCATAGAAGTTCTGGAGCAACCACCATGATCTATTTAGACATGTGGACCAAAAGTTAAACTAATTACCGGAGGCATTTCTTACTTAAATGAGAAAAGTTTCTTTCATTAGAAAGCCTTCTGCATAATTTACTTTTGGCAAAGGAATAAAGTTTATTTAGAGTAATTCTGTTTGGCAGACAGTCGTCACTTCTCAAACATATACCAATAATTGTTAAGGTTACAGCAAAATAGTCAATTCTATGAAACATAAAAACATGAGCTTCTAATGATCAAAACAAAAGGCTGATTATAAAATAGAGATTTATGATATCCCTGTTCTCTCTTAGAAGTCTGGATGGTGGGATTACTACTAGCAGTGGGCCATCATTTAAGATTTATGTATTTTAAAATGAACTACAAAAGATCAAACTTAACCAAAAATAAGGCATACATTAAAGTGTTAAAATTTTACATATAAACTTTGAAAACTTTTTTCTACCCTGCAAAATCCCATTTTTGAAATAATGTTAGGGGTTCTCAAATGTTATAATACACAGATCTCATCTCATTTTACTGTTTCATTTTTATTCCAACATGCTTTAAAATAGGAAGGACTCTAAACACACCTATTTACATGACTTTCCGGAAAACTCATTCTAGAAATACTCAGTGTTTACAGCTGACTTCAAATTTATTTGTATTAAATTCTACAAAGAATTCTACAGAGATTGTACAGCTGATTATTATTCCCAGGTAGATGTTTTTCCTGCAAAGCTTAGCAAAATGCTGCTTTAAGGTACAGAGTTGTTAACTGCACCTTCCTCTCTTGGTTCTGTCACTGAGGGATCTCATTAATATATGTGAGTTAATTTTCTTTCCTATTTTTACCCTTAATCTTCCACATGCCCTGAGTTGCATCATTCTATAAAACATGCTTTCATCTGCAATGATGGCTGCAACGTATCTCAGCAAGGAGTACAAACAAGACTACTCACACACCCCTGCTTCTACATGCACCTAAGTCCAACCTGCTCTATGGACGTCCACTGCATGCTGCTGGAGATGTAGTGAATATGACAGAGACAACACAGTAGGACAGTATGGCTATTACTTCAGGGGAAAAGCTCAATGACTAAAGCTCCAAGAGTTTAAGTTAAGTTAGTTAGTTCAGTGTTAGTCGCTCAGCTGTGCCTGACTCTTTGCCACCCCATGGACTGCAGCCCACCAGGCTCCTCTGTCCATGAGATTTTCCAGGAAAGGATACTGGAGTGGGTTGCCATTTCCTTCTCCAGGGGATCTTCCCAACCCAGGGATCGAACCCAGGTCTCCTGCACTGCAGGCAGACTCTTTACCAACTGAGCTACAAGGGAAGCCCAGCAGGGAATATTTCACAAGGGTTTTAATCAGGGCACAAGGCCAGGCTGGCAAATTTGGAGAATGACTTCTCACATGTATCAAAAGGTTTGTGTGTCTGCATTATACATTCAAAGTATCAACAAAAGACAGAAAGGATGGCTACTCGGGAGTTCACAAATGACTCAAGTTCACTGATAAGTATTATCAATTTAAAGGGTAAATTCTGAAACATTCCCAAACCTATAATCAGTCAAGAGGAAGTGAAGTAAAAGTCGCTCAGTCATGTCTGACTGTTTGCAACCCCATGGACCACACAGTCCATGGAATCCTCTAGACCAGAATACTGGAGTGGGTAGCCTATTCCTTCTCCAGTGGATCTTCCTGACCCAGGAACTGAACCGGGGTCTCCTGCATTGCAGGCGGATTCTTTATCAACTGAGCCATCAGGGAAACCCAGTCAAGCTATCAGTCAAGAGGACCTGGTGCTAAAATTAAATGCCTTCACATTTTCTTAAACTCTTCCCTTTCCTTTTTCCCACCTCCAATGCTACCATCTGATTTCTTGCCATTAAAAAAAAAAAAAAACAAAACCTGTATTTGTTTAATGACTTCCTCCTTAATCTCCAGGCCCAATGTCCTACTCTATCCTAGTACTGTCACATTTCTAAACCCATCCTCCAAGTAAAGTCCAGGACAATCTCAAGCTTCACAAACCAATCATGTCACTTGCCTGCTTGATATTCAGATAGTAAGTCGAGTCAGTGGTCCCACCCCCTCCCCTGTCTTCTGCCCACAAGCAGGTGGCTTCTAAAAGGAGGAAGGCCAGAGGCTACAGGCTGATGACTGTCGGTGGCTCCTATGGCCCTTCTGTTTCAACTTAACCACCAATCACATTTCTTTAAGAGAAATTACTTCCCCTTCAAGAGATATCAGAAACCATAATTTAAGGTGAGGTCATTCTCCTTAAACAGTAGCTTTCAAACATTTTTAAATGACCAAAGTCATTTCCTTCATAACCCAATATCTAATGTAGAACCCCAGCAAAAAGATGAGTGAGATGAGTATTTCTGAGGCTGGCAACAGGCAGAGATTAAATCACACAGAACTGGACAGGCCACAGAGCAAAATTCAAATTCGGTTGGTGAAATGTAGAGTCAGTGGGGAGAAGCAGCCTGGATGAGACACGTCGGACTCATTCCTGAAAGGCCACTGGTGCTGCTGCATGTGAAAGACTCGAAACTATGGAGAATTTCGACTTTCAGGGGTACTTTCATAAACCCCAATTTCATCTGCAAAAACATGGCACATGCAATGGAGGCTTCACAGATACCTGGTCCTCGCTGGTCAGTCCCAGGTGCATGACGAGGTAAAAATGCACCAGGAAGTCTGAGTTGGGCAGGACATCCTGGCGCCGGGTCATCATGGAGCAGATCAGCTTATAGGCTTGGAGTTTGCCTTCCTTATAATCGTCGGGCAGCATCGTCGCCTGCCAAGGAGACGTTTAGAGATTTAATCAACGCCAGATGCAGATGCATTTTGTCCTTTCATTTACTTCTCAGTAGTCCACAAAGTTGTTTATGGAGATGTGGGAAGCGCTGGCTTGAGTAAGACCCAGCCTGTCTTCAAAACATGCAGTCTTGGGCAATTACGTTTTTTAAACTCAATTTCAGAAAGGAAGGGGAAATTACAATAAAGGAATAAATACATATTCACTTGCCTTAAATAGCCATGATGCAAACATTCTGAGCGGTGGGATCAAGGCAGGAGGAGATGGAGAAGACTGGTTATCCAGGCTTATTGCCAGGTTATCCCGTATCTATGATTCGAAATGAGGAGAATTTTAGGCAAGATAATACAGTTTATCCCAATGACATGTCAATATCGTGCTCCACGGTCAAATAGCTGCTGTCAATGAAATTTCTGTAAGTTGAGTGAAAAGCTACAGCATTTACAAGTATTTCTTTTATCATGAGATGTACTGTCTTTTTGAATTGTGTGCTGGTTTTAGATCTAATGCAAAACTAGGGCATTGTTATTCCTTCAATCCTAATGCTTGCAGAGGTCATCCTGAACTTCAAGTGATAAGGAATGGTTTCATGAGGTATACTGTATAAACACAAATCACATTTTTGAAAAAAGAAAAAAAGTACTAACACGGGGAAAACATACATTGTAAACAAAAACCAACACTAGAATGAAAATTGTATGTGTTCTTTTACAAACAAAGGACAAGAGATTGTTCTTTTACAAAAATTACCCTCAGAAATAAGATTATATACTAATAATGGCTTTCCATGTGGATGGTGAGGTTAAATTTCTTCTTAGCATTTCTCTACATTCAAATTCTGTACAGTAAGCCCAGTACTGCTTTTATAAAGAGAGTAACTACAACTATTGCATAATATCCCATTCTTTGATATCCTATAGCAACAGTTTATTTATGCATTAAATGAAATAACTTTTAGACATATATAAAATGACCAAGCTATAAGTATTTTTATTTATTTTTTGATCACCAAATGTACTTTGTCTCAGTATCTAAACTCATGGTCCAGAATGTGTTCAAAAGTTACATGCGACACAGTTTTTAGGTTAAGTGACAAATCAATGTTACCACACTAGAATGAAAGGTAACAATAGCAGGACATACCTTTGCTAGCTTGTACCAGAGTTCATAGAGATAGCTAAACACCCTGGCATGGATTTTGGGTGACTGGATATTATTCACATCTCCAAGGATCCCCAAGATTCTTCGCCACAACACAGCGGCTGAGTCTGGGTGCCAACCGGTGAGAGTCCCCCCAGCAATTATACTGCAGTCATCAGCAAGGCATTCGCTGCTGTCTGTGAGGGAAAACGTGTGTTAACACAATTTTTATTTCATTGTTACAGCCTTTTATCTTTAATGCAAATGACCTATGCTTGAACATGTATGCAAATCCAGAGTAAAACAATTCAGAATAAAATAATTGAGATGAGGTGTGAAATGGCTGACAACTTGGAAGGACAGGAAACTGAGATTGATGAGGAAATGTCAGATGACTCTGATTCTTCCAACTAGACAACCCAGAGATGACGAGACAGTTCCTGGAGACCCTGAGAAGGTCTTCATAAGCAGTGGAGAGGAAGGAGAACTTGAGTAGGATGTGGAGGGAGCACGGTCATGAGAAAAAGTGACGGCTTCAAGGCAGGAGTGACATCTGTGGTGTTTGTTACTGTTAACTCAGGTTTTGTGGGATGTATAATTTGCTTATAACAAGTTTAATCGTTCTTAGATTCAAGGAGCTGTAAGAAATGTGTATGATCATGTAGCTGTCACATACACCACCTCCATAACTGACATGAAACTTTCTCTTCATTCCACCAGGGCCCCTATGCCATTGGTCCCCTCCCCAAACCTCTGTTCCAGACAACCACTGCCATTTCCTATCCTTACAGCATTGCCTTTTCCAGAATGTCAGATAAATGGAGTTCTTTAGTAAGTAGCCTTTCCATCTGGTTTCTTTCACTTAGCATAAGGTATTTATTTGAGAGATTCATCCATGGGGGTTGTGTATCCATAGGTGTCATAGTGTATCCACTCACCTGATGAAGGACACTGGATAGTTTCTGGTTTTGGTTTGATTAGACCTAAAGCTAGAAATGTGTACAGGCTTTTGTGTGAACATATATTTACCCTTCTCACCTGTAAGATCAGAATCACAAAATGGTATGTGGTATTTCTTCTTCTTTTAGTGGACTGCATGTTCCTAAATGCCTGAGAAAGGAGTGTGTCCTCATATGTCTGAAAGTCTTGGTTCCCTGACTGGTAAATTCATAGCTTGGCTGAGTATAGAATTCTGTGTTGGAAAAGCTTTGCTTATTTTCTTACAGTTCCCTTTATAATCTTAGATTAAAAAATAATTCTGATAATTGAAACTTTCGTGTGAAAAATTATTGACTCTGGAGAGCTTCAACATATCTGGAGCAGGTTGAAAAAGACAGCTTCTCTTTTATTTGAAGCTTCAGTAAAGCTAGGAATTGTCCTCTACTTTTATAAATCTATTGGAATTAACCTATTGAATTGTTTTTAATTTTTATGTTGTTTTTATTGCTTTGTTCCCTTTTTCACGCCCAGTATTTCTTCCTTGATCAATCTTTCCTATTTGCCTATTTTATTAATGTTTTTAAAGAGTGTTCTTTGCTTTTTCTATTGCTTTGTAGTACATGTATAGAAGCTGATTTTAAAAAAAAGATACTAACAAACATCCACCACCATTGCGCATCATTCCAGGTGCATGTGCTGTTGGGGTTTTTCAGGTCTAACCACAGAAATGGAAGCACAGTCTACGGATGCGAGGAACTCAAGGGGAGGAAGGACCAGAGCCAGCCAGGAGCAGGAGAAAAGTGTGACAAGGAGCCTGGGCAAATCCACGGCCAGCTCTAGATGCTTCCTGCACAGCCGCTAACAGCTTATTATGTTTATTATGGAAAGAGCACAAGACCCTGAAGCAGAAGATTTCATAAGGATGGTACGTGTGTCATGGAAAAGCCTTCCCAAAACCAAGAGCACTGTTTCTTCTTAGAGTGAAACACATCAGTATTTCCCACATCTGTGTCATAAATATACTCAACTAAAGAGACACATATAATCCATGCTGGAATCCCCCACACTGAGCCGGTATAGACGGCAAAAGCCAAATTGTGGACCTTCTGGACTCTCAGACTGACTTTTACAAAACTTCCTGATGTTTAGTCTGTCATCCTCCTGATGTTTAGTCTGTCAAATGAGTGTGGTATCAAGCATCTGTCAGTCTGAGAAGGTCTGGTGAAGCTTCAACGAACCTTACAAATAAACCTAAGCTTCCAAGTGAACAAACAGCATCATATGGCATGTAGTTTTCTCATGAAGAATGCAATGAGTCTTTAACACCAACCATAAGGGGTTAAAAAAGAGTCAGGAGATTTGGTGACTTAGACCTTTGCTCCATCCCCAAGCATCACCCCCACAACGTAGCCATCTGAGGTGGAGATCAGCCTTCAGCTTTCCAATCATGCCGGGATTTCCCTTGAGTGATAGCTCCAAGTAAATAGAGGTCAGGTACACCTGCATCTCCCTGCAACCTGCCAACAATCACATTCTCTGTTGTGGAAAGATCCCCCTTCCCCACCAAAAATGTATTCCTCAGTGATAAAATTCTAGGTAACATCCCCCATCACATTATCAAAATACAGGGAGTCTTTTCGAGGTATTTGAAATGACTGCATGCTCAACATTACCGTGAAAAAAATTTTGTAATGAGTTGAAATGTTTTTGCCCAAAATGATTCCACTTGTGGCATAAGCAACAGAACAGATGCTGACATTTCACATGTAGATGGTTCCTCAGTGAAGCGGCGCTTAATTAAAAATTGGGATTTGAGAGATTTCTGAAAATTTCACGTTCACCTCAAAAATACCAAACAGTTCATTTTATTTTTCATGAGCAAGCTAGTATGCTAGCCTAAGAGCACCTTTTTGTCTCATTCTTGCTAAATGCTTCAGCGACATTAACTATTTTTTATTAAAGTAAGAAGTCTTACAAACAAAATTATATCATCTTTCCCCAAACACATACAGGCCTTTAATACAGCAACAATCTGAAGTTTAGAACTTTGCAAATGTACAAAGGATTTTAGTCATGAAATAAGTCTTGGTGATTGGTAAAATAGGCAGCCAACCAAATGGCGACTTCACATGGCAGCAGTTTTGTGTAGTTTGGTGGAGTATACATGAAGCATAGCCAGTGCTTTGAAAATGATTTTCCCATTTGAGTTGAAAAGGCACAAATCCAAAAGCTCAACTGAAACACCTTAATTCTGGGACCAGAAAAATTAGGCCTAGACTTTGATGATTAAAAAGTGGAGAAATAGGGGACTTGTCTGGTGGTCCAGTGGCTAGGACTCCATGCTCCCAGTGCAGGGAGCCCAGGCTCAATCCCTAGTCAGGGAACTAGATCCCACATGCCACAACTAACACCAGGCACAGCCAAATAAATACATTTTTTTAAAGTGGAGAAACAAAAAATAAATAAATAAAGTGGAGAAACAGCAGGTTGGCACTCTGTTGACCATCACTGTGGCCTTTCTCATCTGCTTCCCAGACATGGAACATTCATTTAAAGATTTCCAAGGTGAGCAACCAATCTCATGGTACTTATCATCATGATTTTTCTTTAGAACATTTGATATTTCCAAAACAGATCAAAGCCTGGTGGAGATTCCAAAAATGTGTGCAGTGGCAGATGCTGACAAACCACTCATGCAAAAACAGTTTCGGTGGCAGGTAACAGGGATAATTAAAAGCAGAAGCTATAATTCAAAGCAGAAGTGGTCAAAGGATTTCAGTAACAACACTGAAAGGCAGGGTTGGGATAAATATACTAAGAGAGATTTTGAAACCTAATCATACATATTTTTTACTACCAAAAAAAGGTTAAAATGTGTTGTTTTAAGCTAAATCAAACAAGAGCCTGCAGCTGAAAGCTGATTCATCCCCCAACTGAAGTACTCACTGACTGATCCTCTCCCGTCATGTACTGTCTTGGAGCCAAAAACTAGCTGTGAACAACCAATCGCCAATGGCAATCCCATCCCTGATGCGAGGCAACACCACTGACCCTTCCTCCACTAAAGTGAAGTGTTGGAAACTACTTCTAACTGAGTCTGATCTCAAGATGTAGCACTAGACTTCCAGTGGTTGAGAATCCTCCTGCTAATGCAGGAGACACAGGTTCAATCCCTGGTCTGGGAGGATCCCACGTGCGCAAGGACAACTAAGCCTGTGGGCCATAACTACTGAGCCCGCACTCTAGACCCTGTGCTCCAAAACAAGAGAAGCCACTGTAATAAGAAAGCTGCACGCTGCGACCAGGAGCAGCCCTCACTCGCTGCAACTAGAGAATGCCTGAGAGTAGCAATGGAGACCCAGAGCAGCCAAAAATGTTTAAAAAAAAAAAGAGTATCACCGATGTAATAGGTACCTGGAAAAGAAGAAGCACCGAAGCTGGCCCTTAACTGTCAATGTTCTGCTAACTCTCGGTTCTTAAAAGTCTCTCTGACAATGAAAAGAAAGTTTTATTTATGTTGGAGTTGAATTAATGACAGACACTTTCTTATGGTTAGTTGTTTTTTTATCTCATTTAAGAAACTCTTCTCTTCCCCAAGGTCATAGAATTTTTAGAAGACATTTTCTTCCCAAAGTTTAAAATTTTCCTGTTTACATTTGAGTATTTATCCATTGGAATTTGGCTGCAATCAGGGTGTGAGGTTTTCTGCCCGCTGGCTAAATGTTCTGCGTGCTTGACTGGGCAGCCCATCCTTCTCTTGTCAGATCTAGAAGGCTGCCTCTTTCGTGTACCACAACTCCATGTCCTTATGCATCCAGTATATGTTTTATATTCCATTCTTTTAGTCCATGTCTATCTCTGTGATTAAAACTCTCTTTAAATAAGTCTCATCACAGTTATCCCATTATTTGTCCTCATTAGGATAAATGTCTTATTTTTTCTGTCCTCTTGGTAAGTTCTTCAGTTGGTCGTGGCTATGGCTTAGTAATCTTTTTATTTGTTATAGCATCAAAAGCAGTCTTTCTAGACTATAAGCTTATTTGCTAAATAAGAGATGAGGTCAGCAGCAATATCAATACTTAGCTATTGTTTTTCAGTCATTCAGTTGTGTCTGACTCTATGACCCCATGGACTGCAGCATGCCAGGCCTCCTTGTCCTTCACCAGGTCCTAGAGTTTGTTCAAACTCATGTCCATTGAATTGGTGATGCCATCCAACCATCTCATCCTCTGTTGTCCCCTTCTCCTCCTGCCCTCAATCTTTCTCAGCATCAGGGTCTTTTCCAATGAGTCAGCTCTTCACATCAGATGGCCAAAGTACTGGAGCTTCAGCTTCAATATCAGTCCTTCCAATGAATATTCAGGACTGATTTCCTTTAGGATGGACTGGTTGAATCTCCTTGCTGTCCAAGGGACTCTCAAGAGTCTTCTCCAACACCACAGTTCAAAAGCATCAATTCTTTGGCACTCAGCCTTCTTTATGGTCCAACTTGCACATCTGTACATGACTACTGGAAAAACCATAGCTTTGATTATACTCACCTTTGTTGGCAATGTAATATCTCTGCTTTTTAATACGCTGTCTAGGTTTGTCATAGCTTTTCTACAGAGTTATAAATACCCCCTCTTGAAAATCATAAGCTCAACTGAACAAAACTTACATGTGAGTCAAGTCTACTTTCTTATTTTTGGTATTCTTGATACTCTGGCATCTGGGGTCTCCCTGGCCAGGAGGGGCTGCCACTCCCAGGGCTGCCAATTCCTAGAGATGGCAAACAACTCACTAGGGAGTATGTCGTTCACATGTAAACCTCACAATCCCAAACCAGGCATCCTGGCCACCTTCCTCTGTCTAGCTCTCACCAACAAAGGGATGCCCCGGTGCCCTCATCACTGCAGGGTCTGGCACCTGGCTGCCTGGGCCAGTGTCTGTGCTTCAGATTCGGCTGAAATGATCTAAACCAGCCGATCCCCAGTCTGCTTAGTCCACCCTGCCTTCCCTTACCTGTGCAAATGATGATAAAGGATGTTGCCCATGTTTTCCTCACTCTTCCTACTTCCCCACCAACCTGGGTGATCCCCCAAGTGCCCTCCCATGGGGCATGCCGTGCCCGTATTTCTTTTTTCAAAAATTTATTATTTTTGGCTGTGCTGGGTCTTCACTGTTGCCCAAGGGAACAATGAAGTTTTTCTAATTAAGGCAAAGTGGGGGCTACTCTCTAGTTGTGGTACACAGGACTTCTCACTGCAGTGGCTTCTCACTGTGGCAGAGCACAGGCTCGGTAGTTGTGGCACACAGACTTAGTTGCCCTGCGACACGTGGGATCATCCCAGGTCAGGGATCGAACCTGTGTCCCCTGCACTGCAAGGCAGACTCTTAACCCCTGGACCACCAGGGAAGTCCCCATGCCCCTATTTCTAAAATCTTCTTCCTTCATGACAGTCACCTCCATGTCTCCATATCTTGCCATACAAATCCCAGACACATTTTGAAGCAGTCCACTATAAATTTAACTGTCATTTCCAAAAAACATGAAATGATTTAAATAAGAAAGCAAATACAAAACTAAACTGCTAGCTGGCCAGTGATAAAGGAATTTAAGATTTTAGAAGCAGTTTATTATTCCAAGCATTTAATAACTGGTAGGATTATTCAGTGAGAAATGGAGATACATTCAAATTGTTGGATCGCTTGCTTTGCATGTCCTAGAGATCAGGGTAACATGAGTTTTGCTTTGTCCATTTATGAAGAAGTTTTTCTCCTAAGAACAGAAAGTTAAATTCAGAACAGTGATAATCCATAAACCTTATCATATTACGGTTTGTCCTTTTCACAGATGACAAGATGAACTATTGAACTGAGTGTACTGATTCTCGATATTAGGATTTCAAAGAAGAGCTGAGTATCTGGAGGAGTTAATCACAGCAGAGAGAGCATCATATGAAATTACCTCACACAAGTGTATTAGACCGAGCATAGCAGGGACACTCTGAGATGGGATCAGAGCTAAGCTTTCCAGAAGGCAGACAAAAGAGGTAATCACCCAATTTTCTCTCTTTTCAATAAAAGTAATTAAAGCTAGTCCTTGTTTAGGCAAATTCAGCTTACTGAAAATGCACTAAAGTCTTCAACAGTACCATGATGATGATTCCCCTTGGATAATCTGAATATTGTACCCAAAGAAGCCACTGATTCCATAAATATATCAATAATTCTCAAATAGTTTGAATGGGGTTGGCAGTTGTAATTTGAACAGCAGCGCAGAAGAAAGGAGTGGGCATGACTCTGGAATTGAAGTCAAAACACTCTAGAAGCCAGTTCCAATGCTGGGCCTACTTTCTAGTAAGATGACACTATTTCTCTGGGTCTCAGCGTCTCCACCTCAAACAGAATTTGTACAACCTGACCTGCTTACCATAAAAATCAAAGAGGATGTCTCAAAGTTCTTTGTAAACTGTTAAATCCTTCAGAAATTTATGATATTATTATTCACAATTATTATATTTATTTTCTATACATAATGATTTTATATTATATATATTATAGAAATTATCATTATATATATTATAGAAATTTCTATAATGAAAGAACCACAAATTTGAGAAGCACCAATTACTACCCAATAAGTTATAAAAGTAAGCACATTGGTTTTGTCAACTGTTTTCTCATTAACTGTACAAGGCTTCTACCATGGGCAGAGGTGAACATTTAAACCAAAAATGTCCACTATCTCTTAAGGGCAGCACTTACAGCATTACAAGGCAATGCGTTGTTCATTTACAGTTAACTGGTTTGTTTTTCCAGTTGTAATTAAGATAAACATTAAATGCATATTAAGATCATTCTTTTTGGTCTTATCTATCTTATAGATAAAAGATTTTTATCCAACACCATTTTTCTATGTAAATTTTATGAAGTTTTTATGCTACTTTATTAGAAATTTCCCAAAACACAGAGACTGCTTAAAATTTATACTTTAATTTATGAAAACCAGTTTGCTTAGTTAAAAAAAAAAAAAGAAGAAGAAGCTAAGAGTTTAGCCTTTATTTCTAATTTTAAAATGACTTTTAGTGGTTTAATACCACGTTTTACTCAGCACGTGCTCTGTGGTTTGCTGTTGCAGTTCTCATCAAGATGTCTATGGACCTGGGAACGTGGTGGGCCAGGAGGGATATGGCCGTGGTGGGCACCTCCCATGCTGAGCTCCTCAGAACACTGGCCTCTCCAGACAATTTCTTACCAAAACCAAGCAAAGCAAAAACCCAACTTCTCTTGGTGCCCTCTGTGTGACAGGCCAGGGAACTGAACCTAAAATGAAAGAGGTTCACTTTCCCAGGGTCACACAATATGTGTGTATGCATGGGCGTGCATATGTGTGTGCATACATATGAAGAGCTAAATCTGCTCTATGTGCTTGACTTAGAGGCTCACTCACTGATTCCTCCAACAACCCTATAATATGGACTATTAGTATCCCCACTCAACTGTAAAGAGAAACTGAAGGACAGAGAGATTTACCAGCTCAAGGCCACCCAGCAACTCCTTGGCAGAGCCTGGATGCCATCCCAGAAAGTTCGGCTCTATAACCTATTCAGGAGTCTTAGAACTACGAATACTCAAGGGAAAAATGTTGCAAAAAAAAAAAAAAATACAGAATATGACGACATTTTTAAAAAGCTTAAAACCAAAATTAAATGATATGTTGTTTGAAGAGACAGATACTGTTGTTAACACTTTATAAAGAAGTGGCAATGGTTATTAAAAACCCCAGGAAAACTTAAATAATTGCAAAAATAAGTAAATTAATTAAAAAAAAAAAACACTGCGGACAGGGTCACAGTATTCACATAAGATGACAAGAGAAGGGAAGGATTTGAGAAGGGGGCCCCCCTCTTGGGGGTCTCACTGGTGGGGCAGCTATTCTACTTCTTATGCTCAGGGCAGGCTCACTGATCCATAACATGCATCACAACTTATCTTGCATGCATCAAAGATTCTATGGCAAAGTTAAAGAAAACAATAATAGGTAAGTATTCAAATTCTTTAACTTCTCCTGGATTCATGGCACATATAAGTTGGAGAAATCACTTTTCTCTGGTTTCAGAGTAAAGCAAATCTGGTCAGGGATGGCAAAGCGTCAGCCTAAATATCAGCCACCTCCTCCCGTGTTGGACAGCGGGTGTGCGCACAATGGGTTTCCTCCCTCTTCTTCCACTGTTTCAGAATCCTCTGCACGCAGGACACCAAGACTCTGCCGCTGATTGTGACCAGGGGGTGGGGGTGGGGGGACTGGGGTGGGCACACCCATGTGGGAGGGGGCAGCCCCTATTATCACTGTGCCAAAGGATGCCCTAGCATCCTCACACCTGGGAAACCCTGTGAACGCTGCTGCCTCGTCTGAAGGACGTGGTTACCTGTTAGGTTCGAAGCATCCGTGGGCCGGAGCTGTAACCAGTGGCGGGCGTCGGCGTCGGTCACAGAATCTGCGGGCGGGCTCAGATCTGGGTCTTCCTCGCAGGTCTGCCAGGGACTCAGGGACAGCTCTGCCTCGGCGCTGCAGCCCAGAGTGGGGTCACTGCTCACACTGTCACCTGGAATGACAGAAGACACAGTCCAAGAAGGCCAGGGCAGGGCAGGAGCACCTCCACGGTCCCAGCACACAAGGACCTAAGCAGCTGCCCCGGTGGGGATCGTTCAGGGGACAGAGGCCTGCATGGGGCCCCTGGTCAACGACACACAGCTTCCAGGTGTGGATGTGAGTTGTCTTTATGGGCTCCGACTCTTCACAGGTCTTAACTGAGCTCCCCTGGTACCCACAAGAGCACATCCTCACAATTTGTACCCTGACTTACTCAACTATGAAACAGGGGAGGCTAGAGGAGGTGGATGGGAATTGATCCCACTACAAAGGCAGGTTCATGCTTCCAGGCTGAAGAATCTATGTCTAGACATGAACCTAGGCAAGTCACCTAGGATCACTGCGGGATGAGGCATCCCACCAATAGAGATTCTCCCCCTCTAAGCACTGAAACGTTCTGATTTGTCATGGTACAATGATGCTGTCAAAGGCTGCGAAGCCCTACATGGTTATTCGGTCTGACACAGAACCGACTCCATCAGCCTGCCCCTTAAGTCCCCTGTCTGCTGCACACAGATGGCGTGCCCGCCCTCTCTGCCTGCAGCCCTCCTGGTGCCCTTTGGGTCAGCCACTGACGGTCCCCCAGCCTTGCTGCTACTAATCTACTGCCAGGTATTCATTCACGTGCAGAGAACTGACAGCTAGCCCAGTCACCTGCGAGGTCCCTCACTTTGCCTGTCCCGGGACTCTAGACGGTGGATCCGAAGCGTTCCTGCTCTGCCCTCCACCAGGAACGACCAAGAAGGAGGGGGCATGGCAGAGGACCTCAGGGAAGCAGAGTATTAGGGTCGCATATCACAGTACCTAACGGTACATCTCAGCATCCCAGGCAAATTTTAAATACTTATACCACTGACGTCAAGGTACTGCAGAAGCTCTGTGTTCCAAACCTAGGGAAACTTCCAGAAGGAAGACCATTCTTCCTTCTGGGCCTGTCTCCTCACCAGCCATCAGCCTTGGTTGTGCTTTTCACCTGGAGAAAGACCCAGGGCTGGAAAGACAATTCTCGAAGGTAACTGGGTAGTGTTTAATGTTTGACTGGTACTAACCACCCATCTATCCTGGGATTCCACAAATAAAAATGTCCCATATCGCAACATCATATCTTCAGATGATATCATTCAAGTTAGAAAGTCAAAAGGAAACAAAGTCCATCCATGTTGAAGCTGGACAAACACAGACCACATCTCCTGGTACTTACTCTTCTGTCTCTCCCGACATTTTCCTTGCATCTGCTGTGAGTCATCTTTCAAATCCAGCTCAATGGGGCTGCTGCTTCTTCGAACTAAGATCTTCAGACAGAAAGAAAGATTGTGCTGTTACAGAAAAGTGTTAATTTTTACAAGACTGTTAAGTTTCTAGTCCATATGTCTAAAGAAAAAGAAACAAATGAACAGCAAGAACAGTAACAAAAAACTGAATGACATTCTGCATTGGAAGGATATGGGTTCACTAATTACTGTGACCGAGTTATAAATTACCCAAGATCTTAAATTTAAGACTTCTGCTTTATCAGCTGGCATCCAATTAACATGGTCTATGGATGCCAAGTTACATGGAAATCATTTATGTTGAGGTTCTAGCTGTACCTCTGCTTGGGTACACATGCATAATGGATATCATCCTCCAGGAGGTATAAGTCACCAGCGTGTTGGCAGGGAGGGCATAAACCCCACCCAGACCCATTCTTGTTACAGGTGCAGCAGGCTTCCCTGAGCACTGCCCAGCACTGGACCATGGGTTAAATACGGGACTAGAATGCTGGGAGGCAATCTGCACCCCCTACATTTTACATAACTGGCGTGGAAAGACAAAATGTACACAAATTACACAAAATGATCACAATGTACATTAGCAAAATATGCAAGTCAACTCTCTCTAAAAGGTATGCAGAAGAAAGTGTTACCTTGATCGGCTCACAGTGACAGGAGAGCTGCTCAACAAGGCTACAGACATGAAGTGGTAGAGAGTAGGCAGGAAGGGGCTCAGGGCAGGAAGCACTGAGAAATCAGCAAGTTCTACGTGCAGGAAAAGAAGCCGATTACAGCAGGCCATGCAGGGCAGTCAGGCGAAGAGGGAAAACGGTAGGAAGGAAACATGACCACCTTCTACAAGCGGCACACCTGCCAGGGGGCCTCCAACATCAGGCTTAGGAATTTCAACCCAGTATTGACAAAATGAGCAACCGTATGTTCCAGACGGTAGCTGATTGTGATTAAAAACATAATCAAAATGGTTAAGGTGACTTACTATCTGTGGAATAGAGTTACGAAGAAAGTTGCTATGGAACTCTGATGGTAATTCAGGAATGAGCAGACAAGGCTTTTGATGATAGAAAAAGAGAAGAAAAGATAAATTCTAAAAATGCTGCAGAATGACAGACAAGAGCTTATATAAGTGTTGTCCATGGGAGTGGAACTTAAATTACAAAAGGATATGAATCTAGCGGACCATAAGAAAGACGGTGAGAAAAGAAGGAAGTGAGGTAGGGAGGAAAGGCAGATGGATGGACAATGGACGGAGGAATTGGGAAAGTTTCTGATATTTTAATATCCATCTTTGGGCTGAATATCTAAAGAGAATGTACCATAAGTGTGCAACAAAAATCCATGACTGGCAAGATGGAGTTCAGAGCCAGAAATGAAGATAGTATATTTAAGGCTCTCCAGCTTAGAGTGTACAAACATCATGGAATTCAATAAGCCAACTGAAGGAATGAATACTAAATAAGCAAACACATGAAAAGGAGGGACTAAGATGTAAAATTAAAGGACAGAATAATCATTAAGCTAAAACACATAAGTAGGTCATGAATAAAATATTTAGAAGATTAACAGTATGTAAAAAAAAAATGTTAGCTTTAAAGAAGGATGATATATAACCAATATTGTTGTTGTTTAGTTGCTCAGT
Organism: Dama dama; assembly: GCF_033118175.1. Taxonomy (NCBI): domain Eukaryota; kingdom Metazoa; phylum Chordata; class Mammalia; order Artiodactyla; family Cervidae; genus Dama; species Dama dama. The sequence goes on from NC_083703.1 coordinate 40,467,504, forward strand.
TGTGTCTGACTCTTTTGTAATCCCATGGACTGTTGCCCACCAGGCTCCTCTGTCCGTGGGATTTCCCAGGCGAGAATACTGGAGAGGGTTGCCATTCCCTTCTCCAGGGATCTTCCTGACCCAGGAACTGAATCTGTGTCTAGTGCATTGTAGGCAGATTCTTTACCACTGAGCCACCTGGGAAGCATATATTTCTAATATGATAATGGAATATATACAGGATATCTCCTTAATTGAAAAGCAGAATATAGGCTCTTCTGCTTCTTGACTCTCTGGAAGATAAAATATCCTCCAACTATAGAACCTACATAAAAATCTGGGGCTCACAGGAAGTAAAATAAACCTTCAAGGGACCCACCTCCTCTTCCCACTCCCACCCAAAGCAAACGGAAACCAGGGCAGTGATATGGGGCTACCTTGGGCATTAACCTAATATTACCACTGCCAGTGGCAAAAGGAACCAGAGTCCCAAATTAAAGTAGCACTCTCTGTTTTGTGAAACTTCATCATATCAGAAATCCAGGTTCTCTGCAGATTCAGATCAGCCAGCTAGGAACTCACAATCAAAAGTCACCAAACACCAAAGGAAATTAAAAACCCACTATGCACAAATCTTAGAAACAACAAATATCAGATTTAGATTCTCCACCCACCCCTCAAGGATTTCAGATGATCAGATGAAGAATTCAGAACTGTAATCTGTGACTAGTTTAAAGGAATAAAAGATGGGAATCACACAAAAATGAGCAAGCTATAAGAGATCATGAGAGATTACAAGATATACTTGAAAAGTGTTAACCTGAACTTTCAGAAGCAAAACATAAAATTGTTGAACCAAAAAAATTCAATGAGACCATTAAACAGCAGACTATATATGCATGAGAAGAGAATTATTGAACTGAGTGAAAGACAGATCTGATGAATCACCCAGAACGCACCCACATAGCCAAAGAGAATGGAAAATATGAAAGGGGGCTTAAGAGACATAGAACACAGAATGAGAAAGTCTAAATATATTTCTACCCAGAACTCCAGAAGGAAAGAGGAGAGAGAACAAAGAACAGGCAATATTTGAAGAACTGATTACCAAGAATTTTCCAGAAGCAATGGAAGAACAATGATTCACAGATGCCTGGCACATATAGAATATCCAAAATAGGACAAATTGTACAGACCAAGAGAAAATGCGCCTAAATATACTGTAGTGAAACTGGAGGACAAGGATGAAGAACAGTGAGGAACAACAAACAGGATGGACCGAAGACCTCTCAACAGCAACAACAAAAGATAGAAGATAGTAGAAAAAATAGCTTCCATTAGATGGGGGTGAGGAGGAAGTAGGGGAACTACAGTATTAAGACAGAGACCAATGACTCAAGAAGCACCAAAACAAAACCTCACACATCTGGGATGCAGTATCTATGAGAGATACGTAGCATTTTCAGATCAATAAAGGAAAACGAATTCAGTATAGGGGACCCAGGATAAGTGGCTATCCATGTGGGGGAAAAAATAAAATTGGATCCCTATTGCCACTCCATAAACATCAGCTCCAGGCAGATGAAAGACTTAAACGTATAGAGCAAAACTGAAACACTTGTAAACGTAAGGCAAATATTCTTATCCCTTTCAAGTTGGTGTTTTAAATTTTTCAGGGCTTCCCTGGTGGCTCAGTGGTGAAGAATCTGCCTGCTAATGCAGGAGAAATGGGTTGGACCCCTGAACCAGGAAGATCCAACATGCTGCGGAGCAACAAAGCCCATGGACCACAACTACTGAGTCCATGTGCCCTAGAACCAGTTCTCTGGAGTAAGAGAAGCCAGCGCAGTGAGAAGCCTGTGTACTGCAATTACAGAGCAGCCCCCACTCCCGACCATAACCAGACAAAAGCCTACACAACAACACAGATCCAGCACAGCCAAAAGCAAATACATAAATGAGCTTTTTTTTTAATTTTCATAAAATGTAATAACAATGATAATCAAGAATATCAAAATTAAGAGCTTCTGTTCATCAAAAGACAACATAGAGAATGTGAAAATAAAAGCCACACATTGGAAGAAGAAATTCACCAGAAACATAACCAATATAGGATCCGTATTCAGACTACATAAAGAATTAGTAAAAATAAATAAGACAAATCAACAGGAAAATGGAAAAGACATCAGTAGGCACCCCACAGATGAAACATACATGGCCAATCAACATAAGGAAGGACTTTATCGGCAACTTGAGAAATGCAAAACAAAATGAGATCCCATTTTCACCCACTTGACTCCCAAGATTTTAAATCTGACAGTAGTAAGTGTTGGCAGGAATGTGGATGAACAGAAACTTTTTACCCACTGCTGGCCAAAACAGAAGTGATACAACCACTCTGGAGAAAGACACATTCTCTTGTGAAAAAGAGCACCCTGTTTCCCCGTGATTCATCAGTTCCACTCTAAGACAATACTGTTGAGAAAATCTTACACGTAGATCTTGAAACACATACAAGAATGTGCACAGCTTCATTTCTCATTTAAAGAAAAAGGGGGGGAGGGGAACAAGCTAAATGTCAACAAGAGAATGGAAAAGTGAACTGTGTTCTACTCACGGTGGAATATCAAACAGCAGAGAAAGCAATGAACTAGGGCAACGTGCCTACATGGTAGGCATGGTAAATACATGGTAATGAGTGAACAAAGCAATAATACCACCTTTACAAAGTTTAAAAATGAGGGAAACTAAAGGATGCATTGTTTAGAGGTACATACATCTCAAGCAAAACTACAAAGGAAAGCAAAGACACGACTGACAGAGCCAGCAGAGAGCCGTTCTCTGAGGGACCAAGATGACGCCCACGAGGCACGGCAACAGCACTGAAGGTGCTCTGGTCTCTACACTGGGGGTGGGTCTCTGGGTGTTTATCTGACTGTTGAAATACACACACAGAATATACATGTAAATGGAACATACGTATAAAGCTGGTATATGCCCGTTAAAAAAAATGAAGACCGAGGAAATTTAACACTCATATCTTCCAGGCAGGGAAGAGTAGGGAGTGACTTTCTGTGTGCATTTGTACTTTTCTAGGATGTCTGGGTGTTCTATTCATAGATACTACATTTTTTTTTTTAATGAATAAATAGGAATTATCTGCATGAATGAGTTAGGGCTACTTTTTAATTTTCTTCTTTAAATTTTTTATTTGTGTTTTAAGAAACTGATAAATGCCATTTTACATTTTTTAAAAAAGAAAGAAACCATAACAGATTGTTGCAACATCTCATTTATCTGTGAATTTGCATCAGGTGAAGGCTACAACATAAAGTAATACCAGGAATAGGGAGTCTGAGCGTCTGCTTGACAGGCAAGGATGTCTTTAAAGAGAGAAAGCGCACATACAGACCAGGTGGGAAATTCTGTTTTCACGCTTACTGCATTCTATTTTTGTAATGTGACTATAATTTTACATAGAAAGTGAGCAAGTCTTTCAAACGTCTCAAGGTCACCTGGCCCTAAAACACATCTAAGCAGAAAAAAATTTTAAAAGATAGTGTCACTGCCACTAGTAAATGTGCATATTGTGCCAGTGATCTGTAGGTTTATTTTTAATGACACATGGATGTACTCTGAAAAGATCTTACTGTTATTCCTTCATGCTCTTTCTTCTCATGTCCTTTGCTCTCCTGAGCAGGCCTGGGCTCTGAAGAACTCACATTCTCTGCATTTTCTAGCTTTGGGCCTAGAGATTTGGGGGCAGGGAGGGGGGAAATCAACAACAGAAATATTTCAGATGGTAAAACTGGAAGAAGATTTTTATACATAGGCAATGGTTAAATTTAGATATTTAGATATTCTAAGACATATAAAAATAAGACTGCAGGGCCCAGCTCATGAGCAGCCTAAGGATCACGACTGCTCCACAGACCTGGTCTCTGATGCACAGAGAACTTCACCGTCGAGTGTTAATGTTACACATGGTGACGGGAGGGGGAGCCACAAGCCTGTCCGGGGGCCTTGGAGAAGGGGTCTCAGACAAGAGCTGCCCCAGTCAGCCAGGCCGGGGAAGGGAGGAAGAGGACAGGGAAGGGAGCGTGAGGTGGCTCAGAATTGCTGGCAAGAGAAGCAACCGACAACCAGTGTCCATAATAGAAAATGGGATATCTCCACCGAGCCTGCCACCGTTAATTAAAAAGATCAGATTCTATCCATAATCTGGGGCCAATAAATCTTTTTTAAAAAATAAATGAACAAATTCCTAGAAAAAAACACAAAACTTATGCAAATTAAAACAAGAAAAGGAAAATATGAAGTCTTAAAATGATTTAAAAATCTGAATAGTACTTTAAAATCTTCTGACAAGAAAACTCCAGGCAACTGATGGATTCCACCAAATTTAAGGGAAAAAGATCATAACAATCCTACACAAAGACTTCTGGAGAACAGAAAACCTTCCAGGTAACAGATTTCTCAAATTGTTTTTATTGTGTATTTATTATTTTTCTTTCGAGAGGATTTCTATGAGGGGCCATACCCTGCTCATTTGATGAGGATGGCATGACCCTGACACTGAGGACTATAGGATGGCTTGGTTGATTGTTCACCTGACTCATAAAACTAAGTACGTATGTTCACTATCACCAGACACACTTAAACACGCATTTTCCCTGCAAAACACATTAGTCAATGTTCACAGGTCTAACCACCTGCCTCCTCACCTTTCACCCTGGTTGCTGCTGAAATCTGCTGGAGAAACAGTGTGGATTAATGCTAATGGGTGTGCGTGCATGCTCAGTCGCTCAGCTGTCTCCAACTCTGCAACCCTATGGACTGTAGCCCTTTTGGCTCCTCTGTCCATGAGATTTCTCAGGCAAGAATACTGGAGTGGGTCGCCATTTCCTCCTCCAGGGGATCTTCCCGACCCAGGGATTGAACCTGGGTCTCCTGCACTGCAGGCAGATTCTTTACCGCTGAGCCACCAGGGAAGCCCATAACGTTAATAATACAAGTTACCATTTTTCAACCTCAGCAGATCTGCATGCTGCTAATAAACTTCACAGGTCTGGTCAGCCATCCACCTCTCATCCCTCACCCCGAGACCCCTCTCCTACTGGCCTCTGCCCTAACCTGCTGCCCTCCCTCGCCTGGGGTGAACATCCTCTGCCTCCCACCTCCTCCAGCCACTCTGGATTTCTTTTCAGTCCTTAAACATGCTACACTTGAAAAAAGGGCACACACACACAATTCAGATAATTAGATAAAAATAAGTAGTGAAAATATTTCACGTGATTCAAGAAATCACATCCTTGCAATCAAACTCTAAAGTAAATTCCCTTGACATAAATAGAACTAGGATTAAAGTAGAAAGCCCCACGACACACAGTCTCTCCCCGGCCAGAAGTTAGGGTCTCGCGTGAGTAAGATGCTGATACCTGGGGGGGCCTCGGGACACAGCGGCTCGGTGACCTCAGGGCTGCTGCCGCTCCGAACCATTGGCTGCTGCCCCAGGGGCCCAGATTCGGTGGCAGATGCATTTTCTGGCTGCAGGTATTCTTCCACTTCTGTGGGCATTAACACAGAACACACAGGGATGGATATCAAAACATTTTAAAATAATTTCACTACTTCACTGACTCTAGATACTTTTTCCCCACAAAAATTATGCAGTAGGATTAGCGGCTTTCACATTATAAAGTTTTCTCTGTTTGTCAGACGTTCTATTTCACTCCAAGGGTACATTTGCCTTCTAAGTTCTACAAAGTGTTTTAATTCAAAGTGAAGAAGAAAAAAAAACACAAAAAAACAGAGAGAGCACAAGCAGAATGGTTGACAACTGTAAGTCATAGGAGCTTCAGGGACAGGCATGCCCAGGGGAGGGGGAGCGACAGGGCATTTACACTTGGGAGAGCAGAATATCACACACACACACACGCACGCACGCACACACACCACACCTGAAAGGAAGATGAAAGGAAGCGGGAATTTCAACTTTATCATTCCTTTTCACAGATAAACGTTCAATTGTCCAACGTAAAATACTGCAATTATTTAATGACATTATCACCAAATGCAAGCATGAATTTATCACTGAAGTACAAAAACAATCCACTGGTATTTTTGGAGAATCGATAAATGTACATCATAAAATAGAAAACCACAGCTGAGTACTGACCACTGGGTGATCCCAGCTAGGATCAAGATAAACCATGTTCCCCTAGAGAAGAGAAGTCCCTGCTAGCTCATTTCTGAATGTCATGGTTCATTTTAATCTCCCAAGACAACACAAGGCGCTGGAAGGGTCACCCCACCTCCTGTCTGCAGCATGGAGGCTCCAAGGTGACACCATCCCTGACCTCCGGCTTTATCCTTATCGGCCTCCTCCCTGCCCTCCTCCCCATGGCCTCAGGAAGGCCCCCCTACAACCCAGATCTGACGGTACCACCCCCTCTGTGGACGCCCGAGGCCCCCATCACTGTCTGCTCAAGCTCACGCTCCTCACGGTGACCAAGGGCCCCTTGATGTCACCCCAGAGGCTTGACCCCCACTAGGAGACCTTGTGCTCTTCAGGCTGAGCAGGCCCAGCCCACCTGACCTTGCCGCTCCCTCCCTCCTGCTGCTCCCCCTGCCCCTAGGTTGACCTCCACCCCCACCATGCTGGCCAGGCTCCCCTCCTGGAGCACCTGCCACGTGGTCTTGCTTGTGACCCCACCACTGCCTCACCTCCAGACTTCACCCTCCTTTGTGCAGCCTCGGAACTCTACATCCATAACCCTAGGATTATGTTTTCTCCAAATTTTCATTAGTCAATTTTCAGTCCTTCTGACAAACTATGACAAACCCAGACAGCAAAGACATCACTTTGCCAACAAAGGTCTATCTAGTCAAAGCTATGGTTTTCCAGTAGTCATGGACAGATCTGAGTTGGACCATAAAGAAGGCTGAGTGCCAAAGAATTGATGCTTTTGAACTGTGGTGTCAGAGAAGACTCTTGAGAGTCTCTTGGAAGGCAAGGAGATCAAACCAGTCAATCCTAAAGGAAATCAACCCTGACTGTTCTTTGGAAGGACTGATGCTGAAGCTCCAATACTTCCACCTGATGTGAAAAGAAGACTCATTGTTAAAGACCCTGAAGCTGGGAAAGACTGAGGGCAGGAGGAGAAGGGGATGACAGAGGATGAGATGATGACTCAATGGACATGAGTCTGAACAAACTTTGGGAAATGGTCAAGGACAGGGAAGCCTGGTGTGCTGCAGTCCACGGGGTTGCAGAGTAGGACATGACTGAACAACTCAACAACAACAACAATCAGTCCTTCTAAGAAGGGACTGATCAGAACTCAGCCTGTACTGTCCTCCCTGGACATGTCACCCGATTCATCCCCTGAAATGTGGCCAAGGTATCCTTCTCTGTGTTACCTTCAACCAGAGCCACAAGCCAAAGGGCTGGTTCACCCCAACCAAGAAGCTGTATGTAGGAAGATTCTAAATGTAACAGAGGATTTCACTGAAGGGCTGTCGCTTTATTTTTACTATCCACACAAAAATTCTATTTTTAAGTACACGGATACAAGTTCCCAGACCTCAAAACTATGAAATGTGTGTGATCCTTCACTTATGATCAAACGTCCAGGTGTGAAAGTAAAAGTGTGAGTCACTCCATCACTTTTTGATCCCATGGTCTGTCTGTGGAATTCTCCAGGCAAGAAAATTGGAGTGGGTTGCCATTCCCTTCTTCAGGGAATCTTTCCAACCCAGGGATTAAACCCAGGTCTCCTGCATTGCAAGCAGATTCTTTACCATCTAAGCTACCAGGGAAGCAGGGCCATGATCTAAATCCAGATACTGTTGAGAAGCTGGACTCAGGGAACAAGCAAAGGAAGGCAGGGTAGCAAGAGCAGACAGATCCCCTACAGCCTTGTCTTTCCATGTTGTTTCTGCCCTTATCTGCTCCTAAAGAGTCAAGAGCTATTCACTTCCCCACAAGAAACATGGGACATCCATAAACACCATGCTCCATCCAGCATCCCAGAGGGCAGACCAGGCCCCCTACGGCTCTGCTCCCAGACTCCTCAGCATCAGGCAGAGGAAGCCAGATGACACCACTCACCATCCTTCCCACTGTCTTCTTTCATTGTTCATTCTAATTATGCAAGACACCGACACATTCTGAGAAGGGCTTCTATTTGTTAACAAACCTACTTGTAAATCCATTGTCAGCAGAGGGAGCCCAAGAGCTTCCTGCTTCTATCAGAAACAACTGGCACCTGCCGGTCTTTATGGACAGTGGGAAGAGTGGGCTTTATTCCCTTAAACGTGATGCCAAGAGCTGGTAGATGCTAGTTTCTGGGCTCTGAGCAGAAACAAATAAGAGCTGGGCCAACTCTGGCAGCATCTTTTTCAGGATACAGAACATCGTCATCTGGTGGGATGAAGCCCAGCCGTGGGACCACAGCTTCCAAACACGAGTGTCCCCACCAGTCCTCAGACAACAGACGGATAAAGAGCCTGCAGGGCCAGCTGCTCTGCCTTCCCAACAGGCTGGCCTGATGTGGCTTTAAGGCTCTGCTTTTGTAAAAAGGCTGATCGGGCCTTCTCAGGTGGAGGAAGTCCAAGCCTGCAGAAACCATGGGAAGAGGTGGGATGGGAGGCCCGTGAAGAGGGGGGAGGGTGAGGGGTGAATCCCGGTCCCAGGAACTGCCAGGCTGTGGGGCGGGGTGCCCTGAGCTACTCCTGGTCTCGGCTGTCACGTGAAAGAGGGTGAAGGAAAAAAAAAAAGCATGCAAATTCTCTTTATCCCACAAGTTAAACCCAATTTCCCGATTTGGAACTGTACATTTTCGGGCCTTTTCTCATATTTTGTCCTAAGTCTATACTCAATATTTTTTCTGCACAGATGAACAAATGACTACCAGAAACATTTTCTTGGTACTTTTTTCCTTTCTTTTTAAAACAGTTCTCGAGCTCCCCCTGCTGGCTTTTTTTTTTTTTTTTTTTTTCCGGTTAAGGCTGTCCCTCTTCTCCAGGGTCAGATGTAGCTACTGCTCTTTTCTAACAAGTTAAAATCATTTAACATTGATACCATGGGGTCACAAAGTGTCAGACATGATTGAGTGACTAACACTACTACTGAAACTCAACATTCATAAAACGAAGATCATGGCGTCAGATCCCATCACTTCATGGCAAGTAGGAGGAGAAGAGATGGAAACAGTGGCAGACTGTATTATCTTGGGCTCCAAAAGCACTGTGGATGGTGACTGCAGCCATGAAATTAAAAGATGCTTGCTCCTTAGAAGGAAAACTATGACCAACCTAGTCAGCATATTTAAAAGCAGAAACATCACTTTGCCAACAAAAGTCCATCTAGTCAAAGCTATGGTTTTCCCAGTAGTCATGTATGGATGTGAGAGCTGGACCATAAAGTAGGCTGAGCACTGAAGAATTGATGGTTTTGAACTGTGGTGTTGGAGAAGACTCAAGAGTCCCTTGGACTGCAAGGAGATCAAACCAGTCCATCCTAAAGGAAATCAACCCTGAATACTCACTGAGAAGACTGATGCTAAAGCTGAAACTCCAATACTTTGGCCACCTGATGTGAAGAGCTGACTCACTGGAAAAACCCTGATACTGGGAAAGATTGAGGGCAGGAGGAAAGGGGGCGCAGAGGATGAGATGGTTAAATAGCATCACTGACTCAATGGGCATGAGTTTGAGCAAACTTTGAGAGATTGTGAAGGACAAGGAAGCCTGGTGAGCTGTAGTCCATGGGATCGCAAAGAGTTGCACATGACTTAGTCACTAAACAACAACACTGATATGCAAATATCAAGGTAGAGGATTATCTAATGTGCAAAATAGAAACAGGACAGTCTAAATTACATAAAAAGGACATTACAAATGCTGGGAGGTCTAATGCAGTCTCTGTTTTGAATATCACTGAATTCTATCTCAGGGCTGAATTCTATCTCAGAATCACCAGATTATGCATTCTCTCAAGCAGGGCTAACCTCGTAACCCAAACTCTAAAAGCACCAACTTTTTGGCTTCTTGAGAGGATACGTTACGCAATGGCCATTACTAAATCACTGCTTTCTAAAGCTTATTCAAAGCACTAGAAAAATGATCAAATAAGGACTAATTTCATTTTTCCACACTGAAAGAAGAGTTGGCGTGATTAAATTAAGTGTGCAAACTCTTCAGAAACTTCAATTTATCCCAGACGTCTGACTACTTTTCAAAGACATTTCATTCACTCTCTAATTTGAGGCTTCCTTAATCCATCTTACTAAACAGACTGAGACTCATTCTTCAATTACCAAAATTTCGGGTTCTGTTTACTCCTCGTACAAGGTTGCACAAGCAAAATTAATCATGTAGTTTCCTAACTTTTAAAACACTGGGCACAAACCAACTTCACTCTATAAAAAGCACAAGAGACATAAATCAATTCAACATCTTGATGTGTCCCACAAGAACGCTGGGGACCCTGTTCAGAAGCACGTCCCGACAACCCGGTGCTACCTGGAGGCTGGAAAGCCAGACGCAGGGGCAGCAAAGTGAGGCTTTCAATCAGGCCCCGTTAAGCCTCCTTTGGAGCAAGAGAAGATCATGACCCTCTAATTATACCATTATAATATACTCCAAAGAAACATAAAACCTACCATCTGCATGGCCTGTGCTACAGGTTGATAAATGTCCGAACATAAAAGCAGTTAAAAGTGCAAAACTGCTGGAAAGAACTGTTTCCATCGAAGAGGAAAAAAAAAAAAAAGGAAGTCACTGAAATTGCCAGTTCCACCCCCAACATGTTCTTTTATGCAGCTATTCACATGAATTAACAGAATACAGGTGGTCGTGACTGTCCCAGAATTCTGGTGTGATTAAATAAGGCGTCCCAAAGGGATCAGAATAAGACATCAGAGTGGATGGAGGTAAGAAATAGTCTATTGGTTATATTATTAAAACACATGTTGGTGGGACAAGAAACAAAACCAAGAAACGTTAACCTAAAAGAACACAAAGTTAGCCGATTGTCATCTACAGTAAAGAGGGGCAACTTTAAAAGTGTCTGTAGGACTTCCCTGGTGGTCCAGTGGTTGGGAATCTGCCTGCCAATGCAGGGGACACAGGAACAACAAGGGAAGCCACCCCAATGAGAAGCCCCCACACTGCAAGCGAAGAGTAGTCCCTGCTCGCTGCAAGAGAAAGCCTGAGTACAGTAATGAACACCCAGCACAGACAAAAAAAATGTGTCTGTGTATTATGCACACACGGATGTATGTCTAGCGGACTACATCTGTATTCAGCAAGAGGGCAGCAAGACAGGCCAGCACCAGAATTCAAAATGGAGCACACATTTAATCCTCTCGTGGCCAGTCCATGAGGGACATAAAATCTCATAGTGAGGACTGATACATGCTGTTCTGGGCCCAGGCCTTTAATAGAACAGTCATCCGGGACTGTGCATCACTTCTCTAGCGCAGAAGACATGGCATCAGACGAGGGAAGCGCTCGCAAACAGTGGTTTTCAGATGAAACATCAGCAGATCGTCCTCAAAGTCACTGTACCACTAGGTCCTTTTCGCCGTAAAACCAGGAGGAGGAGGGTGGAGGCAGAGAAACATACAGTAAGCACGGCCTGCTTCATTCCACCCTAAACCAAGATCTCTCAGACCTCAGCGCCACTGGTATTTTGGGTCAGACGGCTCTCTGCAGTAGCGGCAGCCTTGTCCATTGTAAGATGGTTAGCGGCATCCGTTCCCTGGATGCCAGGAGCAGGACCCTGGCTTGATGACCACAAATGTTCCCAGACACTGCTACATGTTCTTGGGGGGGCAAACCGTCCCCAGTTGAGAATCCCTGCTTGAAATCTTATTCAATTTCTGCTGGAACTGTGTACATACATACGGGAATTGAGAACCTGAGTCAACCAAAATATAATAATGAATGAGAAAAAAAACTCCAAAATGAGATGACTAACAGGAAGAGATTTGTGAGAACATATTCTGGGCAAACTAGTTAAAAAAATCTTAAACAAAATGGGGTGGGGAAAAAAATGGGATGTGAAAAAGGAAAACTTTTCACCTTATAGGCATATATCAGCCAAATAGAAAGCAAAACTAATTAAAATACTTTTTTAATCATCTCCAGGTAGGAGTTTTTTTTTTAACCAAATTGTGAAGCAGTTAATGTTCATCAGTGATTTAACTGACTGGTGGCCATCTTCTCATGTACCATTCTTACTATTTTCCACTTTCAGTATTTACCAGACAAAAAGAGCTTTCTAAGAAACGCAGTTCTTACTCTTCTATCATATTCTAGAAGTAAGTAACATGACATCTTATGTATTTATCAGGGGTATGTTGCTTTGCTAAACCAGAGTATGACATGATTTATTGCCACTCAAAGCCACAATTAAGCTATCTCCAATATTAAATAGATACTAATCTATAATGCTATCTTTCTGAGACCAAAAGGACATGAAAACATTTCCCTCTTCAGCAAGAAGACTCATTTTGGGATCACAGAGAAACAAGTAGACACAGACCTAATTATTCACTATAAATCCTTTTGCTGAGGTGTCCATGCTAATAATTACTTTTGATGCAACAACATCTTAATAAACCAGAAAGGGCAAGTATATAAACAATACATAGTTGAACTCAATTTTAACTGGCTAATGGCCTGGAATAACACTCTTGGAAATTAGCAATTTTCACCATTGTTATTTTTTTTACTCAAATTGTTTTTACTACTCATTGTTATTTTTCATACTCAATAATCAGTATGAATCTGTGTAAACTGATCATTATTTTATACATGAATATGATTTATTCACTCCAAGGAACTCTAGCCTGCATAACTTTTCCAGTTCATCCATTCTGAGGGAGGCCGAGCAAACACACTAACATTGGCAGGCTCAGAACCATTGTAGAATTTTATGAAGATTCCCTTCCACTCTATAGGCTCCATATACAAGGCACACAAGGCTGGCATCACTGTTTTCCCCTCTTAAAAACTATGGTTCTCTGGACATGTGGACACAGTGGGAGAAGGGGAGGGTGGGATGAATTGAGAGAGTAGCATTGACATGTATATGCTACTGTGTATAAAACAGACAGTGGGAACCTGCTGTATAAAATAAGGAACTCAGCCTGGTGCTCTGTGATGACATACAGGGGTCGGGAGGAGCAGGAGGAAGTCCAATAGGGAGGGGATATATGTATATACATAGCTGATTCACTTCATTGTACAGCAGAAACTAACACATTATAAAGCAATTATATTCCAAGAAAACAAGTATGGTTCTCAGCTCAGAATGCAAAGCCCAGATGCAGAGATTCTGCTTGACTATGTAATTGCTACTGAGCGTCTAACCACCTAGAAACAATTGATATTCTTTGAAAATAAACGCCAAGTGCAATGGCTGGGCACACATGCGTGAGGCAGGGATATTAACAAATGAAGGCAGACCCAGGGGCAAGCGAGCAAGCGGGAGCAGCCCAGGGACACAGCAGGACAGAAGAGACAGTATTACAGTACCTGACAGCCTGTGGGAGCAAGAGGAGTAAGAGAAACCGGGGAAGAGCGCGCTCACGGTGTGGAGGAGGAGTGGGACGCTTTTAGTGGCGGGCAAAGCCTCAGAGAGGTGGGCACAGTTGCTGATAGACTGGCTTCGCTTAGCTTCCAGGAGAGACAAAGCAACAGAGTCAAGTGTCAGAAGAACATCAAGATCTTTCACTTCTTCCTTTTCCTTATTATTATTATTTTTCTGGGCTCGCTTTAAATATTCAGAGGAGGTCACTTCAGACTTTAAAGGAAGTTGGCACAACACACAGGATTTAATGGTAAGTCTCTAAATACAGCCAACTTTCCGTCATGCTGATGGCGAGGAGAACGGGCCATTCACAAATGATCGATCTCCTTTTTGGAATGCCTTGTGTGTTGAGCCTTTCCTTTTTTTTTCTGCTGGGAATCAGATTTGTGTTTGGGTCGTCTGTTTACTTGGGCAGACGTTATAACCAGTTTTCTCTTCTAAAAGGACCCAAACAAAAAGACCATGGTGAGGGAGGGAAGAATCTAACTTAAGATCAAAACTGTTTCATAAATAATCAGGCTTACTGAGAGACGACTGCATTTAAAAGCAAATCATTTAGTAAATCAAATATCGTAAAAGCTCAAGAACACATAAAAGTCAACTTGAAGATTCAAGGATCTGACATTTGGGAAAAAAGTAAAAGTCTTCATGAAACACAGCCTTTGAAACCACACTTTGTGCTAATGAAGTCCATAATTTCTTACTACAAACTTTAGGATGTTCTTAGCTTTTCTATATACTATATATTGCTACTCAAAACCATTTGAGGAAATGAATGGACATAAGGAGAGAATAGGTCTCACACATATGAAACCATCATCAGGAAAACCAGTTTAGTCCTTAAAACAAAACTAGGATGGTTTACTTACTGTATTATTTTCACATGATTTTATTTAACATTAATGAAACAGACCTACAAATGGTAGTGATGCTTTTGCAAAAAGCGAAACAAACTTCTTACTTTTTCTGTCTCTTCCCCACTCTCTGACTACTAGAATTCCCAGCTCTAGAGAACTGTCTGCAATGCATAATCACAAACATGTTAGATACTATTTAGGTGAAGACAACTTCCGTGTAAACATCAAACTAACTTGACTTCAAATTTCCTGAAAGATGTGTCCATGTCTCAATGTCAGGGACACTTCATTTAAAAAGTTTTCCTTTTACAAGTCAAATAATTGTGCATTTTCCCGAAATTGATCACTAGATATTTTAGAAATAATAAAATATAGGTTATTTTGTGTGGAAATCTGCTTTAACTATTCACTTTAGACATGTAAGGTTTTAGCATCATTCATACTCAGGAAAACAAGGTCAACTTTTTAATTCTCTAAGATTCTCCCTGCCAGTCCTTTTAAGGTGCAAACAAGTTAATTCTCTGTTAAATTAATCATCACTTCCTCACTCCACAATTGCTGATTTTATATTTCCCTCTCACCACTATCACTGACATTTTCTCAGTCTAAGTATAGTCTGTGGGGCAAATTAGAATAATCTTATAACATTCTCTTACTGGGATTAGAAAAAAAGTCACTTTCAAATGGGTTTTCCATAATAAACATCTTCATGCTAACAGTGCAAAACCTAATGTCGTGAGCTGCTGTTCGCTCATTCAAAGGGGCCTCTACACAACCAAAATCTACCGTGAGAATATTCTGGGCCTTCTCAGAAGACTAAAGATATGTAAAAAAAAAACTGAAATGAGTAAAAACTTTAATATGTAGTCTAGATAGATTACTTTTATAAAACAGTATGATATAGTAAAAATCTTCAAAAATCATTGTCTTCACAGGCAACCTGAATTTTCCATAGAATCCTGTGGAAAAGCACAAATTTACTTGATTTCGTGAAAGTTCTTGTTTTTGCATGACTTCTCAGGCAATTGAGAACACTGCCAAACAGAAAGGCACAGAGGATTTTCTAAAACCTACCAGCACCTCTATCGTATCGTTGGTCTAGAATACCTGTTGAGAAACGAAGGTGCAATCTCTCCGATGGCTGTGCTTTGGCCAAACAGTGGCATATAGAACACGCAAGATAGAATCATCTGTCTATGTTAACATGTGAGAGAGCTTCCCTGGAAGCTCAGCTGGTAAAGAATCTACCTGCAAGGCAGGAGACCCCAGTTCAGTCCCTGGGAGAAGGGAATGGCTTACCCACTCCAGTATTGTTGGACTTCCCTGGTGGCTCAGACAGGAAAGAATCTGCCTGCAATGCGGGAGACCTGGGTTCAACCCCTGGGTCGGGAAGACGCCGTGGAGAAGGGAGCGGCAACCCATGCTTTAACAAGTGCTTTGAATGAGCACTTTAGTCACCTCTGTAACTGAGGGGTTGAGAGGGGCAACAGGCAGTCTGGGAGGCTCAACCATGGCACGAACCCCTATACTGATCCCTTTCGAGGACCCAGTGGGGGAAGAGAGAGAAGAGACTTTAGGAGTTCGGATGAGAAAGGAAATAGGTGAGTGAGCCTTCCCCAAAGCTGCCTGTTTCCAGAAACTGGGTCTCTCCTCAGGGAGAGGATGAAGGAAGCAGTAAATGAGGGATAATGACCAACAAATATTATTGGAAAAATAATGAGGCAGTTAGGGTTAATGTGTAATATATTTTCATAAAAACAACAGGATTCTAAGGCATCTGTTGTAAGCCTTGACTGAGCACTGGAAACTATGCAGAGTGTCAATGAATCTTTGGTTTATGACCAGAGGAAATTGTGGCTTTCTCTCTGCAGTCAACATGCTGAATAACAATTTCAATTGCATGGCATTATTGATGTGAAAAGCAGACCTACACGAATCTGTCTTAACTTTGGTTTTGTTTTTGATGTGGACCATTCTTAAAGCCTTTACTGAATTTGTTACAATATTGCTTCTGCTTCATATTTTGGTTTTTCTTGGCTGTGAAGCAAGTGGGATCTTCAGACCAGGGACTGAACCTGCATCCCTTGCACTGGAAGGCGAAGTCTTAACCACTGGACTGCCACGTAAGTCCCATACAGGAATCTGTGTTAAACTTAAGTTATAGCCTCAGAGTCACTGGGAGGGGTTTGGAGCTTTATTTGTTCTTATTACATACTGTATACAAGCTTAGTTACAAAAGAGTTCTCTTTTTAAGAATAAAGTGCAGCAATGGTGTGATTAACGGGAGGTTCCCATTCAAGTTCTTATTAATTCTAACTGACTGTATGGTCAACGTGTAAACAAACAGGTAAGGTGTCCTTTTCCAAAGAAGCAGAAAACGCAGATGTCTTCCTCCAGTCCTGAAAACTAAAGCTTTAGTCTCCTTTTCTTCGCTGGACTGTTTCCACACTCTCTTAAGATGAATACTGAACAACAATAACATAGCCAGCTGTGCGATTACCAAGAATCCATCTTCCTCAAGGTTCAAACAAAATGCCAATTTTCTCTCTTTTGCACCAACATCACACTCGATATTCACATCTCGTTCTTTATCATGATGCAGAATTTAGAAATAAATAGTAAAAACCATGATTTGGAAAAGTAGATAGAAAGCTGAAAAGATATAGTGACATCTCAGTCAGTAAAATGCCTCGGACTTAAGTTCTGAGTGGAATTTATTCTAAAACTGTAAAAAAACATTCTTATAAATCCATTAAAATCCTATAATTCCTATACATCCATTCCATGGAGAAATACTAGGACTTGCGCTTACCGGATGCCTTCTGGCGGACAATGTTTCTGGCTTTCTCGACCCCTGGCGCCCCGGACGTGGTGGCGCTCCTGAATCGCATGGGCTCGGCCATGTCGGGGTGGCTCCGCCAGCTCAGAGAAAAGGACCTCCCCACAGTGCTTCCTTTCTGAGAATCCGGAACACAGCCTATGAGACGAGAAACACAATCCAGGGGCTGATTTCTTCCTGATTCCTCCCCTAGCCCGTGCCGCTCAGCAAACCCCCTACACAGAATGATGCATAATCAGTAGGTTCTCCTGCAGCAGATTGGGTACCACTTCCTACACTGCAATTTAGGAGGTGAGTCATCCATCAGGCAACTGAAAATTCCTGTTGCCAAAGTAATTTTCAAGCCCCTTCAATGGTCTCAAGAAAATTCTCCTATCTTCACAGCACTCATTCCGGTGTACAAAAACATGAATAGATCTTTCTCAATGTAAGAACAGTGTCAAATGAACTACACCACTGCTCCCTCTGTGTGTGAGTCCCTCAGGCGTGTCTGACTCTTTTCGACCCCATGGACTGTAGCCCACCAGGCTTCTCTGTCCATGGAATTTTTCAGGCAAGAATACTGGAGTGGGTTGCCATTTCCTTCTCCAACCACTGCTCCTGGGACACTCCAAAAAATGCTTCTATAAACCAGAAGATGAGAGATCACTGATTTTAGAACAGTATTCCGTCCTGTAGACGCAAACCTCTCCACAAATCCCTGAGAGAAATGTATGCCCATAAACTCTAATTACAGTCAATGAGCAAAGTCAACGAAATGCTACAAACAATACAAAAATCCTATTTTAAGCGAAGCTCCGAAACAGTAAAATGTTGAAGATCTGGGATTCATCTTCTCTTTTCTCCTCTCATGCTGCACTAGACAAATATCTCAAGTGAGTGGTCAGGGATCAAAACAGATACAGAAGAAAAGAGAAAGAGACCCTAAGAAGGTTCTGGGCACATGGCTGGCAGATGCCACCTGTGGCTCATTTGCACACACAGATTCTTCTGAGAGTGTACTTTGTTTCCACAAGTCTACTGCTTGGACAGCAAGGACTTCTGCAGTAAATATTTATATCCACTTTTGGAATAAAGCAACATGAATAAATCAGAAATATTTGTCATGGTCATTAAGTAAATATCCAAATTTGTTCTGTATCTGTCCATAAAATAGCATTTTTTTTTAAGTTGTTTACCCTCCCAAGACAAGCTTATCTCTGACAAGCCTATGAATCTGTGTTCACATGGTGGGAGGGAAGAGAATATTCTGGGGGTTCAAAGGGGGGGAGGATTATAAGAATTTGAGGAGTAGGGGAATGTGCTGAGTTTTGAGAAGATCCTTACTTTGTCTCAGCCACTCCCTCCATCCTGAAAGGCATCCTCGTCAGGTAGACTCTGCTGGGTTGAGAGCCACAGTCTTAGGAAATCAAGTTCTTGGATGGAAGCATCCTGACCCTCCTGGACTCTGGGTTTACACAGAGACCCTCAGAGCTGCTACAGAGGTCACTACAATGGCCCAGGGCCCAGGCTCTGGGCTCCCTGCCCTGACTTCATCCCATATCTCCACTCTTGTATATGTTTTTAAGGAAGGGGCTCTGTATAGCTTCAGTGAAGGAGGGAAAAAAAGGATCTTCTGCCTAAAGTATGTAAAGACATCACTGCAGTAGACAGTCTAAACCTAAACTGGGATTGGACAATTTCACTGGAATGCCCTGGACCTCAACTAGCTAGTTTTGGTTTCTCACTGACTTGCTCTTACTAATTGGTGCCCCGGGGAGCTACTCACAGACGGCAGTGGAGACACTCTAGGAACCAGTCATGTTAATTACATGTCTCTGCGGCTAACGAATCATTATAATTGGTTCGCACTTCCTGTATCCCACATCCTCTGTCATCCTCTCCCCCACTGACTCTGAGCTTCAACACATTACATGCTTTGGCAGCAAACCCTGGCCAAGCAGAGATCTGAAATGCACTTGAAAATGGGCTTGCCCTCCTGCTGCTCCTGGAACCCTAAGCCATTAGGTGAATAGCTTGAGCGAGCCTGCAGGGGTGAGGAAGCGTGTTTGGCCCGTTCACCTCCACTACTGCAGTTGACAGCTAGCCAGCCCGATAGCAGAGCTGTGAGCAGGTCACAGCCCGGCTGACGGCAGGTGCAGCTGTGAGGCCAGCAGATCCATCCCAGGGAGGCCAACCCTGACTGCCAATCCATAAAATCATAATTTAAATAAACAGCGTTATTTGAAGCCGTTACATTTTGGGGTGCTCTGTCACATGGCAAAGCTAACTGACACAACCTACGCTAAGACCATTGTGGAGGTTGCAGTTGACCATGGCAGGTAACATGCCCTTTGGGAGTCTTTGGAGGAAAAACTCCTCTCAGATCCTAGGACCCGGAAAAGCCAGGCAGGTAGGCTGTTTACACCTTCTGCCCTCGGTGATGCTCTGATGCTACCCTGTTGATGATCAGAGTCAAATCTGCCCCCTCCCTGCCTCCCCACACAGCCCCGAGGCTCTTCACCCGCATCCTTGCATTTTATCCACCTGCTGGGGCTCCAACACTGCTTATTCTGTCCCAGAATCCTTACATATTTTATCTATTGCATTACATGTATTTCTATGAGCAGACTCAAAATGGTTACAGAATAAGCTGGAGGACAGGAAATTAATCCAAGGACTGTGTCACAGCCTTAAAAAACGTAACGAGGATGCGCTTCCAAAGCGTCATCTCAACAGACACCATCACTGATGTTCCCAGCTGGATCTGACTCCAGGTCTCACAATAGTTCTCACCCTGAAACAGAACAAAGCTAAACAACTCCATGGGAAGCACTCAGAATCCTCCACCTTCCCTAGAAAGGCAGCAGAAAAGATGACAAATATTGGGGTGTCTTGAGTGGGACTTGTCTGTCTTTGATTTCCAGCTTGACCACTTCTTAGCTGTGTGACCCCCAAACGAGCCGATCACTATGGACTCTGTCCTTCAGTGTCTGGGTCTGCGACGTGGGGAGAGTGGCATGGATTTCACAGCCTCCTGTGAGGGTGACGGCAGAGACGGTGCCCCCCCCCACACTGCTATCACTACAGCTCTCAGTCCTCCTCCTCCCTCCTCCTTCCCCCACAGCCCCTGCTTCCATCCATCATCCTTAGGAAGGGGACACAGAGCTAGGATATGCAACTGAATGCCACTGTTAAAAAGACACCATTGGTACAGCTGACGCAATTCCATGCAATGACTGCCTGGGGTTTAATACACACTCCTACTCAGCCTTGGACTTCCCAGGTGGTGCTAGCGGTAAAGAACCCGCCTGGCAATGCAGGAGACATAGAGACGTAGGTTCGATCCCTTAGTCGGGAAGATCCCCTGGAGGAGGGCATGGCAACCCACTCCAGTATTCTTGCCTAGAGAATCCCATGGACAGAGGAATCTGGTGGGCTACAGTCCATAGAGTCAGAAAGAGTCAGACACGACTAGAGTGACTTAGCACGCGTGCATACACACAGCTCAGACACCCGGGGTCACCAGAGGAGCCAGAGATGGAATACCTTTGCCTCGCTGTTTCTTCTCCTTCTGTTCACTTAACTTGTCCAGAGGTAGATTGGTCATCTCAACTCCGTACACAGTCCTGGCAAGCACAGCCGTCAAGGAGTCCATGATGCTGGCCCACTCGTGGATCAGCTCCTCCCAGTCCGTGAGGGAAGACAGCACCCCGAGAAAGTCGTCCCAGAGCTCCCGAGAGATGTACACACAGAGGTTTGCTCGGATCCAGGCCACTATGAGTGTCTGAAAACAACCGATCGATGAAAGAATTCAATTGTCACTTGGAAGAAGTGTGCTTTTGACAAAATATTTAAAATTACTATTATTAGTAAGATGAATTTCAAAGTAAAATGTGCTTTAGGGTATTGAGTTTAATTTCTGAAAATGCATCTTGATCAATGGCAATCAAGACTTGAGCTACTGTGAAATCAGATATCATTTTGAACAGATACTGATTCGAAACGATGCTAGTATCCGAGGCTGGTCCTGGCGGGACCTGGGGAGCCTGTTCTGTCTTCTGAGACATTCCTGCCCCCATCTCTGCAGGGGCCTCTCCCACAGGTAAACCTCCACCTGACCCACTCCTACCTGACTTGCAGCAGATGACTCATGCAGATCCTCTGCCCTCCAGGCCCCAGTCTGCTCAGCTCCTCCCCTGGGCACTGGACAGGCACCGAGGGGGCCCTGCTCTCCCGAGCATGCCCCCTCCCTGCTCCCAGCCTCCTCCTCAACCTCTGCACTTCTGTTAACCCCCACGTCACCTTGACCCCCTGCCCATCCAACATCCCCAGCTCCTACCCATCAGCATGGAAACATGATCCAATTCTTCCTTATTGCAAAAAAAAAAAACACAAAAACCTCACAAAGTTCCCTTGAACCCTGTGAACCCTGATGCCCCCTCGAGCTACAGCTCTTTCTTCCCCTTTCGAAGCAAATTTCTTGAAAGAACTGTCGGCACTCATCCATCTTCCACACTCACTCCACCCTCTGCCAGCCCACCTTCCACCTGGGGCTTGGTCCCCATTCTCACGGCTCCAGGGACATCTGCTCACACTGTTTAGCCCAGACGTCTCTGCTGGCTTCCAGACCTTTCTATCTGCTCCCTGGTGCACGTCCTGTGGGCGCCACCCTTCACCTCCACCATCAGGGAGATGGCCTTCTTTCTCTCTGACACATCCCCTCTCCCCAAGTGATCCCACCCAGTCCTGCGGCTTTAAACACAATCGCTGAGCACGCTGACAGCCCTCTCACCTGCAGTCCTATCTGAATGTCTCCATCCTACCCACACACCCGTGCTCTGTCCATCCTGCACCTCTTCAAATCTACCTGGCCCGAGACCAAAACCATCAGTACTTGTTGTCTTCCTAACTTCTAGCAGCCTTAAGTAAATCAAAGGAGGAAGCGGATGGCAGAAAGGTGGGAAGGCCTAAAGGCCCAGCACTAAGCATAAAGACTGATGACAACCCTCAAGAACATTCAAGAAGGAAATTTTCTAGTTAAATTTCTAGGAACATTTTAAAGGCAGTCCAATTTTACTCTTGAAATTCTCAATAATTAAAACTGATTTGCTGAAAAAATCCAATTCATTTCTTACATTTGCAATGTTTTAATTAAAAAAAAAAAAAAGACTTACCCTAAACAGTAACCCTGCCAAGCTCTGGGCAAACAAGTCCTTGATTTGTTTATCCTTTGGCTTCTGCAGGACAGCTTCTGTTATCCTGAGCAGTATTTGCAACATCTGTTCCCTGGGCCACCCAAAATAAAAGCTCACGTTATTAATCACACCTCCAAAGCACTTACACATATAGGTACATGAAATTCTCATAAGAATTCAGCAAAATGGATAATTACACATTATTTTAAAGTATAAAGAAAGCTGAGCACTAAAGAATCGATGCTTTTGAACTGTGGTGTTGGAGAAGACTCTTGAGAGTCCCTTGAACTGCAAGGAGATTCAACCAATCCATCCTAAAGGATATCAGTCCTGAATATTCATTGGAAGGACTGATGCTGAAGCTGAAACTCCAATACTTTTACCACTTGATGCAAAGACCCAGATGCTGGGAAAGGTTAAAGGCAGGAGAAGGGGACAACAGAGGATGAGATGGTTGGATGGCATCACCGACATGATGGACATGAGTCTGAGTAGGCTCCGGGAGTTGGTGGTGGACAGGGAAGCCTGGCGTACTGCAGTCCATGGGGTCGCAAAGAGTTGTACATGACTGAGCGACTGAACTGAACTGAAGTGAATTCAAAAGTATCTGAATGCCAATTACAGAATGAACACCATACTTATCAAAATAAACTACTTTAAGTCACCCTGGTTCAACAAGTATGCCTCCTATGCCCAAATCAATAGATAGGAACACAAGGGTCTCACCCCAGCCTGACTCCCTCCCCTTGTAAAAATGGGGGTGAGGCTGTTCCTCCAGCTATATCGGCCCTTGAAGGCACTCAGCGGAGAGCTGTGCTTGGGTGAACTTATGCAGCACTCTTACATTTTCACGTCCATGATTTTACCTAACCTGAGAGGTCTGCCTATCTTTCATTGTGACGGAAAATAATGTGGACTTTCCAGGGAGGGTTGCAGCTGGCAGTGTCAGGTGGCCAAGCCCCACAGCACACCCACAGGTAGGAAGGAGGGTTGGGAAAGGTCACCCCTGGGTGCTCAGGCCAAGGAGCCTTCTGCCTGGAAGACTCCGACTCTGCACAGCAGTGCCCACCTCTACCGCTGAAGACTGTGGTCACCACACCTCCATCACAGCACTCTACGGAGAAGGGGGTTTTCTGTGAAAGGTCTTTAAAGAGTACAAAAGACTAGGGACAGGAAATAACACCTCCCATTGTGATTGCTGTTGTTGTTCAGTTGCTAAGTTGTATCTTCCTGATCCCATGAACTGCAGCATGCCAGGCTTCCCAAGATAGAACTCTGCATAGGCAGCAGTCTTCGGGGAAGAAAGCCCATGTATTTCCTTTCCATATCATGAAGTCATTTATCCTGGCCCTCTGTTGCTGTTCAGTCACTCAGTTGTATCTTCACGACCCCATGGACTGCAGCACGCCAGGCTTCCCAGTCCTTCACCAACTCCCGGAGCTTGCTCAAACTCATGTCCATAGAGTCCGTGATGCCATCCAACCATCTCATCCTCTGTCGTCCCCTTCTCCTCCTGCCCTCAATCTTCCCCAGCATCAGGGCCTTTTCCAACAATTCAGTTCTTCACAGCAGGTGGCCAAAGTATTGGAGCTTCAGCTTCAGCATCAGTCCTCCCAATGAATATTCAGGGTTGATATCCTTTAGGATTGACTGGTTTGATCTCCTTGCAGTCCAAGGGACTCTCAAGAGTCCTCTCTAGCACCACCGTTCAAAAGCATCATTTCTTTGGCACTCAGCTTTCTTTGTGGTCCAACTCTGTGATACGGTGACAAATTCTCTCGCACAGCCAGAGGGCGTTTTTCTCTTATAGCTATTACATCCTTCATTTGTTTCCCCAGGTGCCATGGAAACAGAGAGTAGGTTATCGTCTGCATAAGGGAGAGAAATCACCAGGTCCCTTTAACTACTTGTTCAAGGTCTTGTGCATGAATCATTTGTTTATCCTTGGAACTTTCTCCTCATCAGTGATAAAACCAAGAATTGGTCCAGGTCAGATAATGAGACCTCAAATCTCGGTTCCTTTAGACTGCTCTCACGTTTCTGCATGTGGATACAGTTTTCTCTGAACACCTTGCTGGATCCCACTCAGCTACTCTAGAGTCTCCTGCCCTCCTGTGGGTGACCCTGTCTGACTCCCATCCCAGTCTCTGTAGGCACCCATTTCCCATCTGCTCTACTGAGCCTGCCCACTTGGCCCCAGTCCAGGGACCTTGCAGGCTCAGGAGAAGAGCTCTGGGGTCAGGGGGGCCTATGCACACACGCCTGG
The DNA here is from genome assembly GCF_033118175.1 of Dama dama. Classification (NCBI taxonomy): domain Eukaryota; kingdom Metazoa; phylum Chordata; class Mammalia; order Artiodactyla; family Cervidae; genus Dama; species Dama dama. The sequence continues at coordinate 40,492,225 of NC_083703.1, forward strand.
AGCAGCTGGCGACTTTGATGAGGACGAGGGAAGGAATGCTGCAGGGCTGCACCCACCCTGTCCAGGGTCCCCAGGGCCTGGTCACAGCTGGAGAGCTGCACCCAGGGTCAGCTCTGCCTGTGTGCCTTCTGTGATGCTCAAGAGAAAGAAAAAGAGCCCCTTCCACACCATCCGGCAAACTGAGAACAAGAAATATGGTAACTTTCCAATAAAACCCCAGTCCCAGTCACTGCTATCAAAAACACAGTCCCGACGGAGGCTTAGACTGACACGGACATGGACACGGGGACAGGTTTAACCTCTGAACCTGAGAAAACTTGGGAACCACAACATTCCCACATAGAGTCTTCTGGAAGAGAATGCGGGTACAAAATGACCTCTGGTTTGGCAAATTCTTTGCTCACAGCTCTGACTTCCGCTTGCTCCTCTGTGTTTTGTGAAACACTGGCAGAGGTGGGCTGGGGGTGGGGGGCGCGGGTGGGCAGCTCTTCCTGTCTCTTCGTTTCCTACTTTGTCCTCATCTCTTCACACACCTGCCCAGCCCCACACAAGCTGTACCCTCTTTCGGAGTCACTTCCCAGCACCTCCCAGGCTACAGCCTGGTCTGGGCCACAGAGGCTGGGCTCCACGCACTATCTCTCCTTCCCGTGGCAGACACATACATCTGGTGGCATCACATTCTCGCACACAGGCGGAGGTAGCAGGGGTCTCCCTGCAGCCCAAGGGCCCTGGGCACTGGCTGCCCCCTCCCACCCGCCCACTGCCCAGCATCCACCTCACCACACTGGCTGCCGTCTCATCCTGCCTGGGATCCACCAAGCCTGCGACCTGTGATTCCTCCCCGTGGGGATGTTCTTCCTTCCCAGCCCCACTCAGAGAGGCCTCCCCAGCCTCCACACTGCCCACCCCAGCTCCACTGCTGGACCCGCCTGACCTGGCCCCTGGGTTCCTCACATCTCTCAGGCCCATGAGGACCGAGGCCTCTCAAGGGGCAGGGACCTGGTCTGTTGAGTTCACCCTCCATCCTCAGAGGAGAAAGCACCCAAGTTATTTACTGGATGAAAGAATGGTGGGAAGGAATTCAGGGCTTAGCTGGTGCTGCAACACACAGGAGGGTCTGCTGCTGGGGGAACCGATCACATCCCAGGCTATACTCTGCGGACTTTTTCTTGGTGAGTATTTTCATCTATACCAATGTTTTGACTTTTTAAAATACTTTTATCTGGAAATCGTTGAATTATTAAAGAAAGAGAGAGTTAAAAAAAAAAAAACAGAGAGTTGTTTCACTTTATTTCCTACACCCTCAAAAAGATGGTCAAAAATACCAAAATATTACTGATACACTGGTACACAGAACTCATGAGTTTTCAAAGGAAAGAAAAGCATCAAAAACACTTGATACAGTTGGTCAAAGGGGTAGGCATTTGAGCTGAAAGCTGTCAGCATCGCTCAAAATTTCATCACTGACACAGCTGCGAACTCTTGTTAAAATCGCCTTGCTCACCCCTCTAATGTTTTAACGATGGCTTCTCAGTTTAAAAGTTTAAAAGTCTAGGAAAGATTACCCCAGAAGGTACAGCTTCAAATGATCCTTTTTTGACGCTTGGGTTTCCTGAATTTGTGAATGTTCTGCCCAGTTGGCTTCCTCCCCTGAGAAAGAGAAGGGCTGGACCTGATACCCTGGAGGTCCTGCCGGCTCAGTCCTGCCGCATCCCTGTGGTTTCCCCAGACAGACCCTCCCATGGCTCCCTGAGCACCGGCTCCATCATCCAGACCACAGGCCGGTAATGAGGACCCCGAGCACTTCTTGGGGAACAGGTGCCCCTTAGGGGTCTGACGGTGGGGAGGATGCTGACTGCGGCCAGGCAGGCGGCAGGGGGGCACTGCCTGGGCGGAAGAGACTTGCAAGGACTGGACTGAAGAAGCAGAAGTATTACTACAAGGCTACCCTCCTCACACAGGAGGGAAGAGGAAGGGGTGATGGGCTCCAAGGCTATTGTCTGAGCTGAGAACCCCGGGAGCACCCCATGGGCTGGGGGGATGCACAGACACTCCTCAAGGAAACTCTCATGCACTGCTTACCTCTGGGGTATCATCAACACAAAGACACCAAACAAAAAACCAGCAAGCAGGAAGAAAACACTTCACATTTGAGTGCACTCTGATAATGTATCATTTAAATCCATCATTTCTCCAAAATGAATTTAAAACTTCAACTTTACAGCAATAAAATCAGCTTAAAAGTGTTTTGGAGCAATTAGCCAACCCTCCTGGGATTATGGATTATGATATTATCAACCAGTTACTGCTTTTGCACGAAACTTGCTTGATGACAGTTAAGAATCTGCTATTTCATCATAGGACAGCTTACTCTTAATTTGAGATTTTTTTTTTAAAAAAAACCAATAATGAAAACAAATGAACTATCAAAGTACTGGATACTTACCTTCATAATTCACCAAAATGTTACAAAAGACTGATGACTATCTCATGGTTCTCTTTGTAAAGCTATTTAATAAGTGGAGGCTTTCACATTTTTAATTATTGCATTGAAAACAGAAACATCTGTTTTACGATATTAATTAATTGAAAATACACTCACCAGGTCTTTTTATTCATTGTCAACTCCATTATCATGCGCCTAAAAATAATCAGAACAGCTTTGCAGGCATCAACTTGCTCCTTCAGGAGCATGGGAACCTCCACACATGGCTCCAGCAAAAAGACATTTGCAGCATTTGTCAGAAATACCTTAAAACCAACAAGTGTTATGTGAGAACATACAAGTAAACAGATTTTGGTGTGTGTATGCTCAGTAGTGTCTGACTCTTGCAACGCCATGGACTCCTCTGTCCATGGGATTTCCCAGGCAAGAATACTGGCGTGGGTTGCCATTTCTTTCTCTAGGGGATCTTCCCGACCCAAGGATCAAACTCACATCTCTTGTATCTCTGCACTGGCAGGTGGATGGATTCTTTACCACTGTGCCACCCAGAAAGCCTCAGTTCACCCCTTAGAACACACAGTTCACTCCTTAGAATGGATTTAATACTGACATCTGAAAGACCTTGTCTAGAAAAATAACTGCTATCACTTAGGGCCTTCCCAGGTGGCTCAGCAGTAGAGAATCCACCTGCCAATGCAGGAGATGCAGGGTTGATCCCCGGGTCAGGAATTTCCCCTGGAGAGGGGAATGGCTACCCACTTCAGTATTCTTGCCTGGGAAATCCCATGGACAGAGGAGCGTGGTGGGCTACAGTCCATGGGGTCACAACGAGTCGGACACAACTGAGCGCACACACACATTAATATTGCAACTTTGGAAACATTTGAGTCAGAAAGGCTTCTGGAGATTTCTTTTTGACATCCTCTAAGACAGGAACATCATCTGTGGGTAAAGATTCCTGGTGGGGTAGGGGTTGGGTGGGCAGGGAAGGCAGGGGCACAGTGGTCAGACAGTGGCTGGAAAGAATGAGCTGATTCTCGCCGAGTCTCCACCTTTGCTGACTTGAAGGCCTTGCTGACAGGAGGCAGCTCGTGCCACCCAAGGGGCAGACAGCAAGTGGGCAAAAGCACATGACCAACACTGCTCATCTTCCAGGAACATGGATTTCCAATATGAGAAACACGTAATGCCACAGAATACAAACCCCAAGGGAATCTTAGGATAAAAACTGAGACATCAAAAAAAAAAAAAAAAATGTAGGCAGTCCACCAAGTGCCCTGTGCTCTGCCTCATACCTTTAGGATACAAGTTTCCTGTCCTGTACCATCAGTGATGCGAAGAGCTGACTCATGTGAAAAGACCCTGATGTTGGGAAAGATTGAAGGTGGGAGAAAGGGATGACAGAGGGTGAGATGGTTGGATGGCATCACTGACTCAATGGACATGAGTTTGGGTTAACTCTGGGAGTCGGTGATGGACAGGGAGGCCTGGCGTGCTGCAGTCCATGGGGTCGCAAAGAGTCAGAGATGACTGAGCAACTGAACTGAACTGAACTGAACCATCAGTAGAGAAGTGGGAGAAGCAGGGGTCCAGGCTGCCCTGTAGGGAGCCACTGCTCTGCTGTAACAGAATAACATGCTATCATTTACATGGAGGACGCTCTGACCCCTCGAGTCAGGACATTCTGAGCTATTAACTCGGTGACAAGGATGGATCCTCTCCACCTTCTAGAGCTACAGTCCCTCTTGGTTCTCCTTTCTGTTCAACAGCACAAACACCAAGGATCTGGGGACAAGCAGAGCTGGCTCACTTGTGGATGAAATCCATTTAATACAACATCTCAAAACAGATGCACAAACTAACCAGAGGAAATGAACATACTCAAAAGTCAAGAGGGCAAACTTAAATGCTGACAGCCTCTGTGATTATTTTATGTGAGATTAAAAATGTATCATGACTCAATCTTCTAGGAAGAATCACAAAATAAGCACTATAACAGTTGATAATAGATGATAACAGCCAATTGTGAAGAATTTACTAGCCTTCATATAAGAAAAAAGAAAGCAAAGAACCTTTAGACTTACAAACTATAGCAGTTTGAGTGACAATGTTTTTTTTTTTTAAAAAGTGTGCCATAGATGGTATATTGCAATACAGATCCTTTATAATTCATGTACTTGGCTTCTTGATTGAATTTTAAACCTTTGCAAATTCCAAAGTGAGAAGTCTTCATATATTATACTTCTTAATTTCACTTTTTAAAAAAACATCAAAAATGCAAGCTAGGGACTTCCATGGCAGTCCACTAGTTAAAACTTCACTTTCTAATGCAGGGGGTGTAGGATCAATCCCTGGTTGGGGAGCTAAGAACCCACATGCCTTGAGGTAAAAAAAACTGAAACATTAAAAAAAGAGAGGCAATATCATAACAAATTCAATAAAGACTTTTAAAAAAATGGTCCACATTAGAAAAAAAAGTCTTTTAAAAAAATGCCAGCTCCTTGAGTATTTATTACCATGTTAGTATCAGTTAGGGAAAAATCAGTTAGAGATAAATCAACAAAACTAATATATACAAATTGTACTTGTCAGAAGCAACTATAAAACAGTCTCTTCTTATCAAATTTCTATTTGGCTGCTTTTCCCTAATTAACCAAGTCAAGGACCAAGGTACTTGATGAAATGAGAACAAAAACAGCTGTTTAAATCTCAACTGAAAAAAATTTTCAAGTCGAAATATTTTTCCTGGTTCATATAAATACATGTAACTTCTTCTAGAAAAGAAATAACTCACCTGAACTCAGGGGAAAAATAGGCGCTTGCAGCCCTATGGGCTGACTGCGGGATGGCTAACCATGGCAACTGGGCAGTGAGCTGGAAGGAAGGGGCAGGACAGGGACTCCTGTGAGCTTCCTCTAGTGGGTGTACAGATGATACTGATGGGCTGAGCCAACGTTCTCTGAAGCTATTCAAGCAAAATCATCTTGATTTTTTAAAAGCTAATTTCAGACTGTTTGCCGAATTTCAATGAAAAAGGAGAAAATCCATCAGTTACAGTAAGTGCTGTATGCTGTACTTAGTCACTCAGTCGTGTCCAACTCTTTGCGACCCCACGGACTGTAGGCTGCCAGGCTCCTCTGTCCACAGGATTCTCCAGGCAAGAATACCAGAGTGGGTTGCCATGCCCTCCTCCAGGGGATCTTCCCACCCCAAGGATTGAACCCAGGTCTCCTGCATTGCAGACAGATTCTTTACCATCTGAGCCACCAAGGGAAGCCCAAGAATACTGGTGTGGGTAGTTTATCCCTTCTGTGGGGGATCTTCCCGACCCAGGAACTGAACCAGGGTCTACAGCACTGCCGGCAGATTCTTTATCAGCTCAGCTACCAGGGAAGACCCGTAATTACAGTATATGAAACTGCTAATTAACTTGAAAACCAAAAGGATCCCATGACAAGGAATCCTCTCAAGAGACAGATGACAAACACAGCATCACTGAAAACTGGGTACCATCACGCCACATCCATGCCTACCTTCCGCAGACCCTACGCCTGGCCTTTGCGTGGGAGGCTTAACTGGACAGCTGAATGTGGATATGGGGAGGAGGGTGGGGGGCCAGAGAGCAGGGAAAAGAGAGTGACCCTGTGTTTTCACTTATACTTCTGACAACCTTCAAACTGGATGGGACCCGAGAGATAATGCCACAGTCCCTATTTTTGGGATAAAGTCTCCAAGTCTGGGGAGACTCAGTGATAGGCAAAGTTGCTCTTGCCAATGTTCCCAAATGGTATTGGTGCTAGTTCATATATTTATTCAGATAAATGTCTAAAAATCACAGCATTAATCCGCATTCTTCATAAACACAGGCAATTTTTAAGATGCATATAACTTATTACATAATCACCAAGCTTGTCTTACAAATAACTGCTCAGCTGTGTCCAACTCCTTGCGACCCCATGGACTGTAGCCCGCCAGGCTCCTCTGTCCATGGGATTCTTCAGGCAAGAATACTGGAGTGGGTTGCCATTCCCTTCTCTAAGGTAACTCTCTACTTTTTCATCTCAGTCATTTTTTAAAATCTCAGTCACTGAGTTTAAATCTCAGTCATTTTGCATTCACTGTATAACAACCCCTTTCAGAAAACTGCAATCAGTTCAGATGTCTCCTTTGACTAAAATTAAAAAAAAAAAAAACTTTACAAATTGAAGGTGGGTAATCAGGAAGAAAATTAAGGACGAGAATTCAAGGGCTGTTTACTCATGCATAGCTAGGACGATCACCAAGCTTTATAACGACATTACCCCCAATAAACAAAGCCTTCAAACTGACTCCGCTGGGGGCCCTCCCATCTGCGGCCAGCATGTACCTGCAGCATTGCCTGGGCCCCGGCCTTCACGTTCTTATTCTCCTCTTCCGTCACACACCCTCTGCTCATGGCACTGGTGAAGGAGTAGGACCGTCCCCAACTGGAAGACCGCTTGTGGCCAGAACCTTCAGAAGAGGTCTTTGGAGGATAAGAGTCAGTCAGCAGAGTGGGAGAAGGACAGGTCACGAATTTAATTCCTTACGCTCGTGAGAATTCATGAGATTACAGGTTTTACACACGTGCCTCTGTTCCACTGCGTTCACCATTGTACATCTATCACCTAAAATAGTACTGAGTGCTCAGTATGTGCTAAAGAAATAGATGCTGCTTGTCCAGGGACTGAATGAACATGACTGTTGATTTGCTTTGACCTCATGACTAGTTGTGAAAATCATTTCACCAATATTGAAAAAAATCAAATTGTGGAATTAATATAGATATTGAAAAGTGATATACCTTTGGTTATAAGTATTTTTTTAATGTTTGGTGTTAATTGCCATGGCAACATTCACTTTTAGAAGTAGTTCTCAGACTAGATGTCAAAATAGCATGCCAGCAATCTCTGTATAACCTAAGTTTCTTCTGTGCATCAAGCAGAGGCCCACTCTGTCGTTTTGGATTTATCCCACCTGTATCTTAATCTAACGTGGAGTGAAAGGCCCACCTTGCCAGCACCTCCGTCCCAGGACACCACCTAGCCCTGCAACAAGGCTCCCACTGGAGACTGCACACTGGGTTCGTCCTTTCAAGTGTGTTACATTGGACTGCTGCTGGTGTGGACTGCCGAACAAGGAAAGTCTCCAAAACGTTTTAAATTTAGTTTAACAAATGCGTGCATGCGTGCTTAGTCACTTCAGTCGTGTCTGATTCTTTGCAACCCCATGGACTGTAACCCTCCAGGCTCCTCTGTCCATGGGATTCACCAGGCAAGAATATTGGAGTGGGCTGCCATGTCCTCCTCCAGGGGATCTCCCCAACCCAGGGATTGAACCTGCATCTCTTACACTTCCTCCAGTGGCAGGTAGGTTCTTTATCACTAGCACCACTTGGGAAGCCCAGTTTAGTGAATACCATTTATTTAAGCATATCAACAGTAAGGCAGTGACGCTTTTATTCTTCAATAGAGACATGCAAAGTATACTGGCTTCTTCAAAGATTTTTCTGCGATAATGAAGAAAGAAGCTGCCGTGCACACGTGGCCGAGCCTGAGGTTAGGAGGTGGTGGAGGACCCTGGAGACAGCACGGAGGCAGCCTCCCTGACAGCATCAGAGTTGACAAGAAAGGAACAGTCTGCCTGTGTCATACTGACTACGGCCCCTGACTGAGCAGGGAGATTTTGCTAAAATAAGATGCTGCCAACTCAGACAACAAGTGATGAAAGATTACCTGCTTGTTATCAGTCTCTGAAAATCCTAATTTTTCAGCATCTTCTTGGGCAGCTTCTTTTATGTCTGGTTCCTCCATGAACACAGGTTTGTCCTGCAGGATCCACTTTCTGTACACTTGAACTACTTTTCTGGTGACGGCTATGTCGCAGGAAGGCAACAAAAATGCCTAAAATGATAAGAGAAACTCCCTTTAACACAAGTTCGGGTCACCAAAGAGTCCAACAGACATTTCCATGGGCTATCACCAATCTCAGACTTTCTTTTGAAACAGACTACACAGGACCACATGTTTTTGAGCACAGCAAACTGGCAGGGGGAAACAGACAATTGTATAACTGGGCCAGAAAACAAAGTGCAATGTTAAAATAACGTCTATATTCTGAACAATTATTGCATAAAATAACCAAAATGCATACCAATGAATCAGCAACAGATGATGCAATAATACACATAATAGTATAGCCAGTTGTCATGCCTCTTCACAAGTTCACATTCAATGACATCATGTTGGTAACTTGAATTGGCCACAGTGGGAGCAGTGACACCATAGAAGTTGGCAAATTTAACTTTAACCAGGTCTTTTCTTTTCTTTGTGGTTTTTTTGGGGGGAGGGCTTTCTCTTTCCTTTCTCTTTCTCCCTTTTCCTTCCTTCCTTCCTTTCTCTCTCCCTCCCTTCCTTTTTTGAAAGTCAGTTGTCCAACTGGCTGGCTGTAGCACTGTACACACTTTTGCAAACTTTTTCTTTCTGGCTGCATGGCACAGCTTGTGGGATCTGATTTCCCCAACCAGGGACTGAACCCATGTCCCCTACAGTGGAAGCGTGCAGTCCTGACCACTGGATCGCCAACGAATTCCCTCTGTGAACTTAACAACATTAAATAATCCCCTTACACATTTGCATATAAGAATCCTGATTTAATGTGATCAGAATCCAAATGTAGACAACGGTGTAACTAAAATTCAATATCAAGGGATACAACATTACCTTTCTCCCAGAAAGCAAGTATTAATATAAATTCTTTCTGGAGGAAAACAAAATTATAGATCACAGTACCATCGAAATCATTCACACGGTCTAGTTAATATGAAATGCAGCATATTAATTAAAAAGTCAGAAGTATGCAAAAAGAAGTAAACATTAGCCAAACCATAATAAAAATAAATAGTAATTTAAACATATAGGAGAGCTAAAGCATCAGAAAAAGATCCATGTGAAATTGAAAAATAAAATAAGCAAAATTAAAGATCCAGTGTAAATGGCTGACAATAGGCTGGATGTAGCTGAAGAGAAAGCTGGAAGAAAAATCAGATGAAAACATCCAGAAGGAGGCACACTGGGACAAGAAGCACAGTGGTTCCACGGTAAGAGATGTAAGGCAGGAAACGCAAGGAAAAGGTTATCCTTTCCAGCCTGGAGATGCAGAAGGAAAGAGTTAGTAAAAAGTGGCAGAAACAATATTTGAAGAAAGAATTACTAAGAATTTTGCCAAAACTGATAAAATGTATCAATTCACAGATTCAAGAATCACAAAGAAACACAAGCAGGATAATTTCAAAGTATATTACACTAAGACTGCTGAGAACCAAAGACAACCTGAAAATCTTAAAAGTAGCCAGAGGGGGAAAAGACACATTTCCGCCAAAAGAATAACCGCATGACTTGACATAACTTCTCAAAGAAACAATGAAAGCCAAGAGACAATGGAACAAAGTATTCAGTGGGCAGAAAGAAAACACCTGCCAAAGTAGAATTTGACATCCACAAAAATGTACTTCAGAAATAAAAGCAAAACAAAGACATTTTCAGGTAAGAGTCACCCAGCCCGCAGTGGTCCTCATGGGTATCTGTTCCACATCACGTGTCTGGACATCTGACCTGCCTCTTGCACTGTTCTCTGTTATACACACACACACACACACACACACACATTAACTCCATACTGAGAATGTGCACTTCTTGAATGAATGTATTTTTTAAACTTTAATAGTTTACAGGTATTCCCCATCCCGATCCCCCCTCCCACCTCCCTCTCCACCTGATCCTTCTGGGTCTTCCCAGTGCACCAGCCCGGAGCACTTGTCTCATGCATCCAACCTGGGCTGGTGATCTCTTTCACCCTTGATAATATACATGTTTTGATGCTGTTCTCTCAAAACATCCCAACCTCATGTAAATCCATGGCTGATTCATGTCAATGTATGGCAAAAACCACTACAATATTGTAAAGTAATTAGCCTCCAACTAATAAAAATAAATGGAAAAAAAAACTTTAATAGTTTAAAATAGTTTAGGCTTAGTCTCTCAATAACTTAAAATTGAAAAAGGAATTATTATGAAAGAAGTCACATTTTGTCTTGTGTAAAAAAAAAAAATTCATCACTGACCAAGAGAGGGCAACAGAATGCAAAGTGAAAACCCAGGCCCCTTTTCCCAAATGTCTCTATTTCAGTATTTTAACAAACCATAATAACCATATTTGAAATTTCATATAGAAGTTTCCAAATTAAATTTAAGAACAATTATAAAATGTAAATGTTTTTAAGTTTCATAGCACAAAGATGTCTCATTACTTTAGTCATAAGTAGTCTGCAGCTAACCTCAATGACTCAAGCTACTTCAAAAGTGAATTTAGATTGAATTTGGGATTTGGATTAAATTGGGAACTTAGAACACACTATTTCCAGGAGTGGAATGCCAATAATGGATGTGGATGAAGCTATGTGCATAATAAATAAGTAAATACACAATACAGGTAAAACCACATCAATTTAGCACTTATCTCTAGCGCAATATTTAAAAGCTTTGTCAATGATATCTGGTATTAAGTATTTGCACCCAAGGGTTTCAAACATTGCTATAGATCATGATCAGCTATGGAACTATGATACACAACCTAAATCCCGTCTGCTGCTTGATTTTTGTGAATAAGGTTTTACAGGAACACGGGCTTGTTCCGTGCTGTCCCTGGTTGCTCTCTCACTACAAAGCAGAGCTTCTGTGAAAACAAAACTGAAGATGCTTACTATTTGATCCTTAACTCTATTAAAATGTGCTGACCACTGCCCTCAATCTTATGCCTTCTGGGACTGACCACATCAGTTCAGCTTTCCCCAAAGATCTGTTATTTCAACATCTTAACCTCTGCTCCCTTCTTTCCTCTTAATCCCCTCCCTAGTCTCCTTTTTCCTCTTAGGCCATAAATACTCCTATCAGAAGTGCTGCAAGAGGCCTTTGCAGGCAAAGTCCAACTGTCTGCAGGAGCTTGCAGCCCGAGTGCCTTCAGCCACGCAACAATTCTCGTATGCTCACATGTTGCCGGGGGTTCAGAAGCAGTTATCCCCCTGCCCCACTCTGGGCTTAAAATTTGCTATGGAAACACAGGGTATTTGAGGGGATGATTTTGTTCAAATATAGAATTGTCCCACCCCGTGTAGGAATTTTCCAAAATCAAATCATGAAAACAACATTGTTGTTGTTCAGTCATGTCCAACTCTTTGGGATCCCATGGACTGCAGCAAGCCAGGCCTCCCTGTCCTTCACTATCTCCCAGAGTTTGCTCAAACTCATGTCCATCGAGTCGATGATACCATCCAGCCATCTCATCCTCTGTCATCCCTTTCTCCTCCCGCCTTCAATCTTTCCCAGCATCAGGGTTTTTTCCAGTGAGTTGGCTCTTCACATCAGGTAGCCAAAGAATTGGAGCTTCAGGATCAGTCCTTCCAATGAATATTCAGGACTGATATCCTTTAGGATTGACTTGTTTGATCTCCTTGCAGTCCAAGGGACTCTCAAATTCGAAAGCATCAATTCTTCGTCACTCAAGCTTCTTTATGATCCAACTCTCACATCCGTACATGACTACTGGAGAAATCATAGCTTCGACTATATGGACCTTTGCTGGCAAAGTGATGTCTCTGCTTCTTAATATGCGATCTAGGTTTGTCATACCTTTTCTTCCAAGGAGCAAGCGTCGTTTAATTTCGTGACTGCAGTCACCAACTGCACTGATTCTGGAGCCCAAAATAATAGTCTGTCACTGTTTCCATTGTTTCCCCATCTATCTGCCATGAAGTAAGGGGACCAGATTCCAGGATCTTAGTTTTTTGAATGTGGAGCTTTAAGCCAGCTTTTCCACTCTTCTCTTTCACCTTCATCAAGAGGCTCTTCAGTTCCATTTCACTTTCCGCCATTAGGGTGGTGTCATCTGCATATCTGAGGTTATTGATATTTCTCCCGGAAATCTTGAAAACAACATTAAAAATGACCAAAATGTTCAAATTCCAACCCTCCATGTGAGACCTTAAAAGTGGGATGAAAGAAATCATTATGGAGTTGTGTAACTGAGCCCCACTTGTCGACTGTATTCCTTGGAGTATCATGAGTAACAGAACAAAGACAACAACCTCTTCAGCTTTGCGACCTACCCCTGCACACCACCCCCCACCCCCCACCCCCACACACACAAATGCGCACACACACACACACACACACACACACACACGCACGCACGCACGCACGCACACACGCACGCACGCGCGCGCGCGCACGCTCTCACCTGGCGGAACACCTCGTTCACGAAGTTGACATAGCCGCGGGTGGACAGCAGGATGCGCTGGACCATGTCATACACCGCGCGGTGCTCCTCCTCAATGCCGCACAGGCTGCAACTGCTAAGCCGGCGTTCGGACAGGGTGCTCCCATCCGCGTGGCCTCGGTCCTGCTCCGCCACGCCGCCAGTGTCTGGCTCCGGCGCCCGCTCCGGCACTGTAGTGCCTCCCCCGACGGTCTGCAAGAAAGGGCCCCTCTCCTGAGTGATCCTCCAAGATACCGGGCCAGGCTGAAGACTCACCTTGTTTTCAGGGAACTCCGGGTATGGTGCACTCATTTCCCCCAGAATTAAAGATCTCCTCCAAACACAACATATGTGAAATTTTGCTTCATTTTAGTAAATTACACTATTATTTTTTTGTGTCAAAAATATGTAACCCAAATACCACTAAAATTCTACCAACTATGAATATTTTTTACAAGAAGTGACAAGAAACAAGTAGTACAAAATTATTATTTCAGCAACTACCAAGGACAGTTTAAAAACAAAGAGGATATTCAAATAGTAATCTCTAGAGAAAATGAGTAGACAATTATATTGATAGCAATTTTTCTCCTCATGCCTGGGCTATTAAGCTTGTGTGGTTTATCAAAGGCCCTGCGACACTGTGAAGCAAGCAACTCTGTAGAAATTATTTCATCTTTTTGATGGGTCAACCCATAGAAAATAAAAATTTGCATAGAAAAATAAAAATTTCCTCATTTTTACTGACATACATTTTTTTTTTACATACATATATTTTTGATCTGTAAAGCATGGTGGCGGGATTAAGTCTAATGTCTCTTATGGATCAATAACCTGTGAGTTTTTGATCAATAACTTTCATTTCCCCTACAGGCTAAAAAACAAAAAATAATTACACATCCTTATGTAGCAAATTAAAAACAGCCAGAAATTCTCTGACACACCCTCTGCAGAGATGGGAAGGCTGTGTCCCCTCGATCCCCATGGGCTGGGGGGCTGAGTTAGCCAGCAGAGGGGAAGGGTGGAGGGGACCCAGAAGGCTGAGGGCTCCCACTTAGCATCTCGGGGAACATTTGCTTTTGGAGTCCTGAGCGGCCAGAAAAGAAGTACAACTGCCTTGCAAGAGGGGTTATATAGAAAGGGAGGCCAGCGGAGCCCAACCTGCCCCCTGCACCCACCAGAGTAGCAGGCTCTGAAGTCATTCTGGACCCTCTTGACCAACCAGCCACCAGCTGAAGACCACCACCCACTGACTTCAGCTAACGCCACATGAAGCCCCAAAATTGTCCAACCAAATCTCACCCAAATTCCTGAGTCAAAAAGGGAAATAAATAATATGGTGAAAGGGGTGTTTGAAGCCACACGTTTTGAGGTCATTAGATAACAGATTCTATGACAATTAGAGAACTAAAATAATGTACTAAAGAATTACGTTCAAAGGCACCAAATTGTTTTTGAAAACTGAGCTCCATGATCCAAATAGAACCTAATGATATCACAGATGAATTTCCCATCATATCATAAACTGAAAACTACTTCTCTTAATAAAACAATGCCTTTCCCAGCCTCCTCTAGCCCACACCAGCAAAACGCTGCTTTCCAAAAAAAAATCTGCATGTTGTTAAGACATTTATAATGATAATAAGTGACGAGAGTGAAAACAAACTACTAATTCAAGACTATTCGTTCCTTGCCTCTTTCACGAAGATTAACGGTAAGAGCATGAATAAAAATTAACTACAGAGAGAGGTCCATTTTCTGCCCACTACAATCAAGCTGGAATTCTCATCTATTGTTTAGTATTAGTTGATTCTGGTGGTATATGCAAAGATGATTTTTGCTTCTTTGGTATATGATGGATGGCTTAACCAGTGAAACAAGTATATGGTCCGCTTGGACCAGGCCTGTGCTGCCAGGGTTCAGGAAAATGCATGATACAGGCTGCCGCTCAGTCTTTCCCCTCCCCACCCCGGTTTCCTCTCAAACCTCAGTTCATACTGAGAGTTGCTCACCCTCAGGGTGAGACTGGCTGAGGACACCCACAATGCACGTGTCAAACGAGGATGCAGCTGCCATCCTACTGGTGAAGACTGATGCCGCTCAATTCCCCATCCCAGTTGGCCCAGCTGGCTGAGGGCAGCCCACTCCTGTCTTGGTAGATACAAGAACACAGAGCACCCGTGTGTGGCCGTCACCAGACAGGTGGGTCTGCATGATACACAGACTCCCATAGGCGTGTCGATCTGTGTGATTCATTTTTTTAACTGTTCACCCCATGAGATACAACAGTTTCGGGAAACTCACAGCCCGTGAATCATTATGGAAGGGCCAGGTCAGAATTCAAGTGGCTCTTTAACAGTGTAACTAAAGAGTTAGCATACAAATAAGTATGATCAACTGTCTCAGCATCTCAGACTTTTTTTTTTCTCATTTCCTCATAAACTTCTTCGGGTTTTATTTTAATTAATTAATTTTATTTTTGATTGTGTCGGATCTTTGTTGCTATGCACTGCCTTTCTCTAGTTGCAGTGACCAGGGGCTACTCTTTGTTGTGGTGGGCGGGCTTCTCATTAGGGGCGCTTCTCTTGTTGCAGAGCACGGGCTCTAGGGCCTGTGAGCTTCAACAGTTGAGGGCTCAGTAGCTGTGGCTTCTAGACTCTATAGAGCCTGGCTCAGAAGTGGTAGTGCACAGGCTTAGTTGCTCCGAGACATGTGGGATCTTCCCAGACCAGGGATCGAACCCATGTCCCTTGCATTGGCAGGCAGATTCCTATCCACTGTACCACCAAAGAAATCCTCCTCTTAATGTCTTAATGTTTAATTAATGTGCTGCTGAAATTTTAAATTCACTACTCTGCTTTCTCTAATGCAGGTTGAAGCACTTCTATCTCACACTAACATGATACACCAAAGAATAAATAATAGTTCACTGGAAACACTTCTGGCTGAGGTGACACAGCAAGACGTTCAGATTTGAAAGGGGGATCGGTGGTCACGGCTGCCAGTGTGGCATGGGACTTCCAGGCAACCGTATTCTCTGTCTCCCATGAATGATGCCTGAATGAGGCCACCAAACAAGAACACTGGTCAAACCAGATTCTCTGAGGGGTAAGTGAGTTAGTCCCTTCCCTCTCCAGTGAAAAATACTGTCAAGGGTATTAGTTTCTGATCAAAAGGAAGTAAATTCACTCTGGGAAAACACACACACACACACACAAAAAACATCTCACACATGACTTTTAACGTAGTAGTAGTGGAAAGTGTGAACCCTATTTGGAAGCAGAATTTAAAATACTGTTTTAAAGGGATTTGATATGAGCACTATATTCTTTGAAAAGAGGTTCTGGATCAGCTGGCTGAGACAGTGATGGTCACTTTACACAGGTAAAATTACATGAAATTTGAAATTCCAAACAAATATTTTCAGGAGATTAATACAATTACAGCTGCTTTTATTCCTTCAACTCCATTTCCAGAATTGAATATTCCGTTGTGTAAACTGCTTTCTCTCCTGCATAATGTAAATGAGGAGTGGAACACATGGCAGACACACAGGAGAGGAGACGGACGCGCAGGGGGAAGGCAGAGACGAGGACACAGGAGACAGGGAGGCTGAATGATGACCACCCTCCCCAAGATGTCCACACCCGAGTTCCTGGAACCCAGGACTGTGCAGCCTTCCATGACAGAGAGGACTGAGCAGATTGAGTAAATTTGGGATGCTGAGAGGGGGAGGGTACCCTGGATTATCTGGGTAGACCCAAGGTAACCACAGGATCCATAAGGAGGCGGGAGGAGCAGACACAGAAGACGATGCACAGATGGCAACAGAGGGAGAAATGATGTGATGAGGTGCCACAGGCCAGGGGGACACAGGTAGCCTGTGGAGGCCGGACAGGGAAGACACTGACCCTCCCCTAGAGCATCTGACACCCTGACTTTAGCCACTGAGACCGATTTGGGCCCTCTGACTTCCTGAGTTTAAGACAATGCATTTGTGGAAATTAGCTACAGTGGCAGCAGGAAACGGACATAACAACTGACTGTGAAGTGTTTGAGCAGCCTGGATCACAGCAGTGGCCACGTCTGGGCATGGCCACGTGCGGGGCACAGGAGCCGTGGACCTGCATGGTGACTGCTCTGTATCCCTTCCCCGCTCGTGGAACCCCTAGATCTCTGCCCCCACCCCCACCCCACCCTGGTCTGCAGCTGCACCTGCCTCAGGGGAAGCTGACCCGCCCCTAACACCAGGGGAGCCTCTGCTTCCTGGAAGCTGGTCACCCCCACCCCCACCCAGAGCTGTTCACAGCTGCAGACCTGAGTCACTCGGCAGCTTGCTCCTTCCTAAGAGCAAGCAGGTAACCTAAAGGGTTCCGCTCACACAAAAGGGAAGGGCTCTGTGTCTCTATACGTGAACTAGGAAGGAGGGCCCCAGCTGCTGCTGCTAACGCCAGGGAGGAGCCAGAGGGAAAGGGCGGAGGAGAGAAACGGGGCACATGTGGCCACAGCTATGGCTGCAGCAGCCGCATCTCCAGTGGCTCTTGCAGGAGAGTGAAACATTTCTCTTATGGATAAGACCATTTGAGCTCTGGCGCCTTTTTTTCTGTTAGGGTGATAAAACCCTCCTAACAGATTCCGGAGGTCAGAACCTCGTGACACTCTAGCTACAGAGCAAAAGGAAATGACTCACACGCGTGAAGAGCCGATAGGGAAAAAATTAGAACCTGGAAGTGGTGGTTAATATGCCAGTCGTGCGACTTCTCATAATCCGAATGTATTTTTTTTAGAAGGAGCAACTTATTTTCAATAAGCACAGGTGATGGTTTTCTGAAACTTTCAAACTGGGCGGGGGAGAAAGGTTACATCCTTTCTCTGATAAGTGTTTTGAATTGCCTGAACAACCACATTAGACGTCATGAACGAAAAGTTTATCAGAGTGTCACTGAATTGCTTACGTTTCCTACAAATTTTTGTCTACTTGCAATTTTCCGATTTTGTCTACCTGATAGGTGAAAAAAGGGCTCTCATAGCTGCTCAGAACTAACTGTGTTTCCCTGACTGCTGGGGAGGTCCAGGGCCACGTTTATTTCCTCTTCTATGACCTGCCTTTCACCTCCTTCGTCCATTTTTCAATCAGCTTGTTTGTCTTCATGTCTTTTCATAGGTGCTCTTCTCACAGTGGAGATATGAATGCTTTAACAACCGTATAACAAGACAAACGCTCTCCACAGTCTATTGCTTGGGCCTAGCTTTATGTTATCTTTTGACAAATAAATCTTTTTCCTGTTTTTCAAAATAAAGTCGAACCTCATTAAGTCTTTGGTTTGCAGGTTTCATCTCTACCGAAGGTGGTCTACCACTTCCCAAGTTTATGCATTTCCCCTAGATTTTTTCCTAAGTTCTTGATCACTGTTTTTATACTTAGACTTTAAATCAACTTAGGCCTTAAACCAATGTAACTGTGTGCTGATGTACATGATATGAAATGAGATTTTGAGAAAGGGACAAACAGGTTGCTCTGGCTCCCAGGGCTGTAGATTAGATTAGGTATTCAGTGCTAATCTCGGTGTCATTCCTTTGACATAGCTGCGGGTTCTGTTTGGAAGTCTGTATCATTTTCCCTTTAACCCCTGAAGGTCAAATGTCTGTTTAGTTTGGTGAGTTTTGCTAATTCTTCCTGGGGCTCACAGGCCCTTTCAGTTTAAAGCATGACTTTTTTTTAGCTCAGGTAAGCTTTCCTTACTCTTGGTTTAATTGTTATGTCCTGTTCTTTTTTCCTTCTGCCCTCACAATGTCTGCAAAGTAGGTCTGCACCTATGGTCTTATCTATTAATATTAGTTTCGGAGTTCCAGCTCTGATTTTTTTTTTAAATCAGTGTTGTGCGACAGTGCTTCAGAAAACCCATTTTGTTCTCAGCAGTGACTATTACCATTTTGAGTTTATGTACTAAATTTGTAAATTCAGAAATTAAAGTTTTTTTTTTTAACTTTTAGCGAGTCTTTTGTTGTTCTTATTATGGACCATGTGCTCTGGACCCACTGGGTGCTCCACCAAGAGAGGACTGAGGACTCCTCGGCAAGGGCAGAAGCGGTGCGCCCTCCAGCCCGGGGCCCCGACATCGCACGTCTGGGGACTGCAAGGCATCAGCCAACCTGCACTGAGTGGATCACACTTCCTGGCCCTGTCCTTGGAGCCAATAAATCAGAGCACACGAAACTGTGACTCCTCCAAGCAGCGGCCACTCTGACTTTACAAGGTGTCCCACGCTGCCCACACAAAAGCCCAAAACACGACACCTGCCGGGAAAGCCCCATGCGTCCAACCAAGGCCAGGGAAACAGGCCCCACGTGAGAAGAGGGCTTCACCCAGGCCTCGGAAAATGCTGCCTTCTGTCCCGGGGACCCCATCATGGCTCAACGACCACCTGAGATCCAGAGGTGCTGACCCACCCCTTCCCCGAGAGCCCAGGGGGCACCTGGCAGGCTCAGGTGACGTCTCCGTGACCACCTCATGATTGCTGGGGACCTTCCCTGGATTGGAATGAGCAAGGCCAGGGAGGCCCTCTGTTCTGCGCTCAGAGGTCACTGGGGCCTGAGTGAAGGAGGGGAGGTGAGAGGGAGCCAGGAGCACACTCGTCAGCCACCTACTCAAAAGGCCACACGGTTGCCTCGTCATGGCAAGGCCAAGAGAGCCCGGCAAGTGCTAACTTGTGCTTCCTCTGAAACCTCAGCATCACAGAGGGTGGAGCCAGTGAAACCGAGCCCCAATAGCCAGCAACCTGTGAGAGCCAACAGCCTTAAGAGTCAATTACTTTGGTGTTAGTAGGGCTTAAGACACCAGAATTAAAAGGTAAAAAAGTAATGAATGACATACCTGAATGATTTTAGGCAATACATCAACTCCATTCTTAGTGTTCTGTGTTGCAGTTAGATACTTTTTTTCCAAAAAGAAAGTCACCATCCACTTGATGAAGACAACACGAGCTGCCATGTATGGGATCTTTGTGCTATAAATGCTCTCATTGTCTCGAGCGGTAGTGACATACACAGGCTTTGGTCTCGGGTGGGGGATGTCTGCAGAACAAGAGAACACATCAGGTTAGCCAATCTTTTTTTTTTTTTAATGTGGACCATTTCTAAAGTCTTTATGGAATCTGTTACAATATTGCTTCTGCTTTATGTTTCAGTTTTTTGGCAAAGGCACCTGGTATCTTAGTTCCCCAACCAGGGATTGAACCTGTACCCTCTGCACTGGAAGGTGAAACCCTAACCACTAGGCCACCAGGGAAGTCCCCAGGTTTGTGACTCTTAACATCATATAACCCCTAAGAATGTTTCCATTTCTAATTAAATAGACACATATCTGGTTGCTTAAATGCTGCTGTTTAGTTGCTGAGTCGTGTCTGCCTCTTTTGTGACCCCACAGACTGTAGCCCACTAGGCTTCTCTGTCCATGGGGATTCTCCAGGCAAGAACACTGGAGTGGGTTGCCATGCCCTCCCTCCAGGGGATCTTCCCGACCCCAGGGATCAATATACCATGATCAGTATCAAATTACTCCTGAGTTACAAGACCCACAGATGGCCTTTATTGCTCAGGACTCAGGCAAATCTCAGTCTGTACAAATAGTTAAAATCATTTATTAAGAAACTGAAAAACTCTCACAACAAAGTGACCAGTAAATATGAAAAAAAAAAAAAATTATTTTACTTAATCATTGTAAGAGACTGCACACACAGCTATCGAACTCACCCAGCACAGGCTTGTAGATGTTGGTTAACTTGGTAAACGAGGGAAACAGATGAGGAAGGTAATACTTTCGAAACAACGTAAACAGAAATTTAAACCCAGTCTCCTGATTCTCCTTGTGCTTCCACTCCAAGCTTGCAGCCTTCAGATAATAGCAGGGAGGGGCGGGGAAGGGGGAAGAACATACATATAGTTACACTTCACATTAATGAATATCAACTGAAATGCTGATACACTGTTAAAGCCCCTATCCTAAATGAAACACTTGACAAATAGCATTGACCATCATGTAATAACATCTTAAAACTCAAACAATTCCAAGAATGAATACTTCAAAGCAAAACAGTAACTACATAAAAAAACAGCATTTTTACTGGATATTCAAGAAAGAAAAAAAAAATCAAAGCTTATCGTATCTTTGAAACTTGCCCCACTACATCATTCCTGAATTTTTTCTCCATGTTCCTTGTGATGATTTAACACTCTTTGTGCCCTTAAAATGTTTATCCAGAAGTAATCAGGTGCTTTTTTTAAAATGCAAAAGAGCCCATTTATAATACACAAGAATTAAAGAAACAGTCTCTTGCAAGAATTTCATACCATGTTACCTACATGGAAAAAAAAAATCATTATCAAAATGCAAAGCTACAGAATCTTGCAAAGGGCACAAAAAAGCAATCCAAAGGCTACATGTTTAACTGAATCACTGCTCTGTGCACCTAAAACTGACAGGACATTGTAAAGCAACTATTTTTCAATTAAACAAAAAAACACAATCTGCAGGCTGGGATAAGCCATTAAGTTTAAAGCTCCCACCTGTGGAGACACTACTTCCCCCTCAAACAGCCAGCTCTGGGTAGGCCCGGTGGGAACGTGGCAAACACTTCCCCTGCAGGGAGCGGGGGACAATGCCCCCCTCACCCTGCATAGGCCAGGAACCCTGACAGGTGATCGAAAGCCGTCTCCTACCACCCAGGGAAACGTGGTGTGAACAGGCCCTTCGAGAGTGCCTACTGGTGCCTGTCATGCTTGTGAGACCACCGAGCTCCAGAGCAAAGCATCCCAACATCCTCCTGACCAGCCCACCCAGAGCACCTGCAGTCCCGGGACAAGGGGCCTGGTGTCCATTGCCTGTCAGAATCCCTCCAGGTAAGGCAAGGAGGAAGCTCTGCTCCGAGGACCCACCTGCTCGATAGACCGTGGAAGGAGGGGCAAGTGGACACCGCATACAACCCTGCACACAGCAGAGGGGGCTCACTGCCACCCTCTACCAGTCCTCCTCTACTGGGAACCGGGGGGTGATGGGATCAGCCATGTCACACAGCTCATTAGCGACACGTCTGGAATGAAACCCAAGTCCCCAAGCACACCCGGGTTCTGGCTACTCTGCTGTTTTTCTGAGATGGATAGAAGGCTGGATCCGAACACTCCTAGACAGACGGGGCTGAGATGTGGGCAGCAGGGGCCCACACAGCCAGGACCCAGGACTTCCTGGAGGAGAGAAGACCCAGGCTGACACTCAGGATGCAGGAGTCTTGAGCTTGTGGTGCTGCTAGAGGAACTGGGGAGAGGAGAGCAGACAGGGTCACCCCGAGGGACACAGAGGGCAGAGGGGGGAGAGGAAACACAGCCTTCAGAGAAAACGGGAGAAGAGGGGGAGTGGGGGGTCATCCCAGGAGGAGAGACCCTGAGGAAGGAGGGGTCCCCTTGAGTCATCCAGAGGTCCAGGATGGTCAACACTCATGTCCTTCTCCGGACCTGACACACCAGACCCCGTTCACCCTGGGCCCCCGATTTCACGGTGACAGGGCAAAAAGGCAGGTGACAGTGGGTGTCATGGGCCCACTGGGTGAGGACCTGGATGGGCAGAGATTACACGTCAACTGAAGCTGAAGCTCCTATACTTTGGCCACCTGGTGCAAAGAGCTGATTCACTGGAAAAGACCCTGATGCTGGGAAAGATTGAGGGCAAGAGAGAAGGAAGCAACAGCGGATGAGATGGTTGCATGGCATCACAACTCAATGGACATGAGTTTGAGCAAGCTCCCGGAACCTGGTGATGGACAGGGAAGCTGGCATGCTGCAGCCCATGGGGTCACAAAGAGTCAGACACAACTTACTGACTGAACAACAACACACCAGGTTGTGAGAGGAAGGATGGAGCCTGAATGTATGCCCAGGAGGAGCTCAGGGACCAGGGATGTGTTCGCTGAGAGGAGAGAAACAGTAGCATTTCCCAAACCACGTCAACGTCCAGAAATACTGACTGAGAGACACAAATTCCCTGGTGAAATCAGAAGTGAATGATTTGGTAATAAATCATTTGTTAAGAAGAATTTGTTAAGGATCATCTGACATAAAGGAGGCCGTGCTAGTAACAGGATGGGATAATCCACGGGTTTCCTTCAGGCCCCTGCCCTTTGCCCATCACTCTGGACCTGCCCAGTCAGCCCCAGGGCCTGTTCCTCCCCCATCCAGTCTCCTCAGCACAGACAATGGGGCAGTGGAAGAGCAAACAGGCAAAAAAAGTGAGATACAGGTAGATGGACAGGAGACAGAGATCAAGACCATCCCCAAGGAAAAGAAATGCAAAAAAGCAAAATGGTTGTCTGAGGAGGCCTTACAAACAGCTGTGAAAAGAAGAGAAGCAAAAAGCAAAGGAGAAAAGGAAAGATATTCCTATTTGAATGCAGAGTTCCAGAGAATAGTTAGGAGAGATAAGAAAGCCTTCCTCAGAGATCAATGCAAAGAAATAGAGGAAAACAACAGAATGGGGAAGACTAGAGATCTCTTCAAGAAAATTAGAGATACCAAAAGAACATTTCATGCAAAGATGGGTTCGATAAACGACAGAAATGTTATGGACCTAACAGAAGCAGAAGATATTAAGAAGTGGTGGCAAGAATACACAGAACTATACAAAAAATATCTTCACAACCCAGATAATCACGATGGTGTGATCGCTCACCTAGAGCCAGACATCCTGGAATGCGAAGTCAAGTGGGCCTTAGGAAGCATCACTACAAACAAAGCTAGTGGAGGTGATGGAATTCCAGTTGAGCTATTTCACATCCTGAAAGATGATGCTGTGAAAGTGCTGCACTCAATACGCCAGCAAATTTGGAAAACTCAGCAGTGGCCACAGGACTGGAAAAGGTCAGTTTTCATTCCAATCCCTAAGAAAGGCAATCCAAAGAATGCTCAAACTACTGCACAATTGCACTCATCTCACATGCTAGTAAAGTAATGCTCAAAATTCTCCAAGTCAGGCTTCAGCAATACGTGAACTGTGAACTTCCAGATGTTCAAGCTGGTTTTAGAAAAGGCAGAGGAACCAGAGACCAAATTGCCAACATCCGCTGGATCATCGAAAAAGCAAGAGAGTTCCAGAAAAACATCTATTTCTGCTTTATTGACTATGCCGAAGCCTTTGACTGTGTGGATCACAATAAACTGTGGAAAATTCTGAAAGAGATGGGAATACCAGACCACCTGACCTGCCTCTTGAGAAGCCGAAATGCAAGTCAGGAAGCAACAGTTAGACCTGGACATGGAACAACAGATTGGTTCCAAGTAGGAAAAGGAGTACGTCAAGGCTGTATATTATCACCCTGCTTATTTAACTTATATGCAGAGTACATCATGAGAAACGCTGGGCTAGTCTACAGCCATACCACCCTGAATGCGCCCGATCTTGTCTGATCTCGGAAGCTAAGCAGGGTCGGGCCTGGTTAGTACTTGGATGGGAGAAACGCTGGGCTGGAAGAAGCCCAAGCTGGAATCAAGACTGCCGGGAGAAATAGCAATAACCTCAGATATGCAGATAATACCACCCTGATGGCAGAAAGTGAAGAGGAACTAAAAAGCCTCTTGATGAAAGTGAAAGAGGAGGGTGAAAAAGTTGGCTTCAAGCTCAACATTCAGAAAACTAAGATCACGGCATCTGGTCCCATCACTCCATGGGAAATAAACAGGGAAACAATGGAGGCAGTGTCAGACTTTATGTTTGGGGCTCCAAAATCACTGCAGATGGTGACTGCAGCCATGAAATTAAAAGACGCTTACTCCTTGGAAGGAAAGTTATGACCAACCTAGATGGCATATTAAAAAGCAGAGATATTACTTTGCCAACAAAGGTCCATCTAGTCAAGCCTATGATTTTTTCCAGTGGTCATGTATGGATGTGAGAGTTGGACTGTGAAGAAAGCTGAGCATCGAAAAATTGATGCTTTTGAACTGTGGTGTTGGAGAAGACTCTTGAGAGTCCCTTGGACTGCAAGGAGATCCAACCAGTCCATCCTAAAGGAAATCAGTCCTGGGTGTTCATTGGAAGGACTGATGCTGAAGCTGAAACTCCAGTACTTTGGCCACCTCATACAAAGAGTTGACTTATTGGAAAAGACCCTGATGCTGGGAGGGATTAGGGGCAGGAGGGGAAGGGGACGACAGAGGATGAGATGGCTGGATGGCATCACCGACTCGATGGACATGAGTTTGAGTAAACTCTGGGAGTTCGTGATGGACAAAGAGGCCTGGTGTGCTGCAATTCATGGGGTCGCAAAGAGTTGGACACGATTGAGTGACTGAATTGAACTGAACTGACAGGGAGAGAACAGAAAATGCTACACTGATCTCTGCCCCTGGCTCCTGGCACAGAGAACCTAGCTCCCTGCTCACTTCTTTGAGCGCAGAGCTCTGGGCAACTCTGAAGGGGCTCCTGGATGGGGCTGGTCACCAGGAGGACCAAGCAATTGTTGGAAGCTCAGAATTTTCAGTTCTCTCCCTGCCGCCTGCACCACTGTTCCAAGAGGAGACAGGGGCTGGAAATGGAGTTGATAACTGATCATCTCTCCCATGAAGAAGCCACCATAAAAATCCCAACAGCCCTGGGTTTCGGGGAGTGTCTGGGTTGAACACATGGACACTCCAGGATGGTGACGCACCCCCATGCACAGCGACAGAAGCCCCCGCACTCAGGACCCCCCCACCCCAGACCTCACCCCGAGTGTGTCTTAATCCAGCTGTCACCTGTGTCCTTTACCACACCCCTTCCTAAACGGGTAACTGAACCAATGCTTCCCGCAGTTCTGTGAGCCACTCTAAAATTCAGTGAACCTGAGGAGGGAGTCCTGGGACCCTGTGATCTGTAGCCAAACGGGACGGAAGTTGCGGGCAACCTGGGGACCAGCTACCTGTGACTGGCGGTGAGTGGGGGCGGCAGGGATACAGGCCAGAGAACTTTCCTGTGAGATCCGAGACCACCTCGGGGAGGCAGGGTTGAAAGTGAGTGAAACTGTGACACTGGTATTGCAGAGAATGACTTGGTGATTCAGATCCCCACGCGTTTGGGGAGAAGTGTCATAAATGAAGTGAACAATATGAGATTGTATGAAAGTGAAGGAGGCAGATGGAGGATCGAACTGCTTCCTTCAAACACACACACACACACAGACCATAGCAGGCAGGCCTGGTCTTTGCTGAAGCATCCTAGTGTACGTTCTACATTTAGTGAAATCTCACATAAAATCACCTCAAAGGAAAAACAAAAGTAAAAAATATGGACATACAGGAAGAAAAGAGGCAGTGTCTTCTCTTCTCTAGAGAGGACATGAACATCACTGAATCATTCATGGCTCCGCTCATACCTGAGTAACCATGTATTTCAACAGTACTTGAAGAAAAAAGCACGTCTGGTCCTCAGCAATCTTCTCCCCTGATACGGCTGGCAGCAGTGGAGTGATTTCTTCTGGATGGATCTTCGCTGCAGAGTGGGAAACAAGGAAAGCTCCTTCACCAAAGTTAAATTTCAAACCGGGCTTTAAAAATGGCCTGTGTTAAAATACACGTGCCTATATGGAATCCAGACAAACGGTACTGATGAACCTGTTTGCAAGGCCTGGACAGAAGCAGATGGAGAAGAGGGACAGGTGGACACGTGGGGAAGGAGAAGGTGGGACCAACCGAGAGAGCAGGATGGACATATGTACGCTACCACGTGTAAAACAGATAGTGGGATGTTGCCGTAAAGCACAGGGAGCTCAGCTCGGTGCTGACATGACCAAGGCGGGTGGGATAGGGGGTGGAGTGGGAGAGAGGCTCCAAAGGGAGGGGATACACGTATACTTGTAGCCAATTCACACTGCTGCATGGCAGAAACCAATACAACACTGTAAAGCAATTATCCTCCAATTGAAATTTTTAAGAAGTGCCTCACTTTGCTGTATAGCAGAAGCTAGCACAATGCTGTAAATCAGCTCTACTCCAATAAAAATTCTAAAGGGTAAAGTAAGATAAAATAGCAAAATACAATACATGTACCAAGCACTGAAACTGCCCACACTGCAGGTCAGGCCACGTGACCAGGGGACAGATGCCCACAAAGCCACCTCCCTCACTAGACCATTCCTTGCCCCTGCACCTTCTGCGCGGACCATCCCAAAGTTAAATACCTGTCACTGGGTGATACAGCGATCTGCAATGACAAATCAGTGGCCCTGATGGGCAAGTTCCTTGAAAACTCCCTGGGCTCAAAAGATGGCATTAATACTCCCATGAGGCCACCACTGTCCTTCCATGAACACTGCATGAAAATGCACACCTGGTGACAAGAGCCTGGACCACCAGGGACTTCCCTGGGGGTCCGGTAGTTGAGAATCTGCCTTCCAATGCCGGGAACATGGGTTCCGCCCCTGGTTGGGGAGGTAAGATCACACACGCCACGGGGCAAAGCTCAAGCAATGAAACTTCTGAGCCCAAGTGCTGCAATGAAGAGCACGCATGCCAAAACGGAGATTCCATGTGCCACAAATAAGATGCTATGCAGCTGGACCATAAAGAAAGCCAAGCACTGAGGAACTGAGGCTTCTGATCTGTGATGCTGGAGAAGACTCCTGAAAGTCCCTTGGACTGCAAGGAGATCAAACCAGTCAATCCTCAAGGAAATCAACCCTGAACACACTGGAAGGATTGATGCTAAAGCTGAAGCCCCATTACTTTGGCCACTTGATGCAAAGAGCCAACTCACGGAAAAGACCCTGATGCTGGGAAAGATTGAAGGCAGGAGAAGGGGACGACAAAGGATGAGATGGTTGGATGGCATCACTGACTCGATGGACATGAGTTTGAGCAAACTCCAGGAGACAGGGAAGGTCAGGGAAGCCAGGCGTGCTGCAGTCCATGGGGACGCAGAGTTGAGCACGACTTCATCAGTTGAATGACAACAACAAGCCAAATAAATAAATATTGTTTAAAAAAGAGCCAGGGGAGCAAATGAACACCCACTTATAAAACAATCGCTGTATGGAAAACAGGCAGCAGTTTGGGATGTGGATTTAAATCTCATGAACAGCAACAAAAGCACTTGCTCCAGCCAGATACACCATGTGTCTCTGCTCCTGCCAACAGCTGTCCCCTCCCTTCCCCTCCTATTTCCTCCACTCCAGTAAATCTCTCCTGTCATCATTTCATATAAAACAGGCTCCAGTTCTGTCAGTTCAAATGTCTATAAAACAGGAAAATGCAGATTACACCACTCTAATGGCAGAAAGCGAATAAGAACTAAAGAGCCTCTTAATGAGGGTGAACGGGGAGAGTGAAAAAGCTGGCTTAAAGCTCAACATTCAAAAACTAAGATCCTGGAATCCGGTCCCATCACTTCATGGCAAAGAGATGGGGAAAAAATGGAAACAGTGGCAGATTTTATCTACTTGGGCTCCAAAATCACTGCGGAGAGTGGCTATGGCCACAAAATTAAAGACCCTTGCTCCTTAGAAGAAAAGCTATGACAAACCTAGACAGCATATTAAAAAGCAGAGACATCACTTCGCTGACAAAGGTCTGTATAGTCAAAGCTATGGCTTTTCCAGTAGTCATGTATGGATGTGAGAGTTGGACCATATAGAAGGCTGAGGGCCAAAGAATTGATGCTTTCGAACTGTGGTGTTGGAGAAGACACTTGAGAGTCCCTTGGACTGCAAGGAGATCAAACCAGTCCATCCTAAAGGAGATCAACCCTGAATATTCATTGGAAGGACTGATGCTGAAGCTGAAGCTCCAATACTTTGGCCACCTGATTCAAAGAGCTGACTCACTGGAAGAGACCCTAATGCTGGGAAAGATTGAGGGCAGGAGGAAAAGAGGGCAACAGAGGATGAGGTGGTTGGATGGCATCATAGACTCAACAGACATGAGTTTGAGCAAACTCAGGGAGATAGTGAAAGACAGGAAAACCTGGCACGCTGCAGTCCTTGGGGGTCGCAAAGAGTCGGACAGAACGTAGAGACTGAACAACAACAATTCCTCTACAGAATCCATTCATGAAACTGAGGTTTCTGTTAGGAAAAGGACAGAATGAGGGATCCCTTATTGCAACGTGGAGGGTAGTTTCCGCCTGTTGGATGAGCCAGCATCACTCACCATCAGCCATGCTGGGGCCAGGGTTGATGAGCGTGTCCAGTGTACAGGGCCCCCTAGACGACATGATGGCGGGGAATCCCGGCACCAGGCTAGCAAAAATCAGCACCTGCTCTTCTGCACAGTTCGTCTGAAGTGCTTGAAGCCACAGAAGAAACAGCCGGATTCCTTCACATCTTATCTAAAAACAAAACCAAAGGCAGCAAAATGAAACATGCGGTCATACTTGTATAAATGTACTGCAGTGCAGCATTGGTCCTGGGGGACAGATCTAGAAGCTCAAAGCATCACTGAAGTCCTGCACCAAGTCCTTCCCTGTGTGACCAGGAAGCAAGGACACTGCAGCCCAGCACGAGGGCCGGAGGGGTTGGGCTCCAGTGCAGCCTCAGCCGCTTTCTAGCTGAGCTGTGAGTGTGGAGGACCACTTAACTTCTCCGTGCCTCACCTCCCCAGCGGTGAAGCAGGGGTGATAACAAAGTTTATCACCAAGTGCTCGTATACGGTAAAGTGGATTGGAACTGCCTGGCTCACAGTAACTGCTACCTAAGCATTTCCTAGTAGTTGCATTTTATTCCTTAGAGCAACAGTGCCCAGATCATCAATGCTCAATAACTCATGAAAACCATGCAAAGAGAATCTTGCTCCAGATTTACACCATGCTTTGGACAGAATGTGTTCGTCACTGCATTATACATAGGTACCATATTCTTGAAAATCAGAACACTTAGAGCTAAAAGGGCCCCATGGACCTGGCTGAGGGGGACAGGCAGCCTCTGGCTTCCCTATCCTATTGTCCCGATGCCTTCCCCCGGCTCCGAATAGTCGGCATCACCCGTAGAAAAAGCATCAATACAGGCAGATGTGCCCTTTTTCCTTCTCTGCACTTAAAACTTTCAGCTTCAATCCCATTCCTAGAATTCATAAACACAGGTAACTGCATTTTTATATCCCTAAATGGCTGGAAAGGTGATGTCAATAAAAGAGATTAAATAAGCAAAAGAGATGGAGAAAAAAAAAAATGTCAGAGGCAGCTGAAAGATGCAGTGAGCTCTGAATACAGGCAACTGAGAGGCTGCCTGGTGCCCTTTTGGTGACACCAAAGCGGTGCTGATTTCTAAAGAGCCAGGGTTCAAACCAGGCCAGGGTCTGCAGGAAAGTAAGAGGGGAGGAGAGATGGAAGGAAGGAAGGAAGGAGAGGAAGGAAGAAAGGAGAGGAGGGAAGGAAGGGGGAGAGGGGTTGGATGGAGTGACAGGGAGCGGGGAGGGACAGAGGGAGGAAGGAAGAAAGGGAGGAGGGAGGGATGCGGGGGAAGATGGAGGGAGGGGAGGGAGGGAAAGCTTGGTTGACTCCCCAGAGAAGTCAAATACACCAAGACAGACACCCCATCAACTGTCATCCCTGGGAGCCCCTCTAGGCAAGCCCTGGACTCAGCACTGCCCTGCCCTACTCTCCTGCTCACACCTGCCCAGCAGGTAAGTGGTGACTTTGCTGAATACACAATGCGATTCAGCGCCAGACCAAAAAAAAAAAAAAAAAAGTCAGGGCTCTATGTATATCGAACCGAATTATATCAAATTTAACAAGAGGAAGGTTTTTAGACACTTTGATAAAGTCTCCAACTTTTTATGTTAACTGCGTTTAAAGTGAAGTGAAGTCAAAGTCACTCAGTCGTGCCCGACTCTTTGCAACCCCGTGGACTATACAGTCCATGGAATTCTCCAGGCCAGAATACCAGAGTGGGTAGCTGTTCCCCTCTCCAGGGGATCTTCCCAACCCAGGGATTGAACCCAGGTCTCCCACATTGCAGGCGGATTCTTTACCAGCTGAGCCACCAGGGAAGCCCAAGAATACTGGAGTGGGTAGCCTATCCCTTCTCCAGGGGATCTTCCCCACCCAGGAATCGAACCGGGGTCTCCTGCATTGCAGATGGATTCTTTGCCAACTGAGCTATTAAGATAATTAAATATAAATAAGGTCAATAATAAACAGAAGATAACAACCTGATAAGTTTTAGCTATAAGACCATTAATTAAAATAGAAAGGAGAAAATACAGAACAATCGTGAAACTATAGGAAGTTCATCTCTTTTTTTTTTTCCAACAAGAGAGCATAAACCTATACAGTTTGAGTGGTCAGGGGCTGTTTAAACTAATATAAAACCAAAATATATTAGCTTATTAAAGGTACACACATAAACTAAATAGCTATGAGTGAATTATCATCCATAAAATATACATCCTGGTTTTTCTTGCTACTTATGTTTCAGGGTCATAAGTATTATTCCGGTATTAAACAGTATACTGTCATTTTAAAAGGCACAGTCATTTAAAATAAGCCAATTTTAACCTAAATTATAAGATCAATCTGTTGCTGCTGAAAAAAAGAATAATAAACATTCAAGAATAAGGTTCTGCTGCCCTTTTACTCTACAAGCATGCTCAAAAATAGCAAAAAATAATTCAGAGACAACTACAGTTTTTAACAAGATTACTGGGGTGTATAGAATCAGAAACATTAGCTCTGAGGCTTAGGGAGGACCTGGTTCAACCCCTTCTCTTTCCAACAACGAAGCTAAAGCAGTCAGCACCTCAGCTGAATAGCAGAATCAAAATCAGGATTCCAACCTCCAGTCCCAAGCCACTTTCTCCTGATAAGGTTGAAAATGTCTACCACAGTAAATTATGATGTAAGAACAAAAACTCCAACAATATTTGTCATATCATTTCTCAATAAAAAACTTAAACTAAGTTAAATGGATTTTAAATAACTTTTTTAAAAAATGGCCTAATGCTGTCACTTTGTGGTATGAATAAGTTTAAAAGTAATGAAAAAAGTCATTACATTTGCATCTAAAATAAATACCTTAATAGAATTTCCAGTGTGTAGAAGCTTCTTTAAAGTTGAGCCTGAAAGTTTAAAACAATGAATTAGATATGGAATATATGAATGCATATTTAAGATCTATTTTTTAAAGATCTATTTTTAGTTTTAGAAAGAAAAAAAATGTGCTTATACCATTTTTGAAACATAAAAGGAAGAAGGCTGACCTTCAGAAGCAAAGCAATGTCACAGAAGGAGAGATGTTTTCAGAATAAAAGCATTTTAAGTATGAACTTCTCCAAATTCTTTTAAAAGAGTCAAAATGATTGATAGTAAGCTAACCTAAATGCCCACAGTGGATTGATTATGCGAAACTGTCTCTGTCAGGCACCAAATGAATGACTTTTTTAAATCTCTAAAGGAAAACATAATATAAAACTACCGCTCACAAAACATTTTTACAAGAACGTTTTACGAATATTCAGGACAGCATGCCGCACTGCTTGCAATGACAACCACATTTATGGGTTCAGTCCATCGATAAATCACCTTGCAGAACACTTGGGTCATTGTCGAGGAGAGGGACTCAAAGTTTGGTCAGAACTACTTCAGCCAAGAGCAAAACTACGAAGCGCAGCCAAGAGCAAAACTACGAAGGGGCGAGAAGGCTCCCTCAGGAGGATGGAGATGTGTACCTGTGACTCTCTAGATGTGTCCATGCCTTTAGCATGGAGATGGCTTGGCAATCCCACCTCAGTATCACATGTGGGCCCTAAATGAGATCTCAACCTCAAAAAGGAAATAATCTTTTAAAATGAGAATATACTGGAAGTCTTAATCTTTTCTTTCAATTTTTCGAGAAAAAAAATTATTTAGATTTCCTGATGGAGAGTTTTGTGTAATATTTTAAAACTGGATATCACTTTCCAACACCAAAGTGGTTCGAAGAAATAGTCAGTGCCTTGACAGTTGCTGCAGGTCGTATCTATGTGGACATGCGTGTGCACTAAGTCACTTTGGTTGTATCCGACTCTTTGCGACCCCATGGATTGTAGCCCGCCAGGCTCCCCCGTTCATGAGATTCTCCAGGCAAGAATACTGGAGTCGGTTGCCATGCCATCCTCCAGGAGATCTTCCCGACCTAGGGATCGAACCTGCGTCTCTTACATCTCCTGCACTGGCAGGTGGGTTTTTCATCACTAGCACCACCTGGGAAGCCCCATCTACGTGGACAGATTCATGAATGTCAGCTAAATGCATGCACTTTAGGAATTCATTAGCCAGAAGGAAATTACTGGATTTCTGAAGGAACCTTATCTGACTGCTGTAACACCTAACGCTGGGCTCAGTGGGAACTCACCACTGTCGTGACTAGGCTGCAGCATTAGATTACCAATGATTTGTGTTTAAATGGGGAAGTGCCTGCTTCCCTCTACTCCTATCACCAAAGCACATCCAGTGGTCTGGGGTCCAGAGTCAGCACTGCCTGGGTGGGGCTCTTAGAGCTGAGGCTCAAGTGCCTATGCTCACAGGACTATCTCTCCCACACCCAACCGCCAACTGGTCCTCATCCCTCGTTCATCCATTCTTGGACAAAGTCCATTCTGCTCCAGTTTACTTTTTGCTTCATGATGCCTTGGGGGACCTGGTGATGCTTGGCAGGTCCAGCAGATACCTCACCTCCCAGGAGACTGGGGATAAAGTCTACACAGACAGCTCTCTTCCAAGACATCTGAAAAATCCACCGTCTTACAACACATTCTTGGAAACACTTTCTCCAGTCATTGTGTGTGACCACTAGGGATTGTCAGTCCTTCCCCATCTTAAATGAGCATTTTTATTTTAAACTTTCAGCCTACCCTTAGTTGCCTGTATCCACTCTTCACTGCACAGGGAGGGGTAAATACATATAAAAAGGACAGACTTTACAAAGAGACACAGGGAATCTCTGCTCATTATCTGTCAATAGTCCCCTGCTTTTTTAAATGATCCTGTTAATTTGTTATAGCCCAAAAGAAAACTAATACATATTTGATCTATTCCATCCTGTTGTATTCAGAAACTCTCAGAACTCTTTTTAAATAAGAACAACATTATAAAGAAAAATGTGTGCAGTGTAGGCACATACCAGAGGGTTTCAACATGAGAACTGGTGAAGAGGATCTGAGATCCTTCCCTGGCCACATTAGGTACTTCTTTGTTTATTATTTATTTGGCTGCACCAGGTCTTAGCTGTGGCATGCAGGAACTATAGTTGAATCATTAGAAGTCTTAGTTGCAGCTTGTGGGATCTAGTTCCCTGACCAGGGATTGAACCTGGGCCCCCTGCAGTGGGAGTTCAGAGTCTCAGCCACTGGACTTCCAGGGAAGTTCCCACATTAGGTATTTCTTAAAGACCCTAAGTTCACAGAGATATTTATACTTTTACTTTACCATTACGAAATCTATTTCATTCTAACTTCAAAAAGTTTCTGTCTACATATCATTCCTATTTGGATGTTTACTCCTCATTCAAACTATAAATATCCCCAACCCCATCACTGCATGTGTCTTTTCAACCCTACTGATTGCTACTAGATTGACTCACATGTAAAAAGAACAAATGGGCACACTAAAGTAGTTGAAAAATACTTAAAAATTAGAAAGCTCAATATTGAAAGATGAAAAAGTATTAAAACTCATGCTAGCTTAAATGTTTATCACACAGAATGTACTGTAATTTTACTTTCCTGACTTTAATGGAAGTAAATTAATTGCTGTTTTCAGAAATCTACTTCTTGGCTTATCTCATTTTCGACTGCAAGACTTTCAGTGCTTCAAAATCTCTTCCAATGAAGTGGCAATCCTTTAAAGGTCTTTAAAAGATACTCAAAAGATAACAAAGACATTTTGAATCTAACATTAACATTATAAAATTCTTCTTTATTTTTAATTAAAAAAACAAAAAAACAAAAAACACCTCCCTGTGTGTGTGCGCATCATGCCTCAAACCAATGAACAAGCAACGGCAGTATGACAGCAGAGGAAGGGTAAGAACGTGGAGAAACGCCAAGAGGGTGGTGCACAAGATCTGCTCAAAGTGCCAGGAGGGCAAAGGCACAGACCTTCCGGCACGGAAACGTCTAAGGACAGGGCAGCAGCAGTCCACTGGGGGAAACTGACATTAACAACAGCTTTCTCAGAACGAATCAAGGACCTCAATGTGAAACACACAGCTACACCATCTCTAGGAGAAAACACAGATCTTCTGCGATCTTGGGTTAGGCAAAGATTCATCAGACAAGACACCAAAAGCAAAATTCATAAAAGTAAGATTGATACCCTGGACTTCATCAAAATTAATAACATCTACTCCCTGAAGTTAAGCTATTATGACTGAAAAGACAAACCAGAGATGGGAAGAAAATATTTCCAAATCATATGTTTGATTAAAACACTTATGACCAAAATATGTGAAGAGATCTTAGAATTCAGTATTAGGATGAAAAACACCCTCAATCTGAAAAAACAGGCAACAGATTCATATACACTTCACCAAGAAATACAGCTGGCAAATAGCACGTGAAAAGACACTAAAGATCATTTAGTCATTAGAGAAATGCAAATTACAACCACAAGGAGATACCACTACCACTGAAATTAAAACTCAGATCATACGAAGTGTTGATGAGAACGTGGTGTAACCGGAACTCTCACACCACTAGCAGGAATGTAAAATGGTACAAACACTTTGTTAAACATGTCTTTATATGACGTAGCCATTTCATTCTCAAAGATTGGAAAACAGGTGTCCACACAAAGACTTGCATGCAAATGTTTACAGTAGCTTTATGTGTAGCCAAATACTATTAACAGAAACAACCCAAAGGCCCATCATCAAATGATAAACTATGGTATCTCCATTCAATGGAATACAGTATAACTCAGAAGTTAAAAGGAATGGACTATTAATATCTGCGCCAACACAGATGAATCTCAAAATAATTATATTGAGTGAGAGAAGCCAAACAAAATGGGAATACACTGCATGATTCTATTTCCATAAGACTCTAAAAAATCAAGCTATAGGGCCAAAAAGCAGATTGGTGTTTGCAGATCAGGGGACTAAGGGGTATGCTAGGGAAGGGTGGGAGGGCTCAGGAGGAAATTCTTGGCAGTGATGGCTGTGTTTATCATCGTGACGGCATCCATGGCTGCACAGGTGTAGACCTGTGATTAGACTTATCAAAGAATATATATTAAGTATGTACAATTTGTTGTATGTCAATGATAGTCCAAAAAAAGTGGTTCTTTAAAAAAGAAAAAAAAAAAAAAAAAAACCCAGCAGTCAGTCTGAAAATGATTGAGTGAGAGATCAGCGGGATGGAGGCTGTGGTTAGAGATGTGTGTCATGACAAGGGTCGGATGAGAATCAGGAAGCCACGGAAGGTGAGGGGGTCAAGGGGCTGATGGGTAACTTACCAGAAAAGGACTGGGAGAGAGTAAAGCCATTGAAAAAGAAAGCAAGTGGGCAAAAGATCAGAGGACACGCCGGCAACAAGGAAGGGACAAGGTAGCATTGTCAAGAGAGAAGTTTCCGTACAGAGGGTGGTGGATGAGGTCTGGACTTGGTCTTGCAGGAAAAAAAAAAAGACCACGATCTCATCCCTGTCCTCTGAGGGAGACAGAATAGTCAGAGAAAACCAGGGTTTAAGCAGTCTAGGACACTGCAGGGCTGTTCCTTAACCCAAGAAGAGGGCTTCCAGAGGGCAGAGGGGTGATGGGCAAAAGACCCTGGGAGGGCACCGCGTGAGCTGACATGGCATCAGGCCCAGCCAGCCCCTGGCGGGCAGCCTGCACACAGGTCCCCGGAGTTGGCTCAGCCTGGTCGCGATGCACCCTGAGGGGGTCCTGGTGTGAAGTGCACGGGGAGTCCCCAATCCCTCAGGAAGAGTGGGCTCTGGGGTGGCCTGACTGGGGTTGGGGGAACCAGGAGGGCTTGTCAGACTCAGACTCCTGAGGAGTGAGCCATAGAAACTATGAGAGATGAGTCTCAGAGGGTGTGTTCCCCTCCCAGGCAAATGTGAGGCCACTGGGTAGCCTGGGGGCGTGACCAGCACAGGGATAATCTTAAAAAGTCATCAGCAGATTTGCAGTTTAGTTATGTACCTGGTTTTTATACTATCTACAAGCAAAATCTAGTTGAACAAACTAGATTCAATGACTCATATATAAAATCCCTGCACAAAATTTTGGCCATGTGTGAACATTCACTGATTGAGCCTACACCTTTAAAGCCCAGAGGGTATCTTTTTTTAATATTTATTTATTTTTGGTTGTGCTAAGTCTTCATTATGGTGGGCAAGAGGTACAGAGAGGTGTGAAAAATATGCTCTCTCTCTCTCTATATATATATATACATATATATATAGAATTACAAATCCACAATCACTTAATGGCGATTTTACTAGAAGAAATATACATTAATTAAAAATTTTTGTAATTGTTCTTACCTATACTCTGGTAATGCCATCGAAAGAAAATTCGTTCAGGTAGAAACTGCAATATTTTCTATAAAAAAAAATGAAAATTAATAAGATGCAAACAGAAAATAAACAACAAATGAATGAAGTTACACATTTTCATGACAGCCCATAGTACATGCTATAGATCTATATATCTCTATATAGAGGGCTTCCCTGATAGCTCAAGTGGTAAAGAATCCATCTGTGATGCAGGAGATGCAAGAGACGTCAGTTGGATCTCTGGGTCGGAAAGATCCCTTGGAGAAGGAAATGGCAACCTGCTCCAGTATTCTTGCCTGGGAAATGCCTTGGACAGAGGAGACTGGCGGGCTACAGTCCATGGGGTCGCAAAGAGTCAGACATGACTGAGCATGCAAGCATGCAGCATCTCTATATAGATGTATTTCAGAAAAGGAAAAAAAAAAACTTTGTAATAGCATAAATTTCACTTTATCTTGGACCCCTATGAAACAGTCTCTTTCACTTGCCCCAAGCAAGCTTCCTTCCCTGAACGTTTTAAAGAGATTACTACCCCAACTTTAATTCTCCCCAAAAGAAAGAAAAGGGAAAAAGTAACTGAAGGGATCACTGTAATTATATTACAGTCACGGCTTAAATAGAACAAGAATAACCTGTCAAATGCCAGATTCTCTAGGTTTTCTCTTTTTCACCTTCCACTTCCCATTTCCATTAAATCATCACCTGTCTCCAGACAAGAAACAGAATTGGGAAGAAAGATGAACAAAGAGGATGAGACCTTACTCCTGGAACAAGGAAATGGAACTGGGGGCAAGGATTTCTTGAAATTAAGAGCTAAAAATTAGTTTTAGGATAGTAGTTATGACGCTTCCTCCCACCATCCCTGGTAGATATAACAAAGAACCTTTACTTCTTCTGATTCTGATGTAATTTTTATTAAATGAAAGATTCTTTAAATTCTATAGTACCTCACAATTTTCAAAAGTTTCACACACATGATTTCATATAATCCCATAATAACTTCCCCTCCACCCCACCAGCTCCCATATTGCACCTCCCCTCTTCCCTTTCCCCACTGGTAACCACTAATTTGTTCAATAATCTATGAGTCTGCTTCTTTTTTCATTCACTAGTTCATTATATTTTTTAGATTTCACATATAAGTGATGTCACACAGTATGTGCCTTGTCTGACTTATTTCACTTAGCATAATGTTCCCCAAGTCCATCCATGTTGCTGCAAATAGCAATATTTCATTCTTTTTATGGCTGAGTAGTATGCCACTGTGTTTGATGGGAGGGTGTGTATGTATGTATGAGTATTTATATATATATACCCACCATCTGTCAGTGGACATTTAGCTTGCTTCCATACATTGGCAATTGTAAATAGTGCTGTTATCTTTTCTGATTCTTTAACTCATACTTTCTCTTTTATTGAAAACTTTACTACAGGGTGTGTGCATGTGTGCTCAGTCATGTCTGACTTTTTGTGACCCCATGGACCACAGCCTGCCAGGTTTCTCTGTCCATGGGATTCTCCAGGCAAGAATACTGCAGTGGGTTGCCATTTCCTACTCCATCTACAGAGGCTAGGTTCAATATGTTTGATAACAAATGAATAATGATCCTTGTAGGCTGAGCTCTCTGGGGAACAGGCCCTGCGTACAGTTAGGAGTGCCAGTGGTTTACTGGAGAGTAGCCTCTGTGAAGGAGAAATGAGGAAACAGAGGAGCCCCAGACCCCCACTCAGAGTGTATGGCCCCACAGGAGCCCGGGAGCAGATGGCCTGTTGAAGGAGCCCACGTGCCTGAGGACGGCCAGG
Organism: Dama dama; assembly: GCF_033118175.1. Taxonomy (NCBI): domain Eukaryota; kingdom Metazoa; phylum Chordata; class Mammalia; order Artiodactyla; family Cervidae; genus Dama; species Dama dama. The sequence continues at coordinate 40,531,289 of NC_083703.1, forward strand.
CCCCCACACCGCAGCCTCAGTGGGTCATTGGCTGGGGACGTGACGGGAAGAGCGTGGTGGTGGCTGGAAGCTGAGGACGGCAGCCTTCCAGCCAGGCTAGAGGGGATGTGAGCTGTGCGTCTGTCTGTCTGATACAGCCGTCTTCCAGTGACTACTCAGAACATTTTCATCGTATCGAGAGGCTGAAGTCCTAACAGAAATGACCCTCCTACTTCTGCTGGCTTTGTTTCTCATCAGCTGGCTGAGGCCTCACAGGGAGGGGAGCCCAGCATCGTCTCTTCTTTCCATCTAGCCCTCTCTCCCCAGCTGAGGGAACAGCAGCAACTGGGTGTCCTCTTGAGTCAGGCTTTCTCTTCCAAGGGGATTTGGCATCCCACCTACATTCCTGACCAGGGATCAAACCCGTGACCCTTTCACTGGAAGTGCAGAGTCTTAGCCACTGGACCACCAGGGAAGTCCCTCCAGGATCCTCTTCTGGTGCCATCTTGCCACTTAATCTAAAAATTTCATACAGCAGATGCTGAGAAAATTACTCTCAAGAGTCAGGGTAGAGCTTATCTCAGACAAGACGAATGCCTGGCATGCCCACGGGCTCCTCAGATCTTCTCTGTCATCGGGAAACCATCCGGCACTGAATCATGCTTTTCAACCTTTCAAGATACAGATAGATGGCTCTTCTTGATTTAGCTTTCCCTTCTTAGTAGGCAACAAAGAAAAAAATGTCTTTTTTTGGTTGCTGCTGTTAACTTTATTTTTTCCCCTTTATGTTTTCACATTCTAATTGGAGGATAACTGCTTTACAATATTGTGCTGGCTTCTGCCATACATCAAAATATAAAGAAAGACAGAGACTACAGCAAAACGGTGTGCAAGGAGTGCTAGGATGCTGCTGGTGGGCCACAAGTAGTCCCCAACTTGTTCCGAGGTCAGGCCTGACATCATCACCACTTCCAGATAAAAGTTCTCAGATTTTCAAAATGGATGGACTTTAAAGATACTCAAAAATCAACTCAGTAAGGTTTGGATAAGAAATACCATGCCAAATATCTGAGCTACTAAGAATATTCTCAAACAGACATAATATTACACAACTCAAAGCTGAAATCACCCACAGTGATTTTCTGCACTCAAATATAGCAAGAGTCATTTCTTATGCATTGAAGCCTGCGAGGTCAATAAAAACAAAGCCCCACACAACTATTTGTGTCTAAATGCTAAGCCTGTCCCTCAGAAAGCCCCAGATGAAGCCTACCTCTGTGGAGGCCAATACACCATGGCATTGCTGCTTCAGCCAGTATTCTAAGCTACACGACTGCGGATGCCACAGAAGCTATTGACATCTTGTTTGCAGTTTCACTGGAGAGTAAAATTTTTAAAAATGCAGGAAAGCCACACAGCGTGAATAAATATTACTTTTCTGAAAGGCACATGGCTGTAGTTAATGCTTGGTGCTCAGCTGCATCTGTATGGTAATCCAACACAGCACACTCGAAATAGAAATTAGGTCTTACTACTGATCGGCACCTCGGGGAATCTGTCATTCTTTTAAGTGATTATCCATAGCCCTTTTTTCTTCAGAACCTACTGCATGACCAGGAATAATGTGAAATGGAAGCTGCAGTTTATACAAGATGCTATCATGTGCTTTAAAACTGCTGATCTTCATTTAATTTGTATGGGAAACTTTTTTTTTTCCTTTCAAATCATTCCTAGATGATTGCAATGTATCCCAGTAGATTCACACCTGATTTTGATTCCACTTAGAAAAGGTGGTCAGTGAAGAAGGAGGAAATATCACATACTCACTGATGTGAGGTAACATGACCAGTTAACTGGTCAACAATGACCAGTTAAACCTGCTCTATGCACACATATAGAACATGGGAGCAACTCTCCCTGAAACCAGCCACAAGGCCCAGGATACAAGGTGAAGAAAACACTGACCAGAAAACAGAAAGTTCAGTTTGGAGGAACAGAAGTCTTATTTAGTCACTTGGCCTTTTGAGTTCAAAAAACTTAGGATGAGACAGGGCAGACGTGGCTTTATAGGACATATCCTGTGAATGCCACACATGCTTTGGTCTCAACAGGACCCTGTGGGCAGAAGCCAGATGGCCTGGACAGTCCCAGGGTGACCTATGGAGACAGTGCTGTGTTCTTCAACCACCCAGGTCCTGGTCACTCATCTCTCACTAAAAATGACTATCTAGTGCGGAAAAAATATTCTCATCGAATTTTGGGTGTCAACATTTGGTACTCTGAAAGTGAAATGGAGCTAAAATTAGGAACAACAGAATCTTAAAAACAAGGTACCTACATTTTGAGTTTAAAAAGTCATGCGTTTCTTCTTATCCATGTACCCTTCTAGCTAGTCACTCACCCTGCTGTTAACTGAGCCAGGAAAGCATAGCTCTGTCTTCTTACAGCCTTTTCAGTCTTTAAGACCCAACTCAAACATCACCTCTTGAGAAGGGCTCACCTCAACCACCCCTCCACCACATCCCTCCCCAACACGACTTGATTATTGCCAAACACTTAAAATACAGGGTAAAAAAATAAAATAAAATAAAAAATAAAAAAATAAAATAAAATACAGGGTAAAAACATCTAAAGGAAATGGAGAACGCATTAAAAAAAGCGGAGGGGATCTGATTTCTCCCTCCTGTATTTTAGAAATTGATCAATATAAAAATGTGGGAAAATCTCTTTAAGCAATGAAAACTCAGAAAGGGTAAAGAATCCCATCTATGTGCAAAACACTCAGAGGAATTACTGCTTAAAGCACAGATGAACCTGTGAAGAGGCATAGGGGCTGCGGGCCCCTCCTAAGAAAGCAGGATATCCATAGAATATGCAGCAAAGGAGGGACCATCCTCAAAAGAAATGGATTCCTCCTTCTGAAATAGATTTGCTGAAAGAACAGGGTACTTCTTAAAGAAATTTTCACTCACAGTCTTAAGAGGACACTGAGTCTTTTTTAAGATCTACATAAATAAAAACAGTAGATGCACAAGTAATGTTTGAAATCAGAAAATATCGCATAGAGATGAAAACCCAGAAAGCATGAATCTAGAGTCACCATAGAGCTTCCCGCATAACCTCGTGCATCCGGAGACCTCCCTAGCACTAAGCAAGCTGAACAGAGAGATAAGGATCCAGATGTAGCACATTCAAAGCTGCAAATTCAACATATAATTAAAAGTCCTACAGAAGATCTGAGAGGAACAAATGGATTATCCAAAAAGGAACAAAACTCAGGTTGACCTTGGTCTTTCTGCAACATTAAGCTCCAGAAGGCAGCATGGTCAGCTGCTCACAGCAGGCCACTCCGAGAAGGGGCAGCAGAACACAGACATACATGAGGACAGATGTCCCGCAGCAAGCCAGGTCTTACATGCGAATCTGGCATGTAACAAAGACAACTAGAGTAGGTGGCACTAGTGGTAAAGAACCTGCTGCCATTGCAGAAGACGTAAGAGATGCAGGTTTGATCCCTGTGTCAGGAAGATCCCCTGGGAAAGGGCTCGGCAACCCACTCCAGTATTCTGGCCTGGAGAAGCCCATGGACAGAGGAGCTTGGCAGGCTACAGTCCATGGGGTTGTAAAGAGTAGAACATGACTGAATTGACTTAGCACTCACACACACACACACACAGAGTACACTACAGCTCTTTTGCAAAGCAAACAAAATTCAGAGTATTGAGAAAAAAGATTATTTGAAAAGTATAGAGCTAGCTATATTTGTTTGAAGTTTTTGTTGTTGTTTTTAAAAAAAGGTATTCTAGAGCCCTCACCTCCTCAACATACTAAATGATTCATATTCCAGCAAATACAGAGATTAGTTTTAAAATCCAAAAACAAGGGTGCAGGTGCATAAACACTATGAACAACAAACTGTATTTATATAACTGGAATTAATATGGGCATAAAAATAGAGCAAATCCTCAAAACCATTAACATAAGAGAAATAAATTTTTAAAATATTACAATAAAATAATCTGGACATAAAATGCTTAAAATAGCTAAAAAGTAAGATGGACAAAAGATATATGGGGGTAAAATAAAAGTAACACCAAACACTACTTTATTCTTGATCAGTCATCAGTCATGTCAGTTGCCCAGTTGTGTCTGACTCTTTGCAACCCCATGGACTGTAATCCGCCAGGCTCCTCTCCATGGGATTCTCCACGTAAGAATACTAGAGTGGGCTGCCAGGCCCTCCTCCAGGGGACCTTCCTGATCCAGAGATCAAAGCTGGGTTTCCTGCACCTCAGACAGATTCCTTACTGTCTGGGCTACCAGGGATAATAAAAAGAAAAAAGGTTCAAATAGCAATTTTTAAATTTAAAGACAATGATCGAAATGATAGAAAATCGAAAGTATATCTCCCAAATCCCAAAGCATAAACTGAGAGTCAGTAACCTCTCCCCAAAAAAATAAAAGTAGCAGAAAAAAATGTTAATGCTAATTACCACACACAAAAATAATAAATATAAATAAGTTAAATTCCTCTACCAAAGACCAAGTCTCTCAGAACTGGTTTCCAAACACAGAAAGATGAACAAGAAATACAGAAAGTGACATAGTAGCACATAATTCGACCCAGAAGATATGGTTTCGCTCTGAGTAACCCACTGGCTGGAACACCCCCAAGAGGAGTTTTCTTTATACCCGAGGTTCTGACGCAGGAAACCTCAGTCACAACCAAACCTGCCACCTCTTCTTCAATTCAAGTTTCTATTTCCTGGCTAGAAACTGCATTTTTCAGATCTCTTCAAGTTTGATAACAACACAACCAGCTGTTTGTCTTTTCTGTGCCATTTTTCACAGAACGAGAAGAAAAAAATAGTTTTTTAACATCCAGAGAGTTCCCAGGTGAGTGGAAGGCAGAGAAATAACCACTCCCCTGGGAGATGCTAGCATGTGGTTCCTGTCCCCCCCAGAACCTACAAGGATTTAAACGCATTTAAACACCCGCTTCCACACAGTTAGAAGGCGTTGCAGACCCGCAGTCAGCTCACGGCGAGCTCCTCTGCCAAGTTCACCCAGGGAACGCCAGGTCTGCGGGAGCAACTGATGCCAGCAGGCTTTTCAACCTGTCCCACATGGCAAGCGTCTCACACACTGGGTGTCACTCTGTAGCAGCCACCACACTGCATCCAAGCAAAACACGCCACAGAAAACCGACCATCGTATGACAGCAAACACAGTCTCCTAAACTGATACACGAAGAAACCAACTTGTCCAAACTGTGGTCACCTATGAATTCCAATCAGTTTAAAGGGACAGAAAATGGTCTTTACGTGTCTCCTGCTGTTATAACAGTAAATACAACGTGCTCGAGTTTTAGTGTGAGGCTTCCTTATATGTGGTCCTGACACAGACTCTACCCTCTGCCCTTCGGGGTTCCTGGGAGCATCTGTGGATGCTGCCTCCGGGGGACCCACTCCTGGAGGTGTCAGCTGCCCAGGGCCACAGGGCATACAGCACAGGAGAGGGGCCGAGGCACCCCAGCTGTGGCAGAGGGCCACTGGAGTGTAATTTCACACGGCCGCAGGCTTCTCTAACAGCTTCAGGATCCCCTTCCTCCCAGGTAAACTGAGTAATTTAGTATATCCTGTTGGGTCAGTCCCAAGTTTCTCACCTAGAAGTCACAAGGCATAAGGAAAACTGTAGTCTTGGTATTAAATTTAGAAGTTAAAATGTCCAGTGAAAATGGACCCTTTCAACTCAGACACTGTCATCTAATTCAAATTATTATTAGTAACATGTAAAAGGATCGCTGAATTGAAACCACAATTAGAATTCTAGAAGCGATTAGATGTTTACACCCTGCTTCCATCTTCCCATCTGCAGAGATCATAAAGGTTTCATGATCAGAAGCAGACACGTGCTCCAGAAACAGAAGACCCGGCCCCAAGTTGCGTTATCTCCCCAACATCTCGTGCAGGGCCCGGCACTGGGGAGCGATTGCTGAGCTGGCTCACCACCCCAGCCAACACCTGAGACCAGCTGGCCCCCCAGCCTCTCTGGTAAACCCGGCCTGAGGAAATCTCGGTGGTGTTGGGGAGCAGATCACACATGGCTGTTACACGCATGTCCCTACCTGAAGCTGCTCCCAAACGAGGGTCCAACATTAATAAAAACGGCAAGCGTGACTAACGCCATGAAGAAAACCAGGTCAATTCTACGTCTCTATGATTACTTTAAATGTACATAATACCCCTATGGTTGCCGAGGGGAAGGTATGGTTGGAGAGTTTGGGAAGGTCATGCACACACTGCTATATTCAGGATGGATGACCACCAAGGACCTATTGAATAGCACATAGAACTCAACTCAATGTTATATGCCAGCCTGGCTGGGAGTGGCTTTAGAGGAGAGTGGACACATGTATATGTATGGCTGAGCCCCTTCGCTATTCACCTGAAACTACCACAACACTGTCGATCAGCTATACCCCAATACAAAATAAAAAGTTGAAAGTTTGAAATAAATAAATAAGTGACTATATATAACATGTTACAATAAACACCAGTGTCATAACAATGACCCTGTACCCTGGTCATGATAACCCGGGGCACTGACTCTGCTGGCCGACTAGAACTCAGGGTGGGTTGTGGGGTGAAGAAGAGTTTCTGTTGGCTCTGTTCTCTGGGGATCCTGACTTTTCTCAACTGCAATCAGTCATTTAGAATTATGGCAGTGATCCAGGAACTGCACTCAAAGTTGGAACCAGTCTTTTAAGAGAAAAAAACAAAAAAAAAATCCATAGAAGCGTCCAAATATTTGAAATCCTCAACAAGAACTTAGATTTCAAGGAGTTAAGAAGAATCTGCTTTTCGTGTTCATTTTATTTCTTCTTGTACGTTCTCCACTCAATAGCAGGAAACTGGTCCTTACAGGAAAAAGAAATAAGAAGCACTAACAGCGTGAGAGACCCTCGGTGTGGAGTGGGGAGCCACCCAGGAGGACTGCTGTGTGGCGGACAGTCTGGAATAAATAATGACAAATAAAGCGGAGGAGACCAGGGGCTGTGGAAACTTGTTAACTGTAAAAATGCAATTCTGTGGCCTTGATCTGTGTTTTCTGCTCAGAAGAGACAAAGGGCCGTGACTTAATCCTACAGATCACCTGCCCTGAAAGCACAGACCTGGCTGTGATTCAGCCCAAGCACTTCCCCTGAACCTCTGCAGGAGCCTCGAACTGGTCTTCATTTCCAAAGAGTTATAAAGGATACACAGATCCACCGAAGGAAGAATGGTGGGGGAAGGGGAGAGATGTAGAGAGGGGGCAGACATGTCAGAATGGTTTATGATCCTATTATAGCCATAATTCTAGTTTCACTTCAGGCAATTCTTCTTCATCATTAATATCTGAGGCAGAACGGGACTATTAAGTGTGAAAAGATATAAATAAATGCATGTGTGTGGTAAATACAGTCAATACTGAAACGGCATCAGGAAAGTGACCGGACAGAGCGAAAACCAGCCCATCATCTCCTCTTCTCCCACACGGCCCGGGGCTCTGCATTGGTTCAGCTGGAAGGCTACTGAAAGTCCTTTCCCCCTATTTTGAGGAAAAGAATTTGAGGCTAAACCCACTATCGATATAAGCTCCCATGGAACACTGAAAAACAAGAGAGCCCAGACTGAATTCCATTAAAGAGGGAAAGCCCACTAGAGTCCTGGACTCCCAGTTGGTCATTATGAAACCCAGACACCAGTGTGCCCAGCAAGGCTGCTCAGGATGGGTCCCCTTCGAGCCAGCATCACCCCCACAGATGCCAGGGAGGAGGCTGATGTCCACGTCACAGTCATCCTCGTTAGCGAAGGAGAAACAAAACCTACGGGCCCCAGTAACACCCTGCTCTTCTGTCTGCCCCTGAAGAAGCCTCGGGTCACCCGTGCTCTCCAGGCGGCTCACTTCTGGCTCTGAGGTCCAGGCTTCTCCCACCAGAATCTCCCACCAACGGAGGGGTGGGGAGGACAGGGGGCAGCGCCCTGGGAGGAAGGACACTGATGCTGTTTCCTTTATCAGGGGAGATGGACGGAAGGGGGAAAATGAAGTCTGAACTCATTTGACAGCCCCTGATTTAGAATGCTCATTTCATCTTAACATGAGTGCAAAAAGAGGAGAATGCAATTTGTTTCTGACTTCAACTCCACATCTGCAGAAGCTACTTCCCCAACTGAGAGGCAGGGGCATGTTCCCTTCGGCCAAAGCCTCCTTCCAGCAAAACCCTAAACCTGTGAAGTCCCCTCCCCATGAGGACAGCGAAGGGCCACAGGCTGAGGACCTGACCAGGTGCCTGAGGAAGAAGGAACGAGTCTCCCAGATGAGGCGGCCAGGCTCTGCGGGAACATGCCATAGCCTCACGGTCCGACTGGCAGTCACTAGCATGCGTGTGGCCACCTAAGTTTAAAACTTACATCAAATAAAACTACATACAATTAAAATTTACGTTGCTCAGTCATGCGAGCCACATTCCAAGCACAAAGTAGCCCAGTAGTCGCCTAACGGCATATGGAACAGTCCCATCATCCCAGAAAGTTATGGTGAACAGGGCTGCTCCAGAGAAGAAAGCAACGGGGACGTTTAGAGATTCGAAGGCTAACCAGAGCTAAACAGATTGAATATTAAAACTAAATAGAAGCATGAAGCTAAATTTCAGGCTAAAAAAAGACTTCTCTGCAAACTTCTTATTTTGAAGACGTCTTGTTTGGAGACTTCACTCAGAGCTATTTTTGTGGGACCCTTGGCTGGTAGAACTGAGGTGCCCCCAGAACTCAACTGGTCCCACCCCTGCTGCAGGGACGCAGGCTCCAAACAAAGGAAGGCTCAGGGTCTCGGTCAAGGCCACACGGCTCGCTGTACCACAGCCGGATCCAAACCTCGCTGGCCCTTCTGCTACCTTTCTCCCATCTCTTTTGTCCAGGGAGTTTTAAGTGAGGAAAGAAAATACTGTTTTTAGTATAAAAATACCACATGACCCCCATGGGAGATAAGTGGAGAATTTAAAAGGCTTTAATCCAACAACAAATATTAACAAGTATGAGTGGCTGTGGGGGCCCCAAAGGATGCTATCTTGCAGCGGCAGGGCCAGCTTAGCAACTTCCCGTCTGGTTAGGAAGCTAAGAGAGGGCTGCCTTCAAGGAAAACTACGAACAACCAGCTGGGACAAGCAGGAGTACATTCTAGAAACTCAGAGGACAGTGGGCACCTTCAGCTGCAGATGTTGGGAGAAACGGGTGGGTCTGAACAGAGCCTGAAAAAAATGGGCCAGATGAAGAAGAGAGTAAAGGACGGGCTCTGAAAAGAGAACTCTGTAAACCAAGAGGCAAGAGGGAAGCTGTGCAGAAAGAGGCCTGGCTGGGGGGGGGGGGGGGGGGGGGGGGGGAGGGCACGGTGGCGAGGAGGGTGGCAGGTGACAAGCCCAGGGCGGGTGACAGCACTTTCACAGAGTGGCCCAGACAGCCAAGCCAGACGGGAACCTGCACAGGAGACCCAGGGACCCCGAGTGTGAGACCACACTTCACAGGAGGTAAAGACCCCATTCAGTCTCTGGGGAGGACAAACACAGGGTTTATTTAATCTCCTGGGGTAACCCAGATAAATTCAAAACGAACGGATCCAGGAATCAAATGTCCTGTAGATCTGTGATTGCTAACTGTGTGATATATGAGTAAGTAGCATCTGAGGCCAAAATACATGTATGTGTGATATGAAACCTCTTCTGCGGATGTGTATTTTAATTGGGGAGTGGGAGGCTGGGGAAACACCTTGCTGTCAAACTTTATCCAAACACCCCATCTCTCTACTAAAGGAAAGACAATGTACAGTGTGGCAGATAGCTAGAAACGCATCTTCTTAACAACTGTGTCTTCTCGTTTTCTCGATTCCTGATGCTCTGATGCCTGGGGCCCTGCTGGGCTGGCAGAGACTACCCTCCCCAGGGTTAGTGGATTCCTGGATAGTACCTGCCAGCGCGCCTTCGATATGCAAACCAGCCAAGCCCAAATCCGCACGCGGCCACCTCCATTACTGGGTTCTCACTGCCTGGGACACAATCTCTTGCCCAAATCACCTGGGGACCAGGTCCTGGACAGCCAGGGACCACCCCCATGGCCCACGGCCCGCTGAGAGGGTTCAAACTACCTGACCCTAAACCTGCTCTGCCAGCTCCTGACCTTGCCTGGCCCGTTCCTTCCCACAGAAACCACCTCCACTCCTCTCTCTCCTGCTCTCGTCTCCTTGGAGCTTCTCTTCGGGGCCCACCTGACGTGCCACGCCTCCTGCTTCTGGCACTGTATGTACTGTAACAACCTCTGCCTTCATGCCAATCATCTTCAGGTCTGTCAGTCTTCCCACACCCAATTAAAACAAATCCCAGGAAGGGTTAAAAACCTCTCAACTGCTGAATCCAGAAGGATCTCAAAGTCAAGTCAGTTATTTGACCTTGGAACCCATTCACCAGGTGCCTGACATTCCCACATCAACCCTCCTTTGACCTATGTAGGCAGCCACCTCAAGGGCCACCGTCACTTCTGAGAAGGGCCGTTTAGAATTTTCTGACTCAGAAGGTGGTTACTGGCGCTCTGACGTACTCTTCAGTTTACCACGAAATGTAACGCGTGCTCCATAAGGGCAGGGGGTTCTGTCCATCTCCCTGCTGTACCTCCAGCACCTAGAAGGGCGCCTGACACAGTAGGTACGCGATAAACACTTCTAATGAATGAGTGGCCTGCACAAGAATAGGTGTCTGCTGGTATCACAGCTCGATCGCTGAGACTCCTAAGCGGTGCACAGCCCGGTGCTGAGGTCAGGAATGGGCTCCAGAGACGAGAGGTTCAACCTCTATCTACCACTGGACAGATATGCAACCTTGGGCAAGTCACCTGACACAACGAAGCCCCCACCCTTCCAGCCATTAAAAACTGAAAAGACAGTATCTATCTCCAATTTCCTGAAAGGATTAAACAGGATGGCCTGAGCAAAGCATTTAGACTCTGGTCAAGACAGCAATGGAGACTCATGGCATGGGGCCCCACACCATCAACTCCACATGCCCGTTTGAAACACACAGCAATGATAGATGGTGGTTTTTTTTTTTCTGGTTTTTGTTTGTTTGTTTGTTTTTGCTGCACTGGGTCTTTGTTGCTGCACGTGGGCTACTCTCTGGTTGCAGAGGCTTGGGCTTTGCATTGCTGTGACTTCTGCTGTTGCAGAGCGCTGGCTCTAGGCATTCAGACGTCAATATTCGTGGCCATGGGCTTAGTTACTCCACCACATGTGAGATCCCCTCAGACCAGAAATTGAACCTGTGTCCCCTGCCTTGGCAGGCAGATTCCTAAACACTGCACTACCGGGGAAGTCCCATGAAATATGTTTTTAGAAGAGTAAAGCTAAGCAGGCATAACCTCAATTAGTTGTGAAAAACGTCGCTGTGAACCAGCAACAAGAGAAACTCCAAGTGGTACAGAGGTTTGAAACTACAGGCAAGGGTGGCTGAGGTCAGCTTCTGAGAGGTATCGTCCTCCACCGAACATAAAGGCAGATGGAATGGTCAGCCTGCTGCCTGAAGGACACTCAGCCTGGACTGACACCACTGCTTCATCCAAGCAGGGTGATGTGGTTGGTAGCTCACGACATCGAAAAAAATGACTGCTTCCTTCCTCAAAGGTTCCCGTCTAGACAACCCTGACTTACAGAGCAAGCAGTAGCTCCCCTAACAGGCTCCTCTTTCTTGCCTTCTTAACTCCCTTACCTCCACACTTTTTTCCAATTCATTTCTTATTTATTGGCCATCTTTACACAGTATCCCTTCTGCGATTTAACACGTCTTAATAATTCCACTTCTTCTGAAGGAAGCCTTTCCCAACTATTTACGCCTTGTTAAGTATTTACCTTCAAATCCTCATAAACCACCTCTTTTTAAGTGGCACTAACTTGTAGATGGTGGTGACAAAGTTACACAACCCTCAGAACAAACCACACAAATTACAACCCACCTTCTGAGGCTGGCGACAGAGACAACATAAACAAAAACAGAAGCGGTGCAGGTTCATTTTTCACTCATGTTTATGGTGCCAAATGGTTTTATGAAGCTGTGAATGAGATATATTTGCTCTCTTACATGAGCAACGAACTGCCTGCAGATGGTAATGTATAGGGAGTAACACCCTCCTTAACCTAAACTTTCTGAACACAAGGAGAAGGTGATGAAACCAGTCCCCCACCCCGAAGGGGTGTAGCCTGTAGCCTCTGATGGGCTTTCCTGTTGTGGGACAGTGACAGCAAAAGTTAACTGTCATTTCCATGCTTCAGGGACACAGGGAAACGAGCAAGGACTTAAAACACCGCCAGAGAGGAAGCAGGAGGGAAGCAAATGCCAAATCCAAAGAGCACCTACGGACATCCTCATGTTCTCGACCTCGTGCCCACCCCAACGTAAGGAACTGAGCCTGGGATGCCAATAAGGAACCAGGACCCTCAAGTGGAGCCAAAGGGACCCCAAAAAAGCACATTCTCAGACCCCAAGCAAAAGCAAAAACAAACCCTTTCAGGGGGAAAAAAAAAGATTCAAACAAATTAAATATGCATCCCATGATTTCTGATCTCAAAGTGGTATCACAAAACATACACGAGAAGAAGCTACTGTGAGAGACTGAAGAAATAACCAATAGCTTTTGACAACCAAAGACGGACTTCAGATAGTAGAATGATCAGATACAGTGTCAAATCTTCCATGTTAACTGTTTCAGAAAGAAAAGGTGTCTAATAATGAACAAGGACCAAGAGACAATCAAATGCAACCAGCCACATAGGAATGCCAAACCAAAAAAAGTTAAAACATGAAAAGAAAAAAAAAAAAGCAAAAACACACAGAGGACTTCTCTGGTGGTCCACTGGTTGAGACTCTGAGCTTCCAATGCAGGGAGCATGAGTTTGATCTCTGGGTAAAATCCAGGATACTGTGCAGTGGGTTCAAAATTGGTTATAAAGCTATGGAGACAACTGGCAACATCAACAATGTAACTGGCCCAGGAACTGCTAACCGATGAACAGGACAGTGCTGATTCAAGAAGTTTTGCAAAGGAGACAAGAGCCTTGAAGATGAAGAGCATAGTGGCTGGCCATTGGAAGTCGACAAGGACCAACTGAGAGCCATCATGGAAGCTGATCCTGTTACAACTATACGAGAAGCTGCCCAGGAACTCAACATTGACTGTTCTGTGATCACTTGGCATTTGAAGCAAACTGAAAAGATGAAAAAGCTCAAGAAACGGGTGCCTCATGAGCTGACCACAAATCAAAAAAACTGTCATTTTGAAGTGTCGTCATCTCTTACTCTGTGCAACAACAACGAACAATTTCTCAATCAGATTGTGACAGTGAATTTTATACCACTGAGGACCCGCTCAGCGGCTGGATGGAAAAGAAGCTCCAAAGCTCTCCCCAAAGCTAAAGTTGCACCAAAAAAGGGTCACAGACACTATTTGGTGGTCTAATCCACTACAGCTTTCTGAATCCCAGCGAAACCATTACATCTGAGAAGTATGCTCAGCAAATCGATGAGATGCACTGAAAACTGCAAGGCCTGCAGTGGGCACTGGTCCACAGAAAGGGCCCAATTCTTCTCCACGACAACGCCCAACCTCACGTCACACAACCAGTGCTTCAGAAGTTGAACGAATTGGGCTACGAAGTTTTGCCATATTCACCTGACCTCTCACCAACCAACCAACACTTCTTCAAGCAACTCAACAATTTTTTGCAGGGGAAACGCTTCCACAACTAGCAGGATGCAGAAAATGCTTTCCAAGAGTTTGTTGAATCCTGAAGCATGGATTTTTATGCCACAGGAATAAACAAACTTACTGCTTGTTGGCAAAAATGTGTTGACTGTAATAGTTCCTATTTTGATTAACAGAGATGTGTTTGAGCCTAGTTATAATGATTTAAAAATCTGGGTTCAAAACCGCAATTACTTTTGCACCAATCTTAACACTATGACTACTTCTCCTAATAATAAGTAACAGTTTGGAGATAATAAAGATTAATCCAAAGCAGATAAAACTGAAGGGATTATGAACCTTAAAGGAAGGACTGGGCCATAAGATTTAAAACTGGGGATACGACCAAATTTTTGAATTTTTAGAAAAGTAAACAGTCAAATCAGAATTTTTTTTTAAAAAATCAATAATCATAAAGTAAGCTGCAAGGAGATCACACCAGTCAGTCCTAAAGGAAATCAGTCCTGAACATTCATTGGAAGGACTAATGTTGAAGCTGAAACTCCAAAACGTTGGCCACCTGATGTGAAGAGCTGAATCATTTGAAAAGACTCTGATACTGGGAAAGATCAAAGGCAGGAGGAGAAGGGGACGACAAAGGATGAGATGGTTGGATGACATTACCAACTCTATGGATATGAGGTTGGGCAAGCTCTGGGAGTTGCTGATGGACAGGGAGGTCTGGCGTGCTGCAGTCCATGGGGTCACAAAGAGTCGGACACCACTGAACAACTGAACAGAACTGAACTGAATCCTAAAACTATTAAAGAAATGCGGCAAAGTCCTCCTACTAAAAAAAAAAAAACAAAATCCAAAACCAAAAAAGCTAGTTTCAGAGGGTTTTTACAGGAAAGAAAAAAAATTTTCTAGAAGCAGATCAGTTCAATCTTATAGAAACTATTTTATATAATAGAAAAAGGACACCTGACAACATAGCCTATAACCTTTGTAACAGGATCACTCAAAACAGTCTGTCACTCACTCAGTCGTGTCTGACTCTTTGCAATCCCATGGACTACAGCCCTCCAGGCTCCTCTGTCCATGAAATTCTCCAGGCAAGAATAGTGGAGTGGGTTGCTGTGCCCTCCTCCAGGGGATCTTCCCAAAGCAGGAATTGAACCTGTGTCTCTTATGTCCCCAGTCTTGGCAGGCGGGTTCTTTACCACTAGTGCCAGCTGGAAGCCCCAAAACCATGTGAGGGAAGAAAATCTAAACCAATCTCAGTTGTGAACATAGATCCAAAAATGCAAACAAAATACTGGCCTCCCCAAAATTCAGAACTGGAATTCACCACGTTCATATTCATGAAGAATCATCCCAATCAATGCAGGAAAGAACTTTTGAAAACTTTTGAAACTTTTGAAAACTTCAAAACTCATCCATGATTTTTAACAAATCTCTCCAAAATCACTGCAGAAGGTGACTGCAGCCATGAAATTAAAGACGCTTACTCCTTGGAAGGAAGTTATGACCAACCTAGACAGCATATTAAAAAGCAGAGACATTACTTTGCCAACAAAGGTCCATCTAGTCAAGACTATGGTTTTTCCAGTAGTCACGTATGGATGTGAGAGTTGGACTACAAAGAAAGCTGAGTGCCGAAGAATTGATGCTTTTAAACTGGGGTGTTGGAGAAGACTTTTGAGAGTCCTTTGGACTGCAAGGAGATCCAACCAGTCCATCCTAAAGGAGATCAGTCCTGAGTGTTCACTGGAAGGACTGATATTGAAGCTGAAACTCCAATACTTTGGCCACCTGACTGCAAAGAACTGACTCATTAGAAAAGACCCTGATGCTGGGAAAGATTGAAGGCGGGAGGAGAAGGTGACAACAGAGGATGAAATGGTTGGACGGCATCACTGACTCAATGGACATGAGCTTGGGTAAACTCCAGGAGCTGGTGATGGACAGGGAGGCCTGGGGTGCTGCAGTCCATAGGGTCACAAAGAGTTGGACACGACTGAGCAACTGAACTGAACTGAACTGAACTATGAATAGAAACAAGCTATCTAATATGATAAAGAGTACCTACCAAATATTTACAGAAACACTATTCTTAGTGATGAAACATTAACAAAACTCTCTTTAAATCAGAAAAAGGAGAGCCAACTTTATCATTGCTAGTTACCAGCATGCTGGAGAGTAAGCCAGGGCAGAAAGACAAGAAAACCAGAGGAACCTTTATTCTATGACCATCTGTCTGCCTACCAAGAAAACCAACACCATCTATAGACAAAATATTGAAATTAAATCACCTACATCCATCTGCACTTCCCGGGGCAGGGGCAGGGACAGTGGTAAAAAATTCACCTGCCAATGCAGGAGATGCAGGAGAGACGATGGTTTGAGCTCTGGGTCGGGAAGGTCCCCTGGAATAGGAAATGGCAACCTGCTTCAGTGTTCTTGCCTGGAAAATTCCATGGACAGAGGAGCCTGGAGGGCTATGATCCACGGGGTCAGAAAGAGCTGGACGTGAGTGAGCAAGAAAGCACAGCACAGAACAGCACGCACAGCCACCTGACCTGGCATGGGAATGGAAGGAACAAACTACACATGGATCAAGGCGAGAGACATCACTGGGTGTGCCAGGCCAGCCCCTGCTGACCACACACCAGATGAGACCATCTTTATGACCCTCGAAACCAAAGAAAGTCACATGGTACACTGTTCATGGGCTTCCCTGGTGGCTCAGCTGGTAAAGCGCCTGCCTGCAATGAGGGAGACCTGGGTTCATTTCCTGGGTCGGAAAGATCCCCTGGAGAAGGAAATAGCAACCCACTCCAGTATTCTTGCCTGGAAAATCCCATGGACGGAGAAGCCTGGTAGGCTACAGTCAATGGGGTTGCAAAAGGTCAGACACGATTCAGTGACTTCACTTTCTTTCTTTCACACTGTTCATGGGCACAAGTGCTTGTAGAAAACTATCTGCGAGGAGCAAGGGTATGGCGAAGTGCAAGGTGTAGCTGCCTTTGGAGCAGAGAGCGGGGATGGGGTCAGGGAGGAGGTACACTACAGTTTCTGGACCTTAAACTTAGTGGCAAGGTAGGGATGCGGGGGGGAGGTGGCAATAGTGGGTGTGGCAAGCCTGTGAGCTTTATCCTCACGCTTTACCTCTGTGTGGTGGGTTCTTTAGCAAATGCATTAACCTTCTACATAAATAATGTAGATTAACAGAAGAGTTCAACCAGCAATGGTCAGTAGAAACCTGTTTAAATGACAGGCATAATTAAAGCTCCTGTTAAAAACAGCTCCTCTGCGCCAGCTTCATTCACAGCAGGTTAACCACAGGAAACATAGAGAACCACCACAAAACATGCCCTGAATCAATGTCTGGGACTCTGAGGAAGGAGCATGGACCCCGGAGGAGACAGACGGGTGACCAGTGACGGAATGCCAGCTGGGAACCCGAACCAGGCTGGAGGTTTCTGCATCTGTTTTATTCCACGAACCCGGACAGCCTTCCCCCTTGGCCACCCCTTTAGCCAGCTCCGCAGCAAGCACATGTACGACCTTCCTCAACAGTCACAAAGCTGGTCTCCCACCAAGCTCAGCACATGTCTTTTCAAAGCATGAATCATTTCTAGATAACCAACAATTAACGTTCAGAACCTATAATCTGGTTCCAGTGTAGTTCTCAAGGCCTCAGTAATCTGATCACTTGTCTAATACATCGAGACAAGAAAGACCTTCCTTACTCTTAAGAGATCAAAAGTCACAGCCATTGTTCCACCTTTGGAGAGAACATATGATCAACACTCATGAACATGGAGACACATAGGTGGCAACCTCAAAAGCAGTCAGGGAAATATATGTGAAAAACAGTGAGTTTTTACATGTCAATATGCATATATTAAAAAGAAAAAAATTATCTCTGGGGTTGGTTGGGGAAATTTACATAAGACTTACATGGAAGTTTACATATAGATTTATGGATACAAAAAGGATACAACCTTTTTGAAGAGCAATTTGGCAATATCAACGTTTAAAATGTACACATATTCCCATCTAATAACTTCCCATCTAGATCCCCACACAGGAAAAATTCTCCCACAAGGGGGGAAAAAAAAAAATCACAAGAACATTCTTAGCACCTTGTTTGTAAAAGAGGAAGGCAGGATACACATGCCCATCATTTTTACTTGTCTTCAAGTAACATTAAAGATCTAAAATACCATGCTTTTGACGAGAATCTTAAAAGCTAAATGAATGAATAAAAACTTACTTCAAAAAGAAAGAGGATGGAGTCCAGCTCCTCCCTTTGTGACTTATTATTCCCTGGAATATATAAAAAAAGAATTCATTACTATGACAACATGCCAATTTTAAGATATTAAAAATTAGGTTAAAATTACGTTGCTGACCCTGGATCTGAACCCCCACAGCTCTGTGAAGTGGCTGTCACTCATTCACTCAACAAACTCCGAGGATGGTCTCCGTGTCAGGGATTCTTCTGGGATCTCAGGGCACCTGAGTTCACAGGCGTGAACCCCTGCCCTGGGGAGGTTTACATTCCGGCAGGAGGAGGCTCTCCAGAAATGAGTGAGGAAACCGAGAAGCAGATGGGAATGCCCAAAAGTGCAGTTTTGGGGTTGACTAGGGAAGTCGGGGACACCCTGCTGATAAGGGGACACCTGAGCAAAGACCTCAAAGAGGTGAGGGAGCAGCCAAAGGGAGACCCAGGGTATGGAAATGGAGGGTGGCTGTGTTCCAGGCGGAGGGACTGCAGGGTCCCCGTTGGGGAGCGGGTCTGCATGGGGAGGATACAGTGAGGAGGCCCCTGTGTCTGGAGCGAGGGGGAGAGTCATGGGGGTGAGGCGGGCAGGCAGGCAGGCAAAGGCGACCAGGAGGCCACTGGAGGGTCTGCAGTGTGGAGCTCATGACTGACAGACGCTGTAAAGCAACCCTCCAGCTGGTCTTTCCCAGAGATTTTGGCAGGGGTGGGGTGGACGGTGTGGCAGGGAGGCCAGTTCTGAGGTGGCTGGGGTAACCCAGGTAAGGACAACAGGAGGAGGCCAGGAGGAGAGGTCAGCAGGAGAGGCCAGGGCAAGAGGCCGGCGATCCTGGATACGTTTTGAAAGCAGAACCAACAGCGCAGGTTTTGGCTGAATAACTGGAGGGCTGAAGGGATCACAAGATGATTTTGTTATTCCTAGCAACCATTTTCCTTGCTTCTTTTGTTTTGGTAACTTCCTCCCCTGGGCTCCAGTCAACACACAGACTGTACTAAAAGCAAGAAACTGTAAAGCCTCTCCCTCTTTTTATTGGTCCTTCGTCGTGACTCTCTGCAGGAGATACAAGGCAACAGAGCGGCAGAGTCTTCTCCCCATCAAGAAGGGTCTATTTCTCTCCAGCCCCAGAATCTGAGAGGCCACGTGACCTGCTCCAACCACGGTGACGACAGCAAATGTGAGGTGAGCTCAAAAAGCCTTACTTGCCAGCAGGTCATGGAGCCCTGAGGCCAAGTGTGCTGGAGCCCAAGGAAGCCTGCCAGCTGGGCAAGAGGGCCCACGCGAAGGAGCACTAAGGCACCCTGGGCAGCAGCTTGACCATCAGGACATGTATGAATGAGGCCTCTCGCCACTAGCCAGTCAGAGACAGGAGCCAGCCCAAACCACAGGAAATGCCCAACAGATTCAGAAAAATCACAAACTAGATGCCTAGTGGTTGTTTGAAGGCACTCAGTGTTGGGATGGTTTGTTGTGCAATTTGTTACGCGGCACAAACTGACTGATGGTCTTGAACCACCAAATTTTCCTAAAGGATAGAGGGAGGAAAGGGATGGAGGGAGGGCCTTTTAAAAAATGAGGTTTGTAGATGGTAATGTTGTTTTCTTAGATACCAGGTGTTAGTTTTTTTCCTTTGCTATTTTGATTGAATATACGATCACAGTACTATGAAGTGGAACAGAGCTAGGAGGCAAGATAAAAATCACATCATTCCATATTTGAGACCGCTACCAATCTGACAGAAAAAAATTTAAGTTCAAGATGTGTGTTAATTTATAAATCACGAGGAGGGAAAGCTAAGGAATTCATTTAAAAAGAACAGGTGCTGGCATCCTGGGCCCAGGCCCACGTGTGCCCTGACGTAACAGAGGCTGGAGCAGTATCCCCTGCAGGACCTGTGGCAGCTGGGTGGCCTCCATGCTCCTCTCTAAGGCCTCTTCTTTCCATGTGACCCTGTCTCAGCCTACCGCACCCTCCCCCGCAACCTCTGGAATGGAACTCACACTTTCTGTGGTTTTCCTTTTATTTTTATATATATATATCTGTGTGTGTGTGTGTGCGCGCGCGTGTGCACGCAGAGTCTTAGTTGCAGCACGCAGGCTCTTTAGTTGCAATATGCAAACTCTTAGCTGCAGCATGTGTGTTCTAGTTCCCTGAGCAGGGATCAAACCCAGGCCCCCAGCATTGGGAGTACAGAGTCTAAGCCACTGGGGCAACCAGGGAAGTTCCCTTCTGTGGATTTCTTGTCTTTCTATTTTCCCCTTGGCTGTTGTTGTTCAGTTAACGCCTGTACAAGAGAAAGTTCAAGGGAAAGATGCAACCGCTGTGAGTTCACAGCTCTGCTGAGTGTTTGGAAAGAGAGGAAGCTTAAAGACATGTAACTTGTAGCACGTGACACACACAACCTTCAAGAACTTCCTGTATTTTTATTAAAAAAAAAAAAAAACACAGAATTTTGTATATCAAAAAAAAATTTTTTATAGAAATTCTTACCTTTTAATTTCAAACTATTTTCCAGTGTTATAAAATTTTCATAGAAGATGAAATATATCTGAGAATAGTTGGTCTCAAAAAACTGCTTAAGATCGCTGGCATCCACATTGTCTGAAAAGAAAAAGTTCCCATTTACAACCACAACCTTACATGATCATCAGCATTCACGAACAATCTTTTCAGAAACAAAGGAATGCAAAAACCAGTCATGTCCCCTTATAAGACAAAACAACACAGTAAAGTGCATTTCCGTCCACTTCTTTCTCCACCTAAGGGGAGCTCTGAGGTGATCTGGGGCGTGTCCCCTCCTCCACCCCCAAACCTCAAGGTCACAACCTCTATAGAGCAGCCAGAAGGCCAGGGATTTAGTGAGGGTCCTGGGAGGGACGAGATGATTTCTGGCTGGGGGTGGGGGGGAGTAAAAGTTGGGGCAGTTTAGACCCAGACCATAAAGGATGGAGGCTTCCAGGTGGCGCTAGAGGTAAAGAACCCATCCGCCAATGGGTTCTTTGAGACATTAAGAGACTCGGGTCAATCCTTGGGGTCAGGAAGATCCCCTAGAGTAGGAAGTGGCAACCCACTCCGGCATTCTTGCTTGGAGAATCCCATGGACAGAGGAGCCTGGCAGGCTACAGTCCATGGGGTCGCAGAGTCAGACTCGACTGAGTGACTTTGCACGCGTAAAGGAAGGATGAGCCTAACTCTGCCAGGAGCGCCCCACGGCCCAGTCTCTCCTCCCTCCCTCCAGCCACAACATCAGGCCCTTCCGACCTGCCCTTCCACCTGGGCCACTGGTCACCGCATCCCTCCAGCTTCTACTTGACCCATCTGGCCCCTGCATGGACACAGTGGGTCCTGTGTTCCTAGCATCATTCCAGCCATGTGTCTCCCATGTGTTTAGTGTTGATAAACCAGGGCTGCAGGGAGATCGACTGGACGTTCAGGGAATTCATTCAGCCCAAGAACATGTCCCCCCCACCCCACCCTGGCCCCTGCAGGGGCCAAGCCAACAATACAGCCAGCGTCCCTTTCGGCTCAGGTCAGAAAAGTCACCCACTGTCAACACACCTCTGCACAGGTTCCTCAGGAAACAAGGTTGTTTGTGCCTTTCCAGCAGCATCCTTACCAAGGTGTTAGCTCTTTGGGCATTCTTAAAATTTGACAAGATTACTCAAGGGGGGGAAAAAACATGCTGCTGTTCAATCTATATCAGAGTCACATCAGCTTTGGGGTCCTAAGTCTGTGAATATGTGAGAACACACCCACTGCCACGTCTACATTCTATAAAGTTAACATTCACACTTATGAGTCTAAAGAGTTGTTTTCCTCTGATAACTACATAGCGCCGTTCATGGAAAAATCTGCACTGGTTCTTTGAAAACAATGTACCTAAGATGTTGGAAAGATCATTGGAACGGCCGAGTTCACATTCCCGTTTCTCCACCGAAAATCACATGCAGCACAGAGCAGTACAAGTTCTGGTAACTAACAAGTTTACCTGCATGCGAGCAGGTAACACCACCAGGACCCATAATCCACACAAGCATTACCATTCTCTTGAGTGACACAGCCTTGTTGTGGAGTTCTCCAGTGCCTTCCTTGAGTGTGCCAGTTCCAAGGGCTTTGTTAAATGTTTACTCCAACACCAACTGCCCAGAGGGCCTCTGAAACCTCCCCAGCCCCCAGGCCAGGGCAGGGCTTCCTCTCTGCAGCCCACGACCCTCTTCCTCCCAGTCACAGACTATGTCACACTACCCTCAATTTCCTGGTGTAACCGGGCTCGATTCTGATGGAATGATCTGTCTCCTCCATTAGAAACACTGCCCACCTCACAGACCCCCAGGTGGTCTCAGCACCACTACATGCCCTGCAGGGAGCATAAGCATTTAGCTCAATATTTTCCTGAATGCACTAAATGAGACAAACAGCCTCTAATACACAGTCACGGGGCAGTGACCACAACATGTAAGCCATCAGATCTCATGCTGACACGAAAGAGGCGACCTGACCCTTGGCTTATCAGGAGGGAAACGTCACCCCTCTGCGGAGGGGGTCCTTCCCGCTCTGCAGGCTCAGCTCTCACTGTACGCTGCCGGCTCCAGGGAGAGTCCGGAGGCATCTCCCTTCACCTTCTTCTCTTCCCACAGTTGCTCGAGCTGAACCCCAATCCCCATCCCGGGTCCTCCCAGCTGCTTCCCAGCCCGCCTCCAGGGTGTTGGGTCCTCCACCGCCCTGCTGGGCACTGCGCCCCCATCCCCACCCAAGGGTCCCTGCCTCCCTGCTTCCCCTCCGCAGTCCCCTCTCCACACTGCAGTCAACAGGATAACAGAATAAACCAAATCAGTAGCACTGAAAATAAAATTCAAACTCTTTACCACTACTCCACAGCCTTTCCTCTGCTCAAAGGCAAGTCCACCCGATGCCACATTCTCCACGCTGCCCTGCACTCTGGCCACCGTGGCTTCTTTCCATCTCCCGAGCTTCCCACATGTGTTCCCCACCCCTGATCTTCGTCCAGCTCATTCCTTCCCATCCTCCAGAGCTAAGGCCGCGCTCAGCCTCTGCAGGGAAATCTCAGGGGTCCCTGTTGGCCACGGATCACCTGCCTCCTCCAGCATGGAGTCTGGTGGGCGGCCAGCCGGGAGTGGACTGAAGCTGCAAGACACACAGAGAGGATGTGTGCCACCAAGAGTCCATCCTCCCTGGGATCCCCTGGTCCCTCAGAAACACGCCAGGGTCAGCGACCTGAGCACAGCGGCTCTTTGTCAAAGCTGAGGGCCTCATGCAGACAGGAAGGCCCTCCAGGAGCCAGAGCCCAGCCACCTCTTCCCCACCACTCCCTGCCTATTCTGTTGATGAGGGGCAGCCGGACGGAGCTTGACATCCTTACGACAAGACACTGTGATGCCTTCAAGGTTGCTCTGCACACAGCGAAACCAAGAGCGTAACATCGGTAACTACGTGCTTTGTTTACCCCGCTGAGGACTCCTTGGAGGTCCGGGAGTCCCCCTCACATGATCCCTCCCCATGGCACACCTCATCAGGCACACCTCATCAGTCAAGACTGACTCATTCTTTTCTTCCCTTATTCCACTCCACTAGAATGGAAGCCTCAGCAGGCAGGAATGCCATCCGCCTGGGATTTGGTCACCGCTGTATTCCCAGACCCAGGAACAGAGCGGGGTGCCCAACAGGTACTCAACACATATTTGTCAAATGAACAAAAAAATTAACTCCACATTTTTTTTTAAATCTCTAATCTTCAAAATCTAGAACAACTCCTTTATCTGTCTTATTTTTTTTATAAAACACAAGACTCAGGAGATGACTCTTTGGAAAGCACAGATCTTGGAGAAGGTGGCCTCAGGCACAGGAAGTCAGTGCCCGGTAGCAGGGCACACAGACAGGATCACAGAGCTGCCTTTTATTTTTTTTTTTTAATAATTTTTAAAATTTATTTGGCTGCACCAGGTCTTAGTTGGGGCACACAGGACCCTCAGTTGTGGCATGTGGGATCTAGTTCCCTGACCAGAGACTGAATCCGGGTCCCCTGCACTGGAAGAGCAGACTGTTAGCCACTGGACCACCAGGACAGTCTGCTTTTTAACTTCAAGATGCATAGATATTATGGTAAGAGGACTGTTAAGGAAAAAAAAAAAAAATGACCATAAACTTCCCTTAGAAAGATGCTCTTCACCTGCTCGGTCAAACATGACTGGGCCCCTCCCCCTGCAAACTAGGCCTGGGCCAAGTGCTAGGAAATTTGAACAGAATAAGGTGCAGGGGCCCCAGAGACAGGGATACAATCAAGTAATGGAAATGACACTGGGACCAAAGTCCAGGCCGGGCCTCAAAGCAGGGAGTGAAAGCCGATTGGGAAGGTTGGAACTACTAATAACACTGTATACTTAGTCCTTAAGAGACACTTTCATGGATTTACTATATCTGACCCTAACCACAACCCTGTGCTTGCTCCTTGGAAGAAAAGCAATGACAAACCTAGACAGCATAGTAAAAATCAGAGACATCACTTTGCCAACAAAAGTCCATATAACCAAAGCTATGGCTTTTCCAGTAGTCATATATGGATGTAAGAGTTGGATCATAAAGAAGGCTGAGCACCGAAGAATTGATCCTTTTGAACTGCAGGTGCTGGAGAAGACTCTTGAGAGTCCCTTGGACAGCAAGGAGATCAAACCAGTCAATCCTAAAGGAAATCAACCTTGAATATTCATTGGAAGGACTGATGCTGAAACTGAAGCTCCAATATTCAGGCCACCTGATGCAAAGAGTCAGCTCATTGGAAAAGAACCTGATGCTGGGAAAGATTGAGGGCAGGAGGAAAAGAGGAAGACAGAGGATGAGATGGTAAGATGGCATCATCGACTCAAGGGACATGAGTTTGAGCAAACCCTAAGAGATGGTAAAGGATAGGGAAGCCTGGCATGCTGCAGTCCATGGGGTCACAAAGGGTCAGACACAACTTAGCTACTAAACAACAACAACTTCATGAGGGAGATGAGGCAGGTGTGGTCAAGTCAAAAAAAACCTTCAGATACAGGATCATCCGTAACCTGACCAAGGTACCAGGCCAGTCAGAAATGTGGGGAAGACTTCCTGTCTGGGGTTCCAGCCCGAACATGAGCTGCACAAAGACTCAGAGACACGTGGGAATAAGTCAAACCCAGAAACTGGATCAGGAACATAGAGAAATGTCATCTCCTTGGGGAAGGGGAGCAGATGGAGAGAAGACCCTAAGACATGGGGGGAGAGCGTGGCCCTGAGAATGGGCACCACTTGGCTCCCCGAGAGGGACCTTAGCAACCTCCCCACCACCTTGTGGGGCCGGTAAGACAGCGGGAAAGAGCGGAAGTCCTGGTCTGGGTATGTCCAACATGGACGCTAGCATGTGGCCTTGCTGACCTCACAAAGCCCAGGCAAGTGCATTCACACTGACCACAGAGGAGCAACCAGCAGACAGCTTCACAGAGCTGGGGGTCATTCAGGGATTTGTAAAGAAACCTCCATTAATTTCTCATTCTCCTTGACCACCATCCAACAGGCAATGAACTATTATATTCCCGTTATATCTGAAAAATAATCTATATTCCACACCAAAAGCTACCCTCCCCTGTTCAGCTAAGCCTCCCGCTGACAATTATTTCCCCACATTTAGTTGGAAGACAGTAGCAAAGCTGGAGCACAAAAACCTTTGGAGCAGGCCGCCTGGTTTCAAGTACAAAAGCCACAGGACCTGGGCAAGTTATTTAAACATGCTGTGCCTCAAATTCCTCACCTAGGAATGGGGGGCCAACCATAGCTCCTGTGATAAAATGAACACAGGTGAGGTGCCTCTAAAGGCAGAGTCAGCATTATTTAAATAAATGTTAGTTGTCTTACAATTACCTAGCTCCAGGCAAAGGACACCGAACCAGCCAGGAACAACCCAACTTCACTTGTGAAGTCATAAAACTCAATGACTCGTGAAACTCAACCACTTAATGAGAACTTCGATAAGGGACAGCACTTCATCCCAGTTCAGCAGCAGATGCTCCAGAGCTAGGGGGACTGTCCCTCCACTTCCTCCTATATACAGTCCTTTTCAGTAGCAATCCTACTCCTTTTAGGATCTGAGGATCATAACCCAGATCACTAAAACCAGCTTCAGCACACCCGGAAGCACCAAAGGAAGAGGGAACACTCTTCTCAGACTCAGGGGCCCTGGTGGACACTGTCAAAGAGGAAGTAGGGGCTCAGAACAGCTCCTCCCAAGTAGGGAGTGACCCCCAGTCCTCCAGCCCTCCCTCCCCCACCCACCCCAGGGCTCAGAGCCACCCCAGCGCTGCCCATGTGACTGCGTGTGGATGCAGATGGTGTCATTCCCTCACATTCCTTAGATGCTGGCACCCAAATACAATGCTCAACATCACATGCTGGTGAGAGGGAAGGGGGCTGAGTGAAAAACTTCATAAAACATAATTCAGGAACAATGAGAACAAGGAAAATTAAGTCAGACACGAGACAGAAAACACCGACAGGGATGAACATCATGCCCTTACATAGGGCTAATGAGAGCCTGGTGGTTTCAACCTTTTCACAGCTGCTTAGGTCTCCACCCTCTCTCCCTCTTTTACAAAGTGTCACACTTTGTAACAAGTGCCACAAATTATTCCTGCCCTCCATCCACACCTTTAGAAAACGCCCATCCATGCTGATCCGGGCTGAGCTCCCGACCTGCTGTGGACCCCCAGTCATCAGGAGCCTGATTCAGCTGTGGCTGCAGAGCCTCAGGTAGTGTCTGGTCCAGGGCGGTTATGGTAAACATATACACACTACTAGAGATAAAATGGATAACTAAGAAGGACCTACTGTATAGCAAGGGGAACTCTACTTAGCACTCTGTTCACAGCCTACATGGGAAAAGAATCTAAAAAGAGTGGACATCTATGTATAACTGATTCACTTTGCTGTACACCCAAAACTAACACAACATTGTAAATCAACTATACTCCAATTAAGATTTAAATAAGAAAGAAATGAGAAAACTCATAGAGCAGAGCTACCTGTAGCCAGGGCAGAACCATGCAGCAATGCAGACAGGTGAGGGGATGAAACAGACACTTGCCGTAAGGTCTCTGTGAGCCTGAGATTGGGGATGGGGCGCCTTGCTTGTTACAGAAATGTTGAGGGGGAAAGAAAATGAAACTCATCAAGAAGTGCCATAGGCTGTAGCGAGCCCATGAAGAGCTGCCACCAAGGACAACACATTGTCTCCTTGTCCAAGAAGGAAAAGCAGAAAAAATAGGTCCAGATAACAGGGGATCCCCAGTGTGTGTGTGTGCGATGCGGGAGACCTGGGTTCGACCCCTGGGTTGGGAAGATCCCCTGGAGAAGGAAATGGCAACCCACTCCAGTATTCTGGCCTAGAGAATCCCATGGACAGAGGAGCCTGGTGGGCTACAGTCCACGGGGTCACAAAGAGTTGGACACGACTGAGCGACTTCACTTCACTTCACCTGTGATACAAACCACCTTCCACAGAAAAGTATCGGCAACACTACCCAGAGTGTCAGGACAGTCTGGGCAGGCAGGGACCCCCTCTCCTGACACTAGCTGGGAGGGTTTAAAATCTCCTATGTGAGCAGGACTGTGCCAAGGGCAGGTAACCAACCTGGAACTCACCTGGGGAGAATGCAAAGTCCTCATAATGAAGCCTTTTCAAGACTCGGCAGGGAATCAGTCATAAGACAGCAGGTGTCCTGACTGAGCTTCAGTGGTAACTCAACACATTTCCCATCATCATTACCATCAAAGAGAAATTCACATCTGAAAATGCATCTATGTATAAGCAGACTTAAAAAAAGGTCCTTGGCCTGATTATACACAAATACAAAACCTTTGTGTGCACAGAGACGCTCAAGTACACAGCAGGTCGAAGACTCCGGTCCCAGGGGCTGCACAAGCCACCCCCCACCGCCCCGCACACTCTCTGTTAGATTTTAGGGTCTGGCTCACTGTCATTGCCCCCACACCCAGGACTGATCTCCACACTCACACAGGTGATGCCCCACTTCTGTGTCTCCACAGAGGTTGTCCTCCACTCTCTCTGCCACCCAGGCATCCCTCCAACCTCCACGCCTTCCAACCTCCACTCCCCTAACCTCTCCTGCTCACTCCTTCTGGAAACCTAATTCCGACAACTCTTCAACCTTCCTGGGCCCTTGAAGCTAATGACCCCACCACCCTGATCAATAATCCCTCTGAAGTCTTCACTTCTTTGTTTATCCTAATTTGGCTTCCACAGTCCATCTTTTTCTATTTTTATTGGAGTATGGTTGTTTTGCAATGTTGTGTTAGTTTCCACTGTACAGCAAAGTGAGTTGGCTCTACGTATACATATATCCCCCCCTTTTTTTAAGATTTCCTCCCCATTTAGGTTACCACAGAGCAACCACAGTCCATCTTTTTAATCACCCCCCTTTCCCGATCATAATAAAACCCCAGTCTCAGTTTCACCCTTAATTCAACTGAAAGTATTTATTTGTGCACAGCCATGTGACAGATAACCAAATACTTTTTAAAGTACTGAGTATATGTGAAAGAAGGCTTCCCAGGCTGGCTCAGTGGTAAAGAATCCACCTGCCAAGGCAGGACACTCACGTTCGATCCCTGGGTCGGGAAGATCCCCTGGAGGAGGGGCATGGCAACCCACTCCTGTATTCTTGCCTAGAGAATCCTATGGACAGAGGAGCCTGGCGGGCTACAGTCCATGGGGTCGCAAAGAGTCAGACACAAATGAAGCAACTTAGCACACATGCACATACATGAAAAAATGTTTTGTACATGTGTAACAAAACAAGCACTTTAAACCCACCCACTCAAGCATCCCCCCACAAGCGGCTCCACACTGCTCACCGATTCTCAGATGTCTCAGGGCCAACAGCTGGTGTGCTAGTAAACCAGTGCCCAAGCACCACGAGCCAAGCCCAGCAGGAGGAAGAGCCTAGAACACTGACATAACATTGATACTTCTGGAAGCATGCAGGGATCTAAACTACATATTCCCCTTTGCAGAAATTGAAACGAAAACTCAAACTCTCACTTTCACTCTGCTGATGGTTTTGTTATCATTACACATTATTATAGCCATGTTGGGCCATTTTAAATTTTTAAGAAATTTCCCCTGAACACAGACATATATTCAAATTTGTATCATAATGGACTCTTTCCATAGGTGTTCTCTGTAGAATTTAAACTGAAAGCGAGAGTGGCCTGGAGCAGGCACTCTGGTTTTCCCTCTGGCCCCCCAAACCCAGTCAGGCCCACAGCAGACCCTTGTCTTCCTAACAGACCCATGTGTTCAGGGACCATCCACCCCATAGAACTGTGTGCTCTTGGGGTAGGGATGGTAGACCCAATGCTGCGGAGTCAATGACAGTGGGAACAGCCCCTCGCCAACCATGAGTTTAGGCTCAAGCCTGTGACCCAATGCTTTAGGCTCAAGCCTGTGCCCCTATGAGCACTGGGAAGAATTCTGGTGGAGATGCCGGGAAAGGGTCACGGTTCATAAAGGGTCACAAAGTGCAAGGGCTTCTCTGGACGTTCTGCCCGGACGTTCTGTCCAGGCTGCATTTTGCAGCCCGAGCTGCATTTTGCCACTCAGAGGACAGACCTGCCACATGGACGGAGGACAGTAGGGAGGGCAGAGCAGGGAGGGGGAGCCAGGGGACGGTCACATCGCTGAGCCGCCGTGCCAGCTGGCTTGCGCTCACATGCTTTGGGGCCGATTTTCAAAGGAGAAAAAAAGTTCTTCTTCGTTTATGCTTACACTTGGGTTTTCTGTTACCTGTACCCAAAAACATCTTTGCAGATTCTGACAGTAGAAACCAATCCTAGTATAACTGAAAGGTTGTAAAAGCTATAGTCACCCCACTTCATTTCCTAAGGTGTCTTATTTTCATTTCTTTATACCTATATGGTAAGACAGGTGCTGCTGCTGCTAAGTCACTTCAGTCGTGTCTGACTCTGGTGCGACCCCACAGACGTCAGCCCACTAGGCTCCCCCGTCCCTGGGATTCTCCAGGCAAGAACACTGCAGTGGGTTGCCATTTCCTTCTCCAATGCATGAAAATGAAAAGTGAAAGTGAAGTCGCTCAGTCGTGTCTGACTCTTAGCGACTCCATGGACTGCAGCCTACCAGGCTCCTCCGTCCATGGGATTTTCCAGGCAAGAGTACTGGAGTGGGGTGCCATTGCCTTCTCCAAGATAGGTGAAGAAAGTAAAATTCTAGAGGTTGGAAAGATGTTAAAAACTCTGTAACTCTAGATTGACAGTCCCCATGTAAAAGTGATTCTGATAAAGATATACTCCATGTACCTAGAGCAAAAGTTTTAAAAAGCAGAGCTATTTTTAAACATTGCTGACACACCTCTCTCAAATGCAGGCTTCTAAAACTTTATTATTAACAGATATCAAGTGCCAACACAATCAAACAAAATACATCAATGAAATATAATGTTTAAATCTAATGTGTTTTATATACATTCACTTTTTATGAAGAATAGTGGATAAGTTACAGGTGTACAATATAGTGATTCACTATTTTTAAAGATTATACTTCATGTTTATCATAAAATATTGGTATATTCCCTATGTTGTATAATATATCCTTCTGGTTTAATTTATACATAATGGTTCATACATTTTCATATATCTCTTCTTTCGTAGGAAGCAAGTTTCATCAGATTTTTTAAGGCAATGCATAACTGTTTTTACTTTTCTTTCTTTTTAAAATCAGAATATAGTTGCTTTACAATGTTGTGTTAGCTTCTTCTGTACAGCAAAGTGTTATCAGTCATACATATACATACAACCCCTCTTTCTTGCATTTCCTGCCCATTTAGATCACCACAGAGTATTCAGTAGAGCTCCTGACTATATGGTAGGTTCTCATTAGTTATCTACTTTATACATAATAATGCACTTCACTTTTCTTGATCTGAATTGGCCTATATTACTCTCAGATTCACTCAGGAAGGAAAGAGCTGGAGATAAAAATAAATAAAACAGGAGCTAAATGGGAACAGCTCCAGCTCACTTCTAACAACCAAGCAGGCAGAATACAGGTGATGAGGGCAGAGAGAGGCATCGTACTTATGTCAAACAATCATTATTAGTAAGCGTAATAACTGCTTACAAAAGGGATTTGTATATATTAACTCAAACCTCCCAGAGCCCTAGGAAGTAGGCAGGGGAGGGTCAGCGGGGTCAGGTCCCCAGCAGGACTGGAACCCAGGCAGGCAGTCCGGCTCTCCCGCACTGCTTACCTGAGTGAGCCTAACATTAACAGAAAATGATGGAGGAAGTGCACAGAAGTACACTTGGAAACACCATTTTTTTGAAGTACACAAGACAGAGTTGGTAGAAAGCTTGGAAGTAAACAGTTACTAAACTCCAAAGAGAACCCAGAAGCTGGTATATTTAGGACACCAGAGCCAGCCTGCAAGGTGAATGACCTTCACTCCAAGACAGGTTAAAAGGGTGGCCTTTCTGTGTAATTAATTCAGCGGAGACTGAGACAGCCTTTCGCAAGGGGTTCTCTTTACTTCCAGAAACTCGCCCCTGCCCCATCATCAGCCAGGACACCGTCAGGCTTGTCTCGTCCCTCATGTGAGAAACCAAAGGCAGCCACCCTTCTCCCGCCAGCCTGGGTCTGCTGACAGCGCAGAGAGCCTGGACTCCCAACCTGAAATGGATGGTGGATAATTTGCCATGTGAGTCCCATGGGACACAATAGGGCCATTTAAGTAACAGGTAAGTCTTCACTTACTGATGTGAAAAACGTCCAAGGCATGTCAGATCAGAAACAGAGTGTCAGCCCATGCATAATAACTACTTGTGTAAAACTGCGTTTCTGTGTGCACGCACAACACATAGAGATCACACATCGGCAACAGCAAGCACAAAAACACACCTACCAAAATTTTAACACTGGTTATCAGGGGACTGAAGAATGTGAAGAGCTCTTTCACACTTAAATGATTTTTTGCTTATTCATATAAGTCAAATGTTTATAATGAGTATGTAAAATTTTACAACCAGAAAAAACTACAAAACTATTATTCATTTCAGAAACCAACAAACAAAAAGCTGCCAGAGTGTTTCAGAGATTTTTTTCCAATGTCTGATTACTTATCGTAAAAAAGAAAAAGCACAGCAGACATGACAGCAACCATAATTTCCTCCAAACGTGTCTGACTCTTCAAGCTTGAAGAACATTCAAGACCCAAGCAATACAGAAAAGTAGTATCTTTACCAGGACGAAAATGCCCTAAAAACAGAAAATAATTTAAACTTCCTCTGCCCAACATTGTGAGTAGACCTCTTCTGTAACAACAGAGAAATTTTTTGTACATAAATGCCTCGTGATGATTCAGATATAGAGGACTTTTCTGCTGTCTTTAGGGAAAGCTGCTTCTCTAATCATCATTCACCTCAAAGGGTAGAAAAATGATACAGTCGGGCAGGAAGAAATGATCTCTGTCCAGCCGTTTGGTAGCTTGTACTGCACAGGAACAAACAGTGCTGTGACCCCCCTGAATGCAAAAAGGTGATGAAATTTCCAATCACGGTCAGATTCACTTGGATGGGATAGCCTCAGCACACATTAAGTTTTGCTCAATCCAGGGCTCATCACCAACCGTGGAGCAGACTCCCCTTCGATTCAGCAGCAACACCGGGTAGTAGAAACCACATATCTCTTCAATTATCACTGAGCTGAAGACCAAGACTCCCTCAGGCCTTTCCACTAAGAAACACTACCTAGAGGGAATTCCCTGGTGGTCAAGTGATTAAGATGTGGGCTTCCGCTCCTGGGGCCTGGGTTCGACCCCTACTCAGGGAACTAGGATCTTGCAAGCTATGCAGCATGGTCAAAACAACTGTTTTTTAGTGGCTCAAGTTCTTTAAAAAAGAAAAAGTAACACAATCTACAGCACAAACAGGGTCCTAATTTAGCAGGTAGGTACACGAAACCCAGTCCATCTGCTGCCTTTCACCACCATTCATGGGATAAATTAACACTGCATTGACCCATGGATGTTTTCCTGTGCTCATTCATTTCCAGCCACTAGCTATTCTCCATTTCTTGTCCACATCGGGGCACTTCCTAAGGTACCTACTCTCTGGCTCTTACAAGAATTCAGGGTGATATAGCAAGTGCATTCCACGCTGTCACAAGCTCGAGCTGCCGCACGGTCCAATCTCATGGCCCAGGGCAGTCGAGCATTCCTGCTCACTGGCCACAGTGGTCCCGGCCCGTCTCCTCATCATGACCCACTGCAATAGCAAGGAAGGAACGGCCACATGTGCTGGATATGGTTCCCTCCAGGTAAAGAATCTGCCTACAACACAGGAGACGCGGGTCAATCCCTGGGTTGGGAAGATCCCCTGAAGAAGGAAATAGGAACCCACTCCAGTCTTCTTGTCTGGGAAATTCCATGGACAGTGGAGCCTGGTGGGCTACAATCCAAGGGGTCACAAAGAGTCAGACATGGCTGAGCAACTGAACAGCAATAACATTCCCCTAGGGACCCAGGAGTGGGTTTGTGTGTGTCTGTTTACACACACAGGAGGAGAGAGGTTTCTTTCAGGAGAACTTAATTTATGGTCTCGACTCATTTTTTGGCCATGCCACACAGTATGCTGGATCTTAGTTCCATGGCCAGGGATTGAACCCATGCTCCCTGCAGCAGAAGCATGGAGTTTTTACCACCAGTCTGCCAGGGCAGTCCCTTGAATTATTACTTTATTGATGGGAGCTTCTGGCTAGTGAAAACAATCTCTGGGGCAGGAAGGCTCTTAGAAATTTTTCTGAACATCCATATAGGTGGCTGCTCCTCTCCCACAGACTCAGATCCAGGTACGCGGAAATCGCATTTTTGGTTTTTCTGAATGCAAGCTCAGGCATGCCCAGGGCTGAGTATAATACCTGACATGTGGCTGGTGTTGGATAAAAAATAACACGGGATTCTGGAGCCAGCTGCCTGGGTTCAGTCCTGTCGCTATCACTCACTAGCTGGGCAATGTTGGGCAATGTTCTTAATTTCTCTGGGTTTTATCAGGAAGATGGAGATAATGATAATCCCCACCCCACAGGGGAGAGGATTAAAAGTACATGTAAAGTATTTCTGGTGGTCCTTGGCACAGGGCAAGTGACAATTAAATGCTACTTGTTATTATTACAAATAAGGAATCAAGATGTACAAAAAGCTGCTGGTGTTCTTGGTATTATTTAGCATCAGTATCATTTAGTGAGCAAGATCAGGCAGAACACAGAGGAGCAGAATATAAAACCAAAGGCTACAAATGCCAATGGAAGACACAAAGAGCTGTGGGAATTTGAGAAAAGAACGTTTCAGGGGAGAGGGGTGAAGGCGCTTTGTGTGAAGATGTGACGTGACTCTGCCGGCTCTGGAAAAATTCTGCGGGACAGGATGGCCGACACCCTCTAGGAGAAGGGACCGGGTGTTCGTTTGGGTTCTCTGGGAAATGGATATCAAAACAGGACTGTTCACACAGGAGGTTTATTGAGGGAGATGCCGTGAAGGACGAAGAGGAGGACCTGAGAAGGGCGGACTGAGCCCTGCACAGAGGAGGGGAGGGAGGGGGGCTGAGAGGCAGCAGAGGCCTAAGAGGCTGCTAGCCCAGGCGTCTGGGTCTCCGAGGAATGACCACGTGAGTAGCCCACGTGCTCAGTAACTGGCTGGAGGAAGCCCAGGAGGAGCCCAGCCCTGGCTACTCAGTGGAGATGGGTCCAAGGGCAGCACCGGGAGCATTGGTCAGTGGGGCCCCGCAGTGGAGCTGATCTGAGCACAGCCTCTCACGGCTCCCACGGCTGGCACAAGCCGGGGCCCTGGTACCTCCTGTGTCCTTGAAAGTATGCTTGAGCCTCAGCAAATACGTGCCATCACTGGAAGTCAAACACAAGACCATATCCTTATCTTTTTCAAAAAGTTTTTTTTTTTAACTAAACTGCAACTGCAAAAGCAAAATCAAAGTACATATTTACTGTTATAAATGACAATTACTTTTAAAATAGCGATCTGTCTCTTTCAGATGTGGTCTCAGTTTCTGAAACAACATAAAAGACGTAAAGTAATTATGAAACATCTCTTTTCTAAAAATCAAAGTTAAAGCCCTCAGAGGAAGATTCAGAACGAAGAAAGAAGGCTCTACTAAGAATCTAGAAGGAAAATTCCTTTATAAACCGGTTGCTTGAGGCCGCAATTTGCTCAAATGAGAAAATATTTTGTAGACATGTGAAGAGCTACACGAATATGAGATAGCAATACAGTCAAGTGATGTCTCAGGTGGGGTGAAGTCACATGAAAGGTAAAAATGGAGAAAATCCCAATTACCTTTAAATACGGGAGCCACACCCAGCAGGGAAGGCACTCCCACAGTGAGGGACATGAAGGAAAGAGGACCTCTGGGGACACAGCCATGTCCCTCCTCACGCCACTGCTCGGGAAGGGTAGGCAGCATCTGTACCACTTAAACTGTCCCCATTTTATTTATTTATATATATATATGTGTGTGTGTGTGTATATACACACATATATATACATCATGTTTATACATATTTACACATATATATTTACATATATAATCCATCCTAAAGGAAATCAGTCCTGAATAGTCATTGGAAGGACTGATGCTGAAGCTGAAACTCCAACGCTTTGGCCACCTGATTCAAAGAGCTGACTCATTTGAAAAGACCCCGATGCTGGGAAAGATTGAAGGCAGGAGGAGAAGGGGACGACAGAGGATGAGATGGTTAGTGATATCACTGACTCGATGGACGTGAGTTTGGGTAAACTCTGGGAGTTGGTGACGGATGGGGAGGCCTGGTGTGCTGCAGTCCATGGGGTCGCAAAGGGTCGGACACAACTGAGCAACTCAACTGAACTGAACTGATTTATATACATATACATTTCCCCCTTCTGGCCAAGCATTTCATGACATAAGTTAAACTGCATTTATGAGCTCTCCCCACCCCCCACAATGAACAAAAACAAAGCCTCTCCGATTACAGTGTTTATTTTGTGAAGATGCACAGCAGGGAAAAAGGAGTAAGACACCTTCAGTTCCTGTCACTATACCAGCAAGAAAACTAGTCAGCAGTTGACTTGCCCTCGTACCTTCACAGAAAAAGCAGAAGCCATGGTCCGAGAGGTCCCTGCACCACCCTGTCACCCCACACCCGGTCTCTGCTTCTTCCGAGCGGCCTCAGAGAGGAGCCCCTGTGTCAAGCCTGTTCTGTCCCACCCTCTGGAGCCCGCAGCAGATCACAACTTTCATCATTTTAGCCCCTTTCTATTTCTTCAATTTTGCTCTTTTATTATTTCCTTCTCCTACATGTACATAAATTCAAATTCCCCCAGGTCTTAAAAAATGTAAAAATTATATCTACACACACACACAGACCCACCCATCCTTGATCTGGAATTTCCCAGTCTCTTCCTGGCATATGAATGTGTGCTCTCCCCGTGGCAAGGCCCAGAAATAGGACTCAAGCTGGCTAGAGCAAAAAACCAGGGTGTTCTGGGCTCCTACAGCTGAGAAGCTCGGGGTGGGGATGGTGCAGACGGGGTTGAGCTCCTCAGTTCACACAGGGTCCATGGACTCTCTTCACTCTCCATCTCTCCGCTCTGCTTCCTTCTCACGGTGAACTCGATTCAAGGCAGGTGCTCCCCCCATGGAGGGAAAGGCAGTACAGGCTACATCCTCTTGGCCTGTCATCTCAAAGGAGAGGAGCTCTCACCCTCCAGGCATCCATGTTTCAAACCTCAGGGAGACTGTGGCTCCTGGACCATTCACCGGGGGAAGACACTGGATTTGGCTCCTCCTCTGTTTAAAACTCTTGCCTGGATTCCCAACATCCACCAACAGCACAGGATGAAAACCGTGCAGTCAGTCACACGGTGGCCATGCCTTCACCTCTGCACCAGCTGCTCTTTCCTGCAGCTCCTCACCCCCAACCTGCCTGCCTGGAAAACTTCTGCATTCACAATTCCAGACCCACCTCAGCCCCGCCTGCCCTCAGGAAGCACTGCTGGGTTCTCCAAGGGGCTTTCTGAATTGCCTCCTCTCCACCTGCAACCACCCATACATTTCCACACACCCCACCCAGGCACCAACACCCTTGTGGAAATGTAGTGATTTACTTGTCTGTCTCCCCTAGCAAACTGCAAATCCCATGCTTGTGCCTTATTAATCTCTGAAGACACAGCCCTGCCAAGCAGACACACACACACAGACACACATATCCACACACACAGACTCAAAAAAGTACGTGAAACCAAATTTTTAAAAAAATCCAAAAACAAGATAGTGGCTTACTACATTTATACTTTCATTATGCTACATTTTACAGTAGAGTAACATATTGCTTCTTTTAAAGATAATTTTAAACTTTGAATTGAATCAATTTGCTATTTTGAAAGTCAATTTTTTAAAGACAATAAGCAGTTCTCTACAGTTTTATCTCTGGTACGTAGTTTGGAAACTAGAGATTAGTACACTAAACAACTAGTAGGAGTTATGTATGTCCATCAGCAAATAAAGCGTTTACAAGCAAAATAAAAATTATAAAAGTTTTCATTAAAATACTCTGGACCTACCAATTACCCCTCTTCCCAGAACCCTTGTAGCTCAGTTGGGAAAGAATCTGCCTGCAATGCAGGAGACCTGGGTTCGATTCCTGGGTTAGGAAGATCCCCTGGAGAAGGAAATGGCAACCCACTCCAGTATTATTGCCTGGAAAATCTCATGGACAGAGGAGCCTGGCGGGCTACAGTCCATGGGATCACAAGAGTCAGACATGACTTAGCGACTAAACCACCACCAGAATAAAAGGTCAAAGGCAAAATAAAAATTATAAAAGTTTTTATCCAAAATACTCTGGACTCAATTACCCCTCTTCCCAGAATTAAAGGTCAAAGGCAGCCTTTTTCAGTTATCTCAAAGAAAACATCTGAACTCAGTCAGACTTTCATCCTAGGTCCACCTTTCTCACACCAGAGAATCTCCAGCCTAAGGAACAGGGGTGGGGTATCTGTGTGACATATATGTGTCCCAAGTTCATTTTATATTCCAGAAGTTACAGGTGTAAAATGTGAGCAACTGATGAAAAATGAAGAAAGGGAACAATAGGGCCAAATCACTTGGCTTCAAACAAGGTCACCAGAGAGAAGCCATCCCACGACTGCCTGAAGGGCCTGGTTTATACCCCAGCTCTGTGCTGGGTGCAGAGTGTCCATGTGGCACTAATGTCCAAGGAACTATTTTACCACCTGTGATGGCTGCCAAGGACGTGGAGAGGCCAGCGAACACGAAAACACAGGAGGAGCCTTTTCATCTTCTGTCACATTCATATCAAATACGGCCTCAAGGTCTGCCTAGAACAATAGAGTAAAAACGGGCTAGGAAGAGGGCAATGAACCTCAAAGCAACATGTCTGGGAGACATGGGGGCTTTGGTTTACATGTTAACATTCATTCTGGTGGGATATTCTCTGGTACGTAAATATGCTTTTGAGTCAGGATAACTAGCAAAAGCACGACATGAGCTGTACAATCCCATGACTGCCAGCCCTGCCCCTTATGGGCAGGAGTCCACCCCTGGGAGCTTCAGTTTCCCCATTTCCAGGTTGGGGGTGGGGACACCACCATCATCAGAAACTGGGGGACAACCCAGTGAGATCGTGACGCTGATAAACAACCATGTCACAGCTTCCTAACCCCTCATTAGGCTCCAGACCCCACGTCTAACAACTTCCCGATGGTCGCTCCCATTTGGATCTCGCCTTTCTCTCAAACTCAACACAGTTCAGTTCAGTCGCTCAGTCGTGCCCAACTCTTTGCGACCCCATGGACTGCAGCACGCCAGGCTTCCCTGTCCATCACCAACTCCCGGAGCTTGCTCAGACTCATGTCCACCGTGTCGGTGAGGCCATCCAACCATCTCCTCCTCTCAACTCAAAGTCAACACACATCACACCAAACTCACCTTGTTCTGTTATTAGCCAGGGTCTCCTCCCAACCCTCTGACTCTATCCATGGCACCCCTACTCTCCCAAATACCTAACATCAATGATCAAATTTTAACAAGGTGTTTGTTGCCGCTGCTGCTGCTAAGTCGCTTCAGTCAAGTTCGACTCTGTGCGACCCTACAGACAGCAGCCCGCCAGGCTCCTCTGTCCACGGGAGTCTCCAGGCAAGAATGCTGGAGTGGGTTGCCATTTCCTGCTCCCAACAAGGTGTTTACTGCTGGTCAGATTACAGAGGATTTGACTGTTTCACCCTTGCTGCCAGAGAGCATTTGAACAACACTGAGGAGAGCACAGTGAATCAAGGCATAAACACGCTCAACCCAGCAACCTGACTTCAGCGAATCTATTCTATGGAAACATGGCAAAATGCAGAAAAAGCCGTTTCCCAAGATGTTTAGAGTAGTAGTATTTACACCCGAGAAAGAAAGAAAAAGAAGGAAAAAAAAAAAGAGGAAAAAAAGGATTGACGAAGAAAGGAAACTATTTAATCACCAGAGAATAGTCTCAACAAATACCTGTCATTAATAAAAATAAAAGGAACAAGACATAGGTAAAAGCTAAATAAAAGGAACAAGACATAGGTAAAAGCTAACAGGAAGTTTAAAAGGCAATATTTACAACTTGTGAATAAGCAAACTTGTCCCTCCTTAAAGCAACAGATGCACAGAAGGAAACCTATCAAAATATTCGATTCTGTTCTATGGGCATAAAGAGCATCAGTGAACAGCTATTCTCTCCTCCCTGGTTCCAAATTATTTGGTCTGAACTCTGGGGTCACTAGAGTTGACCGGGCTGTGGCCCCTGACCCCAAACCTCTTCTCCTTCAGATTCACCACTCTTCGTCCAGCTTCTGCAAACCACACTTGAATCTAGAATCACTAGTTTCTGCCTCGGGGTCCTTCATGACTCCACCCTCCTCTCCAGTTGGCACCTGTCAGCTCCTCCATCGCCAGCCTTCCCAAGGACTCCCTGCCCTCCCACCAGCCCCGTTCTATCCTGGCCCTGCTGGCAGGGAGGCAGTTCACAAATCTTATCATTTGACCTGCTAAGAATTCTCCAAGTGCACCCTCTCACCTGCAGGATAAAATCGAAGCATCCAACCCCTTGTGATCTGGCCCCAACTGCCTCAGCTTCTACCCGGTCAGGCTACCCCTCCTCATCTCACCCATGACCTCATAGTCCATCTCCCCGTCCTGCCCTCACCCCTGGTCTATACGCCACTCCAGCCACTGCTCTGACACTGCAGACGCCCTCAGGGCCAGGGTTCCAGCACCGAGTCCTCCGTGTCTCAGGTTCTTCGCTCTCGTGCATCGTCTCCCAGATACATCTCCACCACCAACACCTCCCCTTCTCAGCTGGAAAAGCCCTCCCCACCCTTGACTTTCCCCAAATCTAACCCTGCTCTGCCCAGCAGGCCGTGCTCGCCACGAGGGGCTCCCCAGCACTGGAAATGCGGCTGGTCTGACCAGAGACATACTGCACGTGAACAATACATGCACGACTTCCAAGACATGCTATGTGAAGATAATGAAAAAACTGAACGTTTTACTTGGACTACCTATTGACAAAACAGATGTATAAGGTTAAATAAAAGGTATTACTAAAATTAATGTCACCTGTTTTCTTTCTGTAATATTTTTATTTTTTAATATTTATTTTGTTCATTTATTTATTTGGCTGCACTAGGTCTTTGGTTACAGCATGTGGGATCTAGTTCCCTGACCAGGGATTGAACCCAGGGTTCCTGCACAGAGTGTGTGGAGTCTTAGCCACTGGACCACAAGGGAAGTTCCTCACCTGTTTCTTTTTTTACCTTTTTAGATGTGGCCACCAGAGCAGTTTAAATTACACCTATGGCTCACATGTATTTCTACTGGACAAAGTGCATCTAACCTTTAGTCATTCTTTCGGTCCTGGCATGAGTAAAACCTCCTTCAAGATGCCCTATCTTTGGTCTTTCTAGTGTTTTGGGGGGTTTTTTGCCACATTACTCAGCATATGGGACCTTAGTTCCCCAATCAGGAATCGAACCCATACCCTCTGCATTAGAAATGCAGAGTCTTCACCACTAGACCACCAGGGAAGTCCCCCCCTCTTTGTTATTAATGATCTTTTCTGCACGTTGAAATTCTATAATGGAGTCTACCATATAAGCCACTATCTAAGTACATAACACATTATATGCTTACTAGTAAATATTTTATATCTACTGCTCTTGCCACATCAATGCCATGTCTAAACCCTATTTAATAGTAGGCACTCAACTTGTTATTAGGCATGGAATCTCTGCAGCAGCACGAGAGCAATACACAGTATTTTAGTTCTGTTTTTGTTTACTTATTTTCTTTCCTGAGGATGATTTCAACAATGTAAGGAGAACTGGGAGTCGGGAATCGAAGAGCTCTTTGTTCTTCCTCCAACTCAGATAATATATTCACAACATTTAGTGCCTGGTTTGGCCAACGAGCCCTGCCTGGTCTCAGTTCTCCCCCATCCTTTAATATAAAGTTAAGAATATCAGGCTAATCTATGATATACAGCCAAGTCAAAGTAGCTAAGTTAAGTTCTAACTGGAGTCATTACCGTGATACAAACAAATACTCTCCTTTTCACAGCTAACTGTATCTTTCTCAGCCAGTTGTCCTAAATACAGACTACTCTTTTTGAAGAGGGAAAGGATCCATCACAATTACTCAAACAAGAAAGGAGAAGGGACAGCCTATCAAAAGGCTTGTCCTAGCCTATTAATGACAGGAAAGAAGTGATGAGAGAGGAAACTGTAAAATGTCTACTCGGAGCTGAAGTAGCTCATATAGTACACTCACAATAACCTTTACGAGGCAGACATTACCATACCCACTTCACAAAGTGAAGAAACTAAGGTTCACAGACGGACTGAAGAACTGGCTCAAGGTCCTGCAGCCGCAGGCTATAGATCCAGGTCAGCGGTATCAACTTTGTATTTAAAAACTAATGTGGCCTTATCACTTGAAAATATGTGACAAGCAAGAAAATTATCTAAATATACAGATAAAAATACAATAATTTTGATTCATTTCCTTCAAATGATTTTTTCTTTGCAAATATATCTATTTTTTTTCCTGCTAGTGTATTGAGACATAACTGACATATA
The DNA here is from genome assembly GCF_033118175.1 of Dama dama. Lineage (NCBI taxonomy): Eukaryota > Metazoa > Chordata > Mammalia > Artiodactyla > Cervidae > Dama > Dama dama. The sequence continues at coordinate 40,573,550 of NC_083703.1, forward strand.
GCACTGTGTAAGTTTAAGGTCTATAACATAATGATTTGACTTACATATACCACAAAATGATTATCACAGAAAGTTCAGCGAACACCCATCATCTCAGAGAGATAAAAAATTAATGTAATAGGAAAAATGTTCTTTCTTTTGATGAGAATTCTTAAGATTTACTCTTTTAACAACTTGCATATATAACATACAGCAGTGTTAACTACATTTACCACATTGTACATTACATTCCTAGTACTTATTTTATTACTGGAAGTTTGTACTTTCTGACTGCATTTATTCAATTATCTTCTCCCCCAGCACCCCCACATCCTGCCTCTGGTAACCACAAATCTGGTCTCTTTCTCTTTTTCTATTTTTTTTTTAATTTTTAATTTTTATTGGAGTATAGTTGATTTACACTATTGTGTTAGTTTCTGCTGTGAGCAAACTGAATCAGCTATACGTATACATATATCCACTCTTTTAAAAATTCTTTTCCCATATAGGACATTACAGTGTGCTGAGTAGAGTTCCCTGGGCTATACAGTAGGTTCTTATTAGTTAATCTATCTTACATATGTGCTCAGTCATGTCTGTCTCTTTGCAAACCCATGGACTGTACCTCGCCAGGATCCTCTCTCCATGGGATTTTCCAGGCAAGAATACTGGAGTGGGTTGCCATTTCCTGCTCCAGGGGATCTTCCCAACCCAGGGATCAAACCTGCATCTTTTGCGTCTCCGGCATTGGCAGGCAGATTCTTTACCACTGAGCCACCTGGGTGTGTATATGTCAATCCTGATTCAAATAGTTTCTTGATCTTGGCTAAGTCCGAGCTTTCAGATCAGAAGGTCTTTTTTTCTAAGCAGACTTTTCCATAAAGTAGCAAATCAATAGGGTATGTGATGTGGTGGGACCACTACATTGCTGTACTATTTGTCTTTAAAGCCTTTAAACCCACAGTTGTAAGTAAGAGTTTACACTAAACAGTATGAACCAGAATGCCTCAGACATGTTTACAAAAATCTAGTCCCTACAGATAAAGATTACAGTAATAACTGTAGATAATCCACAACAACAACAAAAACGGTATACATAAGGAATATGAAAGAGCCCCTCCAGGCTACAAAACTGAGGTCAGATATCTCAATGAAATGACAAAACAAAGTTCCTCAAAATGAGACAAACACTTTCAAGTGAAACCACAGGGCCTTGAAAATTAATTACTTTCTCAGAACGGTAACAACCTACTATGTGTCCTAAGAAACCCAACATCTAGGTTTAATGGATTCTGCCTTTGCAAAATGTAGCAAACTTAATCCTGTAGGCTTGGACTGAACACAAGTTCAAGTTCTCTACCACAGAGTAAGTCCCTGAGCATCAACTGCTTTAAAATACCTCCCTGCTCTGCTCTCCATTATCAAAAATGCCCCTGCAGTAGGTGTTAATAAGTCACTAAAGAGACCCGCACAATACGACCTGTGTGTGCCTAGTATTTCAGCACAGGAAGTAGAAGGCTCCATTTACCGAGAAGACTGCATTTCCCTTTCAAAAGTCTTGAAAGCTAATCCCTCTAACAGTACCTAATTTACATTTCATTCCAAACTGACCAAGCCGGCAGTGGCATCTCAAGGAATCCGAGAATGTGAAAAACTTCACTTGGCAAAACTAGGTGTGTGGATTTTTCTTCCTTAGAGGTACTCCACAGTATAAATAGAAATCATTTGCAACTTTTAATCTCATGAACAAGAGCTTTATTTAAAATTCTCACATGTACAATGAATTCTGTTATGCCCTCTTTCCTCAAGTGACAGACACATGAAGACTTTGTGCCCTAAATCAGGAAATTTTGCTCCTTTCAAGAAGAAAAAAAGACATCTAGAAGAAACATAAAGTATCTTTTTCACAGCCCCCAAAATATACAAAGATAAGTCTGTATATACACAGTAAAGGTGTTTACATTCTAAACAAAAATTAAGACTAAAGGAGGTAGGAAGAAAAAACAAATAGCAGAGCAAACTGGCTACAGATCACAGGTGGCAGGTGAAGGGAGGCCTTGGGAACACTTGACACCCTTGGGGGTGAGCTTCATCCCAGGTCAAGTGCAGGCCCATCTGGGGTCTGCAGTTCCTCCACCCAACGGGCTCACAAAAACGCAAGAAGCCGCAAAACCGTCAGGGTCATCTTGACAATAAAACATAAGCAGCCTCCTGAAACCCAGGAAAGTCACCCCTCCCACCCAGCAAACACGAGGAGACCCCTTCAACACCATGGACACAAAGAAACCGAGTCAGCCAGATCCATGGGAAGAGAGATGACACTTAAATTTATCCCGAGGCCATTCGGAGGCTCAGTCTACTGGGGGACCAGACTCAAAAAAAGTAAAATTAAAAGTGGCGGGTGGGGGGGTGGGGAGATGACAGTTCAATTCAGTCTGCGCTGGGACCCCACTTGGGACCACTTAGGGTCTCGGACTCAAACATTAAAATTAAGAGCTGGGAGGGGAGATGACAGTTCGATGGGTGCGTGCAACGACCCCCAGGGTTTGCTGGGGAGGGGACCGTCCCGCCGCAGCCCGGCTCCGAGGCCACCCCGGGAGGGGGAGGAGTTTACAACTCAGGGGGCCGCCGAGCAAGCCCGCGAGGAACGACGCCGGGACCCACGCGGAGGGTCTACGCCCCCAGCCCGGCATCGCGGCCCGACGACCCCCGCCCGATCCCGGCAGGAGCGCGCCCTCGGCCGCGCCGCGCCTCACCCAGCAGCGCCCGCAGGTGCTTCAGGCGGGTCAGCACGTCCTTCTTGGGGTCCAGCACCTTCTGGGTGGACTTCTTCACATCCCCGTGGCTCCTCCGGGAGAACATCCCGCCGCGGGAAGCCGGACCCCGCCGGCGGGGCAGGAGGCGCCTGCGCCGCGCGGGTCACAGCAGAGGGTCGGGCCGGCGCGTGTCGCGCGGGCCGCTCGCCGCCCCCCCCTTTCCCGGCAGCAGCCGCCAGCGCCGCCGCCGCCGCCGCCTTTCCAGCCCCGGCTCCAGGAAGGAGGGGCGGGGGCCTGGCCGGCGCGGGGCGGGGCAGGAAGGCGGTGTCGACGCGAAACCCGCCGCCCCGCCCCCCGCGGGAGGCGCCGGCCGCCACCACCACCCCGCCGCCCCCGCCACGGGCGCGGCGCACCGGCGCGAGGTCCGGCCCCGCCTCGCGGGGGGCGGGCCCGCGCGCGGAGCCGGCGCCGCGAGTCACAAAGAAGGTGGCCCCCGCGCGCACGCTGTCCTCCGAGCCCCGGGATGCTCCGTGACCGCGACCTCCAATGAGGCTGGCGTGTTTTCCGCGCGATCGGAGTCAGTGCGCCCGCTCAGGGCACGTGCCCCGCTCGCTAGGCCACCAGTGCTCCTGGGAAATGTAGTTCTCCAGGAGGCCGGCCCCTGAGACCGCCTCTCCAGATGGGTGCAGCATCTGCCCGACCCCCTACCTACCCCTGGAGGCCCAGGCTTCTGTATCTACAGCCTTTCGCGCCCACCCAGTTCTCCCTACTGCAACGTAAATCAAGAAGGACACACAGTAGGACAACTGTCAAAGCTTTTACAATGTAAACCATCTAAGTTTTGACTTCTGAATTCACACTAGGTAGTGAGGTTTCACTTGTGGCTCAGCGGTGTAAAGAATTTGCCTGCAATGCAGTAGACCTGGGTTCTGTCCCTGGGTCGGGAAGATCCCCTGGAGGAGGGCATGGCGATCTAATCCAGTATTCTTGCTTGGAGAATCCCATGGTCAGAGAACCCTGGTGGGCTACAGTCCATGGGGTCCCAAAGAGTTGGACCCGCCTGTGCGACTAACACACGATGAGGGAAGGAGTGGTAAACCCTTTGGCCATATCAAAATCAGAGCTCCAATTATGCACTAAAATGAACAGCTTTGGAAGAAGGGAAAGGAATGCTTAGACTCTGGGAGAGGAGGCCTCTGGTTCCTGGGACCCATCCTCACTTGGAATATGAGAGTACTTCACCTGGAGGGCTCCTCAACTTCTCACCTCTTGCTTTGTAGGAAGTGCATGTTCTCTGTGTTGTGCAAGGCTACCTAGCAAAACAGTAGCAAAACCAGAAATAGAACCTGAGGGACCTGACTCTCAGGCTGAGATGCTTTTTAAAGCCAGGTGCCTGTAACCTGGGGCAAGACTTTGAGATGCAAGATGGTCTGGAGATTTCTTTCAGCTCTGTGGGGATATTTACTGCCATCTGGATCCTTTGATGCTTCAAATTTTGACCACATTTTAGCTGGCTTAAGCTGTTCAAACTTAAGCTGTTTAAAATCACGTGGTTTCCATCAGGTCGGATAACACAACTGTCTTTTCCTCCGTCAGCTACACTAACTGCAGGGAAGAGCCAGCGATTTACACGGCCTTGTATCCTCATTCCTAAACTCAGTATTTGACCTTGAAAGCACTCAATAAAAGCTTGTGAAGGAAAATGGGATAAAAAGCTAAAATAGTCTTACATATTTAATCAAGGCATGCAAAAAATATCTCCTAGTTGTTAGAACCTCTATTTTTCAAATAGCACTGATAGAACTGGGATATATTCATACAAACGAATGTTACTTAGGAATAAAAAGAAATAGACAACCAATAAACCCAATAGCATGAATCTCAGACCCAGAGATGGAGGTCCCACACTCAGGATGATGACAGGATGGATCCCCAGGTGTCATCTCCATCAGGACCACAAACCTTCCCTGACTGTCAGAAGAGACAAATAACCTTCCCTGTTGAGTGAAGACATTCTGGGTGCCTTTGCTACAGAAATTTAGTCTGTACTTGGCTACACATAGTAAGTCACAATATTCACCACAACATTCCTTTAAGAAGATACTTTTCATTGTACTGACGGAAAAAATAGGATGCTCTTGCCTTAGGGAATTCAATTTTTCTGTCGCAAAACAACCTGTTATCGAACTATTGTTGAGCACCTGCTATGTGCAAGGCAGGAGTGTAAACCTTAGGTATAAAAAGCTGTATAAGATGCAGCCTCCTGACCTCTAAAGCTTCCAATTTAGTTGAGAGGCAGAGCAACTAGAAAACTGAGGAGACAAACAATAGTGTTCAACGAACACATGACATGGTCCAAACTTGGTGGTACCAGAAACAGACATTCATGCATGTAGATTCATCTGATCCATCATATCTAACCTTTACTTACTTATGAAAATATAGAACTCTGAGTCGTCTCTAAAAAGCCAAGAAATTTAAGCTATTATTTTGGGCTTTTCACCCACCCACCATGAATATTCCAAGTGAAATACAAATAAATAAAAATACTCTTCTTATTTTCTATTGCACTGCAAAATAATTCCTGCTAGACTTGAGCAAATCACCTGCTTTGCAATTAATGCTTATCCCTGGAGATTCAGAGTGCCAAGTATTTTGTAGACACTTGAGTGCTGTTGAAGAAGTAGCCTGAAAAAAAAAAAAGAAGTAGCCTGCTGACACCAACAAATACAGATAATGAAATACACTTACAATGCAAGTTAAGACTACCTTGAAATGCCATTTTGATTAGCAAAATAGAAACATGATTTGACAACACACTTTGGTAGCAGAGCTGTGTGTGCATGAGTGCTGAGTCCCTTCAGTCATGTCCGACTCTTTGTGACCCTATAGACTGTAGCCCACAAGTTCCTATGTCCTTGAGACTCTCCAGGCAAGAATACTGGAGTGGGTTGCCATGTCCTCCTCCAGGGGATCTTCCTGTCCCAGGGATAGAACCTGTGGCTCCTGCATTGCAGGTGGATTCTTTACCACTGAGCCACAGGGGAAACCCCGCAGAGCTGTAGAGAAGCATAACTGATAGGAGTGTAAAATGATACAATTCCTATAGGGGAGAATTTGGCTAAATTACAGAAATTTGTCCATTGACACTGAAATCCTACTTCTGAGACTCTACTATGAAGTAGAGTCTATACCTGCACAAACATAAAACCACTTGTGGAAGTTTACTCCTTTGGCATTATTTGCAATAATCAATATAGTAGGTTGAACAGATATGTCCATGTCCTAATTCCCCAGAATCTGTGGTTGTGACTTTTTGGAAAAAGAAATCCTTGAATATGGTAGTCAGGTTAAGGATCTCAAGGCAAAATCATCTTGGATTACCTGGCTGGGCCCTGACTCTGGTGAGTGTCCTTGTAAGACATGGGAGACTTTATAAGTACACAAAGAAGGTGAAACAGAGGCAGATTGGCGTCATAACAAGCCAAGTGACCCCTGCAGTCATCAGAAGCCAGGAGCCAGGAAGGAGTCTCCCTGGGGGTCTTCCAAAGGGAGACTGACCCTGACCTTGATTCCAGACTTCTGGATTCCAGAATTGGGTAAAAATTAATTTCTGTACATGCACACACACCTGAACCCAGTCCATCTGCATAAGACAGTTCTGTGCAACCATGAGAAGTAATGAAAAAATTTCCTATGTTCTCATTTTGCTTCATTCATTCACTCACTCATTCGTTAATATCTCAGCATAATTAGGGAATGTTGTTCAGTAGGATGGTTTTGCTTCAACAAACTTGTACCCATATTTTAAAATTCTAGGCTTCTTTTCCCAGAAGTCTTTCTAAAATAGACCTCAGGCTTCCCCATCTTCCATTTTATTGAGTTATAATTAGCACACAATATTATATTAGTTTCAGGTGTACAACATAGTGATTCAATATTTTTATGCATTACAAAATGATCACCACAATAAGTCTAGTCACCACCTGTCATCAGACATAGTATTTCCAATGTTACTGCCTGTATTCTCTATGCTGTACTTTAATCCCCGTCTTCTTAAACAGACTATTCATTGTTTCTGAAACCATAGTTTATTTCCCCCCCACCTCTGTGGCCCCCTGCATCTCCTCCTAAATTGGCATCGCTACTAGCAACAAAGGAGAAACACCCCATAGACTTTCCGTATCTAATTTTGACCACATCTTTCCCCTAAACTGACTCATGGCTATCAGAGACAATTTGTGTTCATCTTCCTAACTTCCACAGTTGGAATCATTCCAGATACTTAGACTTGCCAGCTCTGTGGTTTCCAGGTAACCAACTTGTTAATGTATTTTATTTCCAAATTTTTCTTTCATCAGGATTCTTCAGATTGGAAGAACTTTTTTTAGATTGACTAAAATACCTCAAGCCTGGATGTTAATCGTAATTGTCATGACTATTATGTTAATTTTAATATCAGGAAAAATTCAACTTTTATCCACAAATATTCCTGTCAGATAAATTCATTGTACCTTTCCTCTGGATTACGGTTCATTGGGTCAGACATACTGTGGATCTTCATTTGGATGTTATTGCTACAAACAGCCTCCCCAGGTTGTCTGATTTTTGTTAATCTGGGACTCTTTGCGCTCTTATCTTCTTAAAAAAGATGCAACATAATAAATTCAAGTTTTTTTCTTGCATCAGCTTTCACCCTAAAATACTGACTTAACATCATTTAATATGTATCTTGTGCTCCTGAGAATCTACATCTAAAATTCCCAAAAAAGAACAGCTGACAACCCTTCACCAGAATGAAATGCAATGCCCAATGCTTAAGAAACAAGAAACCCAATCTCTGTTTTCCAGATGATATATTACTGTATACCCTAAAAACATATATTATTTTCTCCTCCAAAAATATTTCCTATTAGTTTCTTTTCTTTCCAAATCTCTGTCAAGAAAGGAGATTTAATATTTAACTATAAACTTGACTATAAATCATTTTATATGAGAATTTTAATTCACAAAAGGCTCAAAAAAGTTTTTGAAAATGTTCTATTCATTTTGATATGTCTGATGGATGCCTGATAACAGCGTGATGCCCAAAGGGAAAGAAACCTAATCGTTTTTCTAAATGTATTCAAGCAGATGTTTTCACAGCTGTGCATTTCAACCACGATGTCATCTTCTGGGGACATATTTTCTTTTTTTTATCATCAAAACATTAATAACATTTTGGTATTAAATCATGGGTATAGATCAACAGTAGAAAAAATAAGCACAGAAGTAAGCACATGAGAATGTATGTAAGTAAAAATAAAAAGTCTTTGCATGATAATGCTTGAAAAAATCAAGAATCGTGGAAACTATGTCAATAGAAAGTAAAAATTGAATAAAAGATGACGTATGAAGGCTTGAGAGACAGATTTACATAAGACAGGATGTCTGCAAAAATTTGTTCGTCACCTTCACCTCTGCCCCCAATAAACAAAGTGTCATCATTAGATTTAATATTAGATCAGATACACACTTTAATTTTCAACTGGGTGTTAAATTTTCTAAAAATGGATGCAGAGTATGAAATGTCAACAGAGTGTATTTACTCAAAATGGAGAACACCATCATACAGCTTGTTTTCCTTGCAGATTCCTACAGTTTTCTAGGGGAAAAAAAATGAATCTCAAAATAATTATTGGAGAACATAACCTTTCTTGGGAGAAACAATACAAGAGTTCAAATTCTTTTCCTGATCTACACATAGACCTATGTCTTAAGTTTAGAGTTTTTACTTGGTATTTCAGACAGGATTCTCAGTTGCAAGCAACAGCAAAAGACAATTGATTTAAAGAATGTTGGTTGTCAAAATCAATGGGAGACTGGAAAAACAGGTTTGGAAAATAACTAGGAAAATAGGTACTGATGCAGCTCTGAGAGTTACAAAGACAGTGAGGATGAAGCTTCAACCACCCGAGAAGTCATGATCTAATGGAGGAGATAGACACCTACTTAACTAGACAGTAGTAATTCACAGCAGTGATACATGCAGTGCATTACACAAGATGGCAGGGAGGATTGCAAAATGACAATGAAAGGAAGATTCAGAGAAGGCTTCCTGGAGGAGGTGATACCTGGAACTGGGAAAGGATGAACACACCCAAGGCAAGGCTAGGAGATAAAGCCCATGCAAAGGGCTGTGTGAAGAATATCAGAAGCAGTTTGATTTTGTGTGGTTCTACCCAGCTTTGTGCTGTGAAATCAGTTCTGAATATTCACTGGAAGGACTGAAGCTGAAACTCCAGTACCTGGCCACCTGATACGAAGAACTGACTCATTGGAAAAGACCGTGATGCTGGGAGAGATTGAAGACGGGAGGAGAAGGGGACGACAGAGGATGAGATGACTGGATGGCATCACCGACTCCATGGACATGAGTTTGAGCAAGCTCTGGAAGTTGGTGATGGACAAGGAAGCCTAGCGTTCTTCCCTGGGGTCACAAAGAGTTGGACACGACTGAGCAACTGAACTTTGTGCTGTGATAATATTCAGCATACTACTGAGGTTACAGAAATGAGTGTGTATTCTTGTAACCTTGTAAAAACAGCAGGGCCTAATGAGAGTGGAGGGTGGTGATGTCAAAGTGAGGAGACAAGTGGACTTCTTACAGATCTGTGGGGGGCTGGATGAGATGACAACAAAGGCAAATGCCCTGACTTTCAGTCCTCCCCACTTGCTAGCTTTGCAATCTTAAGTGGGTGACAATTCTCCAAGCTTCGGTTTTCCACATCTAGAAAATGGAGACAAACTTGCACTGGGCTCTTTATTCTAAAGAGTGTGTGGATGCTAAGTCTCTCCAGTCATGTCCAACTCTTTGCATGAGGGAGTAGCCTGTATCCCACCGGGCTCTTCTGTCCATGGGGATTCTCCAGGCAAGATTCCTGGAGTGGGCTGTCATGCCCTCCTCCAGGGGATCTTCCCAACCCAGAGATTGAACCCATGTCTCATTATGTCTCCTGCATTGGCAGGTGGGTTCTTTACTGCTAGCACCACCTGGGAAACTCTAAAGAGTAAATCAGTGTGGAAAGAATGAGTACAATGCCTGGTACTAAAATGTTCAATAAATGTTACTTTGTTTCTCCCATCTCTCCCACTCCTAGAAATTGCAAACAAGGAAATTTAGCTTGCTAAGGCTGTCAATTTGTGTACACACTTTATTTCTAAATGTGTTTAATAGGAGGAGTTTACACAGCTATATGGACTTCCCTGGTGGCTCAGACCATAAAGAATCTGCCTGCAATGGGGAGACCTGGATTTGACTCCTGGGTCGGGAAGATCCCCTGGAGGAGGGCATGGCAATCCACTCCAGTATTCTTGCCTGGAAAAATCCACGGACAGAGGAACCTGGTGGACTACAGTCCACGAGGTCACAGAGTCTGACACAACTGAGTAATTAAGCAGAGCAGAAACACACAGCTGTAGTTTTCCATGGTTTTCCAGAAGTGTACACTGAACACTGTTAGAATAGGTCAAGCAATGTCCTAAAATCTTTTATACCCACTTTTGTAATGTGCACCCCTTGGCAAGTAGGGATATTTTCATTGATGCCCCCATCACACTAGGTGAAATAGCTGCATCTTTTTGGACCTTAAATGATGCTGGATTAAGAATGCTGGTCTAAAGCTCATGGACCTAAATTTGTGACCCAGCAGTTTGTTCCAGGTATATTTTATTTCTCTGGTGTGCAACAAACCCAAGTGTGGTCTATGGGTCTTCGCAAAGTTAAAGTAATAATTCAGGTTATTATAAGTGAGATTAATAACTTAAACTGTACAGTCACAGAGATGACGAAGTAACACCTCAGATACTAAAAAGTTCAACTTGAATAATTTATCCAAAATATGCCAAGAGATACTTCTCTCCATCAGAGCTGAGATGAACTGTCCCAGTCAAGCCTATCCCAAACTACAGGGTTATAAGCAAATAAAATGCTGGTTGCATTCAGCCACTGAGTTTGGAGATTACTGTTACAGAGCAAAAAACAGAGAGGGTATCTGTTGTAGCCTCAAGGATCTGAAACTACAAATCTCAAAGACTGGTCTTTTCTGCTGGACAAAATCAGACACCATCTCCAATGGCTTATCTCCAGTATCCTTCTGGTTTCTCAAATTCTTTGAGTCTATGACTCTCTGCTTGACTCATCTCTTATGACCTCAGACTAGTCTGGCGTCCACATGATAATTTAGATTTTTGTTCCCAGAAAGTGACTGACTTGACAAGGATTGCTTCCCACCTGCCCCCCGCAAAAAAAGCAGTAATGTAGGGGCAAGAAGGGAGGAAGAAAAGTCTTCCAGAGGGAGAGGCAGACATAAGAAACAGCTTCAAGAATTTGAGTGCTGGATCTTCCCTGGCAATACGGTGGTTAAGACTCCTTGCTCCCAATGCAGGCGTCACAAGTTCAACCCCCGGTCAGAGAACTAAGATCTTGCATAACACATAGCATGCCCTCCCCCAACCCCCGCCCACCAAAAAAGAAAAAAGAATTTAGGTGCTGGCAGCAAGGAAAAAAACCCAAAGTTTGTCTCCATAGAGGATATTAGGGTATTTGCAAAATAATTAGTAGAATATTCATAGGAAAAGCATAAGGCACATCTGAAAGAGGCAGGGCAACAGAAATTGACTGGATCCTTCCAGGATTACAGGAAGTTCTTAAAAATGTGCTGGGTTTGTAAGTAGTTCCTTGAAGTAGATGGGCAGACAAGAACATGGATGAAATTTCCAGAAGAGTTGGGAAGAGGGCATATCAATTATCTTTGCCACTAAAATGCTGTATAGAGACCAACCACAAACTTCAGCGGCATACATTGGTTAAGTGTTTGTCCAGCTCCAGGGTCTGTGGGGCTCACCTGATCTGGGTTGGACTTGGCTCATCTTGGCTGAGACTGCTTCCATATCTGAGGGTTTACTAGCTACAGGTTGATCCATGTTGGGCTTGGTTGGGAGGACCGGGGTACCCTGGCTCTGGTCCATATTTCATCCCCTTGGGACCAGTGGAGCAGCTTGGGAGTGTGCTTCTCATGATAATGACAAAGGGCAGGCATGATCAAGCCCGATTGCACAGCAGTTACGAGCTTCTAATTGTGACATATTTGCTGTTATCCTACTGGCCAAAGCAACTTACCTGGCTGAACTGAGCATCAGGGGAGGAGGGCAAAGGGAATGAATGGAGAGAGAGAGGGATTAAGAATTATGACCATTCCCAATTGAAGAAGCTGGGCTCAATCAACCGTTGTCCACATTTCCCTAGAATCCCAGAGCATCCTAGGATCCCTGTGGCCTGAGGTTAAAGTGAGGAGGAAGCAAGAGCGCAGCTAATGAGCTCTAAGCTTGCTGTTAAACAATTCATGTTTGTCTACATATTTCTAATGTACATCTGGAGATACATTCCAGAAAACGAAGAATGACTAGAAACACAGCAAACTTTAGGTTCTGAATGACTAGAAGTAGGGACCTCCCTGGCAGTCCAGTGGTGAAGACTCTGCACTTCCAATGCAGGGGGCCCAGATTCCACCCCTGGTCAGGGAACTAGGATCCCATATGCTGTGGTGGCTTGGCAAAAAAAAAAAAAAAAAAAAAAAAAATGGTAGGATTTTTCAGTGTGATCAGTTTTTCCATATACTGTGACCTATTTGGGGAATAAATGTAACATAAAGGTAGTTGTAATGCCCCTAGAACCATATTCCACTTGCTTTAGGTTACATTTTCACTAACCGTACACATCATACCAGCAAACATCTTACTTCATTATATTTCGCTGATACTATGATTTTTGCGAATTGAAGATTTGTGGCAACCCTGGGCAACATCTTTTAGCAATAAAGTATTAAAGTATTAAAAAAGAAAAGAATTATGATCATTCATCAATCTGTCAGGGAAGAGATCTTGTAAAAATCAGCCTTGAAAATGGACAAAGGGAGATTTCGGAAGGATCTACCAGGAACTTTTGTTTGTTAGGTGACATTCCTAGCCCTGGAGACTTGAAACAAAGGAAACTTCCTGCTTCGTCCTGTGTCTGCTAGGAACACACAGTCTTTTATCCACGCTGAAGGAGCTCATATTTCTGCCTGGCCATTCGTGTGACTATCCTTTTATGTTCGGTTCTTCAAGTCCCCCCACCAGACAGACTGCTGGACTTTGGAGCCAGAGAAGGAGGCTCTCCTGATAGAAAGGAGCTGGAGTCCATGGGGCCTTCCTCGGACAGACCCCTCCCCGCATCGCCTGCTTGAGCTCCTCTCTGAAGCAGCCAGATAATAGTATCTGATGTACACTTCTTGAGTTGATTTACAAATGCCAATACCACCGCCAAATGGAAGATTTCCCTGAACACCTTGCCCCAGCTTACTGGAGCCTAAGGATGGATAGTGTTAACCCCTGTGACCTCACCATCAACCAATCAGGAAATTGTGCAATAGGGAGCTGCCCCTCCCTCACCTGACCTTTAAAAACGCTTTGATGAAACCCACTGGGGAGCTCACGTGTTTGGGGCACTCGAAGTCCCAGGTTCTTTGGCGCCTCACAGTAAACACTACACTTTCCTTCACCATAACCCAGTGTCAGTAGGTTACCTTTACTGCAAGTGGGCAAGTGGACCTGAGTTTGGTTCAGTAATACAAGAACTGCATTCCCTGTGGTACTAGTGGGCTTTCCCAGTGTCTGTTAAGAGCCCCAGGTGTAATCTCAGGAAGGAACTGCTAAAATGAGAAGGATGCAACAGATTGTTATACTCTTGTGATGACACAGGAAAGGTGACTTGGATGGTTGATTAGAAGGCACTTTAGGTCATAAGACCTTGCCAGTGTTTACCAAGAACTCCCAGAAGAGGGACAGTGCTAACTTTAGTGGAAACTGCTGGAAGGCGGGAAGTATTGTTCAAGAACTGCCAGCCCACCAGGGCTCTGACTCTGCCTGACTTGATAAAATATTTTATGGATTGGCTTGTTTGGCCTGGACTAGTCACCCAGAGCTTAAAAACCACAAGCAAGTATTGTAATACTGAGCTTCTGAACCTGCATCACCAGACTTCAGGCACGGATTCATGGTGATGCTATCGAGACCTCCAGAGCTCGTGGGCCCTTGAGAGCACTCACTCACCTCCCAGGCTGACAATTCTCCAACTATAGGACCTACGTGTGGTTCTGCAAGTCTCTAATGATAGATCCCCGTCTTCTAGAAACCCTGACCCTTGGAAGTATATTCAGAGTCTTGACACAAAGGAATTTGTTTTAAAGTGTGGCATTCAATACACTGTTTATGTGGTTTATATGTCTCTTGCTTTGGAAAGTGAAATCCTAGCAAACAACAATTCATATTTAACTGGCTCTGGTATACCACAAGATGAGTTGAACTTGATTGGAAAACACTGACAGATGTAAAACTTACCCTGCTGACATTCACTCAAGAAGCTAAACAGAGATTCTTTTTTTTTTTTCAGATATTTTCCACTTTTTACTGAGATGCAATTAACACACCAAATGTAAGTTTAAGGTGTACAGTGTATTGATAGACTTAAAGGGTGAAGTAACTATCACAATAAATTTGGTTAATATCCATCATCTCATACAGATACAAAAGAATGAAAAAGAAAAACAGTTTTCCCTTTGTGGTGAGAACTCTTAGAATTTACACTTTCAAATATACCTTACAGCAATTTATTTACTATAGCCATTGTGTTATATATCATATCCATATAGTGGTTTATACTATAGCCATGGTGTTATGTATTATATCCTTACAGCAGTGTTTACAATAGTGTTTATTATAGCCATCATGTTGTATATTATATCTCTGATATTTATTTTTCTGACAGCTAGAAGTTTGTTCCTTTTGACCACCTTCATCCAATTCTTCCTGCCTGCCCCCATTTGCCCCATCTCTGGTAACCACAAATTGGATCTCTTTTCCCGCAAGTTTGTTTTATGGGAGTTCTTTGCTTCCTTAGGTTCCACATATAAGAGAGATCATACATTTGTCTTTTTGTGTCTGACTTACTTCACTTATCACAATGCCACCAAGGTCAAGGTTCAAAAATGAACAGGCATTCTTGGTGTTCCAACCAGTGTCATCTGTCCTCACCTTGGCCTGGAGGCCATGTGCCATGAAAACTTGTGACTCTTATCCAAAGGTTTTATCTCCTTGTGGGAGCATACTTGGTCCGTGCACAGGGCACAGTGAACACATCAGAGTCACTGCTCTCAGAAGCTGCCCTCACCAATGCCAGACAGGGAGCTGATGGATAAGGAACCCAGCTCCCTCATCTTGGGAGTGGAACAACTCAGGAATTCCATGCTTACCTGCTCGATCATGAACCCTCCCCTCTCTGTCTCCCTTCTGCACCACCACGGCCCCAGTGTTTCCTGGGCTCCTCTCTCAAATCAACTACTTGCTCTCAAATCTGTTTCAACCCTAGAGAGCACTCAGTCTTACAAGAGAATATAGTCAAAATAATAAGCCGAGGTTGTTAACAGAATAGCACATAAGAGTTTCAGTGTTTCTTTGCCAGCGTTGAGTTCAGCAAAGGAGGAGCTGATGTTGTAAGTTAAGTCAAAGTGAATTAAGTTGATGAAAGTCCAGCAAGACAAATCTCAGGGCTTCTAGGTGGATGACAGACAAGAGAGAGAAAGGATGGCTCCAGCCATCTACGTGACCGATCAGTGTAGACCTTAGCCTGGGGCAAAGTAAGGTGAACTGTAAAACATCTCCAGCCTTTCTCACCCAACTCAGAAACTCCAAAGCCTGAGAGAAAGACACCATCATTCTTTATGGCTCCTTCTGCAACTTGTTCAGCTCGCACAATATTATATTTCTGAGATTTTTTATCAGTTCTGATCTATACGCTATTATTTTAATTGCTTCACCATGGTCTGAGGGCATGAATCCTGTACAATGAGTTGCTTCATTCTCCTGTAGATGGATGTTGAGATTGTTCTAAAATTTCATGATTGCAGCCCGTGCTGTGACAAGCATTCCCATCTGTATCCCAGTACACGTGTTCCTCTATGTGTGTGTATGTGTGCAGACGTGCGTGCAAGGTTGCTAGGTTATATACACGGGTGGAGAACCCTGAATCTGCAGCAGTGGTCGCCTCTGGCGGTGAGCTTAGCAAGAGTGGCCCTTGGAAGGAATGTGATTGTTTGATGGGCGTTGGTCTCATCATTCCTGACTGAAATACAGGGCTTATGATTTAAAAATACACAAAGTTACTCTGGTTTTGAACTGACCCAGAGACAACTCTATTCTGGCTTTAACTTCTTGTCTTTCCTTGTTAAAACTTCCTCTCAAGCTCTGATGTCTCCAAGCTCTGTGCTCAAGAAACAGAGAACCAGATCTGTGCAAAGTTAGTAAAACACTCATTTAGAAAAGGAATTTTTAAATCAGTGTTTAATAGAAAATGTTTCTCTGACTCTAACTTCTTCCCCCAACTTTATAAAAATCTATTTTCAGAGTACTGACTGATGTAAACAGTCCTCACCTCTAGGAGAATTTCAGGATAGCTTTATCCATCAGGCTCTGAAGCCCAGGAGCTCAGTGATAAAAGCCATGTAGGTCATTTCAGGCTTTCAGCCTTTGTTATTTCAAGTCAATAAAAATAGTTGGCCAGGAAGGTGACTCAGGAGTTGCGTGCTCTGGCTTACTTGATTAAGATAATGGCAGGTTGATTTAGCTGTTTTCATTTCTTTTCACCGCTTTATTCTTGCTAGAAATGAAATTAAATGGTCATTCTTCGTTCCCCACCTCCAATCAGTTGATTTTGATCAAAAAATTATTTTCACTGCATTGATGTGATTGCCCACAAGTTTTCTGAATTAGATGGCCCAGGTTGTCTCTCACATCCTCACCAAAAACTCCATCCATGAAGGTACAGTTCAGAAATAGAACATGAGTACTATGACCATGTGAGTTTCCACCAGGAGGGAGGGAGGCTGTGATTCAGCTGTTTTGCGGACACTGATTACCTAATCAAGGCAGCAACGACTCTACTGCTATTTAGAGGTGACACCCTGGATCATGAAATCTTTCTCATTTTGAGTGTTCCCTTTAGTTTAGAGAACGTTAAGTGTTTTAAAATATTAATGAGACCCCAGGGCCCTTCTGGGGTCAACGGATCAGGCCATCAAGAGCTTACCTGAACTAGTCAATAGAAATAGTACTTCAAAATATTAGTAACTAAAATTCATAAAGCTCCTGATACATGTAAGACACTGTAACTTTTTGGTTTTTGATCAGTTTTAATTGGCGTATAGTTGTTTTACTGCTGCTGCTGCTGCTAAGTCGCTTCAGTCGTGTCCGACTCTGTGCGACCCCATAGACGGCAGCCCACCAGGCTCCCCCGTCCCTGGGATTCTCCAGGCAAGAACACTGGAGTGGGTTGCCATTTCCTTCTCCAATGCATGAAAGTGAAAAGTGAAAGTGAAGTTGCTCAGTCGTGTCTGACTCTCAGCGACCCCATGGACTGCAGCCCACCAGGCTCCTCCATCCATGGGATTTTCCAGGCAAGAGTACTGCAGTGGGGTGCCATTGCCTTCTCCAATAGTTGTTTTCCAATGTTGTGTTAATCTCTGCTATATGGCAAAGCAAATCAGCTATACGTACACACATATCCCCTCTTTCTTGGATTTCCTTCCCATCTGGGTCACCATAGAGCATTGAGTAGAGTTCCCTAAGCTATACAGTAGGTTCTCTGTAACAAGGTTTTTTTCTTCACACACTATCTTTATCCACACAGTATCTTTATGAGATAGAGATTACTGCTATCCTCATTGTACAGATGCAGGGGTTGAGGTGGTTGTTATTTAGTCCCTCAGTCGTGTCTGACCCTTTGCGACCCAAAAGGGCTCTTTGTGGCCCGCCAGGCTCCTCTGTCCATAGGATTTCCCGGGCAAGAATACTGGAGTGGGTTGCCATTTCCTTCTCCAGGGGACCTTCCTGACCCAGGGGTCGAACCTGAGTCTCCTGCATTGGCAGGCGGATTCTTTACCACTGAGCCACCGTGGAAGCCAAACATCCAAGGAAAGTTCCATGAGGAGCTCTGGAGAGGGTACTGTAAATAAGATGCTATAAGTGCGCAAATTTTCAAGTTTTCTTTCTTCTCTGGAAAAATCACCAGCTCTCTTGAACAGGAGCCAGCGTGATTCAGAGTAAAAGATGAGTCCTGGGCGAAATCCAGTGTGGGGCAACAAACAAGAAACTGGCCTGGGGATGAGGCGCTTGGGACACAAGATTCCAGGGCCCTCATTCTCAGGGCTGTGCAGTGCTGGCCTGCACAGAGCCCAGGGTGCATAGTTTTTCCAGGTCTGAGCTTTGAGTTCAGGTTAAGGGCAGTTTCCCTGGGTACTCAGCCTGGGGTCAGCAGGAGCAATGAGAAGGGATCAGGAGAGAAGCTGAATGCCCAGTGAGGGTGTCAGTACAGGGCTGACCAGCATCTTCTGTTCACCCCAAATGGGCCTGCATGGAAGATGCCTTGGAGGGAGGTGGGGAAGAGGAGGGGACCGGCGGTGGGCTGAACATCCCCAGTGTTGTCCTTCTGCTCATGCCCAGCTTCTAAGCTAGCAGCACCACACGTGGGTCTACACAGCCCTGCCCGTCTGGCCGGCCCTAACCGCCCAGACCTCCTTCCCCCCACTCTCTCCTTCATGATCCCACTCCATTGCTCTGGTTCTCTTTCCCTCATCTGTTCCCACCTCTTGGTTTTACACTCGCTGTCTGCTTTGGATGGAAACTGACCCTGGCTCTGCTCATGGTGCCCGGTTGACCAGGCCTCACCCCAACATCACCCCCATGGGGCCCTTTACTGTTCCGATCCCAGATGAAAAGAAAGCAGGGCTCATCCCTCCCCCATGCCCTTGACATCAACCAGCTTGATTTTCCCCAGGACACTTTCATAATCCAAAATCATCTTGTTCAAGTGTGTGCAGACAGCTCCGCATGGTGAAAGCTTCCTCCATAACGTGAGCTCCGTGCAGCCAGGATTCTGCTATCACTGCCCCCGAGAGTGCCTGGCAGACAAATACAAATACCATATGGTATCACTTGTATGTGGAATCTAAAATAACGATACAGACAAATTTATTTAAAAAACAGAAAGAGACTCACAGACATAGAAATCAAAGTTACGGTTTCCAAAGGGGAAGGAGGTCAGGGAAGAATAAATTAGGAGTTTGGGACCAATAGATACATTTGTTGTTGTTCAGTCACTCAGTTGTCTGACTCTTTGTGACTCCATGGACTTTAGCCCGCCCAGTTCCTCTGTCCATGGGATTCTCCAGGCAAGAATACTGGAGTGGGTTGCCATTCCCTTCTCCAGGGGATCCTCCTGACCCCAGGATAAAACCCAGGTCTCCCACATTACAGGAAGTTTCTATATGTGATAAACCATAATGGAGAAGAATATGAAAATGAGTATGTATTCTTTTTCATATTCTTCTGTACGTATAGAATATATATGTTCTTCTATATATATATTCTTATATATGTGTGTGTGTTATACATACGATATAAAACTGAGTTACTTTGTTGCACACCAGAAACTAACACACCATATAAATAAGCTATATTTTAATTTTTTTAAAAAAAAGGAGTGCCTGGCATACAACAAGCACTTGATAAATGTATGTTGAATGGATGAACTCTGTCTGCCTGTTTCAGGCAGAGAAGGCCATTATTTTGACAATTCCTATATTTCTCCCATCCACCCTCTCTGATATACATCAAGTTGAGAAACCAGATCTTGGCAAGTGAGTTTTCATGTCTGTAATCTTCTGGGGGCCATACTGGTCTTCTGAGTTTTGTATCACATGAATATGAGAAAACAACTGATCTCTGAAACAATGCAAATGTCCAAAGGGGAAAAAAATTAGACAATTACCTGTTGATGCTGCAGAACATGACCCAGCAATAAAGAGGAAAGAATCAGTGATTCAGGCAACCAGTCATGTCCAACTCTTTGGGACCCCATGGACTGCATAGTCCGTTAAATTCTCCAGGTCAGAATACTGGAGTGGGTAGCCTTACCTTCTCCAGGGGATCTTCCCAAACCAGGGATCAAACCCAGGTCTCCTGTGTTGCAGGCAGATTCTTTACCAGCTGAGCCACCAGGGAAGCCCAAGAATACTGGACTGCCTATCCCTTCTGCAGTGGGTCTTCCTGACCCAGGAATTGAACTGGAGTCTCCTGCATTGCAGGCAGATTCTTTACCACCTGAGCTATAAGGGAAGCCCCATTCAGGCAACAGTATTTGTGAATCTCTAAAACATGATGAGTAACAGAAGCAGACACAAAAGAACACATCTGGTATGATTCTACTCACATAAAATTCTAGAACAGGCAAAGTTATTGTCTAGTTATAGAAATCAGAACATGGGTTCTTCATGTAGAGACTGACTAGAAAGACAATGAGAGAACTTGGAGGTGAGACAGAAAAAAGCATTCATTTTGTTTGGGACATTTATTACACAGGTGGGTACATTTGTCCAGAATTATTGAACTGGACATTTCAAAACTGTATTTTGTCATATGTTAAAAAAAAAATATTACTCAAAAAATCCCTCTCTTGACCGTCCCAAGGTGAAACAGGGAGATGAAAGCTGTGTGATTAATTGTAAGGAGAAATTAAAACTGCCAGAATATGGAGTAAACAGTGAAACGATAGAAGAGAGGACTTCTCTGATATAACTCTGAGGAAGCCCAACTCAAGCTGAGAGAACAAAGAAAAGGGTATTTGTTATTTCATGCAAGTGAGAAGTCAGACATGGAGTTGGCTTCAGGGTTCAAGGTTCACCTGGAACTGGCTTCCCTGCAGCTCTGTCTGTCCTCCCCTTCATCTGGCTCCTTTCCACCCCACTCCCCACATACCAGGACGGCCACCACACAATGGGGGCTCAACTCAAAGCCCTGGATTGGCCCCCCTGGGCCCCCTGCCTATCACTGCAGCTGGAGGATGGAGGAAAAACCGAGTTACCTGGGAGAGAATGAGGGAGGAAAGTTCCCCAGAGAAAATGGGGTGCTGTCACGTGAAATACGGTGAATGGCCGTGGAAGCAGAGTCAAACTCCCAACAGAGGACACTACCGCATTCGTACAAATGATGGGGAGAGTCCAGCAATCCATGAATAACCTAAACGTCACCCCTCACTCAAGAATATGCCAAGAAGATAAACGTACCAGCTTCAGCTAATGACCTCCAACTTGGTGGGTGGGGACTTGCATGTGTGAGGAATGTTTTTCATTTTATTTTCTTGCTGAAACTAAATCTAAAACCTGCAAACATGAGATCATTGTGCCTGGTGCTTCCTCAGTCACACAAATCTATCATCACTTCACTCCACGAAGGGCAAACACCTCTGTATTAGACAATTGTCTGGTAACAAGGGGCTTCCTCCAGTCCCTAACCTGCTGGCAGAATTATAACTGAGCATGACCTACGTTTGGAAAGGAGGCTGAAGCGGCACCATTTGAATGCCTGCCCGAGTGTCTTCCCTCATCCAGAAAGCCAAACGCGTTGCCTGGATCAGCTCTGCTTTCCTGTGATGCAAACAAGCCTTTCCATCTCCCCATCATAGTTTTTTAGAAATGTTTAAGCCTTCCCAAACATTTCTCTGGTCATTCATTTTCCAACATTTGAATCTACAGTTCCAAGGAAGTAAAGAACATTTGCAGGTTTTATTTTTCTTTTCTGGTTCACAGCGATAGGATACGACATGAAGTATCAAAAGAAGCTCAACTGAGATCATTAAAGTTTCACATTTTATGAGACATCTAACAGTGATTTTGTCTTTTTATTCTAGAAATCCAGCAGAAACTCACCAGGTTGTGCCTTCTGCTCCCCCAAATACACAACACATAATTCATACCTTGCTAGATCAACTTGGCCTCCCAGAACCAGTCTGGGGAGGTGGTCCTATAGCCACGGTGAGAGCAGGCACGTAGAAAGAAGAGTGACATAGACAAGCTGTGGGTCACCTCTGTGAATGGGGGACTCAGACAAATATTCTCATGGGGTAACCTTGCTGCAGTCTTTTGTATTTTTTTCACTCCTTGGTTTGGACTGTGTATATCTTTGCAGTATGATTGCCCTGTGAGATAAAATTGATATGATAGAACCCAAATGGCAGGTACAGTCTGTAGGGTTTGAAGTATAATCTGAACTGGCTAATTTAAACAGTTTAAAAATGGATGCAGACAATTGAGTGTTCACTAAACTTGGATGGGATGTGGAAGGGAAGAGGCACTCAACACAACTCCTTCAAGACCTCATTTCTCAGCCGTGGGTGGACCTGAGAGGTAAGACAAAACGTTCTAGGAAGGTTCAGACTCTCAGAGACTTCAAGGAAAGGTTGAGTGTTCCTCTGCCAGTGCAAGGGGAACATGGGACTGTGCATAGGTTCTACCAAAAAAGTCACGTACATAAAGGTGAAAACTTTCAGCTGCCCACCCCGCTTACCTTGCATCCAGCAGGAAACCAAAGACCCATGGCAGGTGACCAACTCCCAGTTTTCTGAGGCAGTAAAGAATTTTGGAATATTCTTCTATCTTTAAAGTCCTGAGTGAAGGAACTTGATTTTTGACCTTTGCAGGGGAAAATTGCCAACAATACATCTCATTGTTTGATTTGTAAAACCAAAGGGTGTGAAGATAGTTTCATAGAGAGAGAAAGGATGAGAGAGATAGAGACAAAGGCCGAAAATGACATATGGGCAAAAGGCAGCTTAATGACTAGACCTGGATTGCAATGTTGCTCCATCACTTAGCAGTCGTAGTGTTAAAATTTGAGGCAGATCCCTTCTCGGAGCCCCGGTTTCCTCAAGTGTAACATGGAGACAGTGACCTAGAAGGGTGGCTCTGGAGCAGAGAGCCTTGGGTGGTTGAGATGCAGAGGGGCTCAAGACAGAATTGCTCCTATTGGTGGTTCTTGCTGTTGCTATGGTTACCACCCCCACCCCCACCCCCCCCCACCCCCCGTTAGCTGCAGACAGGTCTCTGGCCTTTACATTTGGAGTTTGTCCTCATGAAACGTCACTCTTCTGCCAGTAAAGGAAATGGCCTGGAGCCCTATTCTCAGACACTGTCCAGGACAGAGGAGCCAGTGCTCACCGTGTGTTTACTCAAGCCAGAGGGTTCAAACTGCTTCCTCAAACCGTCCCAGGGAAGCTTTGTCAGCTGAGTGTTTATGATCGGCTGCCTGGGAAGGAATAATCAAACTCCTGCCAACACAAAGCGCCCTGTACACACCTCAGAGCAGCCTCCCTGTTTTTTTCTAAATGGCATGGTTCCCCGGCCCCCCGAGATAGTCACGTTTGTGTTGTGATTTAGCCAGAAGTTCTAAGACTTCAGTGCTTCCCTTGCCCTCATGGGCACTTTGTCAGGAGCAGTTCAGGGTCTGTCTTGCCAGGAAGTCCATGGGCCCCCTTAGCCCTAGCTGGGAGGGGCTGGAGTGGGTCCCCCACTGCTAAGGGAGGCCAGCTCCCATCTCAGTAGCAGGAGCGACTTCAACGGATACGGAATACGAAACAGAGGGCCAACAAGTGCCCTGTGCATGTCGATGCCCTTCTAGAAGGGGAGTCTAATTGCACAACATCCTCTTCCCGGAGGGTCAGAACTCCCGGTGGAGAGGGGCTCTAATGCTAATAAAAAGGGCCCCTGAAAGGGACAAATTCACACCTGTATATGCTCAGAAGAGATGATGAAGGGAACTTCCTGGTGGTCCAGTGATTGAGACTCTGTGCTCTCATGGCCCATCACTGGGGACACATGACATTTCTCCAAGATATTTGAACCCTGAGGAGACCGGCTCTCAGTACGGACGCCCCCAGCCCAGCCCCGGGGACCCACCAGCTGCACCAGGGAACTCACACGCTTGAACGCGCCACACGGCTCAGGTGTGCAGAGAAAAGGGAACTCCTCCTGTGGTCTGCCTTGGTCCTGATCCTCCCCTACCCACGAGCAAGAGAAAACAGCTAACTTACTTCTGCCCATCTGATCCATTCACTGTCCTCTGAAGCGAAGCTTGGCCTTGCCGATTTCTGTCTCTTCTGCCTCTTTCACAGAGTCTTTTGCAAAATGGCTTTTTGGATGTTTGGGAGGAAGGTTTAGGGTCCTGGGGGATGGTGTCCTCTGGCTCCTTCCCGGGAGGGATGGCCTTCATGTCCCTGGTTCTTGAACACCTGACTGGCCTTTGGGATGCAAAATGTGTGACTGGAGGACTCCGAGTCTGTCCCAGGCCCACAGGGAACACCAGCCATCGTCCTCTGGCTGATTAGCATCATCTTCATGCTCCCTGACACAGATGCTCAAACCATGCCGAGGCCCCCAGCTGCTGAGCAACCACCTGGCTTCTGCAGACCTGTTACTTACCCCCCCCATAACTGGCCCCCAGCGAGTGCACGCGGAGCTCTCAGTGGATCAGCCCACGAGGGCCTGGGAAAGCTTTATCTCAGGCCTGTTACCCACAGTGACTCAGCCGAGCCCTGACTTAAGATGTGAGTGCAAGTAGCTCATTCGGGAGATGACACTGGGAAACACTGGTAGGGAGGAAGGGAAGTAAACAGGAAAAAGCGAAACCAGGAAAGCATGCATCATTTTTAAAAATATATTTATTTCTTTATTTGGCTGTGCCAGGTCTTAGTTATGGCATGCAAACTCTTAGTTGTGGCATATGGGATCTGGTTCCCTGACCGGGGTTTGAACCTGGGTCCCCTGCATTGGGATCGTGGAGTCTTAGACACTGGACTACCAGGGAAGTCCCAAGGTTGCATTATTAAGCACATTGCCACTGTGGACAACTGGGGTTTAATCCCCCCAGGGAAGCTGAGAAACAGGGCAGAACAAGCCTCAGAGTTAAAAATTCATAAAGCGAACCGTGAAGATGACACAGAATATGCATGCAAGGAAGTGTGGCACCCAGCACTTGATAAAGACTCAGTAGACCTGAACACAGTCTGCTTCGCCGCCAGCGCTCAGGCCCTGACTGCTGCTCGCCAGCTCTTTCCAGGGCTTTTTTGGCTGCTGGCTTTTTAGTATGTCTTTGATCGCTTCTTCTGATCCTTTCCCTCTTTTATTTTCACTCCCTCAACTGAAGCATGTATTTCCCAAGGTCCAGCCTGAGTTTTCCACTCTCTTCCTGCTGAATGACTTCATCCACACCCAAAAGTTAGTGGGAAAAAAATACTCAATTCCCTGCAAACACTGTTCCATAGGGAACCCCCAGGGTCTCCATTCTGTCTTACTCCAGTGAAGGGACTGCAGCAGTCCCTGTTAAAATGAAACCTTGTCATTGCCAATGTGTTAGAAAGTGTAGTAAAAGCAGCTGAGTGAATGTTTGTTTAATGATGTGAAACGTTGTAAGGTTTTGGGGGAGATGAGTCTTTTCATACCACTTTGATGGGAGTCCAACTTTATATGGCCTTCTAGAGGGCATCTTGACAGTAATTGATGAAACTAAAAATCCACACTTTTTACCACCCAGTAAGGCTACTTTTTGTGTATTCATTCTAGAGAAACTCATTCAAATGTGTGCAGTGGAATTCATTCCTCTTAGTTATATTAGCCACATATTTCTAAATGTCCACAGATAAATGGAAAATGATTTATTTATATGATAGAATAACTAACTCTATGGCAGTTAAAAAGAAATGACCAAGAACTCTATATATCAACGTGGATAGATCTAAAATAGTTGGGGAAAAAAAGCAGCTAGCAAGCACTGGTAACTTTTCTATCCCAATAGTTTTGCCTTTTTCAAAATGTTTTATGGGTGAAACCAAACCATATGCAATCTTTTGAGACTGGCTTCTTTCATTGAGTGTAGTACATCTGATATTCGTCCATCAGTAGTTCCTTTATATTGTTCAAATGTGTTACCTTTTTATCCGGCTGATAGAAACCAAACTCACAACAATGGTGAACTCTGGAAGGATGGAAGGAGCCAGGGTTGGAGATGGAGAGCATTAAAGATTTGGCTTTATTGGTAATGCTATCACTGAAAAGAAAACAGTGGATTTCTGTCTTGACGTGTGTACTTGAAAATTATGTTTACAAAGGCAGTAGATGAAGTTGATAACCTGGTCATTGAGAGAACACCTCTGTTCTTAGATATGGAGTCTTTAGGAGGAAAAGCTATGCCATATTCAACTCACCTGCAGAAGAGAGAGAGAAGATATAGGAAATTCCTGATGTCAGCTGAAGAGGAAAGGAATTTCAGAAAGCAGGGAGAGACAAGCTGGGGGCAGCGTCTACCTCCCAGGTCCAAAGCAGAAAAGAGAAGAGGAGGGGGAAGGGCGCGCTCTTCCCAGGCATCTTGCAAGAGGCAGTAGGCTCCCTGTGAGATGAGAGGAAGCAGGGGGATGAACAAGCGCCTCAGGGCTCAGGTCCCAGGCTATCAGAGCATGTTTGCATAAGGGGTTGTGAGGTTTGTCAGCCTGGTCCTCCACATGTGACTATAGCTGGCATCCACAGCTTAAAATTCATTTGCTGCTGAGGATCGTGAAGCGTACTTGGGAGACACCTCAGTGATGCACACGTCTCTCCTCAGACCTGGTGAGCCGAACAGCTGATGTCGGGTGATGGAGGTCAGGTATGCAGCAGGGGAGCCCAATGGAGAACTAAAGGCGAGAGCTGGAATCTCGGGGCTCCTGTCCCATCCCTGTACCATCTGCCTTCCTATGTGCCATCTTAGCCTGGACTTGTGATGGTGAAGGGCAAACCCAAGGTGGTCCAGGAATATAGGTGGGTACCACATCCATACTGGTACTGGATCTCAACTTTGAACAAGGGACTTACTCTTCAATGTCACCTCCTAACTTCTCACTCCACCTCTTGGCCTTTCTAGATATTCCTACTAGAGTACTAAGTGCTACCTTCCACTCACCTCTTGGGATATTCACCTTCCCTCCCAACTAAACTTCCTTTGCCATGTCCCTCTTTCTGCCAATGGCTCCAAAATTTTCAGCATCCAGACAGGTCACTCTCACCCTATTCTTTCTCCTTTCTTCTCAATTGAAACTTTCCCTGAAGACCATCTCTTCTGCCTCTGACATTTCCTGATTCATTCCTTCTTCATTCCTGTGTCTGTCAGCTCCAATGAGGAGTCATTCCTGTCTAACCAATCTTTCTTTCACTCTGGTCTCACCCTGTCCATTGCTTTCTTTACGCTGCTGTCAATCATTCCAACCCCTCCCCGACCCCGCAGCAGCCTCCCATTGTCCATCTCATTAGTCACTTCCTGGTCATCTTTAGTTTAATTTCCCATGTCCAAGAAGTCACCGCCCTATACATTGTTTCCTTGGAATTGTCTCATATCCATCTTTTCTCATCATTTCCACTGCAGCCTCCTAGTTCTACAAGTCATCACCCAAGAACCCAGTAACCATCGGCCTTCTTGACTTCAGTTTCTCCACCCTCCCCTACATTCCACCCCTGCACTAATCTTACTTCAGCATCATTTCCCCAGACCACACCTCGGCTCAAGAATGAACAGTGGCTTCCCGCTCTTTATCACATTAAATTTAAACTTCTTTGCTTGACTGTCATCATCTGGCCCTACACCCCAGTTTTCCCATCCACCCCACATTTTTTCCTATTCCAAACTAAGTTTCCTCCACCCTGTCTGTTCTGTAAACATTCTATGCTTAGTCCGAAGCGTAGAGCTTTGCTCAGACTTTCCATCCTCTGTTTAATCAAAACCTGTTTAACTTGTTAATATCTATGGGATCTTGCATGGCCTTTTATCTACATCTCATGTTCTATCAATACTAAAATCAGAATGTTGGGAGCAAGAGATCAGATTCAACCAGGGCAAGCTGAGGCTAAGAGTCCATGGGACTCCCGCTAGGTGACAATCAGGCATTAGGGCCCTAAGCAGGGGCCTGAGAGAGAGCCCATCACACTAAGGATAGTTCTGTGAGTGCGGGAGGTGGTGTCAAGCCTGGGACATGAGTCTGTGACAGAAGTATGAAAGAAGACTTTCAGTTCCTAGAAAAGGGCAGGCACCTGCGTTTGGAATGCACTCAGAAGTCATAGACTTAGTTCACTCAAGGGAAGAAAGGTATAAAGAAGAGGAAGGTAGGAGGCTGGTGGCGGAATTGGTGACAGTGGATGGTTCTGGCAGGCTGACCAATGAAAAATTCTTGCCTTCATCATGAACATCTTGTGTGCTTGCTTGACCTCTGTAGTACATAGTCTCCAAGGAAATTCTTTCCTTCACCTTTATGTAGAAGTCATTCTGCCATTGATAAGGGGCATTTATTTCTCCTCTCCTTGCTTCTGGGTTGACCTTGTGACTGCTTTGGTCAAAAGACTACATGGCATGTGATGTTATGGAACTTCTGTCCTGAACCTTAAGAAGCCTGGCAGCTTCCACTCCTTGGAACACAGTCGCCATGCTGGAAGGAGCCCAAGGGATGTGGAGGAGAACCGGACACTCAGTGTTTGGCCCCAGCTCAGCTCCCAGACAACAGCCAGCATCAACCAGCCACGTGAGTTCTCCATTGGGATGTCTGGTTCAGAAAAGCCCCCACATTGTCGACTAGCGACATCACATAGAACAGAAAAACATCCAGTGGGGCCCAAGTCAAACCACAGAATTGGAAAGATAATAAAAATGATTGCTGTTTCTAAGCTTCTAGGTTTGGAAGTGTTTTTCTGCAATATAAAGCCAAAACAGACTCAATGAATGTCTTGGCTTCTAATGGGTACTTTCCTTAGCCATCCTTCATGACACCTAATATGCTAAGAATCCAGAAGGCAAGGTGCGTGGCGTGCCTGGGGGAACAAATTCATCAATGACTTGGGTTCGTATTGATAATTCTCTTTTCTTCCAGATGTAGCAAGATAATCTCATCTATCTTTTGTTTAGATTCCATTTTAGCATTTTACTTTAAATTATTTGTATTATTGCTCCAATTAAAAAAAAATTTATTCATTTGTTTTGGGCTGTGCTGGGTCTTCGTTGCTGTGTACCAGCTTTAGTAATTGTGGCACACAGGATTATTTGCCCCTTGGCATGTGAAGTCCTCCCAGACCAGGAGTCAAACCCTTGTCCCCTGCATTGGCAGGTGGATTCTTTACCACTGGACTACCAAGGAAGTCCTCTTCAATTATTTGTACTGACTAATCTCATGTACTCCAAAACCAAGCCTGTATTTAAATCTTTTCTTTCCTTCCCCTGTTGCTTATTGCAAAGAAATACAACATGCATTGCTGAATTGAAAATTCATTTCCAAATATTCCTTTATTCCTATAGGATTGCCTTTTAAGTGTAGCTCAAGAGACCAAGAAATAATATCCACCTTAATTCACATCTTATATGTGATGGGTTAATCATACAAAGCTTCCTTGGAAAACAGAAAACCACAAATATATACTCAAAATAATAAAAATTTGCCAAGATAAATTTGAAAGAAAACAGAATCAAACATTTGGGTCCAAACATGATCAGAAAGAAATCAGAAATATTTTATAATGCCAGCACGTTCATTTTAAAAACTCCAAACATTGAATGTATTTTCCAGCATTGTTTTTAAATTCTTGGCTCATATGCCTCATGATAGTGTTCAAGTCTGAAATGGGGCTGAACACAACACAAATGAGGTGAGCGAGATTCCACAAATCAAGTCCCCTGGAACACAGCGTCTTCTGGAATCAAAATAAAATTAGAGGGTTATTCTATTGTCAATATGGGCGTGTTTGGATTTTTGGTTTGTGGGGATGTATATGTCAACTAGCCAGCTTAAGGGCTGAGACATAAAGAGCAATCATTGACTTAATCTAAACACACGGCAACTGCTTATGAGATAAGCGATAAACAGGTTCTGCAACAATAAAACTCAGCATACTTTTGAACTTATGAATTATAGTTAGGAATGGCTGAACCTGTTTGGTCAAATACATGCCAAATCTTGAAGCCCAGTACTTCGCTGGGAATCTTCTCTCCTCACCATCAGGATATTGCTTCTGATGGTCCTAAACTGTTAGAAAATCAAAACCAAAGTCTGTCTCAGCACTTAAGGAAATCTCAGATTAAAGAAAAAGGCAGATATATGTAATAGTAAGGGCACTTCAAATAGGTCCTTTTGCAGCCTGGAAAAAATGACTGGAGTACACAGACTTCCCTATTCCTGAGGCTCTGCAGCCAGAGAATTCCCCTGATGGAATTAGGGTCACACACAGCATAAGAGAGATTGGTTTGATCCCTGATATGGGAAGATTTCACATGCTGTAGATTTCACATACATGTAGGAGGTGGCTTGTGAAGGTCGTGTGTCTGCTTTGAATCAAGATGACGACAACAAGCTTCTGGAAACCACAGTTCCAATCTTGGGGGTCAGCGGTAGATAAGCCACCTTCTCTGCTCAGCCTGTTTCTACACTTATCAACATAGAAATTGATAATATTGCTATCTGTCTTGCTTACCTCACAGGATGTTATAAAGCTCAATTGAGATAATATATGATAAAACATGCTGGATACAAAGTATGAAACACTATAAAAATATAAGATGTCAGATATGATATCAACATGGGAGGCATAAACAAGAAAGGAAATGCTGACCCAACTTGCAAATCAGATGATGGGATGAATGAACACATGACTGATACCATGGTGAGCCACGTGAGTCGTGTATATTTTCATGCATTGTCAAGGGAAACATGATATGTAAACTAAGGCTTCTCATAGTTGGAAAGGCTTTATTGGACAATTGGAATGTGGAGGCCTCAAAGGAAGGAAGGAAGGAGGGATGAGCAGGTGAAAAAAGGGAAGGGGGAACATATCAGATTTGCTGGGATGTAGGAGACATTTCAAACTCTGTATACCTTGGTCAGGACGAGACGATGGGAAGAATTGAAGGATAGCCCGAGGAGAAGAAGGCAGCGAGATATGCCCGTCATGAGCAACCAGATGTTTTTCATACTTTCTCTTAGTTTTGTTTTGTTTTTTGTTTCTTTTTCATACTTTTGTCTCATTTAGGCCTCACAAACCACCTTACAAAGTAGGCATTATCATCCCCACTTTACAGAGGACAGAACTGAGGTTCAAAGAGCTTTATCTAATTCAAGACTACTCATTCATTGATGGAGTTTAGATAAAAACTCAGGTATTTCTAAGGCTGAAACTTAATGTGGTTTTTTTTTCCCCCTGTGCCTTGTGTCAATATTTACAAAGTAACGGGAGGTCCCAAAAGTCCCAGTGTGGGTAAGATTGGAGAAGGGTGTTGGGGTGAAGTAAGAAAAATGTGATCCAAGCAATGGGCAGAGAAAATTCTTCCCTCCCTACAACTTCGTGTTTTGAATGACCTAATTTTCTTCGAACTATTTTAATATGCTCATCTCTTAAATCATAGAACTTAGCCATGTTTTATTTTCTTTTCTCTTTCTCTTTCTCTCTCTCTCTCTCCCTACAGGCAAAAATAAAGAGAAGATAATTACCTTGGGGCTGACCTGCCCTTTTTAAACACAGAAGGACAACCTGTCAGCCATCTCGTGATCCCCACCCAAACCACCCCTCTGGAAATAAACACATTACCGGTGCCAGAGTTGCTGCAAGACCAGAATTACAGGACAATCAACTATAGGAAATGCTATTGCAAATACAATGGCGGGCAGAATACACATGAGAGCCTTGTCAAATTCCTCTTACAAAACTTCCTCTTGCAAACATCCTCTTATAACCGTGGTGTGATAACCACTCGCCAAAGTGTCTCACCAGGGACAAGATGGAGAGCCCCCTGTTCTCATTATAATTAATTGGTTGTAAGACAGACTTGAAACAATCGGGATCATGATGCAATTCCAGCACAGGCTTCCTCTGATGAAATCTTCTCTGGGCTGCAGGAAATACCTCAGTGGGGAAGGATGCACGCACCAGTCACACAAGATAGACCGAAATGACGAGTTTGTAGTTTCTACACCCCATGCCAACTCTTTCTTGCTGCATCCCTGTTCTAAAGGGAATTAACAACTGATTTCCATGAAAAATAAGCACAGATCTTTTTTTATTGCAAACGTTTTGTTTTATATTGAAGTATAGCCATTTAACAATGCTGTGATCGTTTCAGGTGGACAACAAAGGGACCCAACCCTATGTATACATGTATCCATTCTCCCCCAAAGTCTCCTCCCATCCAGGCTGGCACATGACATTGAGCAGAGTTTCCTAAAGCACAGATCTTTTCAAAAGGACATAACATGATTTCACTCAGGACTTAACGCCAAACTTCCAGGATCCCAGGGACCTCTCCCGGAAACTGTTCCAGATCTGGTGTTTGGAGCCCTTAGTGGCCATCAACACTGGTTGCTCTTTTTTTTCTCTCCTTTCTTTGTGACCAGAAGTTGGGGTGTGAAAAACGTTCTCACTATCACAGGAGCCGGACAGCTTGGGTTTAAAGCCAGCTTGGCCACTCCCTGGCTACTTCACATGTGAGGTAGTTTCACCCCTCTAAGCAGAAGCTCTTCATCCTCATAATGGGGGTAATTAAAATGTCTGGGCTCAAGCAGTCCTTGAACTCCACTGTGACCTGCAGTTCACGGATCCTACCACGTCTTTGCTGCCCCTCAACCCCACGCAGCTCTCTTTTCCTCTTTACGCAGCTTGAATCCCACAGCCAGTCTATCTCATCTCTCCCTTGCAGAGCCCCTTGGCTTCCTTGTTCCTTTCTCACTGGTTTTCTCTAAGTCTGATGCCCCTTCTCTGTGTTTGTACCCAGGCCACTGAGTGTGGCTGGACAAGATCACAACCACACTAACTGTCCTCCCTTTCTCTTCACGATGAGGGGTCTCATCGTGCTGCTCCATGAGCCCAGGCACTGTCTCAGCCCACTGACTCTCCTGCTAAGAAAGTGGAAGCAAGCAGACAAGTCCCCACTCATCTTTCCCTTAGCGATGTTTCCACGCTTGCCTTCTGCAACTAGGAATAAACTGCCCACAGTCGAGTTAACACCACTGTCTCCGGCTATGTCACAGAGTCATTGACCCCGAGACTGCTTATCTCTTGTGGGGTGGTCTCCAGCCATGTTCTCCTTTTGCTTTTTCAGCATTCATTTCCCCCCTTTTACTGGATGATTGCTATTGTACCATTGTATCTCCCAAAGCCTCTCTCCTCACCCCACCTTTTTCTCCAGCCACTGCCCTGTTTATCAAATCTACTTTGTAGCAAAACTCCTTTGACTGTTGCCATCACCAGCTGTTTGCAATTTCATTCCAATTCTTTCTTAAACCCACTCCATTCCAGCTTTGCCCTCACCCCCCTCTCCCACCCTATGTTCCAGGTGCCTTTTACACAATCAACCCAGTGGTCAGCTCTCAGGCATCACTTTTTTTTTTTTTTCTTTGCTTATTTTTATTTATTTGGCAGCATCAGGTCTTAATTGCAACATGTGGGATCTTTAGTTGTGGCAGGAAAACTATCAGTTGCAGCCTGTGGGATCTAGTTC
Source organism: Dama dama (assembly GCF_033118175.1). Taxonomy (NCBI): domain Eukaryota; kingdom Metazoa; phylum Chordata; class Mammalia; order Artiodactyla; family Cervidae; genus Dama; species Dama dama. The sequence continues at coordinate 40,606,738 of NC_083703.1, forward strand.
CCTGACGGGGGATCAAACCCAGGCCCTTTGCATTGGGAGCATGGAGTCTCAGCCACTGGACCACCAGGGAAGTCCCCCTCAGCCATCATCTTATTTTGCCTCCAGTAGCCTTTGACATGAGGGAGAACTTGCTTCTCTCGGAAACTCTGTCTTCACTTGGTGTTCGTGTTGCTAGGACAGCATAACAAATTTATCTCAAAATTTAATAACTTAAAACAATGAACACAACTATTTTGCTCAAAAATATGCAAACTGTTCAGGGCTTGGTGTTGGCAACTCATTTCTGCTTCATTCTGTACCAGAGTGGACACTTGAAGGCCAAGGACATTTGGCGATACTTGAAGGCCAACGGCTGGAAGCAGCTGAGGTTCGTTCACTCACAGGCCTGATGCCTGGGCTGCAAAGACTCAGACACAAGGGGCTGGTGCCCTTGGGATTCTGGGGCATCTCTTTGTTTCTATTCCTCTATCTGATCTCCCCAGCGTGGTGGCATCTGCATCAGAGTAGCCAGATGGTTTACATCCCTGGGGCTCACAAGGGTTGAGAAAGAGAGAAAGAGACTGGAAGTCAGTTTCCCAGGTCCCACCTCTTGACCGAGCAGTGTTAGCAGCACGTGGTCAAGGGAGAGAGTGACTTGATAAAAGCCAACAGAGTTTGCTAATGAATTGGAAGTGGGTATGAGAGAAGGGACGTCAAAGATTGGGTTGAGCATGGTCTCCTGGTAGAATGGAGCTGCCATTGAGTGGGGGGAGAGTGGTAGAGTGCCATTGAGTGGTCTCTTTTACGGCTGACACCATCTTTGGAAATGATAATCTGCCGCACTTGGCTTCCAGAATCCTATATTCTCCTGGACTTTCTCCTGTCTCAGCAGCAACTCTTCCTCACCCTGTTTTACTTCTTCCTCTTCTCCACTCCTCAAACTTCAGGTTCCCCAGGACTCTGTCCTTGGACTTCTTCTATTTTTTATTTTCTTCTCTTTATTGGTGATCTCAAAGAGTTTCATGGCTTTCCATGTCACCCATATTCTTTTTGTTGTTATTGTTCATGAAGATTAAAAAAAAAATTTTTTTTTTGAAGTATAGTTGATTTACAATGTTGCGCTAGCATCAGCAATCTCACTCCTGGGTATATAACTGGAGACAACCACAATCCAAGAAGATACATGCGTACATGCACCACGATGTTCATTGCAGCACTATTTACAATAGCCAGGGCATGGAAGCAACCTAGATGTCCATTGACAGAGAAATGGATAAAGACGGTATGGTACATATACACAATGGAATATCACTCAGCCATAAAAAGGAAAGAAGTAATCCTTTTTACCTGCAACGACATGGCTGGACCTAGAGATTGTCACACTAAGTGAAGCTTGTCACCTATATTCTAATGACTCAAATGTGTACGTCCAGATTGGACATCGCCCATGAACCGCCTACTCGATGACTCTTCTTGGATGGCTCATTGGCCTCTCAAATATAATGTATCAAAGACAGAACTCCAGTTGGCTCCACCCAGTGCTCCTCCAGTAGCTTCCTCCCCCATCAATAGAAACACCACCCTGCCAGACGATCATGCTCAACCCAATTTTTGACATCCCTTCTTCTGTAATACCAGCCTCCAACTCAGCAGACTCTGTTGGCTTTGCTTTCAAAAACACATTCAAGATCTGACCACTTTCTAACCTTACTTCTACTCTCCTCTTTCAAGTCACCCATTCTCACTGTTGCAAATACTTTCTTTGTCTTGATGCTAGAACTCTCTCTTTGTTACTGATGTGCATTCTGCCAAAATTTCTAGTCAAGAACAAGTTGGAAAGCATGATGGTGTGGTATATGTTTCAAAACTGTTCCAGGTGCCTTGTTTTTCCTCACGTTTCCAGGCCTGAAGCTGCCTCAGATGCCTGTGGCAAGGTGAATGATAGCATCCCTCATCTCGTATCTTGAGGCTGGTGTGGCTAGAGGCTAGGTCAGGGCGGGAGATCAAAGTTGTATCCTGTGTGAGCAAAACTGTGACATTCTGTTGCAGGGATTTTTCAGATTTTATGCTGAACATGAACCCATTTAAGAATCTGGTAGAGGCCACAAACACCCTCCCACAAAAGGCATGTACAGTAAAGAAAAAGAACTTGAGATCCACAGTGGGGCTCTGACAGCTGTTCCCAAATTCCTGTGTCCAGGGGTCTTGGGTAAAGACCCAGTTCCATAAAGACCAAGAACCAGGGGCCACTTATTGGGTCAATCATTTTTATGTTTTGACATCACTTTGGCCCTACTTTTCATGGCCAGTGTTGGGGAATAGGGGACAAGAACTGTCCCCTGAATTATTCAGAACTCACTCTTCAGAAAAATAGTTTGTAACAGTGATTAATAACCCAACTAACTAGCTGTTTTAATCCTTGAGTTGTGAGAAAAAAGTATTACATTGAGGAGAGTGGGTCTGTTTTCGTGTCCTATTTTTGGGCAGGCTACATCTGCTGCCGTCTCAGAGACTTAACAATTACTTGATTGGTTGATTATTTTAAAACATATTGACAAAAAAAAAAATAAAATAAAATAAAACATATTGACAAAAATAGACACAGAGTTATTTACACTAACACATCCAATTATCCCCCCTCTATTACTAATATTTCAGGGAGATTTTAAAAATAGCTAGAAAAGGAAGAATTCTATTTGATGTTAGAAATCACAAACAAGATTGCTGAATAAGGTCTCCTGGGCTTCCTCAAGTACAAAGCGGTAGTCAGTATTCCAGTAAGGAATATTGGGAACTCAGGATCAGTCCTTATGAGAGAATGTTTGACTCTCATGTTTGTGGTTCTTCCAAAGAGCTGAAGTATTTTTCACTATTACATTTGCAATCATGCAGATGGAGTGGAAAATGGGTAGCAAATCTTGTTCATTTCTTTATTGCATATGTCTTAATATTTCTTTTTATTTATTTACTTACTTGGCTGTGTTGGGTCTTAGCTGTGCCACCTGGGGTCTTCACTACCACATGGGAAATCTTCCTTGCAGCATGCAAGATCTAGTTCCCTGAGCAAGGATCGAACCTTGCATTGGGAGCCCAGAGTCTTAACTGCTGGGCACCAGCTAAGTCCCTGCATATATTTTACATGCATGAATCATGAGGATTTGTCTTACATTTCAACTATGTATGCTGCTTTGTAATAACAATGCTTCATAATAATGCTGGACTTGTAAGACCTTGATTGGAAGGATTTCTGATTTCGCCCCCAACCTACCAGAGGTAATTTAGGAAGGTAGTTGATGGTTCCAACTTTGCACTCAAGGCGGTTTAGAAGTTATACACAATCAACCCTGCCATTGCATAGAGTTTGGTGGTAACATCGAGTTGACATCCCAAAGGTGCTGAATGTATAAAAGGGAATGGCATGTGCATGCTCAGCTGCTCAATCATGTCTAGCTCTTTGTGATTCCATGGGCTGTAGGCCACCAGGCTCCTCTATCCACGGAATTCTTCAAGAAAGAATCCTGGAGTGGGTTGCCATTTCCTACTCCAGGGGATCTTCCTGACCCAGGGATCAACCCCACGTCTCCTGGGTCTCCTATGATGGCAGGCAGATTCTTTTACCACTGTGCCATCCGGGAAGCTCAAAAAAGTGAGTGGGAACTGAATTCTTACAAGAGTAAAAACAGCAGAGAAAAAAACAGTCATGGTGCGTAGTCTTCACCTCCTGAACCCCTTCCAGTCTCAGTAATGATGCAGCGTTTGTGAAACCCAAGTTGCTGATGACAGATGAGGGTCTGGGTCATGTCTTAGTTCAGGTACCCCAGAAGCAAACCCTAAGATGAAGATTTATGTGAGAGTGATTGATTAAGGGAGTACTCCCCAAGGGGAGTTGCTAAGGAAGTGGGGACATAGTCAGGGGAGCAGAGGAGGAAGGAAGGACATCAAGCAGGGATGCAAGTTCTGGCAGAGTCTTGTAGAAGCCGACTTCAACTTGACCCCATGAGGAATGCTGGACGGAAAGTTACATCTGAGAATTTGATCTAACCTGAGACAAGGGAGCTGGGTTTTCAAAGTCCTGTACCCAACAGTCACTGGAGAGGAGTAACTTCCCAGCTCTCCTGGCTGTCTGCACATTTTGGCAACATGGTAGCTAGAGAATATGCCTCAGGTTGTTGGAAGAAGAAATACACTGAAGTCTGAAGGGTCAGTGAGGACGGGTAAAGGTTGCATGTAAGCACAGTGAGAAGCATGCCAAGAAATATGGACAGAGCGCCAGCAGTGTCTGTTTGCAATAAGTCATTTCAGCCCCTGGGAGCCCAACTTTGTGACTTAGGAACATGGGACTTATCCAATTCCTGTGGTGGAATTCATCCAAAAATGACCACAAGTAAGAATTTTTATGATCTCTGTGGACAGAATAAACTAGTTCTAGACTCCATGTTATGATTTTTATCGGTCACTTCCTTGTTTTTTTTTTTTATATCTGAGCTTTATTGGGTGCCAGGTCTCTAGGGGAGAAGTTTAAAAAAATAACCCGGAAACAATCATTATGCATGCAATTGAAAATAAACATAAAATTGTCCAGCACACTCTGTGTACAGGATTAACAAGTGTTCTTGGCTCACTGGTAATTTGGGGGCTTGACACTTCTTTTCTTTCAGAGAGGTCACTGCAAAAGAAATGACAATAATTGCAGCTTCAAAATTAATAATTTGTCAACACTATTTTCCATCCAACAACTAGCAGAACACAACAAGAGAGATTCATTTTTAGCCACACAATGGATGTTTTGCAGAAAACTGCAAAAATCTGAAAACATATTAAAGGAAAAATGATCGTCACCCTGCTTCTCACAAGTTATTATCTGAGCAAATACATAAAAGCAAGTATTATAGGAAAATCCATTGTAATTAGATATAAACATTATGGACAATAAGGTAACTAAAATGTATGATATCATAGAACACTCTATATGACCCAATGCATTGGTATCAGATGACTTGGGCATGACATTGCTGAGAAATTAATCAGGCTTAGTAAAGATGATGCCTCTTCATTCTGAGAGATCCATGTAAAACAAATTGATTTATTATTTACCTATATCAATTGTTTTCTAAATATAGATCAAAGGTGGATTGTCTTTATTCGTTTTCATAGTTTCTTAAAATAGTACCAGAATAATCCTAGACTATAGATAATTTGCAAAATACTCATCTTAAGCTGCCACTGTGTTCCATGTGGTTTTTTTGCTCAGTTCTTTAAAAATTATTTTAATTAATTTATCTTTTATTTATATATAACAAAGGACAAAAATAGCAAGGATACAGCTTGATACATTTTACATATGTCAATACCAGTGAAACCACCAAAATACAGACTATTTCGAGCCCTTGGAAGACAGTCTCACGTCCAGAAGTAACCACGACTCTGACAGCGTGAACCAGTTTGGTCTGCTTGTGAGCCTCACACATGTGGAACCCTATAGTATATTGCCTTCTATGTTTGATTTCTTTGGCCCAACAATATGTCCATGAAATCCATATTGCTGTATTCCTTACTTTTTTAACTATACAATTTCCTCTTTACTAAAAAAAATCTCGATCATTAAGGCTCATCTTCTGTAGCAGACAAAGCTGGAGAGTTGAAACTAATCTAAAATGCCGTACCTTCATTGACCTGAAAAATCCCACCATCTCACATCATCAGAGGAAACATAATGATTTGCAATACCACGTAAATTTTTAGTAAGTCGACTCATAATGTCAATAGAGTTCTTTACTCATTGATTATTAAATTCAGTGGCATGTCTACTTCTAAACTAGAAGACAGATGAAAATCTACCTGGCTGATAAAATTTTCATCGAATAAGTTCACCAAATTCTTAAGGCTGTAAATGCCAATTTAAATTCAGTCTCGTTTAATAAGCAATGTCCAAGGCTTGAATAGCTATTTTTTACATCAACAACTCAAATGCAGATGATAAAAGGATGTGCTCAGTCACTTCAGTCATGTCTCACTCTTTGCAACACCATGAACTGTAGCCCCACTGGCTCCTCTGTTCATGGAATTCTCCAGGCAAGAATACTGGAGTGGGTAGCCATGCCTTCCTCCAGGGGATCTTCCCAACCCAGGGGTCGAACTTGAGTCTTCTGCATCTCTTGCATTGCAGATGGATTCTTCACTGCTGAGCCACTGGGGAACCTGATAAAACAACAGGCATCTGGAAATTCCCTGGTGGTCCAGGGGTCTCAGTGCTGAGGGTCCAGGTTCAATCCCTGGTCAGGGAACTAAGATCCTACAAGCTGTGAGGTACAAAAGAAAAGGAAGAAAGTGGGGGAAAAAGACAAGCATCTACCTTAGATGGTGGCAGAGGTATTCTTTGCTGTGAAGCAGAGAAAGACTTGAAGTTTTCATGAGATTCTTGGTTAAGGAAAGTGAACTCAAGATCTGAGGCAAAGACATGTTGGGGCAGATAAAGGGAAGAAGAACCATGAGCAAGGTCACCCAAGGTCAGTTAGCAATTGCAGAGGACCTGGAGGGGGTCGCTGACCTCTAGCTTTCCCTTCAGCCCTCTATCTGTTGGGCAACACTTCCTGGCATTGAATTTCTCTGGATGGCATGACTTTTAATGAAAATACTCCCACAGATGGCAGAAACCAAGCCTATAACTGAAGTTCAAAGAACAGTCTCCACAAATACAATGTCAAGGTAAATTATTAGTCAGTTAATACACTCTGATCATATAGACTTGGGGATAAGGAGATGATAAAGGGTAGAACCCCAATTCAAGTTAGTTCATTAACATGAAGCCTAAACCATGCTTGAGATGTCTTTAAGAGAGATAAATGAAGTGAAGTGAAAGTCGCTCACTCATGTCCGCTCTTTGCCACCCCATAGACTGTACAGTCCATAGAATTCTCCAGGCCAGAGTACTGGAGTAGGTAGCCTTTCCCTTCTCCAGGGGATCTTCCCAACCCAGGGATTGAGCCCAGGTTTCCCGCATTGCAGGCAGATTCTTTATCAGCTGAACCACAAGGGAAGCCCAAGAATACTGGACTGGGTATTCCATTCCTTTTCCAACAGATCTTCCCACCTCAGGAATCAAACCAGGGTCTCTAGCATTGCAGGTGGATTCTTTACCAACTGAGCTATCTGGGAAGCCCTAAGGGGAGAGAGCTAGAAGTGAAATTGCTAGAGCATAAGGAGTTTGATTTTTTAGATTTGAAGAGATATTGGTACCTTTTGCAGGGATGCTTTGATAACTTCTGTTCTCCCTCCTTTCATGTGTGGTTGGCATATGGGGTGGGGCCTGTTTGACTGCAAGATCAAACTAGTCCATCCTAAAGGAAATCAACCCTGAATATTTATTAGAAGGACAAATGCTGAAGCTGAAGCACTAGTACTTTGGCCACATGATGTGAAGAGCTGACTCTTTGGAAGAGACCCTGATGCTGGGGAAGATAGAAAGCAAAAGGAGAAGGGGACAACAGAGGATGAGATGGTTGGATGGCATCACTGACTTGATGGACACGAGTCTGAGCAAGCTCCGGGAGATGGTAAAGGACAGGGAAGCCTGGCATGCAGCAGTGCATTGGGTTGCAAGGAGTCAGATATGACTGAGCTACTGAATAGCAACAACTCTATTTTACCCTATACTGGTAACTTTAGGACCACCCTGTGCTTTATGACATGTCATCCCCTCAATGGGCCTGCCCTGCATCTAGGCTCCTCTCTGCTGGAGAAGGATGGAGCATCTGAAACCCAGACCAGTTGATCATTTCTTTCTCACTGGGGTACTTCTTTAATGAAGCAGGTACATGTTTATAGGTGGCAACGTAAGATTTACACAAGAGCTGATTTTTTTTTTTTTGGACAACATCACATGGCATATTGGATCTTATTTCCCTGACCAGGGATCAAACCCATGCTCCCTGCATTGGCAACACAGAGTCTTAACCACCGGATCACCAGAGAAGTCTTCCAGGAACAGATTTTAATTGAGATCTTATTCCACCTGGAAACCTTAAGCCATAGTTTGTAGACCCAGAAGCCAGTGGGGGCTGTATAGGACCATAGGAAGGGGTGGAGACCTTGGGAACTTGGCTAGTCAATCCTGATGAAGATGGCAATAGCTACTCAGTGTGACTCACCAAGTTTTGAAAACCAAAATCAGGGGACAGAAAGAAACTTCACAGAATGTTCGGGTAAACCCTTCTTTTGCAGTTGAGGATAGTGAGGCTCTGAAAGACTGTGTATTTTCTCAGTGACCCAGAGGTGAGTCCCAAGAGTCCAGAGGTTCGGGTACTGAGTTCTTCCTACTATAGCACTGCACCTGCTGGTTAACCTCTATGCTTCACTACCATCCCTTGCAGGGTCATTTCACCCTCCTGTTCCCCTTCTCTGAGCCCTGAGGTACCTCTTCCGGGCTCCCTTGTTCCTTGGATATAGGTTGGATTTGACCAATGGTTGGCGTGAGCCAGTGAGTGGAGAGCAGGGAAAAAAGGGATGAACGTGTGTCTTTCCCAAGTCCCCTCTGCTCCGGGCAGTGTTTCCTGGCACTGTCTGTGCCCATTCACAGCTACGGCTTCTGCCAGGAGAGCCTCCTCCCTGGAGCAGTTCTCATCATGCTCCTGAGATCCTTCCCTTTGCACCTTTAAGTCTGGGGTGCTAATGGCTCCCACTGCTGTGGGCTCCTGGTTGCATTTTGCTCTCCTGTGAATCCTGCCTGGACCACTGTGGAAGTCTCTTCACTGACCAATCTAAATTAAATGGTTTCCAGCCAGGAAAATGATGTCCACTTGTCTTTGCATGACTGGATGAAAGGCTAAGTGAGGGTGAAAGGTTAGTTCTGCATTTTTATTTTTTCCTCTACTTCATTTTGTATGGCACAAGCAAACCCTCCTTGGAAATATTAAAAGTCTATTCCCCAGGGTATATCTGGATGGTCAATGATGTGCGAGTTTAATTAGCCATTAGGGAAATGCAAATTATAGCCACCCTCAGAGTGGCTAAAATGAAGAACACAGATAATGGCAAGTGTGGGTGAGGAATGGAATAACTCGAACATTCTCGTGTTGTTGATGAAAGTGTGAACTGACACACCATCACCCTAGGAGCCAGTGTCAAATAAAGCTGCCATGTCCACGCTCTGTGATCCAGCAATGTCACTTTGGTGTACTCGTTAGAAATGAGCTCTTGCGTGCACCCCAAAACATATGTCAGGATGTTCATTCACAGCAGAGCTCTTTGTAATGGCCATAACTGGACAACCAAATGCCCAGCAGCAGTGGAATGAACTGTGGTTTACTCACATCATGGAAATGCAAGAAAAATGAATGAACTACAACTACATGCAACCATGGAAATATCACACATGTGATGTGGATTGAAAGAAACCATGCTCAAGATGTGCAAAAATAGAAAATTTCACCTATGCTGTTAGAAGTCAGGGTATGGCTACCCTGGCTGGACAGTCAGGTCTGGGGACTGGGAGGGTACAGATTCTTGATCTGGGTCCTGGTTACAGGGGTGTGTTCAGTTTGAAGGATATACTCTTGATATGCATATCTTTTTTGCATACTTCAATAAAACCCTCTTTCCCCTTGAAATCTATACTCTGGCAATCACTTAGATCAACCTAGCATGCAAGTTCTAACTGGAGACGTTGGTTGGCTCCTGCAGAAATGTCACCTTAAGTAGTTTTAAGCAACATGTCATGTCAAAAACTGATATTTTAAAAATCATTGCTGTGCTTCGATTGGATTTGGGACAGGCCCCCCACCTATCCCAAGGGCACCTTGGCATACTGAATGTTTTGAGATGTAGGAGCTTGAGAAAATGGCAAAACCAAGAAGGTCACTCTGACCTTCTCCCCCTATAAAACCCCATAAAACCCTCCTGTGAGAGGTACCCCCCCATAATCAGAGGAAAGCAACATCTTTTTCTCCAAAATAAAAGGACACTGAAAAGAATCCTTAGCAAACAGGACTTGCTAATTTCCCGCAGTTTTGTACCATTCTTCACATACTTTAACCTGTCATATTCCTCCATGCGTGTCCATTCTTCATCCAACCCAGCACAAAAGTACATAAATCTGGGACTTCCCTGGTGGTCGAATGATTAAGACTCCATGCTTCCATTGCAGGCTGCATGGGTCCACTGGTCAGGGAAATAAGATCTCATATGCTACATGGCCATAAAGTAAAAAAATAAATAAATTGGGCCAATATATATTTAAAAACACACAAAAATATATAGCTCTGTTTCTCTTTTTCCCCCATTTATTTTTATTAGTTGGAGGTTAATTACTTTATAATATTGTAGTTGTTTTTGCCATACATTGACATCAATCAGCCATGGATTTACATGTATTCCCCATCCTGATCCCCCCTCCTGCCTCCCTCTCCATCCCATCTCTCTGGGTCTTCCCAGTGCACCAGCCCTGAGCACCTGTCTCATGCATCCAACCTGGGCTGGTGATCTGTTTCACCCTTGATAGTATACTTGTTTCAATGTTGTTCTCTCTAAACATCCCACCCTCGCCTTCTTCCACAGAGTCTAAAAGTCTGTTCTGTACATCTGTGTCTCTTTTTCTGTTTTGCATATAGGGTTATCGTTACCATCTTTTTCAATTCCATATATATGTGTTAGTATACTGTATTGGTGTTTATCTTTCTGGCTTACTTCACTCTGTATAATGGGCTCCAGTTTCATCCATCTCATTAGAACTGATTCAAATGAACTCTTTTTAATGGCTGAGTAATATTCCATGGTGTATATGTACCACAGCTTCCTTATCCATTCGTCTGCTGATGGACATCTAGGTTGCTTCCATGTCCTGGCAATTATAAACAGTGCTGCGATGAACATTGGGATGCACGTGTCTCTTTCAGATCTGGTTTCCTCAGTGTGTATGCCCAGCAGTGGGATTGCTGGGTCATATGGCAGTTCTATTTCCAGTTTTTTAAGGGATCTCCACACTCTTCTCCATAGTGGCTGTACTAGTTTGCATTCCCACCAACAGTGTAAGAGGGTTCCCTTTTCTCCACACCCTCTCCAGCATTTATTGCTTGTAGAATTTTGGATAGCAGCCATTCTGACTGGCGTGTAGTGGTACCTCATTGAGGTTTTGATTTGCATTTCTCTGATAATGAGTGATGTTGAGCATCTTTTCATGTGTTTGTTAGCCATCTGTATGTCTTCTTTGAAGAAATGTTTGTTTAGATCTTTGCCCCATTTTTTGATTGGGTCATTTATTTTTTATTTTTCTGGAATTGAGCTGCAGGAGTTGCTTGTATATGTTTGAGATTAATCCTCATCTGTTTCTTCATTTTCTATTATTTTCTCCCCTTCTAAAGGCTGTCTTTTCACCTTGCTTATCGTTTCCTTTGTTGTGCAAAAGCTTTTAAGTTTCATTAGGTCCCATTTGTTTATTTTTGCTTTTATTTCCAATATTCTGGGAGGTGGGTCGTAGAGGATCTTGCTGTGATTTATGTCAGAGAGTGTTTTGCCTATGTTCTTCTCTAGGAGTTTTATAGTTTCTGGTCTTACATTTAGATCTTTAATCCATTTTGAGTTTATTTTTGTGTATGGTGTTAGAAAGTGTTCTAGATTCATTCTTTTACAAGTGGTTGACTAGTTTTCTCAGCACCACTTGTTAAAGAGGCTGTCTTTTTTCCATTGTGAAAATATGGAATGCTTCACGAATTTGCGTGTCATCCTTGCGCAGGGGCCATGCTAATCTTCTCTGTATCGTTTCAATTTTAGTATATGTGCTGCCAAAGCGAGCACTATAGCTCTGTTTCTCTGGAGCTTCATTTCCTGATAAAGTTTTCCATGTCATGTAAAACCTATATTAAATAAGCAAGTCTACTTTTCTCCTGTTCATCTTTGTCAATCTAGCTCTCAGACCCAGTTGGGGATCCTAAGAGGGTTGACATGTACAAACTCTATGACCTAACAACTTCTCTGTGCTGGCAAATTACCCAAAAACAGAGGCACCAGATTGTTTTTCTCACAATATCTGGGTATTTCAAATCCTGTAGTAGATGCTGCTGCAAATAAGTGACTATACTGGAACCTGAATGCTTTTGGGAACAAATCCAGGTATAGCATGGGTGCAGTAGGTGTAAATTCTGGATGTTGACCACGAGAATCAGTGGAGTCATTAGGTGGGCCTATACAATTCCTGCTGTTTACTATATACGCAGTAATGTATAATGGAGGAGGAAATGGCAACCCACTCCAATATGCTTGCCTGGAAAATCCCATAGACAGAGAAGTCTGGTGGGCTACAGTCTATAGGGTTGCAAAGAGTCAGACATGACTGAGTACACATGTATGTTACTGGATACAAAGTGGACCCAGAGAGCAATTTTTAGAAGAAGTGTTAAGAGTTTGGGTGTAAATATCTGGACTCTCTTCAGCAGATCTGAGTCATTGCTTGAACAGGAGGAAGTCCGAGAGAAGTTGTGTTGGAGCTGAGGGCAAACGCAGGGAAGCCAGGGTGCTGGAGTAGCCACTGAGACACATAATCTTGTCCAAGACAGGTCTTAGAAACGTTTACTCCAGATCACAGTCATCTACAAGCCAGCCACATCCAACCGCAGAGCCAGGAAAGAAAGAGAGGGAGGACACGCCGGCTTGGCTCAGAGCAGAGCAGGAACCATGCAGCTTCTGCTGGAAGGCCAGAAGATGATTCCAACTGCACACATCTGCCAACTGATGCTGGGGTCGGCTTTTTACAGCTGAGGTTGGAAGCAGAGCCACACAACGGCTACATCAAAGAGTGAGGTCACAGCCGAGGAGCTGGGATGCAGAGGTTAATTAGCAGAGCATGCCAACTCCCACTTTAATTAGCACATGGACCAGCGATAGATCCTCATTACCTTTCTCCCCAAATCTTGATGCAGCTTTCTCACATTCCCATTTGCAAGAGGACAAAGGCAAAGTAAGAAAAGCAAGGCAGGAGAGGAGGACATGAGGAAATACAGTGGCAAGGGTCACTAATTGCATTTTCCATCTACTAAAATTTTTTTAAAAGTTTACCAGTTAAATACACTTAATAATTTAAGAGTTATGAGAAATACAGCCATTGGAGGACAAGTGACAAAAAGGCAAGGAGGGAGGAAAGGAAGGTGAGGGGGTGGGTGCAGGGAGGAAAAAGAAATAGCCATAAAAATCCATGATTGTTACATGGGAGCCTCTTACTAGATGTTAATCTACAAAGTAGAGATTTCATAAATTGAATGCTTTTTAAATGCATTTGGGACAGTGTGGCAACTTGTTTAGTAGATCAAAAGTCCTTGGTTTGTATAAATGCTCAATAATTATCAATGTAGTACAACCAGTGGGCTTTTGGACAGCAAGTTTCAAAAACTTCCCATAGAAGGAAGAATTAAGCTCCTGAGTGATTCTATAAATTGCTTTACACAGACAAAATATACATTGATAGAAGTAAATGGCAGCCTTCCTATAGGCATTAATATGTGGACTTAATATCTTAAAACTTTTATTCTGAACATTTTAGTCTAAACAGACTTCTTTGTAAATCCTATGTTTGTATGCCCCTCTTTTTAGTTAAAGCTCAAAGTTGAATTTCCTCCTTTGACATTTGTTAACAGGGCTTGTTCATTTATTAACATTGCAGCGAAGTGTCTGAGGTTGTTGGAAGGGTTTTAAAGTCACACGGCAAGAAAGGTGACCTGGGAAATTTCTGTTGGACTAAATTTCTGAAAAGAAAGAAGGAAGGAGGAAAGACAGTATCAGGTCTCGTTGTTCGTGTAATTTGCTGACGACTAGCGATTACTGCCAGGAAATTGTTATATTGTTCCCCAACCTTGAAAGGGATACAGAGTGATTAAAAGGTTGGCCTCCCACGTGATTAAAAGGTTGGCCTCCCACGTGGGCACAGGAGCCTTTGGGATAAGATTGACTCTAAGTTTCCAGATACAGGAAGAGGAGAGACCAGGCCCAGTTGGCTGTCCACAGTCTGACATTCAAACTGTAGTTGGCTCTTTAAAACTGTCAGTTCACGGAAACCAGACTTTCTCTGGGAGCAAAGGAAAGATCAGGGAGCAAGGAGTTCAAAACAGTTTTGGAAAAAAATTGCACCCTTAGGGATTTTAGTCATTTTGGTCTGAGGTTTTAGTCATGTGACCTTGTGGGACTTTGCTCACTTGCATGGTCCTCCTGTTCCCCCCCTTTTTTGGTCAATTTCCTTAAAATGTATATTGGCAATGTTGGCATGAATTCAGTTTTGTATTTTGTTTTACTTTTCCCCCAAAGGTTTCTTATATTGTCGCAAAGTTGTCAGAGTCATTGTCTTAAACAGCTGTGAAAGCCTCCATTGAGTAGATACCAGCATACTGCATTTTGGGCATATATTTCTATCTGCCTCCGTCTGCAGCAGAGAACTTGGCTCAAGACAGCCAAACTCGTGGAATTAAAGTCCAAAGAAACAACAGCAACAAAAAAAGTCCAAAGAAAAGTTCTCATTGGAATCAGCTGGAATACATCCCCTCACCCCATACTCCCCAAGGACTGGAGAGTGCTAGGTGGGGTTGGTGGAAATGAATTATAGAGGATCTTAAGGTTTACATCACACCCTGAAGGGCTTTGGTGACAATGAAACAGCAGATGCGTGCCCAGCCCCAGGGCAGGTCTTCAAATGCTAATTAATGAGAACAATTTATATGCAACTACTTTATATCAGCCCACTTTATTCATTTATTTTATAGACTTTCACATTTAGAGCAGTTATAAGGTCACAGTAAAAATGAGCAGAAGGTACACAAATGCAAAGGATGAGATGGTTGGACGGCATCATCAACTTAATGGACATGAGTTTGCGTGAACTCCGGGAAATCGTGAAGGAAAGAGAAGCCTGGTGTGCTGCAGTCCATGGGGTTGCAAAGAATCGGACATGACTAAGCCACTGTGCATGCACATCTTTTCATATGCTTATTTGCCATTTGTATCTTTTCTTTGGCAAGTTGTCTATTAAGGTCTTTGAGTCTTTTTTTTTTTTTTTAACTTTTTTTTTTTCAGCCATGGATTTACATGTATTCCCCATCCCGATCCCCCCTCCCCCCTCCCTCCCCATCCCATCCCTCTGGGTCTTCCCAGTGCACCAGCCCTGAGCACCCGTCTCTTGCATCCAACCTGGGCTGGTGATCTGTTTCACCCTTGATAGTATACTTGTTTCAATGCTGTTCTCTCTAAACATCCCACCCTCGCCTTCTCCCACAGAGTCTAAAAGTCTGTTCTGTACATCTGTGTCTCTTTTTCTGTTTTGCATATAGGGTTATCGTTACCATCTTTTTCAATTCCATATATATATGTTAGTATACTGTATTGGTGTTTATCTTTCTGGCTTACTTCACTCTGTATAATGGGCTCCAGTTTCATCCATCTTTGAGTCATTTTTAAACCAGGTTCAGCCTGCCTTTTAAAGTTAGTGTCTTACTCTCTCTGGCCGTGTGTGTGGACTAGAATCACCAAGTGTCAAGGAGTTTTTTGTGGGAAATATTTCTGGCATAAAGGAGCCCTTGAATCCTTCCAAATTGCTCCTCTGCCAGCTGTCAGAAGTTCCTTTCATGATTACCACCCTTAAACTGAGCACTGAAGCACAGTCAAACACTGACACCAAGGATGGAGATTTTAAATTGTTCCCAGTCTCACCTCGCCCTCCACCCTCCCGGCGCCTACTAACTTGTTCCCTCTTCAGCTGCCCAAGCAATTCATACTATACCATTCCTCTGTCCCTCAGTGGCCTGTCCCGGCCACCCCAGCTTCTAACTGCACCCCTAACCCATCAAGCAGGCTCCCAGCTCAAGGCTTCACACTTGAGGTTCCCTCTGCCTGGAGGCCCTTCCCCAGAGGTGCCAGGGGCTCCGTCCCCCCTCCCTAAGCTCAGGTATTGCCCACCCACTCTGTTTAAGGCGGCAGCTCCCAACTTCCCCCCACCTCACACTCTTTGCCTTGCTTTGTCCTCTTCCATTGCGTTTATCACCATCTGACATCCTCTGTATTTTGTTCATTGTCTGTTCTGGGCAAGAAGTTCCCCTGGGAAGGGGTCTTTGTGAGTGTGGTTCACTGCTGTTCTCCCAGCATAGAGAGAGTCCAGGTCTTATTGGATTCTCAATAAGTATTTGTTAAGCGAGTATTTTATTTTATTTTATTGTTTTTTTTAAGCGACTATTTTAAACAAGTGTTTGAGTCAACATTTTGAGACCCCCATTGGCCCAGATGTTACTTAGAGACACAGTAAACACATTGCCCTTGAAATCCACACCATCAAACCTCTTTAAAGTGAGAACAGCATACAAGATACTCTGATTATTTTACTAAAGGAACTTTGTTGGCTGTGGTCCCAAAGGACTTTTCTAAAGCTCTCATTCTTTGTTCTTCTCTTATTTGCTTAAGACACCTGTGCTGCCTGCTGTGAGTCACCTTAAGCAATGAGAAATTTTCCTGTAAGACTTTTTATATATAACATCCATGTCTTTGTTTTCCCTTTTCTCTAGAATTGGAAGCTGACTATTTTCCCAGAAGTCAGGAGATGTCTACAGAGCTGTCCCTCCCACCTAGGCTCTCCCAAGGGGGGTTAGGGGCGGGGGGAATAGCGTCCCTGCAGGAGTTTCTCCAGGTCCCCTCCATCTGGAATGTTGAAACAAAGTGTTGGAGTCAAATTCAAGTCAAGCAGAGATAGTATCACTGTGTTCCTTTGAAATGTCAATGACAGAGGTTTATAAGGGAAATTTACAGAAACTGGGCAGAAAGCTGTGGCCCACATTGGCGGCCCAGCCCTCTGTCTGCTCACCCTTCCTGCTGCGCCCAGGGGTGTCTCACCCACTGCGTTGCCACCGAGCACTCCCTGCGACCAGGTGGACAATCCAGAGAATCGAGTCCCCTTGGGAGCAGCCCTCAAACCACGGCTTCCATAGATTGATGTATACATGTGACAACTCCTCCCTTTGCGGAGTCCCTTGCAGGGGTCTTCCACACTAGGGCTTATTGCAGATGCTGGCTTGATCACAGCGTTGATGGGCAGCCTCTGCCCAGGGTCCCTTCCCTGATGTCTCACTCCTCCAGGTCCCTTCTTTAATTTTACTTATTTCCTTTTTAAGATTTTTTTTTTATAGGGACCATTCATAAACTCTGTGTTGAATTTGTTACAATATCGCTTCTGTTTTATGGTTTGGTTTTGTGGCCACAAGGCATGTGGGATCTTAGCTCTACCTAAATCAGGGACTGAACCCACACCCCCTGCGTTGGAAGGCGAAGTCTTAATCACTGGAGCCTCAGGGAAGTCCTCACGTGTCCTTACTTCAATCTGCTCCTTTCTCTGTCTCCATTTTCTTTCTTCTCTCCTGCTCTTTAAATCCCCAACTCTTCTCTCCCCCAACTCCCTCCACCTGTCTCTTTCATGTTCTGAGATGACAGCTCACCAAGGTGATCGCAATCCCCGTGTTACTGCTGGGGGTTATTTTTACTGGAGGGCATCCCAGGCCATCCAGAGGCCTTGGAAGCATCCAGACATTATTAACAGGGTCAGACAAGTAAAAGGTGATCTTGCCTGTGGAAGACTCAGCTCACTAAGAACCAGGCAGGGTGGCCTCTGGAAACAGCACAACTGCCTTTCAGGCACACGGACGGTCTTGGGAAGGCAGAGCATACGGGCTTAGTTAGAAAGCCCACGACCCCAGGACCAGACCCCTCCACTGACGGAGTGACCACCCTCTGCACGTTGTCTTTGATCCAGGTGATCCTTGCCCTGGGGGCTTCCGTCTGCAGGTAGTGCCCAAGAAACTAGGATTGCCTAACCAGAAAGTTTAACACTAAAACAGGAGGCTGTGAGCCAAGTGCCCTGTGAACTCTATTATTGAGCAAGAATGAAGTCATTTCAGCCTAGAGCAAACCTATCGCTGCTACCAGTGGCTTCCGTTCACTGCCTGCAAGGCTCTGCTGTTACAGACACTCGGTTCATTTGTGTTTTCTGAGACTCAGAGTTGGGAAGGATGGAAATCAATGGAAAGAAATTCTTGGAAGGTGATAGTATTTGTCAAAAGCAAGGATTTGATCTTTCATATGTTGAGTTCATGAGCTTCCCAGGTGGTGCTAGTGATAAAGAATCTGCCTACCAATGCAGGAGATGGAAGAGACAAAGGTTTGATCCCTGGGTTGGGAAGATCCCCTAGAGCAGGGCCTGGCAAACCACTCCATTATTTTTGCCTAGAGAATCCCATGGACAGAGGAGCCTGGGGGACTACAGTCCATGGTGTCGCAAAGAGTCAGACATGACTGGAGCAACTTAGGTGTACGCAGGCATGTGCGCATGTTGATTTTATAAACTGTTTCTAGAGACAACAGTTTATAGATGTTGGATGGTCTCTAAAGCAATAGCCAATACCCCCCCATCCTACCATATCCCCCATCTGAGAGCATGCCACCCAGCGGTTTCCAGCTATGAGCCCTCAGGACCTCCTGGGACTTGGGAGCCCCTCGGTCCTTGGGAGTAACCCCCCAACCATGACTGGTGGGAATTGCTTAATAAAGATGAATATCAGATGATATCACTTATATGTGGAATCTAAAAAAAAGATACCAATGAACTTAGCTTACAAAGCAGAAATAGACTCATAGACTTAAAAAAAACAAATTTACGGTTACCAAGGGGGAAAGGTGGGAGGCATAAATTAGGAGTTGGGGATTAACATATACACAGGACTATGTATAAAATAGATAATCAACAAGGACATAGGGTATAGCCCAGGGAGCTCCACTCAGTATTCTGTAATAACTATATGGGAAAAAAATCTGAAAAAGAGTGCATATATGTATATGCGTAACTAATTCATTTTGCTGGACACATGAAGTTAACACAACATTGTAAATCAACTATAAGTGGATATAAAATAACAATTTAAATGACAATGTATGGCAAAAAAAACACTACAATATTGTAAAGTCATTAGCCTCCAATTAAAATTAATTAATTAATTTTTTAAAAAGAAACCATAAAAGTTAAAAACATTAAAAAAAATTTTTTTTTGAAAGGTCCTAGCAACCTTGCAGGTCCCTCTGGGGTGTGCCCCCTGAAGTGCCCCAAAGTTACCTGGCATGAGTGTCCCTGGGAAGCCTCTAATAAACTGATGACCACACGGCCTTGCTGTCTGGTTCCACTCCTTGTCTTCCGTACCCTCTCCCCACCAGCATTTCCTTTAGTCACCTCAAAAATAAACGTCAGCCCCCTCATCATTATCTTAGAGTCTCTTCTGGGGGAGCAGAGACTCACTTAGACACAAAACCCAGAAATCTCTGTTAACACTGAAATCATGTGAACAGTTGAAAGTCTAATGATGAGACAAATTAAAAAATGTTTTGTTTCTGCTTGTTTTAGGTACATCACGCCTCTGCCTCCATCTGGGGTTCTCCTGTGTCTCTTCACACCACCCTCCCTCCGGGCGTGTCTATCCACATGTCCAGATTTTTCCTCTTCTGCAAGGACACCAGTCGGATTGAGTAGGGTCCACCCTAATGACCTCATCCTAACTTGATTACCTCTATAAAGACCCTATTGGCAAATAAGAAGGCATTTTGAGGTACAGAGGGTCAGGGTTCTAACATAACTTTTGAGTTGCTGCACCAGTAGGCAGCTCAGCTCATAACATAGTTTGAGAAACATTCGGAAATAGGAAACTGTCTGACAAAACTTTCATAAAAACTGGATTGGAATAATTGCTTTCATTTCCTTTTTTAAAAATGCCTGGTTAAGTTATAAAACACAATCTTTCAACAAATTTTCAACTTAACTTAAAAATATTTTTTATGAATGAGAAAAACCCCTATTTGTGAATGTAGGCTGCATTTGTTCAATGACGGTAAGCATGGCACAATAGAAGATACTGGAAATGATGCTGAAGAAAATGCACAAATTTGTATTTTCTAAAGCAAGTAGTAGTATTAGTCACTCAATTGTGTCTGACTCTGTGACCCCATGGACTGTAGCCTACCAGACTCCTCTGTCCATGGGATTCTCCAGACATGAATATCAGAGTGGGTTGCCATTCCCGTCTCCAGTGGCATAGTTTGAACAGTCAGCCAAGGTGGTACTTTTGATATCTAAGACGTTTGATTAACCACAGATGAAGAGGAATTACCTCTCAGAATTTTACTTAGCAGAAAATTCAGTTTGCATGAATTCAAACTGAGTCACAGTGACAGTAATTTATTTCGTTCTTGAGCTACAAAACAGCTTCCAATAGAATAACGTCTTTGTGCCAAAGCTAAAGTGCTGTGATTAAATAGAAGGGGAAAGAATGGGAGTTTTCCAGAATTTATAAAGAGAAAGAAAGTGTCATTGGGATGGTTAATCAACACAACTTGACTTTGCATGCATACCTGATGCAATGTTGAAATAGAGATATATTTTTTAAATTGACATAATTCACATACCATAAAATGCACCCTTTTTGAAATGTGTGACTCAGTGCTTTGTAGCATATTCACAAAGTTGTGCAACTATCACCAGTACCTAATTCCAGAACATTCCGATCACCCCATAAAGAAACCCTGTATGAATCAGTCCTTACTCCTCCACTGTATGTTTCCAAAACCTGAAAATATAATCTACTTATGTTTCAGTGGTCTTCCCTCATAGCTCAGTTGTTAAAGAATCCACCTGCAAGGTAGGAGACCCCAGTTCGATTCCTGGGTTGGGAAGATTCCCTGGAGAAGGGATAGGCTACCCACCCCAGTATTCTTAGGCTTCCCTTGTGGCTCAGCTGGTAAAGAATCCACCTGCAATGTGGGAGACCTGGGTTTGATCCCTGATTTGGGAAGATCCCCTGGAGAAGGGGAAAGGCTACCCACTCCAGTATTCTGGCCTAGAGAATCCCATGGATTGCACAGTCCATGGGGTCGCAAAGAGTTGGACACGACTGAGCGACTTTCACTTCACCTCACTTCACTTCACTTCACTATATTTCAGTGGATTTGCCTAGTCTGGTCATTTCATATAAATGGAATCGTATAATACGTGACCTTTGCGTCTGTCTTCTTTTACTTAGCACAGTGTTTTTAAGGTTCATTCAAGCTGTAGCATGTACCAGTACTTGGCTGAATAATATTCCATTGTATGTATGTGCCACATTTTGTTTATCCATTATTACATTGATAGACACTTGGATTGTCTCCACTTTTTGGCTATTATGAATAATGCTGCTCTCAACATTTATGTACAAGATTTTGTGTGGGCCTATTGTTTAAGTTTTCTTGGGGTTGTTCCTAGAAGTAGAATTACTGGTAACTCTGTTTAACTTTTAAATGAACTGTCAAACTGCTTTCCAAAGTAAGCTCACCATTGTACAGTCCCATCAGCTATCTATGAGGGTTCCAATTTTTTCATACCCTCATGAACACTTACTATTGTTGGTCTTTTGAGCATAGCCATCTTAGTGGGTATGTAGTGGTATCTCATTGTGGTTTTGATTTGCATATCTCTATCATTAAAGGCATTGAGCATCTTTTCATGTATTTATTGGCCATTTGTATATTTTCTTTGGAGAAATATCTATTCAAACTCCTTGTTTATTTTTTAAATTGGGCTATTTGTTTTTTTATTGTTGAGTTGTGGAAGTTTTTGTGTATATTCTGGAGCCAAGGCGATAGTGAACAAGATGATTTTAAAAAAGCAATACTGACAAGGATCCACAGGAACTGTTCCACAGACACTGATGGTGAACGTGAACATTACTACAGCCATTTAAGAAAATTATTTGGTAGCATCTACTAAAACTGATCATCTGAGCCAACAATTCAGCTTCTAGATATATACTCAGCAGAATTCTAAACATGTATTCATCTAAAGAAGTATACTAAAATAATCATAAGAGCATTACTCATATTAGCCCCAAATTTGGAACAATCCAAATGTCCAGAAAAAAAATAGATGGATAAATAAATTATGCTGTAGTCATAGAGACAAGTAATATACAAAAATGGGAGTCAACATCTATGACAGTGAGTAAAAATGCAGGTAAGTTTTGCAAACACAATTTTGAGCCAAATAGCTAAACACAAAGGAATTCATCTCATAAGAGTCAATTTATATGAAGTCAAGAAGAGGTAAAGTTATTGGATGTTGCTAGAAGCCTGGTAGAGGTTATCTCTGGGGGGTGGGGAGGAGGAGATAGGGAGGTGGCATGAGGGGGCTTCCATTTGCTGGTGATGTTCTCTGTCTCGATCCGATACCGACCCAGGCGTTTGCCATTTGTGATAATTCCTGGAGCTGTTCATCTATAATTGGTGCACTTTGTGGGCTGGATCTCAATACAAGGTTTGTAAGAAGCAGCAGCTGGTGAAAATCTCTTTCTCTGCTTTTTAATCGCTTTTTTTTTTCAACTTTGACTGTGTCTTTGAACTCTACTCTTCTTATTTAGCAGCAATATATTGGTTTCATCTACCCTTGCCGACCTCATCATTTAAAACGTGAATGAAGCCAGGCCCTGGGCATGGTCTGGGCTCATCCCTTCTGGATGCTAACAGGATTCATTCCAGGCTATGCTGAAATCAACACCACCTCATAAATACGTACTGATGGGGCAGGTATCAAAGCTGCATGCCAAGGTGGAAACTTAGAATTCTGAGGAAACTTGGTTCTGGAACAAAACGGGTGTGTGAACAAATGTAGGACTCAGACAAGAGGGTCTTTTCTTGCACTTCCTGAGTCCGAAGTTTGGGGAACACAATGAAAACTGAACTTCCTGTCATCAGCAAGTCAGTCATTCATTTCTCAGAGCACCCAGCCCTTCCTGACCGACCTCATGGTTTGCCAGTACCAGAAGGTGGGGACTCACACTTTCAGGTCACACAAGGAAGTGTCCACGGAGCCATCACTAAAGCGTGGCCTAAACCTTCAGGCTTCACTGTCACCCTCCAAGGTGTCAAATATCTGGAAACTGACTTCATAAAATGGCTTTTAAAAACAACCACCTTTTTTTAAAGTTATTTTTTAGCTTTGATTTAATACAATAAACAGCATCCATATTGTAAAGGATTTAATGAGTTTTTGAAAGATAAATGTGCTCACGAATCATGGTCACTGTCAAAGCATTTTCTTCCTCCTCAAACCTTGCTGCTGTCCCTTCCTCCCCTGTCCCTGCCCCTGCCCCCATCTCATAGCCACAGCAGACTAGTTTGCATTTTCTAGAGTAAATTGGCTTTTGAATGAATGAGTGTAGCCATAGGTCAAATCTAAGCATGCTTCATACACATACATACAGGCACACACACGCACATGTGTACATACACACGCTCCTTTCTAAGGGCAGTCTCTCCCCACAGCCTCACACCAAGGCAGACAGCCTTAGGTCTCTTCCAAGCACACCGCTGACCTCCTAGCCACAGAGTTGGAAGTGGGCAGCTAATGTGACCCAGCAGGCTGAGAGCAGGGCTGGTCTCAGGGCTGTGTCCGGGAGAAGGAGCCATGAGGTCACAGCAGAGCTGTGGAAGCAGAAGATTTGGGTCAGTGTAGACCACTGCCTAGGATACGCAGGGGTAAGATGGAGCCACAGCATCCAGGGGCCGGAGCAGCCAACCCTTGTAGATGAGTCCGCGAAGGCTGCTATGACAGTGGGCTGCAGGACGGAGCCTTCAACAACAGAATTGTGTTTCCTCGCCATTCTGGAGGCTGGAAGACCAGCAAGATCAAGGCCTCAGTGGGCTGGTTTCTTCTAAGGCTCTTTCCTTGGCCGGTCCTCTGCGCGTGTCAATGTCCTATTCCCTTTTCTAATAATGACATCAGTCCTACTGGATCAAGGCCCACCTTAATGACCTCATGCTCACTTAGTTCACTTCTAAACAAGGTCATGTTCTAAGGTACTCAGGGATAGGACTGCCACATATGAATCTGAGGAGGGACCCAATTTCATCCGTAATACCCCATAAAGGGGAGGGATTGGCAGACTCCTCCTGTGGGCTGGGGCTCAAGTGCCCTATCTACGGAGCTGAACCCCTGGGATCAGGAACCCCTCTAGGCTTCTGATATGAGCCTGAATTTCAGTCCCTGTGAGCACCCCGCTCTGCACAATTGTCCGTAAATTCCAGAAAGATCCCCGTGGCCTGGCTTCTCACCTCTCTTTGGAGTCAACCCCTGTTCCTTGAGATTAACCCATCTGAGTAGTTTCTCCCTGAAGCTAGAAGTATAAAATGTGTTGAACAGTAAAACCTGCTGTCTGCTCCCAAGGAGGTGAATGTAGGCAAAGGAAGTGAACTCTTGGCCTGATGGGGGAGGTGGGGGAGTGGGGGTAGGAGATGAACTCTTGCTTCTCAAGAATCTTTCTTTTTAAAATACTGGCATTTCAGGTAACAATAACATCAGGCCAATTCCACTGATTGCAAGGAAGTATTTAACCCTTTTAAATCTGTGCTTATTATAAACTTCTCTTAAGCATATGAGTCAAAGGTACCCAATTCTGTGTTTAATAACAAGTACTCTGGGGGACAGGCAGACAGAGTGGCTTGCAGACTCTCTCCTTCAGGGTCATGGGTTTTGGAGCAGCTGATAGGAGAATGTGCTTGGCTCTACACTTTTTAAAATATAATCTCCTGCCAAGTTTTCTCAGCAAAGTAGCATGTTGCCTGAAGGAAAGAAATCAAGGGATGTTCTTAAAGGAAAAGGATTCATCAGCCTAAAAATCAGCAACGAAATAAGAATAATGTTCCTATCTATCTTCCTGGGAAGTGAGAAGTCATCTGTCCGGAAGCATTTTTATCAAAGTGAACACAAAGTAAAGAATTGGGAAAGTGCTCTTGCCAAAGAGTGACATTTTTAAGAGGCAAGAAAGAAGGTCAAGGGTCAACTTACCCACCGCAAGCTCCTGCGGAGGCCACACCCTGCTGGCCAGAAAGCCAGAGCTCAACCACGGACAGGTTTTGTTAGCTTCTGCTGGTGCTGCTAAGTCACTTCAGTTGTGTCCCACTCTGTGCGACCCCATAGACGGCAGCCCACTAGGCTCCACCGTCCCTGGGATTCTCCAGGCAAGAACACTGGAGTGGGTTGCCATTTCCTTCTCCAATGCATGAAAGTGAAAAGTGAAAGTGAAGTTGCTCAGTGGTGTCCGACTCTTAGCGACCCCATGGACTGCAGTCTACCAGGCTCCTCCATCCATGGGATTTTCCAGGCGAGAGTACTGGAGTGGGGTGTCATTGCCTCCTCCTAGCTTGTGCTACACTACATTAAAAATACATGTATTGGAATAAAGTGTCAAAATTTAAAAGTTGGGAGATTTCATGCAAACATCTACATTCCTGGCTTTTCTTTGGCAACTGGAAGTCTTAGCAATGTTGGGTCTCAGATGGCTGTAACCCATGGAACCTGAGCTGTGGAAACGTCATGGAGCCTGACGGAGACTCTGTCCTTGACCAGATCCTGGCTGGGCTCTTCTGAGCCTCTTCTCCACTAGGCCTGAACCTTGACCTTGAAAGCTGAACAAACACCAACAGTCCCTACTAGCTCAAGGCCACATCCCTAGGATGACCCAAGACCCCCTGCAATTGCCTGCCTGAGAAAGCTCAGGCTGCCAGGAGAATTCCCTGCTTGTTTCAGCCCATGCCTGAGGCTACCCCGTCTCCCAGCCTCTGTAGGAGGTCAGGAGCCTCACTTCCATAAGCGCCGGTGAGCAGACCCAGATGGATCTCACAGGGACCAACACTCCCTTCTCTGCTTTGTAACTTTTCACTCCTCTGGCTCTACCGGGACCCTGATCATCCCCTCTCCCAATTCCCTCATTCTCCCTTTAAAGCCCCTAGTCACCTCTGTTCAATTCAAAGCTGGACGCAGTTCACACTGGACTCTTCCCTAAAACAGTAGTTATTACTGATTAGAAATTGTCCTTATCACTTTAACCAGCAGCCGGCTGTGTTTATCTTTGATAAGAGGTAGTACACTGTCCCCACTTTATCTCAGCCCCTACCGAACTTCACCCGCTCCCGTGCTTCTAAGCCGAATATATATACATTGTCAATGATCAGCTGACTTGCTTTGGTATTTCACAAGCAGGGAAGAGGGAAATAAAATAATTTTTATACCCATGTCTCTCCCGGAGAGGGAAAATGATAGAAAGCCTTGTGGTTCAAGAAAAGTGGAAGAATGCATGATTCTTTTAGAGGAATCTTTTAGAATTAAAAGGCCATGCCTAATTAATATGAAATACATGAGTCTGGCCACTTACTGCCAGATATTACCTGCCTGCTTCTGAAGACACCTGAGTTTGTATCCCAGAATCTGAAGTCTAGGTACTGCACTAACCACGCCAAGCCTCTGTTGAAGACCTCTGTGACTAGCCTCTGGACAAGAGCAATGTGACTATAGGCTTCAAAGTTCCCTGCAATACCTTCCCCTACCCTTCAGCCTCCACCTGACACTCTCCTTGGCCTCCAGACTCGGCTCCATGTGAGACTGTCTGCAGCTTTCTCATTCCCCCCAAAGCTGAACTCACATGCTTGTCAGGAAGAGGCATTTAGAGAAACCAGGTGGTAGGCAAGGAGGTCACCTTACAAGAAAGGATGGTTCATCGTTTTCTGTGTTGCTTCATCCACAGGGTCAGCAGTTAGGTCAGGACTAATGTCCTGAGGCGTTGTGTCAAACAAGATGAAGTTTCATAACGGCCAGCATCAGAGACATCGCAAATGTCCTCACTTCTGGGGTTTCCCATAAAGAGCACTATTGCTTTTCCCTCCAGCCTGGTTCCGAGGCGAAAGCATGTTGGGACTTCTCTGGTGGTCCAGTGGCACCAAGTCAAGGGGCCCAGGTTTAGTCCTTGATCAGGGAACTGGATCTTGCATGCCACAACTGAGAGTTTGCATGCCATGACTAAAGATCCCTCATGCTGCTATAAAGATCAAAGATCCCGCATGCCTCAACTAAGATGTGGCCTAGCCAAATAAACAAAAATAAATGTTAAAAAAGAGCGCATGTTCCTCTGAGAAGGGCTGGGTCTTCTGAAGTCCCAGCTGGCATGAAACAAGTTCTCTGTTCATCAGCCTCAGTTCTTTGGCAAAGAAATTGTGTTCTGGTTAAGAGGGTAGGTTCTGGAGGCAATCCACTTATGTAAAGATGCTAGCTCTGCCACTGACCAGCTGGGTGGCCTCAGGCAAAGTGTTCCTCTCTGGGTCTCAGCTCCTGCCCCTGTTGACTGCGGAATGATAATAGTAATGATATAATGATAGTGAAAGTGGAAGTATTAGCTGCTCAGTTGTGCCCGACTCTTTTAGACCCCATGGACTGCAGCCCACCAGGATCCTCTGTCCTTGGAATTCTCCAGGCAAGAATACTTAACTGGGTAGTCATTCCCTTCTCCAGGGGATCTTCCTGATCCAGGGATCAAACCCATGTCTCTTGCATTGCAGGCAGATTCTTTACCATCTGAGCCAACAGGGAAGCCCATCGTGATAGTAGTAGCCCTCAAATCTGTTGGAAAAAGTGCTTGAGTTGCTGGAAAGAAGATGGAAAGCACCTAGAGCGATGCCTGGGATGGATTCAGCATTTAATAAATGTGATATGAGACTCCTATGAAATCCTTTGTGTCTTTCATAAGGAAGGAGAGAGATGGCTCTGTCTGGGCAGAGCAGAGGGAAGCAACTCTTGGTGGGATCAACACGGAGTAGCCATGGAATGTGGTTGGACCGGGAGCTGCCCGAGCATGGTTTCTCCAAGAAGCAGGTGACACCTTGGGTCGGGCCCATCTCTACCATGGGATTGTTCTTTCCACTGTGAGATGCTTGGGAGCCTGGTCTCTGCCCATCAGATGCCAACATCACCTCGTCTTCCCTAGCTGTGACAACCTAAATGTCCCCCAACACCACCAAATGTCCTCTGGGGGACAAAATCCCCATCAGCTGAGAAACCCTAGTCCAGAGGGAACAAGCTGATGCAGAGGAAAGAAAACCGCAGGGCAGTGGCGATAACTTGACTTCTCCTGGAGAGCAATTGAGTTCAGCAAAGACACATTTTGCCCTTCTATTTTTCAGGTGGTTGAATGTATTTATTTGGATACAATATGGTGTGTGTGTTATGGAAAATGGATCTAAAAAGAGAAGGAACTGACATTACCTCCACAAAAGGGCAACATCGAAATAGAAATGCTTCCATGACATGTGATGGAGGTTTCTGAAGACTGGTAAAAATAGCTGTCACCTGTGGGGGTTGTATGAACTGATGAACCCAGGGTGGCTGCTAAGTAAGGCCCTGGTGGGATTACATCTCCCATGGGTTTCTCTGTGCCCTGTGTGTGTGTGTGTGTGTGTGTGTTAGTCTTACTCTTTGAGACACCGTGGACTGTGGCCTGTCAAACTCCTCTGTCCATGGGATTTCCCAAGCACAAATACTAGAGTGCGTAGCTATTCTCTTCCCGACCAACTCAGGGATTGAACCTGGGTCTCCTGCATTGCAGGCAGATTCTTTACTGTCTGAGCCCCCAGGGAAGCCCCCTGTGCCTACTACCCCACCCCAAATACATACTTTGTGTCCCATCCTGGGCCGTGTTCTTGATTTTCTTCCAGAAGTATTCCCGCCAGCACCTCTGGGGAATCAACATTTTGGGGAATTCTTGATTGCTAGAAATTGCCCCAAAGACCTGGAAAACAAGCACCTTTTCTTCATCTTTGTATCAAGGGGGCTGATGAACTTTCTCTTTAGAATGTTTGTTCACCCGTGGTTTTTGGAGAAGGTCTCCTCCACTCTGATGACCCAGGGATCTCATGAAAGCATAGGTTTTGATTCAGTAAAACTGGAAGGGAGTCAGCGTTTCTCACAGTTTCCTGGAGATGCTGGCTCTGCTGGTCCATGGACCACGCTGAGAGTCCAGGTGTCAGCGAAAAATCCTGGAAAAGGGAGTCTTTCCCAACACCTAACATCAAAGATTTCCAGCTGCAATTTAGAAGCAGCCAAGAGTCATTTTTGCCACTGGAATAATAAGTCCTCAGGAAGTGTTTTTGTCCGCATGGACAGGCACCTCCTCCAGGTATAGACGTAGGATGAGATGAGTTTTGTCTGGCCCACTGGCATTCTTTCTTGTGCCCTGCTGCATCTCTGTTACATGTGCAGAGCACGAGCTTCTTTCAGGAGGAATGGCAGGGGCCGAAAGGGGATGCCGGAGCCTGGTGGAGGGGACTGGGAGGCCTTCCCCGGCCGGCACGCAGCCCTGGGTGGAGCCCGAGTGGTCTTGGCACGTGGGCGAGGGCGGGCGGCCGGCCACTCTGTGTGTGGTGCCCGGGGCCCTTGGAAATCCCCCCTGAATGGCCAGGAGGAGCTTGGGAGACGAGTGGCAGGAGACGCGGCTGTCAACCGCACCGGTTTCCCAAAGGATTTTGCAAGTGCTCACAAAAGTAGAAAGGCTAGCCTGAACCCTGGGGGGTCCTTTCTGAACAGGGAGATTACGGTGGGGCCTGGCTGCAGCCTGAGGGTGAGGAACAACAGGGCCATTGTGGGGCAGGGCATTCATATTGAAGATAAAATATGAGCTGGGTGGTCCGGATAATGAAGGCATTTATGACTCTGGCTAAGCATATGTATGTCGCACTGAGCCACAGATTACCCCGGCTGAGGCTCGGCCCATGCGGGGTCTGGAGGGGTGAGACCGGCCGGGTGCAGATCAGGGATAAAGGCCCCGATGATCAAAGCCACCCAGGGGGACTAAAGAGCTGTTTATCTGTGACCTGGGGACACAATGGATTGAGAAATGCCATTTCGCTGAAGACCGAGACTGGTTTCCAAGAGCGCCCTTAAAAACTCTGAACTTGGGAGAAAAATGCTCTCGGTCCACCACTCAGAGAGAAAACAGACCAGAGACACAAAGGGTGGCTGCCAAGGGCTTGGGAAGCTGGGTGACCCGGTGACCTGAGCGCAGGTTCACAGCTGGGATGTGGGGGGAACAGACCGCTGGCTTGGCTGTGACTTGATAAATGACCTTGGACCAGTCACACAGGTTTCACATTCCTTGTCTGCTGAGGACAGAGTGAAGTGAGGACTGAGCTCGGAAGTGACCAGGCCCTCTGCAGAATGTGGCAAAGACCATGCCCTGTTCCATTTTGCCTATGAATTTTTCAGAACAGGGAGCACCACATGTGCCAGGTGTCATGTGCCTTTGTCTGCTTTAAGATTTCTTCTCCTTGTTTTTTAACATATACAATTTAATGAGCTCCAACATAGGCATACACCCTCAAAAACATCCCACTTATGACAATGGACAGAGACATCATTCCCAAAAGTTCCTTTAAGACTTTATAGTCCTTTCCTCCCCTCAATCCTCCCAGCACCAGGTAAGATCTGCCTTCTGTGACATTATTTATTTTTAAAAAATATGTATTTATTTATTTGACTGTGCCAGGTCTTAGCTGTGGCTTGTGGGATCTAGTTCCCTGACCAGGGATGGAACCCAGGCCCCCTGTATTGGTATCAGGAAGTCTTAGCCACTGGACCACCAAGCAAGTCCCCTGTCTTCTGTGACTTCAGATTAATTTTGTATCCCCCTAGAATTTTATATATGTGGAAACAGAATACACACTATATACAGTATGGCCTCTTTCACTCACCACAGTGATTGTCAGATTCATTCCTGTCGTGTGCATCAGTAGTTTGCTCCTTTTGATTGCTGAGTAGTATTCCACTGTAAGGATGCACTGCTCTCTGTCCATTCCCTTGCTGATGAACATTTGGGCTTTGTCCAACTTGCAGTTCTTCCATGTAAAGATGCTATGATCATTCATGTTCATGTCTACCAGGACAACCACTTTCCTTCCTCCAGGAATGGAACATCTAGTTCATGTCAGAAATATACGTAACTTTTGAAAGAAATTGCCAAATTATTTTCCAAAGAGGGTGCCCCATTTTATTATCCATCAGCAGAGTGGTTCTAATTGCTTCACATCCTTTTCAACATGTGGTATGGTCAGTTTTTTATTTATTTACTTTAAAATTTTATTTATTTATTTTTGGTTGTGCTGCAAGTGGGCTTTCTCTAGATGTGGTGAGAGGGGGCTATTCTTTGTTGCGGTGCTCTGGCTTCTTATTTCAGTGGTTTCTCTTGTTACCGAGGATGGCCTCTTGGGTGCTGGGGCTTCAGCAGTTATTACACGTGGGCTTAGAAGTTGCAGCTCCCAGGCTCTAGAGCATGGGCTCGGTGGTTATGGCGCATGGACTTTGTTTGCCACAGCATGTGGGATCTTAGTTCTAGGACCAGGGATTGAACCCATGTCCCCTGAATTGGCAGATGGATTCTTCACCACTGGACCACCAGGTAAGTCCAGTCAGTTTTAAATTTTAGCTGTTGTAGTGGATTAGTAGTGGTGTCTCAGTAAGATTTTAACTTGCATTTCCCTAATAATTAGTGACATGAAACCCCTTTGCATGAATATATTTGCCATTTTAAAATCTCCTTTGGTGGAAGTACCTGTTTAAATCTTTTGTCCATTTAAAAAATAAATGGGTTGTCTTAATATTGAGTCACGAGAATTGTTTATATATTCTAGATACAAGTCCTCTTTGGATGTATGTTTTGCAAATATTTTCTCCCATTTTTACGCTCTGTGGAGGTATTTTGAGAACTGAGAGGTTGCAGCTGAGGAGGGCAGGCGCTGCTCCTAGGCTGGAGTCTTTCATTCTGAAATCCCTGGTGTTTCAGGAGCTGCTTCTCCTTCCTGACCTGCCTTGGGCTCTTTCCCACTTCAATCAGATGGAAACATCTCAGCGGATTCTCACTGTCCGGGTCTTAGGGCCTTTATATGTCACACCATGCAGTGCCAAGCATCACCTGGATGCTACACACACCTTCTCATCCACTCCATAAAAGTGGGTGACAGTTATCTGAACAGCCCCAGCCCAGAACAAATATTTGGGGTGGATGACAGAGATACCTATAGTTCAGTCTCTGCCAATACAACCAAAAACACCTTAAAGGAAGGAAGTATTTGGTGTCACTTGTTAAAAATTGCAGATTAGCTATGGTCTCCAACCCTACTCTCTACCTCATTGGAGGTAATTACCTATAATTTTCTTCCTTACTTGGTAACAGCAGGAACAATTTTTTCCTTTGCACATCAGATAATCACACTGTACCCTTTATATACAAACAATGTATTTATCAATTATATACCTCAACATCATGTAGCAGTTACCATTGCTGCATAACAAAGTACCCCAAACCTTAAGGGTTTTAAAAAATCCCTACTTGATCTTACTCAGAAGTGGACAGTTCTGCTGATGCAAGCCGAGCTTGGCTGGGCTCAGGTGGGCTCACTCTCAGACCCACATCACAGGGAAGGAATCCCAGTTTCTGCCTGTGTTGTCTCTACAGAATCCGGCCCTTGTGTTCTCACTGGCTCTGCTGCTACATCTCCATGGTCCTCGATCAACTCCTCACAGCACTAACACTGCCTCTGACACGACTCTGGTAAGAGTCTGGATTCTCTTCCACATTCTGCTGAGCTCAGAGGGGTCTGTGGGCCTCTGGGGCTGTCCTGACTTGGTTCCCCAGGAGGTAGGCCCTGAGGAAAACATTGCTGTATTAGCAGCTCATCCCAGGGAGTTGAGACGTGGGGAAGGAGAGAGAGGCAGCCAATGCAGGTTGTGTTTATGATGAGGACGCCATTACGGGAAACTGGGCACCGTCCACCTAGTGATGAACCTCATGTTGCCCCATCCAAGGGACAAAGGGTGGAACCTTTGCTAATACAAGGGTCCTCTGGGTGACTTCTGGGTAAGACCCCTTCCTCCCACATAAGGTCTTTGCTCTGAGGTTTCTACCTCCAGGCTTCGCTGCAGAGGGACCACTGACCCCAGGTTGGGTTTAGTCCGGTCACCTAGGTTCCCATTTACCCTTTTCAAGCCCACAACAAGTAAGCGCTGTTCACTGCATCGGGGACCCGGTGGTTAAGCATAGACTACATGGACTCAGACAGTACCAGAAGCAAGTCCGATCTGTTTTCTCCCAGGGCATCATCCCCCGAAGCCACTTTTGAGGGGCCGAGGGAGCTGGGATCTTGCATTGAAGGGCTCAGTCATGCCAATCAGGGCTGGGGCTGCACCTGTTTCGGCTTTGCTGTGGGTCAGTGGGGGAGGGGGGATGCCCAGCTCAAACCACCTCCTCTCCACCCTGTGCTTGCATCACTAAACAGATTTGCTTTTCATGGCACAGCGGATATTTTTAGTGATTTATCATGAAATGTTTTGTTACATGGAATGATGGATTACCGCAGAACATTAGAGTAATCCCTTGCAGGCTCATGATTTGAAAGTCCACAAAGGAATGTAAGCAGTTGGAGGCAAGCTAGCTTAACAGTAGGAAGAGCTTGCAGTGGTCCGATTTCTCAGAAGATATCGTGTCAAACCTTTCACATAGTGGCTGTTGGGCTTGTTCTGCTCTGGAAGTGAAGTATGCATTGTGACAAGGCTTTGTTTCAGATCCTCAGATTCTTTCCTTGACCCTAGCCGAGTGATTCTGGACCTGCATGTTTTTCTGCTTTTCATATTTTCACTATCTGGCAAGGCTGAGTCAGACCACTTTTCTCTTGCTTTGTTTCCCCTCCTGTCTATAACCAGCAATGTTTGTGATCCATGTATAGAACTATCTATTTTTTTAAATTTTCTTTTATACTAGACTATAGTTGATTTATGATGTTGCGTTAGTTTCAGGCATACAGCAGAGTGGTTTAGTCATACATACACACGTATCTAATCTTTTTCAAGTTCTTTTCCCATTTAGGTCATTAAGGAATATTCAGCAGTGTTCCCTGTGCTATATAGTAGGTCATTGTTGGTTATTTATTTTAAGTATAGTAGTATGTATATGTCAACCCCAAACTCCCAATTTTTCATTTTTTGTTCATTTTCAACTACTCATTTACCATCACATGAAAAAGAATAAAATACCTAGGGATAAACCCACCTAAGGAGACAAAAGACCTGTACTCTGGAAACTATAACATGGTGATGAAAGAAATCGAAGATGACACAGATATCAAGATAGACCATGTTCTTGGATTTAAAAGTCAATCTTGTCAAAATGACTACACTACCTCAGATAATCTACAAATTCAAAGGAATCAGTATCAAATTACCAATGACATTTTTCACAGAAATAGAATGAAAAAAACTATAAATGTGTATGGAGGCACAAAAGACCCTAAATAACCATTGTGTATCTTCATGCCAGACTGTGTAGTTTCTTGTTTTTACAGACTGAATAACCTCTGCAGTGTCAACCTTCATGTGTGCGTTAATTGACTGATATATTCATTTTTCTCAGGAAGCGTTGCTGAGTGGATCTGTGGGACCAGTATCAGGAGGTTCAGCAACCACGAAGTGATGTTTACTTGCACTGTGTGATGTAAAA
The DNA here is from genome assembly GCF_033118175.1 of Dama dama. Lineage (NCBI taxonomy): Eukaryota > Metazoa > Chordata > Mammalia > Artiodactyla > Cervidae > Dama > Dama dama. The sequence continues at coordinate 40,641,105 of NC_083703.1, forward strand.
CACTCCAGTCCAAAGGCAGGAAAAGACTGATGTTTCAACTCAAAGGCTATCAGACAGGAAGGCCTCTCTCTCTTATTGGGATGAGGGTCAGCTTTTTTGTTCTCTTCAAGCCTTCAACTGATTGTATGTGGCCCACATACAGTGGAGAGGATCATCTGCTTCCCTCAGCACTCAGTCTACCAATTTAAACATTAATCTCACCCAGAAACATCCTCCCAGACCCACCCAGAATAGTGTCTGACCAACTATTCGGGCAGCCTACAACCCAATCAGGTCAACCAATAAAATGAACCACCGCAATATTCCTCACACCTTTTAGCAGCTCTATTGTATGGGTGAGCCTTAGTTTTATTCAATCGTCTCTTGCTGATGGACATTTGATTATTTCCAATCTTTTGTCATTATGAATAGCTCTGTGGTTAATATGTTTGTGTGCACATATTACATTTGTTTGCCAACTGCTTTGGTGGGACAACTTCCTGGAGAAGGGATTTCTGGGTCAAAGGGTCAGTGTACATGTAATTGCCCCACCTGGGGAGCTGTACCATTTCATCTTCTACCAGTAATGTGTGGAAACACTTGTTCCATGGGGAAACAAGTGCCCACGTTGGTTAAGAAAAACAGAGCTGCCTTTGACTGTAGAGATTGGTTCAGGACCAAGCTGGCCAATGGATGTGACTGGTGAGAGCTTTTGTGAAAGCATCAGGACAGAGAAGCTGTCCTCCCTGAAAACTGCTCAGTTAGTTATAAACCTCGAACCTCTAGGGGTTGCCATGTAGAGAAAGCCTGGTCAAGAAGGAGACACAGAGAGCTCTAAGATAGAGCCTTGATGCACTGATGGAGCCCCTGGATCCAGCTGGACCTGAATCATGGTTTGTTCCTGCACTTTTCAGTTAGAAGACCCCAAACTCAATTTTTAAAAGTTGAATATCAATTCATTTTTCCTGCAACCAAAAAAGTCCTGCTAAACGCAGCATGGTACATAAAATGTGATTGCTGCTTCAAGGATTTTTAAAATTGAAATGGAAGATTCATGCATGAAAACCATGAGAGAACAATATAAGCTAAGGTAGTATCAAGTGCTATATTTTATGCTATAGACTATGGGTCCTGTGAGTCCTTCAGAAGTCAGAGAAGGGGTCACAGAAGAGGAGGGGCAGGCAGTAGGCCCTGAGGTGACAGAACTTGGGTTAGTAGGATATGAAACAGCCTCACCATCTCATGCTTGCAATTATGTGAAATGTTCTGAGGATCAAAAGTTTCTGTAGGGTTGGGGCAAACTCATGTTCAACACAGAGATGCAGAAATTTTAAACTGTTTGATCAAGAGATGTGGTCTCAGACTCTCCCAGAGGTAAGATGTCATGTATGGTATAGTAGGGTTTTATCCTTCTAACATCTGAACCATTCAAATGCTGAAACACATCTGGCCCTAAGAAGTGCACCTGTGCTTCCTGTCTCAGGAAAAGGAGGGCCTATGTTTCCTGAGGCCTGGACATCGGGAGGGGGAAGGGTGACCCGTGACCTCATGGACATCACTTGAAAAGTACGCATCACGTGGGGAGCGGGGAAGAGATGAGCCATCTTAAGTGTTTCAGACACGCTAACTTTCCAAATCCTTTATAAACCCTCTTACAGTCACCTCAGGAGGATGGATGTGTAAAACTGGTCAGACTGGGTACACACACAAAGGTGCTTGGTCCTAAGAACAGGTGGTACGTCATCCAAGGTGGGCCACTCTGCCCGACCGAGTGTGAACCTGGGGCTGGCTGCCTCCTCCCTCCTCCACGGGAGAGTCACGATGGTGTCAGGTGTTATTTCAGATCCTAGTCTGGGTAAATTGCGGGAGTTGGTGATGGACAGGGAGGCCCGGCGTGCTGCGGTTCATGGGGTTGCCAAGAGTCGAACACGATTGAGCGACTGAACTGACTGAACTGAGCCTATATCCCCCATAAATGCAGAGTCTGAGGCAAGGATTTGAGCCAAGGGGCTAACTGGGAGGTAGCCTAGAAGACTCTGTGAGGGAGGGGGGAATGCCAGGCAGGGAAGTCGACAAAATTCTGTGTCAGTATACTGGCTGAGCTGTGGGTGACCGGGGCTCCCTCTGAGGCAGGTCCTTGGGTGAGCGGTGAGGTCTGTCTCAGCCTTGCTCTAGGTCCATGGAGGAGGCTCGGAAGAGAAACCAGGATCCCAGCTGATTGAATGTCACCCTAGGGATATCAGAGGGCTGACACCTCCTGGCTGCCCTCAGCCCCAGGTAGAGAAGAGGGAGAGGCAGGCAGATGCTGGAGTGGGATGCTGTTAGTGATCCAGGAAACGTCTCACCAGCTGCAGGTGAGCACAAGGATGTGGTCTACAGTGTCATCTTAGAGCCCCACTAAGACTCCCACAAGACCCTGGCTCATCTCCATCAACCCTCCTCTCTTCTTCATTTCTTCAGAAAATGCCGAGGCACTCCCTGGGGAGAGGCACCATTCCCACTTCTGGCTGGGTCCCCAGCGCCTCGCTTGATGCCTGGGTTAGATGGATGTGCCGTTGGAATTTGCTAAGTGACCAGATGCCACCATCCTCATTCGGGTTCTCCCTGCAGGCTTTACGTGCATCGTTCTCCAAAGGCAAGATGATAGCTGACCTTGGGGGCGAAGGAGGTTGGCCAGTGGTACCCATGGCAAGCATGCCTAGCTCCCTTTCTGGATGCTGATGAAGGAGATCCAGGAGGCTGGGTTGGGCAACCCTCTGGTCTGGGCCCACTCCTGGAGGGGAAACAAACCTTCAGTTAAGGTGTCAGAGTTAGCAAGGGCCTCACGCTCCAGAGAACAGCTCTCTTGGTCTTCCCATCGTGAAGGTCTCAAAGGCGGGCTGGATCTCTCTGGGTTTCCAAGGATGAGTGGACTCACTGCTGTGCAGATGTCTGGCTGGTGGCTGGTCCTCAGGTAGGTTCATTCACCAGCTTTGCAGTGACTTAGAGAGAAGCCTCTTTTGTCAGCTTGGGATAAGCTAAATCCTCTAAGCAGAGACTGATCCACAATGTCCATATCAGCAGGGCTTAGGGGCAGCTGTCTGGTTGGAAGAGGGGCTAGGGTACTTGCATTAGAGCTACCGCGTTGTGGCAATAGTACCTCGATACCACGTCTATGTGCGTTTGGGATGCCTTTGTGGAGGGATTGGTAGGTATTAGGAACTAAAGAGTACCATCCATTGGTCCCGGGTTCTTTATGAACAAGGTTACCCCACAGGTAGCATATGGCAGGAACATGATGAGAGAGGGGCAGCAAACCAGAGAAGGAGACCTGGACCTTCAGCCACCAAAAGTTCACCTGGCCTCTGCTAGCTTTGCTCTTTTTTTTTTTTTTTTTTTTGCTCTTATTAATACATGTGTTTTTGTAGGCAAATCAGGTTATAGCTCTGTTAGAAAGAATAGCTCACTCTTGAACTCAGCTGAAGATCTGCTGTTTGACTGTAATAACTTTTGATAAATTCCCTGGCCTGTGCCCTGCGAGGCAAGCCCTGCCTCCATCTGTGTAGCTGTGAAGCTGTGTTTATCACGTCATTGACCAAGCTGCCCAGGTTTCAGAGTTTACAATTCTCAGTAGTTCACTGAATACAAACAGAGGTTTTGCCAGAAATCCATCATCAGAGATAAACGTTTAATGTTGCTGATCAGCCAGAAAACGAGGTCAAAGTGCCCAGCTCAAACCAGAACCCTTTCCCACACAGTGAACTCGATTTGGTGACATAACGAATGGAATTTTTTCTACTTCTGTATCTGCATTTTGGAAACAGAGTCATGTTCATTCACAAGAGTCCTAGGTTTTAAAACACAAATGTAAACGTATCTTTATGAAGTTCAAAGCATGTAGGTCTTACTAAGGTGAGGGAATGAGTCTGGGGCAAACCCAGTGGATTGATTTGTTTTTTGCCGGTCAGCCAGCAGCTGACCTGGAGATGTTTGTTTGTTTTTTTTTTTTGAGATGCCTGTTTTTAACACAGCTCAGTCCCAGAAAGTCCTCAAAGAACTTTGTGGCCTGAAAACTGGCTGTTTCACACCATTCCTTGCACTGGTGCCAGTCTTTTGACTTTTAGTGTTGACAACAGTGGATTACATCCTGCCATTCATGTGTTCCTTTAGCAAAGAAAATGCAGTTCAAACCTAAGCCCTACTGTTTTGAATACGCACCATGTGGAAAGCCAAGGCAGAAAGCCAAGGCTGTATACAGAACAATTCCAACTTCAAATACTTCATCCCTCTGTCCCCATAAATCATGGAAACATCTCAGTAATCCCAATATTCACAATTCAGGTGGTACACTATTGAAAGAAGGCCATAAGCATGGCGATGATTGAATTCAAAGTCCCATCAGATTGACACGGATTCTACTACAATTTATTATAAAACGTGTGTGCGCACCAGACCAGACTCTGTTTCTATAACTGCTATTGTTTGTTTTGTGTATCTGTGCTTTGTTTTTGGAATCATAAAGCTCCTGAACCTCTCCCTGATATAAATGCCTCTTCAACTGTGACTACATAGTTGATGAGTAGGTACTAAGGTGATGATAAAAATTCCCAAGGACAAAAATTCCAAGGGCAGTTGAACCTAGTTCAAATGGAACAGGGTTTGAAATGTTATTCAATCATAAATCACGGCATTCATGTCAGAACGAGCTCAAAAGATAGATTGAAAGTGTTTTGGGGGTGACTTTCTAAAAGTGAAGGAGAGGCATGACATCCAGCGTGAGATGAGATGAAGTCACTAATCACGTGACAGTTGACCCTCCTTCTCATCATTCAGTTTTAGGACCATCAGGCTGGTTCCTTAAAGGGTTGCCCGAGCCGCACGTCTGAAAGCGGAGCCATACTGCTGCCTGAGTTTCTGGGGACGTCGAGAGAGGTCCTTGTGGGTGTCCTCTTCCCTTGAGGGGAACGCCACCAGCACAAGCCTCCGCTTGCCCCTCCGTTTCTCCCACAGTTCTGCCGAGTTCATCTCCTCGACCCAATCACCTCATTCCTCAGACTCCTCCAACGACGCCCAAGGACTAAGTCAATCATCTGCTGACGTTTGTGATGGCCACTCACCCACTATGACTACCCAGTCTCCTTTTCCACTTAGGACTTACAATGCTGATATCATTACAGGAAGCGACGGCCATTGAAAGGTGACAATGCTTCCTGACATATCACCTACCTATCCTAACAGGAGTGCTTGTTAGTATCCCCAAAAAGTTACGGCCTGAGCATTTATTCACTTCAAAATCAAAGAATTACGCTTATACATATAGATTCCCAGACGGGGTCTCTCTCTCTTGTTTTTAAGAAATAAATATCTAATTTCTCTTTAAAAATAAAAGTAAATTGACTTTGTTAAATAAAAGGATTAACATATAAAGAAAAGATGACAATGCCATTTGCAACTACATGGGAAGACCTAGAGATGATCACAGTAAGAGAAGCAAGTCAGACAGAGAAAGACAAATATAAAAAAATATCACTCCTAGAGATGATTTGCCATTGAGGCGTGATTGCTTCTCCAAGCTGTCAGCATAGTTAAGGATGTACATTCAGGGGTCCAGCTGTCTGGTTCTACCTCTCACTACCGGAGACATCTTGGGCAATGAAACTGTCAAACTGACTGGGAAGAAAGAAATCCCAAGACCCTGATGTGGAAGGTAGACAGTGGTCTGGGCTGAGTAACTCAGGCTCTTAATGACCTCATTTCCACAAATATGACTCTGTATGAAAGTTTTAGGAGACACACTCCATTTCTCCTCTGGGGGTTTCGTTTCCACAAAGCAGTGAGCTGTGGTTTATTAAGATTTGGGGATGATGGAAGAGAAAAAAAGAGCAATTTAATCGTTAGAAATGTTTGTTTCAGCCCAACAGCACACATGGCAATAAATGCACTGAAAACCATCCAGGAACTAAGAGAACATAAACTCAGGTGCTGTCATAGAAAAATAGCCTATATTTTTCCTGTTAAAATGAATAGCTGGCTCCCTCCTGCCTGGATGGAAAGAGTAACTCTACCTTTATGTCCAATGCCAACATCTGGCTAAATGATTGCCCTTTGGAATGCCCGGATTCAAGGTCTCAATTTATCCTAAAACAGAAGCAGATAAACAAGAGGGCAGTAATAGATTCCCATTTGCTGGCTTTTCAAACACTCTTCAAAGTCCAGGCCTCCGGTGGTGGAGGGTGGGCAAGCACTGAGCCAAGATGGGAGACCAGGTCGGCCACAGCTGCCTGGCAAGTCACTCCAAGCCTCTGAGCCCTTGGAGGAGGTGGACATGTCTGCTTCCTTCCAGACATAGGAGCTATATTTTACAGACAGGATAACTTGATGATATGACCTTAGCTCCCAGAAAGAGGAAGACCTTCCCCAAACACTGCAGTGAGCGGAGTGATTCCTCAGGAATCACCTAGGAATGAGGCTCTGCCACATCCTCTTGGTCGCTCCGGGCTCCTGTCTGATGAGAGAACCCATCTCCTCCAGACGGCATCTGACATGGAAAAGATGCCAAAGAGCTGAAGGGCAGAAGGGCGCTGGTGGGTGTTAACACATGATGCGAAGATCTTCACACTTGGAGGCACTCTACCTCCAGCTCTCTTCCCCAGACCCTCCTGTGCCCACCCTCCTCCTCTAGCCCCCGACCAACCTCCCAGGACCCTTCCATCCTGGATGAGCTGGTGGAGAGGGGCTGGTGCAGCAGCAGTGGGTGACGTGGGCTTGGCGCACCACACTCTACAGTTTGTGACGACCCCCATCCTACTCATGGGAGGGTCACATGTGTACACCTCCCACCTCACAATCACCCACCTTGTGATTCAGTGGGTTCCACAGACTCCAGCTCACATCAAAGAGTTAAGGCTACCTGTCACCCGGCTTCCAACCAGGGCCAGCGATCACCCAAGACCTCTACTTAAACGGTGTATGGGTCTCTGCTGCAGGTGAGACGGCCTTGATCCAGAACCTTAAGGTCTACATTGTGATCATCCTATTGGATCTTCATGTGGATATTTCACAGCATTTTTCTCATCAGCAGTGTGGGTTTGCATGGCCCACACTGCAGAGCCGCTGGCTTTGCAGACCGACCTTCCTCTTCCGGGTCACAGGCAAAGCGGGGATCTTTTCATATCCCTCTATAAACGGATCAGAGAAAGATACCAGTTGTGGAATATACTGCCTCCAGGAGCCAAAGAAGCTTACGGGGTATTGTGATTTTTATCTTAGTGGTGGGGGCTGTAAGAGGTAATAGTTCGTCTTTGGTTTTGGAGGGTTGTCCAGGCATGCCCCAGACCACTGGCCGTGAACAGTTTTGCTGATGTGCTAGGATCCCGACTCTTCACACGGTTTGTTTACCACCCCCTGGAGTGCACCTGCCTTACCAATACCTCTAACATTCTTGCTCAACTGGTCTGATTAATATCATCAATATTATGCCCAAAGGGGATATTCTGCAGATTTTCCAGATTTCCCATGTTCTTCAGAGGGCAGTTATGACACAGAGCAGGAGAATTAATACAACACTCCAGGGCAAGGTTGTTAGTGTGCAGGATTGTGGGTCCCCTGGGAATATAAAGAGTTTCTGATCCTTCTAAAAACAGGAGTGAAGAAGAGCATGCCCCAGATGAAAAGTGGATACCTCCCACCTTAGGCTGGATTAATCTGCTCTAGGAAAATACTACACCTGGTACAGACTTTATTTGGTTAGTTTTACATTATTGCTGCAGACCTGGTGTGCTGGTCCAAGTGGTCGCAAAGCGTCAGACACGACTGGGTGACTGAATAACAACAATGCTATTCCACAGTCATCCTCCAGGACCTGTCAGCTTTTGTAAGGGACAGACCAAGGAATTAAATGGGGATGTCACTGGGACCATCAACTTTGCATCTTTTTTAATCTCTAAGGATGGCACAAGTCTCTGCCAACATCCCTGAATGTCATATTCTAAAATTGAAGTATAGTTGGTGTACAATGTTATATGTTACAGCTGTATAATAGAGTGATTTACTTCTTTTGTGTGTGATGGGGGAGAAGGAAGGATTGATTACTTACAGCCAGTAAGGAGAACGGGGAGGGGGAAGTCTTTTCCCAGGGTCTCTCAGAGCAGCAAAATTGGGGAAATTTTAACTGAGAGGTATATGCATACTCATAAGGGGGTTTGAGCAGGGAATTCAGCAAAGAGTTGGGGCAAAGGTCAACAGAGTCCCAGTTTTAGCTGACTGAAGTCAGGAAGAGTCGTCATTCCAGCCTCCTCCTGAATCAGGCCTTAGTTCCTGGTATCAGGATGCAGCGATGCTCAGGCTATCTGTGTTCATCCAGGAAGAATTCAGTGATAAACAAAGTGATAGGTAAAAAGTGGATTCTAAAATTTTTTTTTAAGTAAAAGGGACATAATTACCAATACCTGTGACATTCTTGCTCACCTGGCCTGATTAATATCATCAATATTATACCCAAAGGGGATATTCTGCAAAATGTCCAGATTTCTCATGTTCTTCAGAGAACGGTCATGACAGAGAGCAGAAGAATTTTTTTTTTATTTTATACTGGAATAGTGTTGATTAACAATGTTGTGTTGGTTTCAGGTGTACTTCAAAGTGATTCAGTTATACATATACACGTATCTGCATCTATACTTTTCCCCTAGTGGCTCAGATGGTAAAGAATTTGCCTGCAAAGCAGGAGACCTGGGTTTGATCCCTTGGTTAGGAAGATCCCCTGAAGGAAGGCGTGGCAACCCACTCCAGTATTTTGCAGAGGGCGTGGCAGTCCACTCCAGTATTCTTGCCAGAAGAATCCCATGGACAGAGAAGCCTGGTGGGCTACAGTCCACAGGGTCTCACAGAGTCGAACATGTCTGAAGCAACTTAGATGCAGCACACTTTTTCAAATTCTTTTCCCAATTAGATTATTATAGAATATTGAGCAGAGTTCCCTGGACTGGACTGTAGGTCCTTGTTGGCTTCTATTTTAAATATAGCAACATGTTAAATGTGACTTTTAAAAAGTATATTTTAGCAGCCTGAGAGATGGCAGTTTCCAGGGCTCGCTTTTGGTCTTCCCAGCATAGCTCTAACCCCGCAGTTCAAGGAAGGATTGTGAGAATTCCAGCAACTATCAAGTGTGTGCTCCAATGATACTTCCAGAGACTTGAAAATGAGCACCACCTGGTCAGTGAGCCTGGTGGGCTTGCTGGGAGCTGGACTGACCCAGGACACCCTCAGCTGCCTGGTCCCATGTGCACCCTCTCTGACCAGGGGCCTGAATGAAGTTTTGTCCTCGGGGATCAGTGTCGGCTCAGTCCGTGTGCTTAATACTCCCTGAAAAGCTGTGTGTCCCCTTGTCCTCCGTGCTCAGTGAGCTAAGTGGAAGGTCTGGGGGCAAACGACCACCATACACTTTGCCACAGCGGGGAGGGTCCTCCTTCCCAGGGGCCGGGTCTCTCCTTTCCTCCAGGTGCTCCAGAACTCAGAACTGCAAGTCCTGTAACTGGGCAAGGAATTGGGACCCTTTTGGGGGGAACAACCTTCGAATTCCTGATCATCCATCCTTGATTTCTTTTCTTTACAAAAAAGCAAGATTCTTGTTGACCGATGTGCAGTATTGGGGTTAACTCAACAGGTCTGGGGTGGTCAAACCACGCATGGCCCGAAGGAACTGGCCCTCAACTGGCTAGTAGGAAATAACCTCTAAGCCCTCGGAATATCCTGACGGATCAGAGTGTCTTCATACCTGGGGCCTTGGGACACAGATAGTTAACACTATCATTGTCACTTATGGGGGGAGCTTTAGGCCACACTGTGTCAGTTTGAAACCTGGAGGGGCTGGGGGCTGAGCCACCAAGGTCAGGCATATGGGAACTTCGTGTCTATGTGACCAACCCCAAGCTTAGACTAGAAGGCTCAGTTAAGCTTCTCTGGTTATCAAAATGCCATCTGTGGTCACACACCGTTGCTAGGAGACTGAAGCACCTCCTGTGACTCCCCTGGGAGAAGACAGGTGGACACTCACACCTAGTTTCTCCCACCCTCTTTGCAAGTGCTTTTTGCCTTTGCTGATTTTAAGCTGTATCTTTTTACTGCAATAAATTGTAACCATGAGAACAACAACTCTTCTGTGATCTGAAAGGCCTAGTGAATTACCGAAACTAAAGGTTGTTTGTGTAACATGAGACAACTGACCACCTATTTGGCCCTCAGAGCAACATATTTTACTGATCACCCCTTTAGCTCTCTATTGGTAAGGGGACACTGGCTGCCCCTCTAGCCATGCCACTTATTACAACAATTGTGCCCACCTGGCTTCTAGCAAGGGCTGCCATCTGAGTTCTGGCTCCTCTCACCCTCTCTGCTGCAAGGAGCCCAGCTCTGTAACACTATTTCCTACCACCAGCCCTGTCCTACAGGGAAGAGCCAATACTAAGCTTCTCGAAGATAGCGGGTCCTTCTCTGCAGTACACTCCTTATTGCTTTGGTCAATGAAGTGTCTTCTGGGCTGGCCCATGGCCCCAGGTCACCTAGTGGGTTTTCTGCCTTTACATAATACATACAATTGAGCATGATTTGACCCTGAACCTTTGATCCTGTTCCAGCATTTCTACAGCTCTCAGTGTGGCCACAAGCCTCTTGAGAGTCCCTTGGACAGTAAGGAGATCAAATCAGTCAATCCTCAAGGAAATCAGTCCTGAATATTCATTGGAAGGACTGACACTGAAGCTGAAACTCCAATACCTTGGCCACCTGATGTGAAGAGCTGACTCATTGGAAAAGACCCTGATGCTGGGAAAAATTGAGGGTAAGAGGAGAAGGGGATGACAGAGGATGAGATGATGGAATGCTGTCACCGACTCGATGGACATGAGTTTGAGTAAACTCCAGAAGATGGTGAAGGACAGGAAAGCCTGGTATGCTGCAGTCCATGGGGTCACAAAGAGTTGGACATGACATAGTGACTGAATAACAATGTGGCCACCACTTTTCATAGGCTTCCAAATCACCCTACCAGGAGATAGCACCTCCTTCTGAGATCCTTGCTAAATCCCCCATCATGAGTGACTGTGTGTTAGTCACTCAGTCAGATTCAACTCTTTGTGATCCCATGGACTGTAACCCACCAGGCTCCTCTGTCCATGGAATTGTCCAGGCAAGAATACTGGAGTGGGTAGCCGTTCCCTTCTCCAGGAGATCTTCCTGACCCAGAGATCCAACCTGGGTCTCCTGCATTGCAGGCAGATTCTTTACCATCTGAGCCACCAGGGAAGCCCATCATGAGTGAGTGTTCCCACATTAATAGAATCTCCACTATCCAACTTCTTGTTCTACCCTCTTTGGTCCAGCGCCCTCAGGGCACAGCCCTGGGACCAGCCTCCTGTGGTACACGATGGCTGGGCCCTGCAGCTCCATCACCAGACGGCCCCTGCCCTCACCTGGCAGACCCAACCCTTCCCTCTCTGGGGTATACTCTGACTTGACCTTAGTTCTTGTTCTAGAGGCCAGGCAGGAAGCAGGGGGGCAAGTGTTGTCTGGCAAAGCAGAGTCTCAGCTGATCTTCTAGGTAGCTCTGGAGCGAGGATGTCCCTTTAACACAATCTTCAACTGAGCCAAGGGGACTCAGCCTTGTACCTCCATATTGTCCAGACATTGGATGCACATGGCTGCAAGATCATTCCCTTTGGTTAAAGTCAATTCCAGAGAAGGTCTCAACTGTGAGTACCAACTCTCCCAGTGCCTCGCTCCCAAAGGGAATCTGGGTGAGTTGGTACTCGCAGTATTCCCTCCTACCACCAAGGAGAGAGAGAGAGAAGATTCCATAGGCTTCCAGAGAGAAAAAGACAGGTTAGAAAAAATAAAATTAGAAAACAGTGCTTAATTTCTTAAAAATTCCTACTTTTTGTGAATGTTTGCTAAATCATTTAGATATCAATACATTTAGATATTATGCAATCATTTAGATATTACTGCAGTTAGGTTAAGAAATGCATTCAAAGAATAAGACTTCTTGAGATAATAGTAATAATGGCTATCTGGAGATGTCAGAACAACTCAGTTTATTAAGTGAAGGTCCGAGTAATCCTCCTAGTGGCGGCCTTTTGGGTTGTCCTGCACAACCACCCTCTCCTTGATCCCCTATTTCCCCTCAAAGGAGAAAAAAAGGCTGAGTTGGTAAAGGAGGAGGCTCTCTCTGAAGTCTGCAGAGAAACGTGTGCCCCCGAGGATCACCAAGCATCCTGACATCTTACCCACAAGACAATGACCATCACTTGTAAACAACTCTCACTTTTCTGATTAGGAAAACTTCCCAAGGTCTGTTTCCTGCTCTGCTGGAGAGCTGGGTGGTGGCTGCATTCTGAAGAGGAAGTTGGGAAGGAGGGGTGAGTGGGTGGAGAGAATCCTTAAGAAGGCCAGACTGAAGGGCTATTTTTTCGCTAATTTTTATTTTATACTGCAGTGTAGTTGATTTACAATGTTGTGTTCGTTTCAGGCGCACAGTAAAGTGATTCAGTCATACACATACCCATTCTTTTCCCAAATATGTTATTAAGGAATACAGAGTGGAGTTCCCTGGGCTCTACAGTAGGTCCTTGTGGATTATCTAGTTTATATATAGTAGTGCATGTTGTCAATCCCAAACTCCTGAACTGGCTGTTAAATGCGACTGTGGTCAGTGTTCCTCAGGCTTGGCCGGCTCCTCTCTAGTGCCCTCTGCTGGAGAATAAATAGAACTAGTTATTGAAGCTGGGTTGTAAGTAGTTTTCAGTTTTTGGTCTTTTCTGGTAGTGAATCTTTTCATGCTATTCATGGGGTTCTCCTTGGAAGAAAAGCTATGACCAACCTAGAAAGTGAAAGTGAAGTTGCTCAGTCGTGTCCGACTCTTTGTGACCCCGTGGACTGTAGCCCACCAGGCTCCTCCATCCATGGGATTCTCCAGGCACGAATACTGGAGTGGGTTGCCATTTCCTTCTCCAGGGGAGCTTCCCAATCCAGGGATTGAACCCAGGTCTCCCGCATTGCAGGCGGACACTTTAACCTCTGAGCCACCAGGGAAGCCCCTAGACAGAGTAGTAAAAAGCAGAGACATTACTTTGCCAACAAAGGTCCGTCTAGTCAAAGCTATGGTTTTTCCAGTAGTCATATATGGACATGAGAGTGGGACCATAAAGAAAACTGAGCACCCAAGAATTGATGCTTTTGAACTATGGTGTTGGAGAAGACTCTTGAGAGTCCCTTGGACTACAAGGGGATCCAACTAGTCAATCCTAAAGGAAATCAGTCCTGAATATTCATTGGAAGGACTGATGCTGAAGCTGAAACTCCAATACTTTGGCCACCTGATGCGAAGAACTGACTCCTTAGAAAAGACCCTGATGTTGGGAAAGATGGAAGGCACAAGGAGTAGGAGATTACAGAGGATGAGATGGCTGGATGGCATCACCGACTCGATGAACATGAGTTTGAGCAAGCTCCAGGAGATGGTGATGGACAGGGAAGCCTGGCATGCTGCAGTCCATGGGGCTGCAAAGAATTGGACCTGACTGAGCGACTGAAATGAACTGGTAGTGAATCTATAGGGATTCCAAAGCCCAGCATGTCTTCCCAAGAAGCAGGCTGTGAGCTGCTGTGGAGCTCACAGGAGACATCCTGTGGGGGAGGGGAACGCTGCCTCCAGTGTAGTGTCGGGAAAGGCACAAGATAAGAATCACCCAGATGGACACGAGAGCAGAGGGAAGCCAGGTGCTCAGCTCTGCCTGCCTGGAGGGTGTTGAGTTGTCACAGGTGATAAATTAGTCACCAATTACAGCTCCTGCCACCACTTGGGGTATCTGCCTCTCCAGTCGCATCTTTCTGAAGGCGTGGTAAAGACATTTATTCTTGCAGTTGAAGGGGTTAAGAATGTTCCATCAAATGCAGAATTTATTTTTATACTTTGCTTCTCAATTGACAAAGAAGTGTTATTCTCCAGCATCTTCACCCATTATTACACATATGGAAACTTTTGCCCTGAACAAAATATTTCCATGTTAAAACAGAACCTGCTACAGTGTTTACTTTCCTTTCTCACTCACAAGACAGTAATTTTCTTGAGGTAGGGAGACCCATGCCTCCTGGGAACTCAGATTTAATTATTTGATGGATGAAAGGATGGACAGATAGACAAACCAATGATACAATCTCCCCCACTCTCCACTCTGCACTGTATCTTTTGAAACTATTTTAAGTTGTTATCTACAGAAATGTGAAAAAGTAATCATTGGGGCTTCCCAGGTGGCACTAATGGTAAAAGAATCCGCCTGCCAATGCAGAAGACGCCAAAGACACAGGTCTGATCCCTGTGTCGGGATGATCCCCTGGAGAAGGAAACGGCAACCCACTCCAGTATTCTGGCCATGAAAATTCCATGGGCAGAGAAGCCTGGTGAGCTACAAAGAGTCGGATATGACTGAGCACCCACTCACAGGCTTGATGGATTTTCTCAAATTAAACCCACCTTTGTAAACAGCACCCAGATCTACAAGCAGAAAATTTCCAGATGCCTTTCTTGTACCACCAGGAGTCACTACCCACCCCTAAAGGTGACCACTGACAGCATGGTTTCACCGGCTTTTTGTGCTTAAAGTGGAATCTGGACTTGAGAAAACCCTGGAGAGCTGTGATCCAGTGGGGCACAGTGGAGGGGCCCCAGGAAATGCCCCAAAGTGGGGCGCTCAGCCGATCCTAGGTGCCGCAGAAGTGAGGGTATGGAAATGGGATCTGGGGCCCGGAAAGTGGACAGCTAAGTCACAGTCTGCCTGGAGCCGGGATGACCTTTGTCTCAGCTGGGGATGCACACTCCATACTGTGTCCCCTTCACACACCCTGTCCATCACACGCTATGTCCCTCCTCTCCAAAGCCTGCTCCCTTGAACCTTCGGGAATACACACTCTGTCCTGTATCCATCATTCTTAAGTTCATGAACTTTTACTTAACTGGCATACCTGTGTCTCTGGGAGAAACCCAGATATCCCCCCAGAAAAATTGGCAGGGCCATTTGCTTGTCAGAAGTTGTCACGACGGAATTCTTTCAAAAACCTCTAGGAAAAGTACTGGATTTACAAGAATTCTACTTACAGAGAAAAGTCTCAGGACCTTCAGAGAGGTCTACCTCATTGACCTGTGGGGAAAGCAAAGCGATACCGTGTTGCTGACCTGCTTTTATTCAGGTGGGGATGGCTTTACACTGAAGAAGTCACTCTTATTTCAGAACCTCAGGGTGGCCTGTTGATGATCTTAATAGAAGTAGAGGAGACTCCAGCTCCGGGAGCAATCACATTCGGGGCAGCCCATACAAAACCAGCTGTCTCCCTTAAGATCTGCTTTCTGACTATTTCAGAGCCTGTGACTCAGTCAAATCTCCATCCCATCCCTTCTTTAGAAAAACATCCCATTTCGTTTTATATATGCTATTCACCAGAAAATATCAGACGCTCTAGGGACTTCCCTGGCCATCCAACAGTTAAGATTTCGCCTTCCAATGCAGGGCATGTGGGTTCAATCCCTAGTCCAGGAACGAGTAGCCCATGTGCCTCGGGGCCAAAACTGTAAGTACCAATTCTCCCAGTGCCTCGCATGTGTGTTCCCATATTAATAGAGTCTCCACTATCCAACATAAAAAGAACAGAAGCAATATTATAGCAAATTCAATGAAGACTTTAAAAATGAAACGGTCCAAATTTAAAAAAATGTTTAAAAATTAGAAAACATCAGAAGCTATTTATTGCAAACGTTTCTTATGGCTTTTCTTTTGGTTAGAAGAGCAAACACAGGGTTCTCCTTTTGTCTTAGAATTTTTTATAGCGGGAGTAGCAGTTTCACCTACACGTATCAGATGTATAACAGTCCCCCAGGAACTTACTCTGTGTTTTTCTTCTTCCCCTTTCTCTCTTCTTCCTCATTTTCCTTTCCTTTTATTTATGTGTCAGTGAGAGGTGATGTTCCCAGGTGGCACCAGTGGTAAAGAACCTGCCCGCCAATGCAGGGGTCATAAGAGATGTGGGTTCAATCCTTGGGTTGGGAGGATCCCACTCCAGTGTTCTTGCCTGGAGAATCTCCATGGACAGAGGTGGGCTACAGTCCATGGGGTCTCAAAAGAGTTAGACAAGACTGAAGTGACTCAGCATGCACAAGAGGTGATGAGAAGAGAATAAAATTCAGGCTTATAGGGGAGGACAAGAGTGACTAACCTTTGCAGGACTGTTAATCTGTTATGTGTGTGGCAGCTATTAATAAATGAACATCCTGGTTCCGAAGGCCCCTCTGAGATGGTGTTCCAAATACACTTTGACAGTTTCCTGCCTACCTGCATCACTGAAGTCTCCAAAGTAGTCCACGCTGGTGACAAATCCCAGCTTCCCCTGAACCTGCTGTCTGTCTTCTAGAGACATTTTCCTGTTAAATATTTATTTGCATATATAAAAAGCCAGTAACAGCCCACTAATTGCCACGGGGCTCCAACTGTATACAGAGATATTTCATCAACAGCCTTTGTGGGGCTATTAGATTTACCTGTTTAACGTAGGCTGTAATTACCAGGCAGTCTAACCACTGACATGCGTAGGTACTAACTATCCAAATGAGACAGGGAAGCTCGGAGACACTGAGTTACTTTTAGCTTCTGGACTTCTTTCGCTTCACGTCATAGTCAACATGAGTTGACTTGTGTTTGATGAGTTGGTTTATTAACTGTTTCCCTGAAGTGTGTTGGAAATAGAGTGAAGTCACACATAAAGTATGTGAATTTTTAAAACACTGATATATTTTAATTTGTCTGACTTCACCAGGTCTTAGCTGCAGCACGTGAGCTCTTAGTTGTGGCTTGTGGGAGCTAGATCCCTGACCAAGGATGTAACCCGGGCCCCTGCGTTGGGAGCTCTGAGTCTTAGCCCCTGGACCACCAGGGAAGTCCCAAGTATATGAATCTTAGTTCAGTTCAGTAGCTTAGTCGTGTTATGAATCTTAGAATAAAATATTAATACTAACCACTGAATCTACTGGAAACAGCAAATGCTTAATGTAGTGAGATGTTAGACCAGCAGGTGGCAGTGTGGACCAGAAAATAAATGTGTCTTTTCAGAGCAGGCTTCTACTATCAATCCCAAAGGAAATCAGTCCTGAATACTCATTGGAAGGACTGATGCTGAAGATGAAGCTCCAATACTTTGGCCACCTGATGCGAAGAACTGACTCACTGGAAAACACCTTGATGCTGGGAAAGATTGAAGGTGGGAGGAGAAGGGGACGACAGAGGATGAGATGGTTGGATGGCATCACCGACTTGATGGACATGAGTTTGAGCAAGCTCCAGGAGTTGATGATGGACAGGGAGGCCTGGCGTGCTGCAGTCCACCGGGTCGCAAAGAGTCCGACAGGGGTAAAACATCTTCCAGTCCTCCTTGAAGAATGCCTCTGACCCAAGAGAGTCATGTTGTATGTGAGGCTCTCTCGTCAGGAAAGACCACCCAGCCCGGCAGCTCCAAGGGAATAAATACTCTGCCCAGAAGGTCTAGAGTCACCAGAGTGATTTCCCCAAGTTCCTTAACTTCACTGTGTGTGCTCACTCAGTCATGTCCAACTCTTTGCGACCCCATGGGCTGTAGTCAGCTAGGCTCCTCTGTCTGTAGGATTTTTCCAGGCAAGAATACTAGAACTGGTTGCCATTTCCTCCCCCAGGGGATCTTCCCGACCCAGGGATCGAACCCTAGTCTCTTGCATCTCCTGCATTGGCAAGTGGGATCTTTACCACGGCACCACCTGTGAAGCCCCGTTAACGTCACTGGACTTAAGTAATTCGTTCTGGGTTCTGCTTCTCCCTGCTGACAACTTTGCTGTACTTTGCTTCAGCTGAAAGATTTTTGGCAATTTTATTGTAACCCCATGGGGGAAAATTCTTCAATTTAAAAGTT
The DNA here is from genome assembly GCF_033118175.1 of Dama dama. Lineage (NCBI taxonomy): Eukaryota > Metazoa > Chordata > Mammalia > Artiodactyla > Cervidae > Dama > Dama dama. The sequence continues at coordinate 40,659,042 of NC_083703.1, forward strand.
TGCATAATCTTTCTTAAACATTTGTTTCTAAATCTTGTTTCCCAGGATGATTAAAATGAAAATAATAAGTCATATAGTTTTTTAAAAATATTCATCTTTGGCTCCTCATTCTTGGCAAACTGCTGACTTAAATGTAAGTAAAAGATGATTGATCTTAGGAGATCAGGAATAATTGATGCTTTAGAACTGTGATGCTGGAGAAGATTCTTGAGAGTCCCTTGGACTGCAAGGAGATCAAACCAGTCAATCCTCAAGGAAATCAACCCTGACTATTCATTGGAAGGACTGATGCTGAAGCTGAAACTCCAATACCTTGGCCACTGAATGTGAAGTGCTGACTCATTGGAAAGGGGTCAAGGGGACAACAGAGGATGAGATGGCTGGATGGCATCACCAACTCAATGGGCATGAGTTTGAGCAAGCTCTGGGAGATAGTAAAGGACGTGGAAGCCTGGTTTGCTGCAGTCCATGGGCTCGCAAAGAGTCAGACACTACTGAGCAACTGAACGACAACTGCCGGCCAGGGCCCGGGTACTCAGAGATTTTCGTTTAAATGACTTTCAGCACAGTATTAGAATATACATTTATAGTTTTTTAATTGTAAAATACCTTGATAGCTCGAGCCTCCTGCCCTGGTGGGGGTGACCTTCTTGGTTCATGGCCGATGTATTCGGTAGCCTCCTGTCCTCGAGTGGAGGAAGGAGCCGGGCAGGAGAACTCCCAGTGTCCTGACTGTTTCCTACTGCAGTTCCTCCCTCTCCTTCAAGTCTTCAGCTGTTGACATCACCTGGCTTCCTCTCCAAAGAAGTCACTTCTTTCTGATGCAAGTGACCCAAGCATGCATCTTTGTTGGGGACTCAAACTGCTCCTTTTCATGGTGAAGATAAAGTGTGGATTTCCAGGATTATGTAGAAATTTCAAACCATCAGCTTCAGGACACAGATCAAATTCACAGGCACAGACTCACAAACCAGGTGTTTTCTGATCGATGCTCTTGATAGCTTTGTTTTTCTGTTTTGTAAGTACCTATTTTGCATATGCTTTTCCTTCAATCAAAGTTCATTTTCAGCAGCTAGTTTCTGTTTTGTGATGAGAGATAATTTTGGTACTGAGGGTTATTTCCTTGAACACTCTTTGATTTTATTTTTTTTTTAGATTTTTTGTGTGTGTGGACCATTAAAAAAAAAAATGAAGTCGCCCAGTCATGTCCAACTCCTTGCGACCCCATGGACTGTAGCCTACCAGGCTCCTCCATCCATGGGATTTTCCAGGCAAGAATACTGGATTGGGTTGCCATTTCCTTCTCCAAGGGATCTTCCCGACCCAGGAATTGAAACCAGGCCTCCCGTATTGTAGGCAGATGCTTTACTGTCTGAGCTACCAGGGAAGTCCATGGACCATTTTTAAAGTCCTTATTAAATTTGTTACTATACTGTTTCTGTGTTTGTTTTTGTTTTGTTTTGTTTTTGGCCACAAGGCACATGGGATATTAACTCCCCAGTCAGGGATCGAACCTGCACCCCCTGCATTGATTGGCATGCGAAGTCTTAACTACTGGACCACCAGGGAAGTGTCTAGACTAGTTTTAAAATCTGCTCTTCATTGGCTTAGTTAAGATGTCAGAATCCTTTTTATTTCCTTGGAAACTCCCTGTGTCACATCCACGTGGTGGGGTGAGGCCTGTGAGCTCTGATGTAGGTGGACGCAGGGACAAGAACACAAATTTGCAAAAGGAGATTGAGAGGCACCTTTTGTGACACATTTCTCGGTGGCTGGTGTCACTTGGTTCAAATAATATGGCAGTGTTTTTTATCCATAACTGAGCCGGTTGTTACAATGGATTGTCTTATTGTTCTTTATCTAAGAATTTTATCTGCTGACTTGGATGGATGCTGGAATCGGGGTCGAGGTGTCTGGGAAACGGAGCCTGGTGGACCACATGTGGAAGGGTAGTGATAGACCCAGATCCCCAGAGACAGAAAGCCCATCTGACTGATAAAATACAATGCTAGGCAACCAGGGGTCACCCAGGCAACTAGTGGGGTTGGGGGACACCCGCCTAGGGGTGACTGAGAGCGAGACGGATATGCACATGAGGCCGGCCAGGCCCACAGGCGAGGGGTTCGGCACTGGTGCCTCCGCCAGCTGCAGGGACCAGGCACCATGGCCGAGCAAGAAAGAGAAGAGTCCCTGGAACTCAACAGTTATCATGAAGGAAGCAGTCACAGTGGAAGCAGTATAGGTGCATGGGCGCGAACAGGGGCTTGAACTTGGGCTACAGGGGGCGCAAGATTCTTGAGGGCAAACAGAAGCCAGAGTAGCTTAAGGGTTGCAGAACTGTGGAGTTGTTTCAGAGTTTTCTTGGGCCTCTTAAGTTTCCATCCTAGGAGGGCCTAGCACATGGTTCTAAATATGAAAACGGCAGACCCTGGACAAGAGGAACCAGACGGGGCATTTTTGTGTTGGGGCCCCAGGTTGGACATTATTGGATTTGAAAGCATGAAGTGGTTTTTACTCCACAGTGTGTGTGTGTAAAAGTGTAAAGGAGATGTGTGTCCAGGGCTGCAGGTGTGTGTGAGTGGCTTGGATGTCCCTCTTTGGAGCAGTAACCCCATGTGTGACACCCAGCCGTGGCCTGTGCTTATCAGCGAGGGATTGGAAGCCACTTTCATTTTCTCAGAAGATGCGGCCCATCTTTAATTTCCACCTGCCAGATGGCAAACTGACAGGTTAGCTTTGACAAAAATAACTTTCTTCGTCCTGAACAAGATTCTCCAGAGAGGGGGACCAGAAGAGGTTCTGCGTTTGTTTTTATCCTCCTGGGGCTTCCGAGTTTTCAAGGCCCTGGGAGAGTGAGGGTCCCCATCCTTCAGAAAGCAAGGCTGTGCAGTGGAAGGAGACAGGGCCACAGCCATCAGGGGGTCGGGCTCAAGAATCAAGCCAGAGCTTCAAGTGACCGCAGACTCAGGAGTATGGTTTCTGCATCCTAGCTAGATGAACCCATAGTGGGTACCAGAGGCAGGCACCCCCTTCAGTTCTTATGTCTCTGCCTGCCCCCTCCCTGACCCCAGCAGTGGGAAAACAGCCTCTAGCAGCCAGGGAGCTTTAGCACAAAATGCTGGGATGGACAGGATGGTCGCAGGTCTGTTCCAATGAATGGAGCCCTTGACATCTCTGTCCACCCATCTTTTGTCTGTCTCTCTTTAGCGCTCTGTTTCATAAACATCTGGGGGGGCTGCGTGGCATCTGAGCCATAGTAGAGAGCTTGAAGGAAGAAGGCATCTTATATGTATGTCCCCACAAAGAGGCAGGTTGGTGCCCGGGCTGCATCCTCAGAGGACCCGGAGTGTCACTCTGCAGAGTGGGTCTGCTGGAGAGTCTCCCTCTGTCTATGGATCCCTTTCCTCCTCCTCCTCTTTCTGTGGAGCAATGAAATAACACATGTGAAGAAACAAGATTCCTTCCAGATCCATCTGAGTATAATTGTTTTACATCAGTGGTCATAAAGAAATCAGTTAAAACATCTAACGGGAATGAAACTACTTCCATGTAATTTTTCAAATCTGATTTTTCTTCCCTAGTGTATTAAGTAGCCTGCCAACTACCAAGCTGCTGATTTCCCTATTTGGAATAATTTCTGTTGTGATAATATATGTGTGTACTTTCTAGAATTAGGGTCTCTGGCAAAAAGAACAAAAACAAAGAGAAAAAAGAAAAAACAAAAACCTTTATCTGGTCAGTGTTCTGCCCTCAAGACAAAATAAAGAGTTCACTTATTTCCTTTGGTTATTTACTACGTCACTACTCCACATGTGGTCCACAGACCAGCAGTAACAGCATCCCCGACCTTGTTGGAAATGCAAATGGGGGTACTTACCCGAGCACTCCGAATCTGCATTCAAGCAAGAGTTTCTTGGGATTCCGGTTTGAGAAACACTGGCTTTGTCTGGATGGGTGGGTTTCTTTGACACAGACTAACTTTGCTTAACACCCATAGCTGCACAGATTTGTAAGTCTCAGCCTCCTTCATATTCTTCCTCCCCCCCACCCCAGTTCTTTTAAATTCAACCATTTTGCTCAGCTCCACATGTTATGTAAAAATATCAGGGGAAAAAAATGAGTGCTTTCTTACTTTGAACACCGTCAACCGGCAAGTTATTTATTGGGCACCTGCTGTGTGCCAGGCATTCTTCTAGATGAAGTGGCTGAAGCAGGGTCCTGCTTTCATGGAGTTTAAGTGCCAGAAGATGAAGACGTCCAACAAGCAAGTATCAAGGTTTCATAAGGCCTCAGATCAGAAATAGGACAAAACAGATTGTAGAAATCAGACAAAGCAAACCATGGGGGAAAGTCGAAGCTGGTGTCTATGGAGACCTTTCAAAGCTGCCCATAGAACCCCCTGTGGGACGGTTGAGAGGGTTGGACCAAGGGGCAAGGAGTGAACTAAGAAATCCCTGAGTTTTCATCTTGCCCAAGAGTTTTTAGATTAGTGGAAATCCTAGTTGAAATTTCTGTTGCAGGAAAACCAAGGAGGAAGTGAGGGATGGAGAGAAAACAAAAATTCATTTTCTTGGGTTTAAATTGAATGTCCATCAACCTTCAGATCAGGAGAGTCTGGGAGGTAGACTTCTACATCAGAACCCCCTTCGGAGTAGGTTCTTGACATAGGTGTGTATCTAAAACACTGTAGGACAGAATGGTAGGATAGTCACCTTTCTAAAGAAAGAGTAGCTGTTGATTCAAGCACCATGTTTAAAATAGGGTTCTGTTGAACCCTAGCTAGCTGTCTCCAACTGATGAAAGGATTCATGAAAATCAGTGTTAACGACAACAAAAATGAGAACTGAGAGTCAAGGCAACAGCTCTCATATATACAGAGGTTTTTTTTCCCCCAGAAAACTATGTCAGGAAAAGAGATTTCCTGCTGCAAAAATATCTGCTCTGAATTCTAGTTTCTGGTTGTTTGTTAGCATCATTTTTTTTTTAAACTCAAGGGAATAAAAGTCAAGTATTTGCCTGAAGTAAAAGCAGGTAATGTCTGCAAAAGGGATTTGAATAAGAACTTCCTGAAATAGAAGGACTAATTATTACATGAAGGTAGTCAGTGTTCTTCCCACCTGCGCTTCCTGTTGGCTCCGAGCAAGGCAAACTACACCTCTTCTTCAGGAGCTTAGAAAACTACTTGTTCTCATCCTTGGCCTTTGTCACTTAGTTTCCTGGATAGGTGAAAAAATAAGAAAAGAAATGTGTCTTTTCAATTTTCCGGTCAGATCACTGTTGTTCAGTGCAGGAGGGCATTTGTGGATTAAACTGCTCGCCCGCCTTTGTGCAGAAGCCATTGCCGTTTGGAAGTGTCTGCTTAGGGGTGAAAGGAGAGCACTCAAACCAGAGAGCATCACCGACTGAGTATTCTTCCTTTCAGCAAACGGTCGTTGACACAGTGAGTGACTCCCAAGTAAGATGCTATGGGGGAGGCATGGGAATATACGAAAACATGGCCCCTAACCTTGAAGAGCTTCCATGATGGCTCAGTGGGTAAAGAAACTTCCTGCAGTGGGGGATACATAGGAGATGTGGGTTTGATCCCTGGGTCGGGAAGATCCCCTGGAGAAGGAAATGGCAGTCCACTCCAGGATTCTTGCCTGGAGAATCCCACGGACAGAACAGCCCGGTGGGCTACAGTCCAAAGGGTCACAAAGAGTCGGACATGATTGAATGACTAAGCATACAAACACAAGCTTGAAGGTGGCTGCTCTCTAAGGCAGGTGCACAAAGACCGTCAGAAAGCACTGCGGAGGAGTTGGGGGGAAACCAAAGAGAGTAATTCACGCTGAGACATGGTTACTTGGAAGAATGGTGGCTTTCTCTGAGTTGAAAGAACTTCCTGGGCAGGAGTATACAGGGGTGCTCAAGCGTAGTGCCTGCCGTTATACTGTGGTGTCCACCTTCAGAGGGGATGGGCCTGCAGAGGAAGGGGATACAGACGGGAAGTAATGAGACTTGTTTAGTGTGTGGGGATTAGAAAGTCAGACAGAGGAGTCTGCAGGGCTGTGGTCCATGGGATTCCAAAGAGTCGGACACGACTGAGCGACTAACACTTTTTTTCACTTTTCAAGTACATGTGTGCTTATGTACCTGCCTCAGCTATTGGAGGGACCTTCAAATTGTTCCTCTTTTGTTTTTCTTTCTGTTTTCTTAGTTTAGTTGGATTGCTGCAAGAGACCAGACCATCATGATCATCTCGAGTTTTCTCCAGGGGCAGGTAGCTGGACCTTTGGCGCCCAGACAACACCTGGGCTAATTTAGACGATGTCTGGAGTTGGAGGCAGAGTAAGAGGGGTGGCTACTCTCTCTATGAGGCCCCGATGGGCCCTGTTCCCAGGGGTTCACCCAGGGATGTTTTAGGAGCAGAGACCAGGTATGGTCCAGCATCTGCACTGGTGGTGTTAGGAGCAAACCAGTTGGAGGAATCCAGATCTCCTTCCTTCTGTTGTCGCTGACTGTGTCACCACCAGCTAGCTTACAGAGGCACAGCATATTTGCAAGCTCCTTTGTATCCGTGCTCCCACTAACACTCGCTGTCCTGTGTGCTAGTCTCTCAGTTATGTCCTAGTATTTGCAGCCCCGTGGACTCTAGCCCACCAGGCGCCTCTGTCCATGGGATTTCCCAGGCAAGAATACTGGAGTGGGTAGCCCTTCCCTTCTCTAGGGGATCTTCCCAACCCAGGGATCGAACCCCGGTCTCCTGCATTGCAGGCAGACTCTTTACCATCTGGGAAGCCGATTATGGCTCAGAGAACTTCAGTAACCCCAGGGAATCTGAATGAGATTCCAGGGATTTGACGGTGGGCACTCGACTTTCACAAGGTTACTAAGGGGCACGAGTGTCTTATTGCTGCCATGATACCTGTGAAGTGAATTCAGAGACCTCCCCACCCTCCAAGGTTGATGTGACTGTAAAGTAACCCAAGATCTCTAGGAAAACTCATTTAAAAGACCCAGTCATATGCCACAAACATAAGTTTGTAAAGAGCGCTGAGACACATTTAGATCATATTTTGAAGTTGTAAGCCTTCTTTCTTATGCCCCTGATACGTGATCAGAGGAAGTGCAATCAGATGAGACAACATCTCAGTGATCAAAATGGGCTTCTGGGGTGGAATCCTGTGGGTCAGGGTCAGCTGAAATCCTTGAAGTTCTTTGAATCTGTGTTGCTCTTTCTTTGAATGGGCTCTATTCCTCTCCTTCAGTCCTAGAACTAGAGAGATAGCTGTTGCTTGGTAACTTGATATTCCTACTCCTGAAATCTTGGCAAGGGATATGAGAAGAAAAGGCATATTTCTTAGAGCTTGGGCCCTTGCCAGGGAAGTTTCTGGAACCCCGGTCCTCCCAACATTTATTTGCCAGCACTTGACCAGAAGGTGCCTCAGCTCTGGTCCCCATCAGATTCTCCCGGTGAAGGCGTGGGGCCCACCATCATCCTTCCTGTCTGCTCTGACCCCTCTTGGCGATGTCTGGGGTTGATTACTTTGTGGCCAGTGAAGCCATGAGAGTGGGAAGGATGGCGGCTGTCACCAGTATTCCTGACAAGGGAGCTCTTCCCAAAGGGGCTGGTGCTCTCATTCCTGGCACCAAAGAAACTACCCAGGCCACCGCCTGCATTTGGTATTCATTGGTTCATTCAGGGAATAGTCGTAATCACTGATGACCTGCTGAATACCAGGCTCTTTGTGCTGGCCACTGGGATACTGTGACTGATTGGAACCCTGGCTCTCACCTCGCCCTTACAGAAGATTAGACTCTGATATTAGACGTACTCCTGAAACACACAATGAGAACAAAGGAGGCTTTTTGGACTCAGGATTGATGGGAACGTTAGATAAGGGGTCCCATAAGCTGTGTTGAAGAGTTTAGTCTTGATCCTAAAAAGCAGTGGAAATCTTTGGAAAGTTTTAATCCAGAGGGTGCAAGGACCACTTCGCGATTTGGGGATGAACACTCTGGAGTGACATTTAAATGGCATTCTGACTCAGAGCAGAATGGCAGGTTATGAGAGAGACAAGTGGAAGTGGAAAGAGCGGTAGGGAGGCTGTTGTCAGGGTGCAGCGGACACAGTGGTGGCAGGGACGGGGCAGTGGACGTGGTGGAGAGGCGGGAGGCCACCACAGCCCTGGCTGGTCCTGCTGGGGCAGTGGCACTTCACTGGAGCCTGTGTTGGCCATGGATCAGAAGCCACACTGGTTCTGTCCCAACCCAAGGAGCTTCTGTCTTCCTAACGTTACGATTTTGTTGTCTGAGGCCTCAGCCCCAAAGGAGCACCAAGCACCACTGCCAACATCTCATTTCAGCGCATGCCTTCTGGGTCAGCCCTCACCCTCTGGAGGTGCCCAGGAAGTTGGACTCCAGACATGACTACAGCCCGTCCGTACCCAAGGATCTGGCTGGTCACCCGAGAATGACTGGGAAGGAAAGCAAGCCACGATTCAGGGGCACAAGAGAAGTTCAGAATCACCATCTGGTAAATCTCCGCTATGTATAACTGGACAGATGAGCAGATACATTGTGTGTGTACGTGTGTGTGTATGTGTGTGTGTGTGCACGCACTCAGTTGCTCAGTTGTGTCTAACTCTTTGCAACCCCACGGACTGTATTCTGTCCATGGGATTCTCCAGGCCTGAATACAGGAGTGGATAGCCTATCCCTTCTCCAGGGGATCTTCCCGACCCAGAAGTTGAACTGGGTCTCCTGCATTGCAGGTGGATTCTTTACCAGTTGAGCTACCAGATGCATTGCAGTACACGACAGGTGGGGTGGTAGCCTGCGTTTTGTCTCTAGAAGCAGTTATCTGGCTGGACCTGGCAGCAGTGAAGGGGGGCTTTGAAGGTACATTTGTGTAACACCTTATGCATAAGTTTGAGGAAATGCCAGTTGCCCATTTATATATATATATATTAAATGGAGAAGTTGATGGAAATGCCAGAGCTGGACCACTCACAGGCACATGAGGGTACATGCCCCCTTCCTCCCCCAAGCATCCTGCTTGGGACCCTACCATGATAAATGTTAATATATCATTCTGGACTGTTGCTTTAAAAACATGGGAAGTTAACTTCCAGGGACAGTTCATTGAAAGTTTCTAAGAATATTTATTCTTATCCATTTGGGGGAGGGTCTGTAGAAGACATTTTAGTCGTCTTCATTTTCTTCTCCTTTTCTACCTAAACACGCTGAGTGCTCAGTCATGTCCAAGTCTTTGTGACCCCATAGACAGGGGCCTGCCAGGCTCCACTGTTCATGGATTTTCCCAGCAAGAATACTCAGGAGAATTGCCATTTCCTTCTCAAGGGGATCTTCCCGACTCAGGGATCGAGCCCTTGCCTCCTGGGTCTCCTGCATGGCAGGCAGATTCTTTAACCCAGAGCCATGGGGGAAGCACTGTCTTCCTAAAGACCTCTTTCCAGTTTCCCCGACAGCTGTTGCCATAAACTAGGCCAGGAGAGGGCGCACAAGTGCAGTCATCGTGGAGGTAAACCTTCCGCTTGCAATTCCACCTTTGGCCACCATTCTCTCCCATCTCTGCGAGACACAAATTCAGGAGAATAGAGGGCTTTAGGTTCTACGTGGACTCAGATGAGCAGAATCCTCAAAAGCAATACAAATTCTTTTTCCTGTTGGAACTGAAGGCAGTACTGTAGTACCACTTAATTGTTTTTTTTTTTTTTTTTTAAAGAATCGGAGTTCAGCTAAAGCTTCCAGAACCACTGTTTTACAAACTGAACAGGGCAATAACTTTAGAAAAGGAGGAAGAAAAAAAAAGAATGAATGAAAAAACTTGCTATGGTTCCCAGCAGACTCAAAGAACACACATTTGGGAGAAATGATAAAAATCATCGTAAACACTAGATTCCTTTCTGAACACCGGAAAAGGCTATGTAAGAGATGAAGGCAGAAATGAACTTAAGCAATAAACACATTCAAGTTGATGTATCTGGTTCCATACACACTCCATTCCCCGTTGGCATCTGAGCATGGATCTTAATTCAAGAGGTTTAACCTAATAAAACAAATAAAAAAAACTGCAGCACAGTGCTTGAAGATATTCACATTTATAGACTGGTGTGAACTCTCTCCCCTACACACTGTAATTTGGGTGGCTTTCCTTCAAAACTACGAAGGCATCTTCATGGAGCCAGGGTAATTCTCAGCAATACTAATGGTGCACTCGACATTACTGTAAATAAGATAAATGGAAGCAAGCTCATCTGAGCAGATGCAGCTAATGACAGAATTATAGAAGCGTAACAGGCAAGAACAGAAATGTTCAGCAGCAGAAAACAGGAGCCCAGGGCATCTTGATGAGCAGTTGTCATGTGGTCACGCAGGGAAAGGATGCATTGGGCTGACCACATCTCGATATCCGATGGAGCCAACACTTCCAAAGGTCAGAGTCCCAACCAGTGAGAGATAAACCCTCTTGAGTCTCAGGTGTCCACTTCCAGAAAACCCCAAGAAATTTTTAGTGGAGGCATAAAGAGAATGTCTTTGAATTCTGGGGCACTAAACGGGATCTGGAGGTTGAGGCCCTAGAATCCACCCATGTTCAAGGGAAGTGACCCATTTATCAACTGCAGCCTTAATTCCTAGTGAAAGTTGCTCAGTCATGTCCAACTCTTTGCGACTTCATGGACTATACAGTGCATGGAATTCTCCAGGCCAGAACACTGGAGTGGGTAGCCCTTCCCTTCTCCAGGGGATCTTCCCAACCCAGGGATCGAACCCAGATCTCCTGCATTGCAGGCGGATTCTTTACCAGCTGAGCCACAAGGAAAGCCCTAGAGACCAAAGAAAATCTACAACAAATAGGTGTGGCTTACAGCAATGCCTCATCCACAAAGTGAGTGTGCCCCTCCCCCTCCACTGACGTGGATTTTACCATGTGGAACTTGAACTGCAAATATAGCCAACTCAAAGACACTGATATACAGTTCGTTCCTCCCCTTAAAAGGACTGGTGGGACTGTAGAGGCTTGGAGGAATTCATCCCCGATGTCTTCCGTGGGCCTGTGTGATTCTCTTCTGTCCCACAGTGTTTTTGGTCTCCTCTGCACAGCTGGCTCCTTGCTCCATTCAAATCCCTAGGAATGGCGGCCAGTGTGGCAGCTGGCTTTCCAGTACTTTCCACCCTAGGTAAGAATGTGCCTGTGCCCCGTGATGGTCTCTGCAGCGTTTATTGCCACTCCTCCACAGAAGAAGCATTTCAAAATCTTTCAGTTCAGTCATGCAGTCGTGTCCAACTCTTTGCGACCCCAAGGACTGCAGCACAACAGGCCTCCCTGTGCATCACCAACTCCCAGAGTTTACTCAAACTCATATCCATTGAGTTGGTAATGCCATCCTAGCATCTCATCCTCTGTCGTCCCCTTCTCCTCCTGCCTTCAATCTTTCCCAGCATCAGGGTCTTTTCTAGTGAATCAGTTCTTCACATCAGGTGGCCAAAGTATTGGAGTTTCAGCTTCAGCATCAGTCCTTCCAATGAATATTCAGGGCTGATCTCCTTTAGGATGGACTGGTTGGATCTCCCTGCTGTCCAAGGGACTCTCAAGAGTCTTCTCCAACACCACAGTTCAAAAGCATCAATTCTTCAGTGCTCAGCTTTCTTTATAGTCCAGCTCTCACATCCTTAGAGGCAAAAGAGCTTCCTGATAAGAGTTTAGGCTGAACATGGTTTTCTCCCCAGACGTCACTACATTTTCAGTGTAACACCATGGAAATTCCCTTCTGCTCTTCCCATGACTGGACCCACTGGGGGATGGAGTGGAAAGGACACTGCCATTGAAGCTTTCCTGCCCAGAGTGGACAGGCCAGGACGTCCCCAGAGCTGCCCAGGTACTAGTGTCTGCTTACTCTGTGCTGGAGAGCTCATCAAAGTGAAAGGCGGGGGATCCACCTCTGCCTAGTCTGACTCTTCGGGTTCGAGAAGGGCCCTGGAAAATTCCCAGGAGGAGCTCACAGGGAATTCTACCATCAGGCACTTTGGAAGCCACAGGAAGAGGCTGTTACCACATCACCCCCCAAAGGACCCTGGGCTGGAACTGTGGACGGAGCATCTGCAGCTCTGGAAATCCTTCTACCTGGAAGTAGAGGCCCACGTGACAAATTACGTCATAGAGTGCTTATCTAACTTGACTCTAGTTAGATAATCCGGAAGGCATGGAAACAAGTGTAATTTATGGGGAAAAAAAAAAAAACACTTTAATTGAAAAGCCAAAGATTCTGCCTGGAATGTTTGCCCACTTTTCTGCTTGAGACCTTTTTTTTTTTTTTTTTTAGCAAGGGAGTGGTTTTAAAGGATGGCCATGTGGCCGTGTGGGAAAATAAAAATCAGAAAGGGACCCATGTATGGAAGCAGGGAGAAGGCGTGGGTTCGAGATACAGCTGGTAGAAACCGTCTCCAGCTTCACGCTGACAAACTCTAGACTTGGCATAGAGTATTTTAACCCAGATGCTAACAGCTGGTCACAGGTGGCTATTGAAATTAAAATTAATTAAAATGATAGGAAACATACACATTTGGCTGCTCAGTCCCACTCGCCACATTTCCAGAGCGCCCAGAGCCACGTCATCTGTGGCTACTGCAGTGGACAGAGCAGGAAGAAAGGATGTCTCCACCATGGCAGGAAGGTCTTTTGGATGGCACTGACTGGCCTAGATGTAACTGCTGGGAGGAGGAACGAGACCCCTTGGGCATGATGGTTGTTCCTGATCTTGGTGGGCCTTAGTGTCAGGGGAGACTCACCCTCTGGTCCCAGCGGAAGCCAACAGCCCTTGATTAAGGGGCAGAAAGAAACATGAGTCACTGGACACCTCTGCTGGCCTGCACCCTTCCATTGTTCAGCGTTAACCTCCCAACTCTTGGAAACTGTAGCCAATACTTTCTATACAATCAGAGAAATGCCTGGAATCCTGAAATCTTTTCTTTTTTCTATTTTTATTGGAGTATAGTTACTTTGCAATGTTGTGTTAGTTTCTGCTACCCAGCAAAGTGAATCAGCTGTATGTATCCATGTATTCCCTTTTTTGGATTTCCTTAGGTCACTACAGAGCATTGAGCAGAGTTCCCTGAGCTATACAGTATGTTCTCCTTAGCTGTCTGTTTGAAACATAGTATCAACAGTGTATGTATATTGATCTCAATCTCCCAGTTCATCCCACCCCTCTGTCCCCCTGGTGGTGTCCACGTGTTTGTTCTCTATGTCTCTATTCCATTTTGCAAATAAGATCATCTGTACCATTTTTCTAGTGGAATCTTTGGATCTTTTTTTCTGTTCCCCTTTTCCTCCAGAACCACTGTTGGAGGAATGTCTCTGACTTGGGTGTTGAGTGTCTTCTGAGTTGTCAGAAAGGACCCTTGAAAGAGGCCTGCTGTCCAGACGAGGAGAAGGAGAGACATCCCCTTCCTCCCACCGTCTTCTCAGGGGAGGGGGAAGCAGATGTCTGAGATCAGCCTTAAGAATCAGGGTGTTTTATGAGGAGAGAGGTGGAGGGTTGGGATTGGAAAAAAAGAAATACAGATGAGGTTGCTGTAGGATGTACTGCTTGATCTTATATCCAAAAAGGACTGGGTACCGAGGTGAGTTTTGCATTGTCTCCTGAAGGTGGAGATGTTGGAGCTTGAATGGGCTCAGTGGCTGTGAGCAGGAGAAGCCCCGCCTTTCCATAAATTCAGTCTCCAAGTAAAGATAGAAGGGCCCTGTGTTGTTGGCTGGATCATGAGATAACGATGGGCATCACTTTTTTGTTAAGATAGCTTTTTTTGAGTACTCATTCAAATTCCTAGAATGGATAAACTGGATTCCACAATGATGTGGACATTGCTCTGGGGGGAAGAGTTGTGAGGAAACTATTTGGCAAAAATCTATTTAATAAACCATTTACACCTCCTGATGCATTGCATTTAGAACGTCACAAGTGATTTTACGGCCAAAACTTCCTCTGGCCTCTGTTTAAATGACCTAGCTCTTCCAACTTGCCTTCTGGACTCTGGTTCAGCTCCATAGTTCATCAGTACCCCTTTATTAAGTGCCCAGGAGATACCAAATAGAACCAGCATTTCTCAGCTCAGGATATCATTGATATAAAATCTCCAATAGCCTGAACTCTGATTCTTCCTCATGCTTTGAAAAACTCGTCTCTGCTTCTCTCCTTTCCCTGATGTGTCTACTGGCTCCTAGTTCAGGAATGTGGTACCACGTGCCAGTTTGGTATCTGGCATTTGAGTGTGTGTTCAAGGAGTGAATGAATTAGAAAATCTCACTTACTCAGGGAGATGTCCCAGATTATAGTCAGCAAAATGCACCTGGAGTGTGGCAGTCCACACATTACAGAGTACTGGCCTTCTTCATATAAGCCTTATATTTGGCAGTGCTCTCCATCCATGGACATGACTTTGAGCAAACTCCAGGAGATAGTGAAGGACAGGGAAGCCTGGCGTGCTGCAGTCCATGGGGTCGCAAAGAGTCAGACACAACTGAGCAACTCAAGAACTCCATCCAACAGACACTTTCACACCTACGTAATTTCACTTGATTTGTTGTTAAACCTTGGATTATGTGATTAGCCCTTAGATACCTTCATTTTTCATCCATGACCCCCCCCCCCCACAAATAGACAATGGATATACTATTATCTTTTCATCAAGATGCTGTAAGAGTTATTACTAATTCCCCAGAATGTTGTTCAAAGTCAATTTGAATATAAAAGGAGAGCCATTACTTTGGGAGTTTTTACAGCCTATGTGTTATGATCTAAATGGGAAAAGCCGTCCCAATAAATTAATGTATTTCTAATGTGAATGTCAAGTTGCCGCTGATGGGGACTTGGCAGAATGTGAGAAACTGGGGTTTACAATACTACTGAGATGGCTCTGGAAGCCATGTAACAGGTCTGCCTATTTTGTAGTCAGCTGACCGCCTTTGCCTCCAGACCTCCACCTGAGTCTGGACATATGAGTTTTATTCCTAGGCTGCGTTTATATGTCTTCAGGGCAGAAGTTACAGGAGGCCCAGAGGTCAAGGGCGTGGATTCAAACCACTTTTAGGCTGTGGAAACTTGGAAATTCACTCACTTCTCTGATGCAAAGTTTCCTCATGTCTCAAATGGAAATTATTACGCTTATCTTCCCAAGGAGGGGTAAGAATAAAATCAATATCTGTGCAAAACAACATGAGCAGTACAGTGCCTGGCATGTAGTAAGTACTCAGTGAATGGTAACTAGGAATTTCCCTTCTCATTCACTCTTCACTGCCTGTAGAAACATTAGGAACTTGGAAGGTAGCCAGAGCCATGCTAAGCCATTTAAATAGACTGGTCCTTTCATAGTGTTAACCATCTTCATCTTTCCTTCATTGATTCTTATGCCCATTTCTATAAAGTAAGGTGGTTGAAACTCTGTGAAGAATAAAAATGTGTAGTTTTCTCTATGGGTTGGGAAGATTCTTGGTAAATTAATATTAAACTTTGCCCTCTTCATGGTTAACATCACAAAGCGGGGGGGAAAAAGGCAATGGGGGTGGCGTATTGATTTAAAACTCAGTTTCATTGACTTACAAAACAAAGCCCGATTAAATCTAAAGGTGGGAAGGGGATGGGAAGCAATGTTCTGAAAGCTTCATCTCAGCAAATAGAGATGATTTTTACAACAAAACTCTTACTCTCAATAATCTAGAGGAGAAACCTCTCTTTGGTAGCATTGTAGGGCAAGCACCTTGCCTCATGCTGAGAATGCCAGGATTCCAAAGCTAGATTTTTCATTTGAGACCAGCATTTCTACAAGGAAAGCTGCGAACCAGATCACGTGTCGGGGAGGGGCCGGGGGTGGGGGGTGTCGGGCAGAGTAAAGAGCTCCAGAAACTCTCAGCTTCTCTGGAAAAAGTACTCTCACTCCATTCAAGAGACAATGCTGGTTACTTTGCGTCTTTTCCAAAAGTCTCTGAGGCAGTGCTCACACCACGCACAGCAAACATTTTGAAGAGTAAGATGATTTAGCCTCCTCTCAGTGTTCCTAAGGAGGAGAGTAGGTGTCCAGTATTAACACTGGGGTTTCCCTCCACCCCATGCCCTGGCCCCTAGGTAGCCACTGACCTCAGGAGGGCAGGGAGAGCACGGAGCCTTCATCTTCTGGGTTTGTTTGACAAATTCTGATGGCAGAACTTCCAGTTCTTGGACTGAATTTTCCCACACGAAGATTGTCAGCTATTTGTCAACTGATGGATCACTCCACTTTGAGGGAGTCTGCAGTTTCTTTAAAGAAGAACTGTGAAAAACTGACTTGGCAGTGCAAGAATAAGCATGTCTTGAATGGTCTTTGCCCACGGACACCTCTGCATGGATACATTAGCTTTCCCTTCTGCGCTAGCTGCAACTCCGTAAACCAGCTTCAGATCTGTAAAATGGGATGCTAATGGGACCTGCCTGCTAGGGTTTTGTGTGGACGAAAAATGAGGTCGTTCGGTGACCAGCATGTAGTAAGTGAATGCTCAAGAAATGCTGGTTGTTGTCATTATTACTGATTTAAAGGTGTTTGAGACTGAATGACAGTTGGAGGAAAGATGCATCTTCTTTGATGGAGGCTGCTTTTTGCTGGTTACTTTATAGATGATCACCTTACGTTTCAGTTCTCATCCATCTAACCTAAATTTCCTAAATGGACCTGTGCAATAGCAAGAGCAACATGTGACATGAGACTCTTTCAGTCTCTCACCAATATCAGTTCTTTTAGGTTACATTTTGTGTGTGTGCATACACAGCTGCTTCAGTTGTGTCTGACTCTCTGTGACCCTATGGACTGTAGCCTGCCAGGCTCCTCCGTCCATGGGATTCTCCAGGCAAGAATACTGGAGTGGGTTGCCATGCCTTCCTTCAGGGGATCTTCCTGTCCCAGGGATCAAACCCATGTCTTACGTCTCCTGCATTGGCAGGGGAGTTCTTTAATCTCTAGTGTCACCTGGGAAGGCCAAGTTATATTTCAGTCATGTGGTCAAATAGGTACCAAAAACCAAATTTTAAAAAACTGAGAGGGTTTAAAATAGCCGATTGCATTCAAATTGACTCCCCCCATGGATTTGAGGCAATGTCTAAAGGAATCGATTTTGCCAGACTGAAGATCAAAAAGAAGGAAACAGTGATTTATACAGTGTTCCTTGTTATTGATTTGAATCAATGGCACTGTTCCCATGAAGAACTGAATCATTACCTTTTAGTCTGAAGTTCGGAACCTAATTTCAGTTCAGTTGAGTTCAGTTCAGTCGCTCAGTCGTGTCTGACTCTTTGCAACACCATGGACTGCAGCACGCCAGGCCTCTCTGTTCATCACCAGCTCCTGGAGTTTACTCAAACTCATGTCCAACCCATGAGTTTGATGTCCAAACTCATCACCAACCCATTGAGTTGGTGATGCCATCCAACCATCTCATCCTCTGTCGTCCCCTTCTCCTCCCGCCTTCAATCTTTCCCAGTATCAGGATCTTTTCAAGTGATGAACCTAATTTACCTCCTTGCAGTTTTGTTGTTGGACTATTCATATGATACTTCAGTTTTTTGACAATTTCTTGCTCTGATTCCTCTTCCACCGCCCTATTTGCAATTATTTCTCTGTGCCAGAAACTTAGCAAGTATTCCTCATGGGGGAGTTGGCATGTCTTATAAAAATGTGTTTCTCCAATTAACCTTTTCATAAGAAGTCTCGAGAGTAGAGCCCGGCATTTTTTCTGATGAGGAAACTGACATCTATACCGTTCCTAGAAGGAGCCACGCAGCAGAAAGAGGGTGGCAGGAGTGATTGCATTTCCAGAGAGTAAGGACCACCTTTGCTTTACGGACCTCTGTGTTTCAGGCTCTGCCCTAAACACCCCCACCTGTCTCACCACCTCCTCTTGAGCTCCCACTGCTTCTCTGGGATGTGTGTGGCTCTCTACAGTTTACATCTATGGAAACTGAGGCTGGGGGAGATTAAACACTCAGGGCCATATTTATTAAACATCTGGCTGGAGTTTGAACCCAGATCAGTTTGACTCTGGAGACACATCCACCATGTTACATTGCCTCTCAGAATACTCTGACTTGGGTTTAATTGGCTATTTACTGGATATTATTAGATCGTTTAATTAATGATATTAACTATAACACTTTTAAGTCAAAGAAATTCTGAGGAAGAAAATATTCCTTCCTTTCTTTTTTCAGAAGCTCAGCAGCCAGGAAGTCTTTTCTGTTGGAGCTTCTGATTAAGAGTGGGGAAACAGTGGAATTTCCAGGCTCGACAGTTATTCTGGAAGGAGTTACAGATGTGAACAAGGCTTTACTTCACAGCTACAGTGAAATAATGAAATATTTGAGATTTCCAGTTTGTAAGATGGCTGTGACTTGAAGAAGAGTCTCAGGGTTTGAGATCAGACACTGCGGGCCTGTGATGAGCAAGGGCGATGCTTCCGTAATGACATCCGCAGGCATTCGAGGGCACGTCTTGGGCTTGTGCTAGATCAGGAGAGGGGCAGGGCCTTCCTTTAAAAAGCCAGACCGCTGGACTTCCTTGGAGGTCCAGTGGATAAGCTCACAGTGTAGGGGGTGAAGGTTTGATCTCTGGTTGGGGAACTAAGATCCAAATAAATAAATAAAAAGCCAGACCCTGAACACATTATGTGATGTGACTTCTGTGAACTATGTCGGTTCTCCATTGGAGTCTGTGGACCCCCATGAGGTCCATGGTTGGAATTCAGAGTGTCTGGGAACCTGAATGAGAAATGAGAAAAAAATTCTATCATTTTCTCAAATCTCTGGCTGAACTTTGGCATTTCCTTTCATTATCAATATGGTCAACAAACCACCCTAGTGTCAACAGTACCTGTGACTTTGTTATCAACAAGAATCAGATATTTTCACATCACATTGTGGCTGCTGCAGAAATAACAAACCACCATATATGCTCATCACTACCTTAAAGTTATAGGCATAACAACTCACTCCAGATTCTGTGAAGGAATGAACTCACAAGTTCATATATGCTCATATCACACATCAGTGTTTTAATATTTTGATAATTGTATTTCAAAATATTGGATCCCTTTTGTATTTCTCTGAATTTTATTTTATGCATGTAGAATGTTATTCTGAGATGATTTTCAATAGAAAGTACTGGATCTCTTTTGTATTTCTCTGAATTTTATTTTATGCATGTAAAATGTTATTCTGAGATGATTGTCAATAGAAAGCAGTCGAGACCTCAGCTTTAGAAACTAATAACAAAAATACGCATTTAAAATGATAACAGGGGCTTCCTAGGTGCCTCAGTGGTAAAGAATCTGCCTGCAATGTGGGAGACATGAGTTCGATTTCTGGGTCAGAAAGATCCCCTGGAGAAGGAAACGACAACCCACTCCAGTATTCTTGTCAGGGAAATCCCATGGACAGAGGAAGCCTGGCGGGCTACAGTCCATGGTGTCACAAGAGTCAGACATGATTTAGAGAGTAACCAATAACAACAAAATGATAACTCCCTTGACACGGTTTGTTTGGTGATCTTTGAACTTCCTTCACTTTAACTCAGTATTTCTTCAAGTTCTATCCATGTACCTGTTTTAACTAACATCTGTAACAAATTTTAGAATCTGTATCTGTTAAATTATTTTTATTAATCACTATTTTGTAGTGTGATGATTAAATAAACCACATTTTGACATTTGCATCTAACTTACAGAAAAAGGCTTTTATTGCAGTGAGTTTTCCACATCTCCAGTCTTCTGAGTAGGGGACTGGGGCAGGAGGAACATGTGAAAGACCAGAGCGATGCTTAAGCAGAGTTGCCCTGCGCTGGTCTTCAAGTGATTGCCTTCCTGGAGAGCCAGCAGTCTTCTTTATTTTTTTTAAAGGAAAGGGATTTTTAAAATTTAATTTTATTTTTATTTATTTAGTTGTGTCATTTCTCAGCTGCAGTGTGTGGGTTTAGTTGCCCTGCGGCATGTGGGATCTTAGCTCCCAGACTAGGGATCAAACCCATGTCACCTGCATTGGAAGGCAGTTCTTAACCACAGGATAGCAAGGGAGGTCCCCTAGCTGCCTTCTTTAGAGTCCTTTAAACTGATAGCAAATGACCCCCTACCCCTGAGTAGCATCCCCACCAGACTGACACAGTGCCTGAAACCTCACTATCAATCTGGTGTGGGATTCGGGTATTGTGGTTTTAGAGTCTCTGCTCTAAAAAACTGATGCAGGAAAGATGCACTTTCTCGTATTTTCATAGATTATAAAATGCCTCTTCAGTCCTTCTCTCTTCCTGTATAAATCCTTCCCCATTTCACCCACTGAGTAAGACATATTCCTGTGGAAAAGTTCAATTGGTCTTGTTTTGAAGAGCAAGAAAAAGAAAACATCACAGCTTCTCTGTGCTTCTTCACATGAAGATGTCGTGATGTGTGTGTGTGGTTTTTTTTTTTCCCTCCTTTGCAGAAACCCTGATTTTGTGGGTCTGTCCAGGGCCCAGCTAATGAACTCCTGGTGGTGGTAGTCAGTCTTCTTGCAGATATCCACTTTTTTATTGGGTAAGTGTTTATGTCACTCTGATCATAAAAGGAAGATGTCTGTTGGTTTGTCCTACCAGCATTTCCTAGCCCAGCAGAAATGCCTGGACTAACACGGAGGGCTGGGTTATAAAGGAAGTATCTCTCCTGAGAGGAGCAGTTATATGGACACTTGTTGACCCATTACTGATAGGATGACTGGCAGTCACAGCCCACCATGATGTCCCTATGTCATGTTCCGTTCTTGGTAATAATACAGGCCAGTTTAGGCGTGGAAAGAAGAGGTGGAGATGGTGATGGAAATGTAGTGTACACAGAGAAAAGGGCAGGAAAGACTTGACTGCAATTAGAAATATCACTGATTAGAAGACACTTGATAAAAATACGGAAGTCTGCGGATGGGGGCCCTACAGGTGAGAACAGAGAGCAAAAAAACAAAAAGGAGGGGCCAAGACTAACTGGAGCCCCTTCCAGGTTCCTTGACAGCCCAGGCCATCTTGATGATTGAAATACACAAATTCAGATTTTAAGACGCCCTCCATACTGGAGCCAGATTTGCAAACCTTCTTCTGTGAGCAGGCTTGGAAGTGACTTTATGACATCACTCCTGCAGGAGATGGTAGAACTCTTCAATCCAGAATTTTCATTTCCGTCCACCTTCCCTCTCTTCCCCGTGTTCTGTTTCTCATCCTGCCATCCACATTTGTGCAGCTCTGGGAAACTCAGGGCTGGATTGGGGGTGCTTTCTCATTAAAAAGAAGCCCCCAGACCATGTATCACCAAGGAGAATGAAAAAACTGAAGCCATCAGTGGTTCGGTAATCCACACTTATTGTGACTTTGTATTTTGAGCATCACCTTTTCCACTTACAAACAGTTATATTATTAAAAAGATATTTTCCGAAGATAGTAACCTTGGCAGTAGTTGTCAAGGCTAATAGTTTGACATTTCAGATCACCCACAACTAATCAACTGAACATGGCAACACATTTGAAAAACCCATTATAGGCAGAAGGCCCTGAAGTAATATGTCAACTCTCGCACTAACAGCTGTTATGTAAACGGGCTGATTTTTCTCTGCTGAATGGTCACATGGTTGAAGAAAGAGTGGCTTTGAAGGACGAGTGCATAGAGCTGGGGAAGGAGATTGTGTTATTGAATGCCATATATTTATGGGGGAGAAGTCCCTATCGCTGATGATAAAAACACTCAGTCATCTCTCACAAATGCTTTTAGGGATGTTTTTCTCTTCTAAACAGAACACTCCCTGAAGGGCGTGGAGAGCTGTTACACCATTATTGCCTTCCTAGTGGGGAAATGATCTCTAGGATTCAGCATCCCAGAGCTGTTGTCCAAGATTTCCCTGAAAGATAAGAAGAAGAAGAAGAAGAAAAAAAAAAAAAAAAAGCCTGCAGCCTCAGGTTTCAAAAACTCCCGAGTCCAGATGGGCAAATAAAGAAGGGAACTAATTTTGTTTCTGTAATTCCTATAGATTTTCAAGTTGTTTTTAAGTATTTGAAGAACCTCATTGTGAGGACAGTTCTTTTTATCTCCGAGCCCTAAGCTAGATTTATCACTGAGTGATCTTAAGGCTCTTTGTGTTTTTTTGAAAAACAAAGTAAGTCCAAGAGTACTTACAAATTGCTCCAAAATGACACAGAAAGATTGAAAATAAAGGGCTGGAAAAGATATTCCGGATAAGTACTAAGCCAAAGAGAGCTGGTAGTTGTATTCAGAGCAGACAATAGTAGAATTTAGGGTAAAAAGTAGTAATACAGGAAGAGACAGGACAGGTTTTTTAAAGGAAATATCCTTAAGTAAGATAAAGCATGCATAAACCTAACTATTTCACCTCCAAGTGTATTAAGCAGAGGCTTACCCGGAAGCATGGGTAAATAAATTTACAAACTTAATGGGGGAATGTAACCCAAGTCTCAGAGGCAGAGAAATTAAAGCAGACTGAAAATTGTTCAGGATAATGCAAACAAACGGTGCCAATCCACTCGATCTAAGACATGCGCTTAGAAGTCTTTTTATTATTATTATTATTATTTTTTCTTTTTTTGTCATACATTGATATGAATCAGCCATAGATTTACACGAAGTCTTGACCTTATGGGGAAGATGTTTTCTTTTTTAAAACACATAATATTTAAATGAAGAAATTCTCAACAAACCTCAAATAATTGAGAGGTTAGAAGCTTGTTCTCTGACTAAAATGGACCTTAATTAGAAATTAAGGACTTCTCCTGAGGTCCTGTGGTTAAGACTCTGCCTTCCCTTGCAGGGGGTGTAGGTTTGATCCCCGACTAGGGAACTAAGACCTCACATGCTGCAGAGTGCAGCCCAAAAATTAAATAAATAACTTGTTTTTCTTAAAAAAAAATTAATACTAAAAAGACAACCAAAACCCCTTCTACTTTTTGGAAACTGAAAACACCCACCTGAAAAATTCATGGGTTAAAGAAGAAACAACAATGAAAATTGCCCCAAAATATTTAGAGCCAAATGACTGAAACACTGTAGATCAACATATGTGTGACAGAGCTGAGTTATGCTGAGGAGAAAATTTTAATCTTCAATGCAGTGATTGGAAAATGAGGAAGTTAGTGCACACACGGGAGGACACAGCAGAAGCCATCGGCTGAGCTGGGTAAAGGGCTCTTAGCAGAGCACGGCCTTGCTGACGTCCGGCTCTTGGGCTTCCCAGCCTCCAGAACTGTGAGAAATAAAATGTGGTTGTTTATAGGCTAAGAAGGAAGAAAGGGAAGGAGGGAAGGAAGGGGGATGGAAGGGAGGAAAGAAAGAAAGGAAGTAGGGGTGGGGGGAAGGACGCCGTAGGTCATACGAGAAAGAACTGCATGAAGGAAGAGTCCCAGGAGAAACAGCAGTTAATAAAACAGAAGAAAACAGAAAATGACTCATCTTTCTATGGGAACTTTGGTTTCTGACCAATGGTTTACGATATATTACCTTATTTAAAAGCACAGATCCACTTTCTGCCTTACTTCACTCTGTATGACAGACTCTATACATATAGCACCTATCATGCCTGTGTGTGGGATCTAGGAAAATGGTATAGATGAACCTGGTTCCAGAGCAGGAATAGAGATGCAGAAGCAGAGATTGGATATGTGGGCACAGAGGGGGAAGGGGCTTGGGTGGGATGAACTGGGAGCTTCGGATTGACATATACACACTACTCTGTCAAAAAGACAGCTAATGGGGAGCTCAGCTCGGTGCTCTGTGATGACCCGGGTCAGGGGACGGCGTGGGTTGGTGGGGGAGGTTCAAGAGGAAGCGGGTATATATACATATGGCTGATTCACTTCATTGTACAGTGGAAAGTAACACAACGTTGAAAAGCAATTATACTACAAAAAAAATTTTTAAAAACCACATATATTCAAACCACTAATGGTGTGTCTTTGGCAAATGGACAGCATTTCAGTTTGTTCAATCAGAAATAAGTTGTGCTGAGCCCACGCTGTAGGCAGACTGCCTCTCACCTGTCATGATGTCAAGATCTCAGATAAAGGCGGAGGAAGGGGAGGCTCTGTCACCAGGCAGTTTTGCTCATGTGGGTCCAGCCGGGAAAGCCCTAGTAGCCATATTTGGTGGCCTGGGATGGGACAGCCATCACCACCGTCCTTGTTCATCAGAGAACATCTTTCATGTCAGCGAGGCGCTCAGTCCGATCAAGACAATCTCGCACAGTTTTCTGGTCCTTGGAAACAGACTTTAATGTCACAAACTTCACTTGAGAGCTTCCTTGGTGCCGTTGAACCAAAGGTGGGAGTTCTTTGCCACGCCGTTCGTCTGACCACTATTTTGATTATCCTGGCCAGCCCCCGTGCTCAATCTGAGAGCCTGAATTTTGTGCCCAATTAAACATGGAAGTAAGAGCTCAGAAAGGCACATCCATTATCAAAATTGGGCCTTTTCACACCCTATGCTCGCTTAGAAAACCTCTCCAAGCTGATGAACGAACCTCAGCCCGGTTGTCATTCCAGCGGTGCTCTGGGGCTCTGTTTGCAGCGAAAAGGTTTACAAGTCTGAACAGAATCCAAATTAGCTCAGTTCCTACGGACTGATTGAAAAACCAGGGAAGTCGGGACTGATTTTCTGAATTAATAGCCTTTCTTACAGCTTTGGAAATCTCCTTAAATTCAAGTCAGGTCAGAAGTGCCTCTTGGGTCGGGAGGAGAAAATAAAGACAGGACACAAAGTAGAATCTTCTCCAGCGCCACGATTTTTTCCTTGGTTGCCATTTTCCTATTTAAACATGTTCTACTTACGTAATATATAGAATATAGAGTGAAATGAATTGAACTTTCACATTTGGTCGCAGTAAAAAGGTGTTCCTTAATAAATCTGGCAGAGAAAGTAGTAAAGCTCAAAGAGTAGAAAAAGATCGTCCAAACTATCTGTTACTTTTGAAAACAGGACAAGGAAGATCTGACTACATGATAAGCAAATTGGGGTAGGAAGAGACCATGTCTTCTGTATCCAAGAGTAAGATATGTACATCTCTGGACATAGAGATGCTGGAAAAATTTAGAGATTCATGTTTTTGCCAGAAGTTCTGGTTCACCTGGGGCTCAGCACTGGTGTCTCTAGTCCCTCCTCTCAAACTCGATCACCTGTATTAAGTATTTTACATCCTATGTTTTGGTGGAGGGTTGAGAGTCCTTGGTAAGAAGCAGCTGAGTATGAAAAAGTTGCCCTCTAGGCATAGGAAACTGACGGTGTCCCAGAGAAACAAGCTGCCATGTTCCTTGGTAGGTCAAGATTGCTCTGTTTCCAAAACCCAAACAAGGAAATATAAGCTGTTTGGAAAACAGGCTCTGGGTATCTCTTACTTGAATAAATGTA
The DNA here is from genome assembly GCF_033118175.1 of Dama dama. Lineage (NCBI taxonomy): Eukaryota > Metazoa > Chordata > Mammalia > Artiodactyla > Cervidae > Dama > Dama dama. The sequence continues at coordinate 40,684,483 of NC_083703.1, forward strand.
ATCAAGGAGCCTGAGAATCTGAAGCCATTCTACATCATCTTCTCTTAGCCATTCTTTTTTTTTTTTTTTGAGGATTTTTTTTTTCCTGGTTCTTTTTTGTTTTATTTGTTTTTTGGCCACTCCTTATGACATGTGGAATCGTAGTTACCTGACCAGGGATTGAACCTGCATCTGCTGCATTACAAGACAGATTCTTAACTGCTGGACCACCAGGGAAGTCCCTGAATAACAATCTTAAGGATAAACTGAGGAGCAAATATATTATTTGCAAAGAGGACAGTTAGGGAGAAACCATGATAATCTAGCACACAATGTGACGTGCTGATCTAAGAAAGTGACTGGGGTGTAAATGATAGGGCAGAATCAGGGGATCTGGGAGGTTCAAGTCCCCAATCCTGAGTAGCTTTGAAGCTTAAGGAGAAGGCTCTTGCGTCACCCTGAGGTTCTGGCATTCATGCTGGCTGGTAACCTCACAATGTCAGGTCAGATCAATACTCATTTCCTGACCAATAAAGGCAAAACTCAGACCTTCTCAAATCATCTTCCACTTGGTCCCTTTCCAGTCTAGCTTTTGTCCAGTACGTTTGGTCACTGGTATGAGACATGTTTGGGTCCCGTTTCCCACTGAACTAACAGGAACTTCTTGGCTTATAGGAAATGGTTATTTATAATAGACTAAATCAAGGACCAGTTGTTTTGGGGTCTGTGTGTGTGTGTGTGTGTTCATAGCAGGCTTAATTGTAATAACATTTATACCACATAATATAGTGCACAGAGGTTGTAATTTTCCTATCATCTAAATTGCAGGCTGAAATTGTGTTAAGGAAGGACCGTAGAGAGTGAATTACTGCTTTCAAAATGACTACTTTTAACAGACAATATGACCGGCAGATGAATGCCCAGGATGGGAGGACATTCTGTATTTGACATTAGTTGGTCATACCCCAGGATTTTTAAGAGTAGCTAGCTCAGATCATTTGCATTTAAAATTTATAACTGGCACCTGGTGTCCCCAGAAAATCATTCTTTCTATTTAATATTGTATCACCTTTGGAAAACACTTAGTGATTTTGAAGATGTCATTCAGACAGTTCGACCTGTCAGTTTCTTTTAGACTTTCCTGCTGGCTGGGCCTTGGGGTTGGTTGTAACAACCCAGAACTGGAATGCAAATTAAAAAGGACACAATTGACTTCTTGCACATAATGAAATGAGCAAGTGAAAATTCAGCATCTTAAACTCCTGAGATGTTTCTGTGCTTATTAAACACAATGACGATGAGAAACTGGTCTCCCTGGGAACAGGCTTGGGCTTTGCAAAAGTGGGAGCTGGATTCAAATCCTGCTTCCTTGTCGATTTTACCAGCTGCTGAATGACCTCAGCAAGAAGGCAACCTGTCCGAGCCTCAGTTTCTCCCTCTGCAACATGGGTATAATAAAACCTTGGAGGTTTGTGGGAAGACCTAGGAGGTGGTGTCTAAAAACGAGGCCAGGGCAAGTCCCCAGGGCAAGGAGATGCTCTCAGCCTGTATTGTTCTGGAGGATGATTCAGTTTGGAATGGGAAGCGAGATAACCATAACATCTCAGGAAAACTTCACTGTCAGAGACTTCCAGAGACTTCCCCGCCAAAATGGATCAGAAAGAGAGAGAGAGGAGACACCAGAAAGAACAAGAGTCCCAGTGCCTGTTACCACCTCTTTGCTGGCTCTGTGTCATCATCCCCAGGCTTCCACCTCAGAACCTGGGGGCCAGTGGGCCTTTTCTGACCCTTCCAACTGTGTTGGGGAAAGTGGTGACCAGCTGTGGCCAGCAGATCAGACATACAGGCTCTGACAGACAGGACGTAACAAAGTCTGCAGGAAACTCTGTCATTTCTGAGCCACACCCCAGGCCTCCCCTCCCCACAAACAACTAGACATTTGAACTTGGCTTTTAGTCACCGGGCCCTGGACTTAAGCTCAGGCCTGAGTAGGAACAGCTCAGTGGTGAGGGCCAAGCCCACAGGTCCCTTGGAAATTGGACACAGCCTTGCTGGGTGTGCTGGGCACTGGGTTTGTCTGTGATGAGGAAGGTGCAGAGGAAAGCTGCCAAGGTTTGTCACCCTTTACCTTGCTGCCTTCCTTTCTCTTACCCACCCTCGCTCCTAAGAGTCCTTCTCAAGATGAAATTTTAATCAGTGATGCTACAAAAACTGAATAGTTTGGGGAAAAAATTAAAATTAGATTCATACTTTGCACTATGCACAGGAAAAATATCCCAAAGCATTAGAGATCTGAATGTAAAAGAAAAAAAAAAAAATGAAGCTATACAAGCATTCAGAGAAAATTCGGTGAATTCCTGTATAACCGCAATTTTATTTCTTTTGTTATTGGAGTATAATCGCTTTGCAATGCTGTGTTAGTTTCTGCTGCACAACAAAGTGAATCCGTTCCCACCGCCCACCGCTGCCATCACACTCCTCCAGGTCATCACAGAGCCCCGAAGCAAACTCCTGTGTTACACAGCAGCTTCCCACTAGCTGTCTATTAACCTGCAATTTGAAAAAGGCTAATTGTGGCTCATAATCCAAAGGTGATAAAGGAAAAGACTGACAAGTGTGACTGCGTAAAGGAAATGCTTACGTTTACCTTCTGCCTAACAGAATGCCCCAGAAGCAAAGTCAAAAGACACATGATAAACCGGGAGAAAATATTTTCAATGTGTATCACAGACGAAGGGCTGATATCTCTAATAGAGGGAGGCTTCTTCACACATGGAGGGAAAAAGAGCAGAAATTGAATAGAAAAATGGACAAAAGACATGAACAGACAACTCACAACAAGAGGATATAAAAACAGCCCTTAAATGTGAGATGAGATGCTCAACATTATTCATACAAAGAGAAACGCAAGTTAAAATGACGCTGACCCCGTTTCTCATCTCTGAAATTGGAAAGCATTAAAAAGCTCCATGGCACGCTTTGTTAATGAGACTGTGGGGGAAATCGATGCTCTTAGAAGCACCAGGGAGAATCCAAATCGCTGCCACTGTGGAGAAGAGGAACTTGACCACAGCAAACAGAACTACACAGGCACCTGCCTTGGACCCAGCAACACCAGTTCAAGGGACTTCCGCTACAGATACACCTTGAACAATGCAAAAACACATGTACATGAGATTATTCATTGCAGCTTTGTTTATCATTGCAAAGTGTTGAAACCTTCCTGGGGGCCCAGTCACAGGAGAGTATTTGAATACAGGATGTACATGGAGTGTACAGTGGAGCAGCTATAAAAAACGTGGAGGAAGAAGCCTGTGACCTGTCAATGAGTGATTTCCAGGACATGCTGTCAAATGAAGAAATGAGGAACAAAAGCGCCTGAGTGCCTGCAGCCTCACTCCTTCAGTGTAAGAAAGAGCAGAAAATAAGAAAACGTGCGTTTATGGGCAAATAAATGCCCCCCCCCACCTTTTTGTTGCAAAAAGAAATACAGGGAGGGGAAACCAGAAACTAACAAGATTAATTACTAGAGGGAACAGGTTAGAATGGAGTGGAGAGACAGTAGGGTGAGATTGGACAGGTGAGGATGGGGGCTCGGTGGGGAGAACACCTTTGGGTGCAGATTTGACTTTTGAACCATGTGGATTTTCTTTTTTTTTAATTTATTTTTATTGAAGTGTAGTTGATTTATAATGTGTTCATTTCTGCTATACATTAAAGTGTTCAGGTTTATGTATATACATGCATTTGTTTTCATATTCTTTTTCATTATGATTTATCCCAGGATATTGAATATGGTTCCCTGTGCTCTTCAGTAGGACCTTGTTTACCCACCCTATACACAATGGTTTGCATCTGCTAACCCCAAACTCCCACTCCTTCCCTCTCCTAACCCCTGGCCCTCTTGACAACCAAAAGTCCTGAATCATGTTAATTTTCACACACTCAGAAAAAAAATTAAGGGAGCAATATGGAAAAACTGTAAAATGAAATGGTAGGGGAGAAAATGTTTCTTCATTCCTTCTTGACTCTTTGGCCTAATAATTAAGTTGGCACAAGACCGAGTAACAGGCAGAAGAAAATCATGTAAATTTTGTATGTATAGGCATCCATAGAATTAAGAGACTCAAAGAAGTGATCCAAGAAGGCAGCTTTTATACTTTTTAGACATAAAAACAATACTTTTGCGAGGAACTGACCAGACAGAGATGTGCAGGTTCGAGTAGTAAATTAGTGAAGCAGTAACAAGGTTAGTTTCTGTAGCCCTCTGGTCCCTGCATCCCCATCTCTGGTGATAAGTGTGTCTCTCCACCTCCTGCTACAGGGAGGGAACCTGTCACCTGGGAGCGGTGTTTCCCACTTTCAAGGGACAGAGGAGCCTCACTGTATCCTTCCCGCACTAGCTGCTTCATAAGTAACTTTAATTCAAAGTAATCAACATGCCAATGTGGCCTGCCCTGGACCCCATCAAAATATAAACAGAAGTGAGTGAATGTAACAATATTTCATGAGTAGCATAACCACAGTGAAGGAGGAAAGCATTGGTCCAAACCTCTCATGGCCTGAATTGCATTTCTTTTCAAGAAGCCTCCACAACCCAGGAGATGCTTCTCTGTAGAAAGAGCTCTGGTGGAGAGGAGGGGACGTGGTAGAATGGATGTTTGAAATGATCCTTCAAAGCTCTTGTAGCACATGTTTTCATGGGTTCTCCACGTAGGAGCAATCTGAAGCGAATTTAGTTTTATGGATAATGCCCATGAGGGTAAAGATCACAGCCGACATTTGGTGGCTGAAGGTGCATGATATCAAGATATATATATGGCTTCCCTGGTGGCTCAGATGGTAAAGAATCTGTCTGCAGTGTAGGAGACCTGGGTTTGATCCCTGGGTTGGGAAAACCCCCTGGAGAAGGGAATGGTTATCCACTCCAGTATTCCAATATTCTTGCCTGGATCCCATGGACAGAGGAGCCTGGGGGGCTTACAGTCCATGGGGTCTCAAAGAGCCAGACATGACTGAGTGACTAATATGCACACATATATATGTATATATATATACATGCTTCCCAGGTGGCTCAGCAGTGAAGAATCTGTTGTAATGCAGGAGATGCAGGAGACACGGGTTCTATCTCTGGTTTGGGAAGATCCCTTGGAGAAGGGAATGACTACCCACTCCAGTATTCTAGCCTGAAGAATTCCATGGACAGAGGAGCCTGGCGGGCTACAGTCTATGGGGTAACAAAGGGTCATTCAGGACTGAGCACAAGCATGACCTTGGAGACTAGCAGATACACACTACTACATGTGAAATAGATGAATAACAAGGACCTACTGCATAACACAGGGAACTATATTCAATATCTTGTAATAACCTGTAATGGAAAAGAATCTGAAAAAGAATGCATATCTATTTGTATAGCTGAATCACTTTGCTGTACGCCTGAAACATTGTAAATCAACTATACTTCAACTAAATAAATAAATTTTTAAAATAAGAAAAATATGTAAGAGAAGCAAAAAAATATCCAAACGGGTCCCCACTAGAGTATCATGTGGCTTTCCCTTATCTTCGGAGCAGAATTCCTCCAACAGACATTTATTGAGTGTCTCCTGTGTACCAGGCATTTTGTTTCAGAAGAACAAGAGACAAGACCCACCTACAGGCAGACAGTGAATCAGAAGCCAATCAGATAATATAAATCCAAAGAGGAAAAGATGCCTCCAAGACCACAAAGTGGGTTAGGAACTAACTACTTGTACCAAGACAGTGAGAAGTCCTCTTCAAAGAAAAGGCATTTGAGTTGAGGTCTGAGCCAGCAGAGGAGGAGGCACTGTGCAATGAAGGGAGGAAAAGAGCCAGCTGAGGAAGCAGCCTGTGCAAGGGTCCTGGGGCAGGACCAGGCCTGGAGGGTTTAAGAGCCCGAAGGAGGGCCGTGTGGCCTGAGCAAAATGAACATGGAGGAGTGAGCCCTGAGCAGGTACATCATCACCAAACAGGGAAGCCGCGCTCTTCAGAGATAACCAAATTATATTCCAGCTCCCTGGACCTGAAAACGGTGTTTCAAGAAAATTCCTGCTCCCAAGATAAAGTCTGAAAGAGATTTAATGAAAACCTTCACTCCTCTCCTTATCTGTCCAGTTTTAGCTGAGTCCTTGGAGCTGTCAGGCAAGGAGGGGAGGCGAACCTAATGTTCTAAAGTCACCAAGGCTCTGTGAAGGGGATGTGGCTTTGCTGGGTCACAGGAAGGCTGCTCCTGGTTCATGAAAATCTAGACATTTCCTTATGAAATACTGAGGTAAAGCACAGGTGGCTCTCTGCTGGGAGAAGCTTCCTGCAACCCCACACGGCAGAGCAAAGAGGCCCAGGCAACAGGCCAATTTTATGGTCTGAGCCACTGAGACGACCCTATCTTAACCTGGGAGAGTGAGGCTCTTTGCGCAAGTTCAGGGGCGGAAGGGTTTCACTTTTAGGTTCTGTCCAGTTGGATCATCCAAGTGAGGACAGTGTGACGTGGGCGTGGTGGGGACGAGCTGCGGTCCCATCCACCACCATCCGATGCCCCAGGTGGGAGGGCCCGGCCTTCTGCTGTTCTCCTCCTTAAGGCTGGACCAAAGCTATCAGACCCCAGGGTCAATTCTGACATGAGCTCCCCTTTTCCTTCTTATTATCAGAATCTGTGTGGGCCCTGAGATGCTCAAAGGACATGGGAATAAGTTCACAGAGGGCGAGGAGAAGGTGAGATGGATGGGTGGCGGTCAGGTTCCCTGACCTGCTGCCGGGGCAGCTTCCCAAGCGATTGAGGCTGTGGAGGGGGTCTGACTCAGGTGTCTGAGGCTCAGGGACAGGGAGGCCAAGCAGGTTTAGAGGCCTTTGACCACCCGCATCTGGGATGGGAGGGGAGTGGAGCAGGGCTGAGGGATGATACTGGTATCCTGCACGGTGTCATTCCGCAGAGGGTCACGAGGCTGGGCTTGTATTTAGTGATGGGTAATGATCCTGTTCAGCGTGTGAAAGGACCACGGCCAAGACATTCAGCCCTGCCAGATGATGTCCCCCAAGCCCGGCCTCCTGTGCGTGGCCTTACACGGGCCGTGAACTTGATGAGCAGACATCAGTGCCTATAATACACAAAACAACATTAAACACGGGCCACTCGGTACCACGGAATTGGATGTGGCTGGGGGGAGCTGGTTGCCAATGGAGCCAGGAAAATCCCGCAGGTGGGGCCTTCACACAGCTGGCCGGCCATAATATCACAGCTGGCTGCTGGCACCTCCCACCCGGCCAGGGGGTCGGGATGAGCTGGCCTTTTAACTTCCTAGGTTTTTAAAAGGGAAGAGAGAGATTTAAAAAAATAAAAAGCCCTCCTATTTCTTCAGTAGGAGAGAAAGTAAGAGGTTGCCATTGAGCTACAGAAAGAAAGAGATTAAGAAGCAAAGAAAGTGACAAGCTGATCACAGAAAACCCTTTCAGGGGTGGTAATCCTCGATGTACCAGAACAAATATGAAGGCTTTTGTTCTTGAATTTAGATTAATATGGTGTCAGGCAGGAAACCAAAATGGAAGATGGTCTGGCTGGGCCTCTTGGGATGCTCAGAGACAGCGAATTGACTGGGTTTCTTGAGGCCCCAGGAAAACTGCAGCTTTCAGGAATGTCTACAAAAAACAGCCATGGCCTCTGTATTCACAGACCACGGTGGCTGGAGGCTGAATAGGGAAATTATTCAATATCAGAGACGTGAGGCCGTCTGCCCTGTATTTCTTCTCACTGTATCACATACCTCAGGGTCACCTTGGTTCCATGGACGCTATTTAACATTCAAACATCATAAAAGTTTGGTATTTTTAATATCCATTGCATTCGGAAACTCTGATTTTTATCAGTGTGTATTCAGACTTCCTTTTATGGGGCCATTGTCCACCATTCTCAGAGCAACAGGAAGTTGGCTCTATGGGGCCATCATAATGGGTAGACTTGTTTGATTTGGAGAAACTTAATGACTTATCAAGACCCAAGGAAAGGACGAGATAAATCAAGAATTGCCTGGGTGGGATCTATTCCTACCCACTTGTAAGCTGTGTTTCTGAACCTGCCTCTCCCATTCCAGCTGTTGTTTCACCGATGCCAATTTTGCCCCAATTGAATCAGTTTAGAAATCTCAACACCCCTTCCCAGCACCCCTCCCTTCACTACGAAACAGTCAGTAGTGCTGCTTCTGACCCAGACAGCCCACAGCATTTCCTCTGGCAAATGCCTTTACCACTTTAAAAATGCTGTGCTTAGTTGTGTCTGACTCTTTGTGACCCCATGGACTGTAGCCCGCCAGGCTTCTCTGTCCATGGGATCCTCCAGGCAAGAATACTAGAGTGGGTTGTCATGCCCTCCTCCAGGGGATCTTCCCAACCCAGGGATCAAAACCAGATCTGCCACATTGCAGGGGAATTCTTTACTGTCTGAGCCACCTTGGAAGCCCAAGAGTGGGCTGGAGTGGGTAGCTTATCCCTTCTCCAGAGGAATTCCCAACCCAGGAATCAAACCAGGGTCTCTTGCATTGCGGGCAGATTCTTTCCCAGCTGAGCTACCAGGGAAGCCCTAGAGCCCCACAAATTTCCTCCCAGGAGTCTGGAAAATGGAGTTCATAGAGCATGTCTGCAGTGAAACTGTGGAGAGGAAGGGACCTGCTCTCGGCAGAGGGGTGGGTGTGTTCTGGTAAGGAGATGCGAGTCAGGGGGTAATTATCAAGCACACTGTTCCTTATGTGGTGTGTCTTTAAAAGAACAGCACCCACACCTTGGCAGAGACCAGAGCGGTGCTGGTGATGGGGGAGCCTGATGGGGCATGGGGACTTGGCAGGGGCTCGGCTGGAGTTATCGGCCATGACGCAGTGACATGTCTCCCATGTTGTACTTTCGGGGCCACATGTCATCCAGTCAGGATGACTGACAGCCTTATTCTACGATTCACATGGCGGCTGGGGATTTGTCCGGACAGCCAGTGGATGGTCCCCCTCCAAGACTGGCAGCTGCCAGGAGCCCAGGGGCCCCAGGGGCTCTGAGTGTCACCATGTCACTTCAGAAACACCTCGCTCCAAGTCTCACCTTGGGTCCCCAAGGTTCAAAATCTCCTCCTGGTTCAAAAAGAAAAACAGAATGTGCAAGGTCACCCCTCTCCCCTAGTTTTCTTTTTTTAATCAAAGATTAAAATTGTACAATACAGAGAAGTATAGAACAGATTACAATTATTGGAGGACAATTGCTCTACAATATTGTGTTGGCCTCTGCCACACATCAACACGAATCAGCCACAGGTATACATGTGACCCCTCCCTTCTGAACACCCCTCCCACCTCCTACCCCATCCCGCCCCTCCAGGTCCTCACAGAGCACTGGGTTGAGTTCCCTGTTTTACGAAGCAAATTCTCACTTGCTATCTGTTTTACATATAGTAATGTATATGTTTCCATGCTATTCTCTCAATTTGTCCACTCTCTCCTTCCACAACTGTGTCCACCAGTCTGTTCTCTGTGTCTGAACCCAGAGCTTATTACACAAAGTGAAGTAAGTCAGAAAGAGAAAGACAAGTGTTGTGTATTAAGTATTGCATATAAGTATTGTATGCATGCATATGAAATCTAGAAAGACAATACTGATAATCTCTTCGAGTTTTTGCTTCAAGTTCTTTTTTCCCAAAGCTCGGGCTGGTAAAAACAACAGAAATGAATCTTCTCGCAGCTTTGGAGGCTGGATGTCCAGGATCAAGGCATCAACAAGGTTGGCAGCTCAGTCCTGCCCGACTGTCTGTGACCTTTTGAATTGTAGCCCTCCAGGCTCCTCTGTCCATGGGATTCTCCATGCAAGAATACTGGAGTGTTGCTATGCCTTTCTCCAGGAGATCTCCTTGACCCAGGGATCGAACCTGTGTCTCTTATGTCTCCGGCACTGGCAGGCGGTTTCTTTACCACTAGCGCCACCTGGGAAGGGCTTCAATACATACATCTGGGCCGAGAGTGGGGGGTGAGGGGACAGACACAGTTCCATGCGTAACAGACCTTCTTCAACAAAGGTTTGGAGCAGGCATACCCTGGCAATTCTGGAAGAATTAAGGGTAGTTTCCTCTTCTTCAACCAAAATAATTGCCTCATTGGTTTCTGCTTTGACGAATCAGAATTGAATTTATAATAAGGCTTTCAAATTTGCTGAGGATATTGCCACATGAACTACTAAAAATGGCAGGTTTTTGAAAAGCACTGGGGACCATGTAGGGTACAGTCATGATGGGCGTGGGTTTTTCTACATTTGTCAAAATCCACAGGATGTGCAACCCAAAGAGTGAGCCCTAATGCAAACGCAGGCTTTAGTATTGGAGAAGGAAATGGCAACCCACTCCAGTACTCTTGCCTGGAAAATCCCATGGACGGACGAGCATGGTAGGCTACAGTCTGCCCTCCATGGGGTTGCAGAGTCGGACACAACTGAAGGACTTCACTTTCACTTTCACTTTTCATTGGATCATCACACAAGTTACAATAATAGGAAGAATGGTGGAAGGGAGAGGACTACTGGGACTCTGTGCTTTCAGAAGTGTATACATATATTTTTTTTTCTATAAGTTTGCTAATTTTCTGTAAAGATTCTGCAAACCTGTCTGCAAAAGTCTCTTTAAAATTAAATCTATTAATTTTAAAAAACAATTTTATTTATTTATTTATGTCTGTGCTGAGTCTTCACTGCTGCATAGGCTTTTCTTTTAGTTGCGCTGAGCAGGGGGCTACTCTCCAATTGCAGTGTTTGGGCTTCTCTTGTTTTGGAGCACAGGCTCCAGGCTCTCAGGCTTCAGCAGTTGCTTCCTGGCATATGGGATCTTCCCGGATCAGGGATGGAACCCATGTCTCCAGCATTAACAGGCAGATTCTTTACCACTGACCCACCAGGGAAGCACCTAAAAACAAGTCTATTAATTTAAAAGCACTGGAGCTGATGGTCCATCGGTTAAGAGTCCGAATTTCCATTGCAAGGGGCACAGGTTCAGTCCCTGGTTGGGGAACTAAGATCCTGCCTTTTACACAGCAACGCCAAAAATTAAAAAAAAATTCACTCATTAAAAATAAAAGCAAAGAAACAAAGAGCATGGGGCTGAATTGCAGCCCAGGTGGAGCATTTGCTTGTAATTTGTAGCCACAAGTACGGTGCACACCATTCTGAACTGCCCGTAATCTGCCCCCGACCACTTGCATTCGCCATGCCTCACCTGCCCACCCTGTGACCTCTCCTCTTTGCTGGGGCTTTCTCTGGCCCACAGTGGGGGACAAAGAGAACTGGGGAGCCAGTTCTCTGGCTTGCCCTCTCTCTGGGAGCAGCCCTCAAGTAATGGCTGAGACATGCTGATGGAGGGATGCCAGCTACCTGTCCCCCGGTTGGGGGCTCCGAGAGCTCTGCTCTGTCCCCCAGGGCCCTGGGGGATGAAGTCCCATTGCTACCACGGAGATCTGCTCATTAAAGCCCCTCGATTTTGTTGACTCCTTCCCTTTCCTTGATTCTCATCCTTGCAATCTCCTGATGTTTTATGAATTCACTGGTGATGGGGGTTTCCTACTCCTATCAGCGTTTACGAACAAAGTTGACCCAGGTGGGCACATCTGATCCTTGGATCCCATCTCCCATCATACGTGACAGAGACCAAAAGCTGACTCAGACACGCTTCTCGACTGGTATCCTCAGACACAGGGCACCCATCCTCCTCCTATCACATACTCGTGTACTGGGTTGGGCTTCACAGGTGGCTCAGCTGGCTCAGCATTCTCTCTGCAGTGCAAGAGACCCAGGTTCGATCTCCGGGTCAGGAAGGTCCCCTGGAGAAAGAAACGGCAGCCCACTCCAGTATTCTTGCCTGGTAAATCCCATGGACAGAGGAGCCTGGTGGGCTGCAGTCCACCGGGTCACAAAGAGCAGAACACGACTGAGTGACTAAACCACCACCACAGGTTTTTTAGGTCAGAGTTGTTAAAAATCCTTGTTTCTTAAGAGTGATCAGGTTTACAATGTAGGAAAACTACACTCCTATTTATAGGCTATTTTTGAGCTACAGAAAGAAAGACACTCAAGGGTTGTATTACCTGCATGACCATGTTCTTTTCACCAAACCATTGGTAAAACCACTGTAAGACCAGAGGTGATGCTGAATAAGAAGCAGAGCATCGTCAGGATACAAATTTCCAAGGGGCATAACAGTTGGAGAAACGGACTTCAAATTTTAAAATAAACACTAGAAAAATAACTAGAGGAGACAGTAAGCATCTAGGAAGACAGTCTTCAAGATGAGGTTCTGATCATCTAAGGTGTTTCCTAGCCAGCTTTGGGGAACTGAGAAATCGAAAAGTGAAAGTATTAGTCACTTGGTCATGTCTGATTCTTTGTGACCCCTATGGACTGTAGCCTCCCAGGCTCCTCTGTCCATAGAATTCTCCAGGCAAAAATACTGGAGTGAGTAGCCATTCTCTTCTCCAGGGGATCTTCCCAACCCAGGGATCGAACCCGGGGCTCCTACACTGCAGGCAAATTCTTCACTGTCTGAGCCACCAGAGAGTCCCCTTTGGGGAGTTGAGGGACTTGGGCATATAAGTTGTTCCTTATTTTACTACTTTGGTTGGTATTGGAAGCTCCACTGGATTAAGCTGCTGAAATATGAGGATGGTTTGTTGCAGCAGAGAGACTCCCCTAACTGAGACAGAGCTATGGATCTTCTTTCAAAAAGGACCCTCTGCTTCATAAGAGGAATTACACCAGGATGGCCTTTCACAAGTGTGACATGATGCCATGTATTTCAAACTGACTTCAGAGCCACATCAGTGGTGATAGCATGTCAGGGCCACACTCATATTGGGTCCTCAGCAAAATGCATGTACTAAAGTCCAAGGTTAAAACCTGCAAGGTGATCTTTGTAGCTAATTCTGATGGCTCTCAGAATCTCCCAATATTAGTTGCAAATAAATGCTAAGCCTGTATTGTTTTCCTGTATATGAAATGAAATGAAATACGGTTCTCCTGTTTATCACTTTATCATTGGACTCCCCCCAAAAGCAGTCTTTGAAATCAACACAAAGCAATAAAATGAATCCCATGCTAATTCTATTTTCTTCATGACAATAAACATACTTCAAGAAAGTCCATCTTTGAGTGGTTTCCATTGAATTCAGAGGAGTTGACATTTTGAACAGTGAAGTACTTTTAACTTCATTTTTTTTTACTGGATAGATGGTTTCCACTCAACGGGATTCTTGAGGTTTATACCCACTTTTCTGTTGGACTGTGAGCTCTGGGAGGCCAGAGACCATGGTCTTCTCTGCTTCAGCCCTAGCTCATGGCTCAGAGCCCTAAGTAATTGATGGTCTATAAATTGCCATTGAATATAAGAATACTTCAACCAGAGGACTCTTTGCATTTTACTTTGGTATGTGTGTATATATATATATATAAATGACACATATATGCTGGTTTAGCTCACCTGTGGAGTATATCTTTAAGCAACATGTGTCAGAGATAGTAAAGATTCAGTTGGGCATCCTGGTTTGACAGAGTTGCTATTCTGGTTCAATGATTCATCTTTGTTCTCAGGTCACGGAATGAGGATTGGTTGCACGGAGCCTGGCTTTAGAGCCTGAAAGAATTAATCAGCTCCCCTTGGGCACAAGGGGAGATCTCGAAGCTTTGGAGAAAGTAGGAGGCTACCACCTGGGAGCAGGAAATACTCACCTTGAAAATACATGTCGCCTGAGGCCAATCTTTCCAAGAAGTTGCTTTTGGCAGCTATGAGAACCCCCTGGACTAGACAATCCAGGAAAGGAAAGATCTGCATTCCAAGAACAAACTTGGGGAAGCTGGGAACGCCGCCACTTCTCTCCAATTAGGAAAAGAAGCAACAAAACGCGATTGGCTCAGCAGGGGAAGAAGAAGAGGAGAGAGATCTGCCACCCTCTCATTGGGAAGGGGCCAGAGCAGCACAGATGTGGCCGTGTGGCCCTCGCCTCCATTTTAATTCCATTTGAGCCTCGTGGCTCTGACTGCCGGGAGCTCAGGCCCTCTGCGTGCGGCGCACACAGCCACAAGGGAAACCCGGGTGGGATGAGCACTTAGGTTAATTAGGTTTTGATGAGGATACACTTTTGCAGACTTCAAGGGGAAGAGAGATTAGGGGAGGCCATATAGCAGAAAATCTCAGATGATATTGGCATGAAGCATATGGAACTGCATTCACGGACACCTTCATGAGGGTTGAGGTCAGCCGCTGCTGAACCATTTGGCACTTTTTTTGTGCAAAATTAAGGAAGAGGATGAGCTAAAAATTCCCTTCCCCCTTATAAATTTTTTATTTTAGCAAATCTGGAAGCATGGATAATCCACTCAAAGAAATCTTGAATATTCTGAAGTTTCTTTTTTACAGTGCTGTAAGTGGGAAAGAAGGGGTTTCCCAGACAGCACAGGGATAAAGAATCTGCCTGTCAATGCAGGAGATGCAAGAGAAGTGTTCTATCCCTGGGTCGGGAAGATCCCCTGAAGTAGGAAATGGCAACCGGCTCCAGTATTCTTGCCTAGGAAACCCCTTGGACAGAGGAGCCTGGCAGGCTACAGTCCATGGGGCCGCAAAGAGTCAGACACAACTGAGCAACCAAGCATGCACATACACACAAGTTGAAAGGTAAGATATGGGTCTATTCTTCTCATGAAAAGACCTCTGCCCAGCCAGAAGCTCATTCCGGGGACCAAGGTGCACTCCCCACAATTCACTTTGGAAATTTGGCAACAGCTTTGGTTCTAAATCCAGACCAATTTCTCTTGAAAGGGAAGCTTATCTTGGAAAAGCCAATGCACTTCCTGACATTGTGGTACAACAAGGATTCCTATTTGGGTACAGATGTGACCATCAGAGGCAAGGGTACCTGAAAAAGCCAGTTACAAAGGCATGACACCGCTGAAGCTGAAGAATAGACAGTGCCTGGGAGAGGGGATGATGCTGTAAAGAGCAATATTGCATAGGAACCTGGAATGTTAGGTCCGTGAATCAAGGCAAATTGGAAGTGGTCATACAGGAGATGGCAAGAGAGAATGTTGACATTCTAGGAATCAGCGAACTAAAATGGACTTGAATGGGTGAATTTAACTCAGATGACCATTATATCTACTACTGTGGGCAGGAATCCCTTAGAAGAAATGGAGTAACCATCACGGTCAACAGAAGAGTCTGAAATACAGTACTTGGATGCACTCTCAAAAACGACAGAATGATCTCTGTTTGTTTCCAAGGCAAACCATTCAATATCATGGTAATCCAAGCCTATGCCCCAACCAGTAACGCTGAAGAAGCTGAAGTTGAATGGTTCTATGAAGACCTACAAGACATTTTAAAACTAACCCCCAAAAAAGATGTCCTTCTCATTATAGGAGACTGGAATGCAAAAGTAGGAAGTCAAGAAACACCTGGAGTAACAGGCAAATTTGGCCTTGGAATACGGAATGGAAGCAGGGCAAAGGCTAATAGAGTTTTGCCAAGAGAACGCACTAGTCGTAGCAAACACCCTCTTCCAACAACACAAGAGAAGACTCTACACATGGACATCACCAGATGGTCAACACCGAAATCAGATTGATTATATTCTTTGCAGCCAAAGATGGAGAAGCTCTATACAGTCAGCAAAAACAAGACCAGGAGCTGACTGTGGCTCAGACCATGAACTCCTTATCACCAAATTCAGACTTAAACTGAAGAAAGTAGGGAAAACCACTAGACCATTCAGGTTTGACCTAAATCAAATCCCTTATGACTATACAGTGGAAGTGAGAAATAGATTTAAGGGACTAGATCTGATAGACAGAGAGCCTGATGAACTATGGACGGAGGTTCGTGACATTGTACAGGAGACAGGGATCAAGACCATCCCCATGGAAAAGAAATGCAAAAAGGCAAAATGGTTGTCTAAGGAGGCCTTACAAACAGCTGTGAAAAGAAGAGAAGTGAAAATCAAAGGAGAAAAGGAAAGATATTCCCATTTGAATGCAGAGTTCCAAAGAATAGCCAGGAGAGATAAGAAAGCCTTTCTCAGCGATCAATGCAAAGAAATAGAGGAAAACAACAGAATGGGGAAGACTAGAGATCACTTAAAGAAAATTAGAGATACCAAGGGAACATTTCACGCAAAGATGGGTTTGATAAAGGACAGAAATTGTATGGACCTAACAGAAGCAGAAGATATTAAGAAGAGGTGGCAAAAATACATAGAACAACTGTACAAAAAAGATCTTCATGACTCAGATAATCACAATGGTGTGATCACTCACCTAGAGCCAGACATCCTGGAATGTGAAGTCAGGTGGGCCTTAGAAAGCATCACTACAAACAAAGCTAGTGGAGGTGATGGAATTCCAGTTGAGCTATTTCACATCCTGAAAGATGATGCTGTGAAAGTGCTGCACTCAATATGCCAGCAAATTTGGAAAACTCAGCTGTGGCCACAGGACTGGAAATGTCAGTTTTCATTCCAATCCCTAAGAAAGGCAATCCCAAAGAATGCTCATACTACTGCACAATTGCACTCATCTCACATGCTAGTAAAGTAATGCTCAAAATTCTCCAAGCCAGGCTTCAGCAATACGTGAACTGTGAACTTCCAGATGTTCAAACTGGTTTTAGAAAAGGCAGAGGAACCAGAGATCAAATTGCCAGCATCCTCTGGATCATCAAAAAAGCAAGAGAGTTCCAGAAAAACATCTATTTCTGCTTTATTGACTATGCCAAAGCCTTTGACTGTGTGGATTACAATAAACTGTGGAAAATTCTGAAAGAGATGGGAATACCAGACCACCTGACTTGCCTCTTGAGAAATCTGTATGCAGGTCAGGAAGCAACAGTTAGACCTGGACATGGAACAACAGACTGGTTCCAAATAGGAAAAGGAGTACGTCAAGGCTGCATATTGTCATCCTGCTTATTTAACTTATATGCAGAGTACATCATGAGAAACGCTGGGCTGGAAGAAGCAGAAGCTGGAATTAAGATTGCCAGGAGAAATAGCAATAACCTCAGATATGCAGATGACACCACCCTTATGGCAGTAAGTGAAGATGAACTAAAAAGCCTCTTGATGAAAGCGAAAGAGGAGAGTGAAAAAGTTGGCTTAAAGCTCAACATTCAGAAAACTATGATCATAGCATCTGTCCCCATCACTTCATGGCAAACAGATGGGGAAACAGTGGTCGACTTTATTTTTTTGGGCTCCAAAATCACTGCAAATGGTGACTGCAGCCATGAAATTAAAAGACGCTTACTCCTTGGAAGGAAAGTTATGACCAAGCTAGATAGCATATTAAAAAGCAGAGACATTATTTTGCCAACAATGGTCCGTCTGGTCAAGGCTATGGTTTTTCCACTGGTCATGTATGGATGTGAGAGTTGGACTGTGAGG
Organism: Dama dama; assembly: GCF_033118175.1. Taxonomy (NCBI): domain Eukaryota; kingdom Metazoa; phylum Chordata; class Mammalia; order Artiodactyla; family Cervidae; genus Dama; species Dama dama. The sequence continues at coordinate 40,701,915 of NC_083703.1, forward strand.
AAAGCTGAGTGCCGAAAAATTGATGCTTTTGAACTATGGTGTGGGAGAAGACTCTTGAGAGTCCCTTGGACTGCAAGGAGATCCAACCAGTCCATCCTAAAGGAGATCAGTCCTAGGTGTTCATTGGAAGGACTGATGCTGAAGCTGAAACTCCAATACTTTGGCCACCTCATGCGAAGAGTTGACTCATTTGAAAAGACCGTGATGCTGGGAGGGATTGGGGGTAAGAGGAGAAGGGGACGATGGAGGATGAATGATTGGATGGTGTCACCGACTCGATGGGCATGAGTTTGAGTAAACTCCAGGAGTGTGTGATGGACAGGGAGGCCTGACGTGCTGCGATTCATGGGGTCACAGGGAGTCGGACACGACTGAGAGACTGAACTGAACTGAACTGGGAGAGAGGAGAGGTGAATGTGGCAGAAGGTGATACAAGCAGGATTTGCCTCTATTGCTACTTTGAGGCAACTGTCATTCGCAGAATATCCAACTATTTCCTTCCATTTCCCCCATGTATATAGATAGATGATGACTTTTGATATTCTCAAGTTAGAAAAGAGTGATGGAAGAAAGGTCAAGTGATAAAAGAAAAGAAACAAAGCGAGATAATTAAAAATCAAGTTAGAACTCATGGCCCTCCTCTTAGACAGACTGTTAGCATGCAAGCAAATGCCAGCCTCCACTCTGCAAGAGGGTACCCATGTGTTCATTAGATGTTTGTTTAACTTAGTTCAATATAACTATTTAATAAGTATCAATGCTCCCGAACATTTTCTTAGCATAAAAGAGCACTTTCTTTTTGGTAGGAAAACTACTTTAATAAATGATTGCAGTATTTCTCCCTCTTAAATCCCCATGAATTAAAAAAATGTTGAACATCAGATAGCACAAGTCTGAATTTTAATAGCCTTCACATCCTGAATTAACTACAATAGAAAATAAACTCATCACTAGATCTCAATTTACTTACAAAAGATCCCAGCTGTCACCCAAAGCCGAAATGGGTAGGGACATTTTGCTTCCTGGGAGCAGATCCCTGGCTATCGACAAAAGCATTTACAGGCATTATTAGCAGGAAGAATCAGCCTAGTGAATAATACAATTATGGGCTATGGTTCAGATATTCAAGTGCAAGTGTCCAGAAGGTGATGTAGCAGCTAATCTCTGAGGGTAGTTTTGAAAATAATGACATTTAACCTATCATAGCAATTGTTCTCATAAAAGACATGAACCACTGTAATGAATAATAAAATCCAGAATAAAAATTACATCCTGGTGCTAGAAATTGTGAAAACGAACACTGCTGGTCTTACCAGATGAAGTCACCTACGTGGGAAGAAAAAACAATGCCTTTAAAAATGCTTAAGAAATGTATTTAAAGAACAAAAATACTAGAGAAACACCATTTCTTCAGTTCATTTCTAGGCGAGGTAAAACACGCCAAATTCACCAAGAATAGCAGTAATGATTATTCAAAGCATAACATGAAGGACAGCAGTTAATCTGATTAGAGTAATGACATTTCTAATGTATTTATTTGGGGTAGCGATCGCTGAATTGCACTGTTATTAGCAAGCTTACGCTGTTTACTGGAATGCTGATACATATTAAGTCTGTCTTTGAATAATGCAGGCTGAGCATGTGGACAATAGAAAGGGTCGTCTGCTTTCCTCTCCCCCTCCATGCGCTATCTGATCTGTCTGCTTTGATTTGGAACAGGTCTCTGGGCTTTGTTATTGTGGACGCTCAGATCTCCCACCCCTCCCAGCTTTGGGCTCCTTGAGTTCCAATGTCAGATACACTTTCGACACCTCCGCTGAGAATTCATTGTCCCTGAGCTTTCCAAATATCCTTATGAACTCTCTTTCTCTTTTTATGTCCAACTAAGAACCGATTCTCATGCTTGATTAGTTGATCCACCAACCTTAAAATTATTGCATCTAATTTGTGAGTAGGATCAATTACCAAAAACATTCAGCTCATGGAGCTACTGGCTACATTGGAGATGAGCTAAGACCCAGACCCTCCTAACCTGCAGTTTTCCAAGACTATGCTTTCTGATGGGGAGAGGGGGAGGAAATATTTGTATCAAATCCCTATCTCAGCTCCATTCCTTTCTGAATTGTAAACTCAGCTGTATTACTTCCTTTTAGTCTGCGTCTCTAGAGCCCTCATTGAAACTTGAAAGTTTTAATCCATCAAATACAAGTTTTTTTTTTAAAGAGAAGGATAGAGATTCCAAAGGGGCAAAGAGAAGTATAACCCAAACCACTGAGGATTGGCAGCCTCGTGTATAAAGGCCTTTTGTTTATATTCCCAAAGCCGGGTGATCTTGAGGGTATGGCAGACCCATCGCTAAATCATCCTTGTGATGCCATTGAATTGATGGGGTGAGAGTTGTGTCAATCAGTCAAGATCTGTTGAACACCAGCCCCATGCCAGGCAGCAGGAATCAGGGCAACTCGACAAATGAGATCCATCCATCCTCCATGTGGTCTAGTTTGTCACTGACTCCTTCTACTGGGATTTTTATCCTGGGAGATTCAGAGGTCAGTAACCATCTGGCATTACATGAAGTCCAGGTGTGAATGCAAGATGAGATTGTCTGATAAGCACTGCACTGCCTGGACTAACGGCTCCTGAAATATTTCCAGTCTAATTAGAAATAAGCATAGCTAGACTTGGCCATGGAGAGAGGTAGTAGGATCCGGGAACAGGGTCGGTGCAGAAGTAGGTGGCCCCGGCCAGCTCCGTGCAGACCGAGGTGAGGTAGCTTCAGGACGACAGGGCCTGGGCAGTCCTGTCCATCACCCTGGGGCAGGTCAGCATGGAGGGGGCCACAGAGCAGGCTGCAGGACAGGCACACCAGTGGCCTTGTCATCAGGAGCTGAGGCTCCACGTCCTGGCCACAGTGGATATGTAGGCCACAATGCAAGGTTCCTTGTAGATGAGAAAACAACCCAGGAGCTGGGAACCTAATGAACTCCAACTTAGTAAGAAAGAGTTTGATGAGCTTTCTTGTGTTAAATCATGAAGTCAAAGCATCATTTAGTTAGTGACAACTGAGTTACACAAATTAACAATTTCCAAAATTATTCAAAAATTATTAGAATGACTTGATTAACTACAATTATATTACATGGTGAGCAATTTTATTATAAGATATATACTATATTATACAATCATATATTTCATATGTAAGGTACATACATATATCTTATTTGGGCTTCCCTGATAGCTCAGCTGGTAAAGAATCTGCCTGCCGTGCAAGAGACATGGATTCGATTCCTGGATTGGGAAAATGCCCTGAAGAAAGGCATGGCAACCCACTCCAGTATTCTTGCCAGAAGAATCCCCATGGACAGAGGAACCTGGGGGGTTACAGTCCATGAGGTCAGACATGATTGAGCAATTAAGCACAGCACAGCATATATATCTTATCTAGAAGTTTAAAAAGATGTATATGTATTACATATATGTGTATATAAACTTATATTACTTGCCAGTTCTTAAAATTCTTAAGTCTTTTGAATGTCATCTTCTGTCAATACATGAATTTTTCAGGGAAATATAGCCAAGGCTTCCCTTATGTGGTTCTAACATTGGCAGGGCCAAGTTCAAGGTATAGGTAAAGGCCCCCATGTCATTGTCTAACTATTTAAAACATCCATCAAGCTTTTGATGAAACGTGTTTATCCTCCTACCTTGAAAATATTCTTTGTGAAATGACCTGGAAGGCCAGGTTTGCCTATAGGATCCTGGGCCCTCTGAGTCCCCGGGGCACACTGGGATGCAGGGCTGACTAATCTTCTGCACGGGACCCATCACCTCTTCCCACTGCCTCCAGCTCCTTCTTCACTGAGAAATGCCTGGATGTGGACCTGAAAACACCCCCAGCCCAACCCTTCCCAACACCTCCTGCAAACAGCTGTTCCTTGATAACCTCTGGGGCCTGGGCTGTGTGTCACAGCCCTGTGTCCCCTCAGCAGGGCAGACCCGGGCAGGGGGCCTGTGCAGACCCTGGAAGCAGACTCAGGGCTGCATGGACAGCAAATTCTGGGATCCTGTTGTCCTGAGCATGGTGTGGGAGGAAGGCTCCAGGCATGTCCCCAAGGCACCATGCTTCTCAGGGCTGCTCCCAAAGACTGATCGCTCAGGCTCATTCCAGTGGAGATGCGGCTCCTTTCAGGGGTAACTGGTTCAAGGGGTAATGTGGACTCAAGGCCTCTCTGTGGGCCTGGCTGATATTTCCTGAGCCGCTTGCTTGCAGTTTGATCATCTCCCTCCACTGCCTTCATTCGCCAGTCAAGTCTGTTTGGGGATCTGAATATGCTCTCCACATTCTGGGCTCCCTTCACCATTCACAGATGTTCTCCCCAGATGCTCTGCCCATCTCATCTCCTCTTGACATCCACTTTTTGGAGGACCTGAGCTCACACAGACCAGAGTTAGTGTGAATCTACATTTCTGGGTTTTCCAGGATGCGGTAAATTTGAAGTCTTTTATCACATGATCCCTTCTTTATTTATCCCTAAGGAATCTTATCCAGCCCCGTGGATTTTTTTTTTTTTTTTAGCTTTTAATTTTGAAATAATTATAGTCACAGGCAGTTGCAAAAGCAGTTGCGAATTCCATAGACTACTTAACCCTGTTTCCTTCAATGGTGACACATAATATAGCTTTAGTAGAATATCACCCATGAATCCCCAAACCAAGTACATACTGATGCTCCCCCTGGTTTGTTTCCAGTTCAAACAGACCCCTCTCCCTGGAGCTCTAGATGCATCTATCCCTACCTACTCAAGATATCCAGCAAGAAACTTTGACCTCTGACATTCTTAATTTGATAATTTCCAGGTCTTTTTCATCTTAGTAAATGGTGCTGCCAGCCTCCAAGTTGCTGAAACTGACAAGAATCTTGTGACTGGTGTACTTGTTTGTCCATTGTCGACCCATCCCTGTGAGCGTGTGATTTCTATGAGGTCAAGGGACTTTGTCTTCTTAGAGGTGAAATTCCCAGCACCTAGTGCAACACCCATGCTGGAGCACGTACTCAATAATATTCCTGAAATGAACAATATAACCCGTGGAAAAAATACATATTTGTTAAATGAATAGATGGTCTTGGTAGAGAGAATAGGGTCACAGATGATACCAAGCATCAAAATTTGGTTTCCTGAGTCACGGTTTACATGCTCACGTGATGGTTGTCGAGAAAGAAAGAAAGTTGGTAAGTAATTGATATTGACCTGGCAGAGAAAGATGCTTCAACCTGAGAATATAGTCACAGGTAAAGCTCAAACCCGCCAGCTTCCCTCCCTTCTTTCCTTTTCTCTCTCGGTTGCCAAGAACACATTTTTTATCCAGCAGTCTTTGGAGAAGAGGACATTGGACTTATCTTTCCATGTGTTGGACAGTCCTTTTCTTCGACTTCCCCTATGAAGGAAGATGTGACTGAATCTCAGCTTATTCCCTCAACCTGCGGTAGAACCTCCCTGGTACATGGCATGGTCAGGCAGTGAGGTTAGTGCTGTACCTTCTTCTTTTGCTCCTTGTCTGGATGCTTGAAGATCACAAAGGGGCTAACACCATGGGTTCTGGAAATATCAATAGGTCTGATGCTAACTGTGACTTCTGACCTCTGGAAAGTTACTTCAATTCTTCAAGGCTCAGTGATTTCATATGTAAATCTGCTTCACATGGTCTCTGCGACAATTAAACAATGAAAGTTCCTGCCTGTAACACAGGCTTACCGACAACAGCAACTTCCTTTTCCTGTTGTCCAAAACACTTGCCATTTTGGAGGCCAGATGTTTGTAATGTAGATTTCTGCATGGTATACAACATGACCGCTCAGGTTTTGTCTTATTTGGTTCCTGCCCTTGTTTCTCAGCCTATAGCATCCTCTGATTCAAGCAGCGAGCCTGCATCAGGTTTGGGTCTTTCAGGGGACCACTTGTAGCTGGAGTCCCAGCCGCCACTGCCTTTGTTGGGGCAGCAGTCCAGTAAGCTGAAGGCTTGATGTCTACTTGTGCAGTTTTCTGTTTCCACTGGTCCCTTTCTGAGCCCAGTCAATGGCTTGTTTCCTCCGACTTTGCACCTCACCACCATGCACATACAAGAGCAGGGATCACTGAAGCCAGGACTCCGTGCCTAACTTGAGCAGCAGCTTCACATGCATTGTCAACCACACTTCACCTACATCAGTGCCTGTTCTTCGTCCAGCTGCCCGTTCCGAGGTTGCTCAAGTCTCCTTCTGCCTCAAGGACTCTCACGGGATTTATTCTCAGCCTCAAATGCCCTTACCCTACCCCCAGCCTCCAGCATCGCCTTATCTGGTTGATTCCCATCACCTTCAGAGCCAGGGGTGGACGCAGTCGGCACTCAGAACAGATCTATTCCAGCCCTGTCCCTCCCCAGCTTGGGTGCCCTCCACCTCCCACAGCTCACACCTAGGACTCTTCTTCAGAGGATAACCATTAAACCACTGGAGCTACTTTGTCCCCTGACAGCCAGCATGCCTGGAGTTGACATCACCATAGGTGCCTGTGAAAGCCCAGCTCCTCTCCTCGGGCAACACAAACCCCAGCCACGACTGACTCCAGAGTTCCTGGCGGGATTGGACACAGCCATCCTCCCCGAGACTTTGATGGCCCCGGGGGGAGCTCCCTCACCCTCCCTGCCCTATTCCTCTCATCTTTCCTGATTTCTTCAGAAACCACACCCCTCACAAATCACTCTCTTCACAATCAGTAATTAGATATTCACGTGTTTGTTTACTAGTTTATATCAGTCCCCATTTCTAAACTGTAAGTCCCATGAGGCAGAAATCAACATTTGAATCAGCATTTTCCCCCATTTTTAAAGTCTTTATTGAATTCGTTGCAATATTGTTTCTGTCTTATGTTTTGGTTTTCTGGCCACGAGGATTCTGGGATCTTAGCTCCCTGACCAGGGATTAAACCTGCACCGCCTGCATTGGAAGTCGAGGTCTTAACCACTGGGCCACCAGGGAAGTCTGCTTGAATCAGGGGTAGGTGTAAGTCTTAGCATCCGATGAACACATATTTAATAAATTAATGAACAAACTCATTCACTCACTCATGAGAGTGAGACATTTGGGCTGCATCAGAGTTTGGGGGTCCAAACTCCCTCCAAAGCTTTCAACCCTTATGTCCACAGAAGCTTGTTGAAAGACATAAATAGCTTTCAATATCAAGGTGACATCACAAATACTCAAGCCTTCCTCTCTCTTGGTTTATAAGTCTGGCTGAACCCTTCAATGCATTTAATTCCCCATTACTTACTAGTTCTTTATGACCTCCATATGCATTGTGTGAGTTTGTGTATGTATATTTATATAAATTCTTATTATTCAGGTTCATAAAATATCCTTTATGAGAGGATGTGTCCATGGCTGACCCAGATGCACGAGAGGAAATGTTTCATTTCTCAAGAAGAGCCTTCTGTGCCTGCCAACACCTCCCTCCACCGTGAGCTTCACCCGGGGGACCTAATGGTTCTGAAAAGAGAAGCAGCTGTTTGGCTCATAATTCATTGACCTACTGTGTGCGTAACAAGTGGGACTGAGCTGTGATCAGCCCAGGCTATTTTTGTTGATACCAGATATTGAATCTTGCACTTGGGAAAGGCTTCTAGGAAGATTTTTGGACACTCACCATTGTATGTGTACCTGTCTGTCTTTGAATGAAAAGAGAAGAAAGGAGAGGAACGTGGGGAGAAACTCAAGTAAGTGCACTTCATAGTCTTTATTCATCACAAACAAAACATATTTTCTTCTCTAGTCAAGCCCAGCTGGCTGATTCAACACTGTCTGAAAAAAAAAAATAGTCTATATTAAATCCCGATTGCAAAATCAAAAGAGCCTGAACCTACAGAAGACTAGGGTTGAGAGACAAGGCTGTTGAAGACTGAGCAAGGAGGATGGATTTACTCAGCTGTAAAACTATAATTAGCACATATGTCTTTATACTCTTTTAAAATAAGTATTAAATGGTTTTAGTGAAATCATATTAGGGGAATATGATCATGCTCTTTCCACAGCCCTTCTGATGTTTATATACAACAAGCTGAAAAGCATGGTCACTAACTTTTGACGGGGTGTGTGAAGTTTAGGGCTTCCCATGTGGCTCAGTGGTAAAGAATCTATCTGTCAATGCAGAAGATGCAAGAGACAAGGTTCAATCCCTGGGTTGGGAAGATCCCCTGGAAGAGGAAATTGCAACCCACTTCAGTATTCTTGCCTGGAAAATTCCACGGACAGAGGAGCCTGATTGGGTACAGTTCATGGGGTCATAAAAAGTCAGACATGACTGAGCTACTGAGCGCACATGCATGGAGTCTTTAGAAATTTAATAAAAACTGTGAACTCTTTCTCCAGGGGGAAAAAAAATCACATCCACAACTTTGCATACAATTTCCAGGGGTTCACTGACCACCTGAAAGTCATGCATGAGTCCCGAATTAAGACTTTCCCTAGAGGAAATATCATACAGAAACACAATTTAAAGGGAATCATGGTGTTTTAATTCTTTAAAGGTCCTTAGAAATAACTTAGTCCTTACTCTCATTTTCTAGATGTGGGCAGAGGTCAGGAGAGTGTATGACTTGCTGGAAGCCAGGCAACAAATTTGTAACGGATATAGGGATCTCGATGCTATATGAAGTCCACTTCCTCAGGGCTTCCCCAGTGGTTCAGTTGGTAAAGAATCTGCCTGCAATGCAGGAGACCTAGGTTCAGTCCCTGGGTCAGGAAGATCCCCTGGAGAAGGGAATGCAACCCACTCCAGTATTCTTGCCTGGAGAATTCCATAGACAGAGGAGTCTGGTGGGCTATAGTCTGTGGAACTGGACACAGCTGAGCAACTAACACAATGCTTCCCCAGAAGCAGATCCTCAGGGGAGATCAAAGGCTGATGGAGGGGCAGAGGACGAGGTCAGGCAGAGTACCCTCTCCTTCAAAGACCTGTGGGGTGAGGAGAGGGTAAGTCCTGTCAAGGAGCAGGTCAGTGGCCTGTATATCTGCATATCCTTCACCTCTAAAGGGATGGGGAACTGCAGATGTCCATCAAAGGGGCCTTTCTAGGCTACCAGGTGGAAGGCAGCTGATGTCATGGATCTAACCTTTCTTCATCTCATGCTGATGCCCCCCGAAAGAGACGCATGTAGACTTTTCAATGAGTGACTCAATGCTCGCTCTCCCAAGATGGAAGATTAATGGATGTGAAATATTTATGTTCATCTCTAGCCTGAGAGCAGGATGAGGGTTCCCAGACCTCCAACTGCGGGCCTTGGGCACAGCAGCACCAGTGATGAGAAAGGCTGGGTGGCATCTTCCCCTCCGAAGGCACCACCACGCACAGTGTCCTGGAAAGTCCATCCTGCCCAACTCTGTGAAGCCCCCATAAACTGTCCTGACCAGCACACCGCCTCCCAACCTTATACACGCCTCCTACAAGAACCAGGCAGCTTTGCTTGGTCTCTGCAGAGCATTTCATCTTGCAGAGCTGAAATTTGCCTTTTTCTCCTGAGTAATGGAACACCGCATTGCAGGAGAGACATGTACACACGTGCTGCCTCGTCCTGAAATGTCTCCCTCAAGCCCAACAGAAATGAGTTTCGTGTTAATTACACCACGAAATTGCTAAGATTGAAGCCACCTACGGTGCCTCCTCCGAACCCTCAAACTGCCCAAAGAAAGATCAACAGCCCAAAAGAAAAGGAAATGAAAAAGCAGTTGAGAGACTGGATATACTAATGGATTATGGCTCGACTGTCCATAAAAATACAACTATCTCCCACAGTCTGCAGCAGCTGGTCCAGGAAGCCAAATAAGACCCTCTGTGGCAATCAACTCCCAAAACCGAGATGTATTCAATCACTGACAGCTTCCCTGACTTAGGTCCCTGAATCAACTTGGGACCAAGCAGAGAAGCCACACTCTGGGACCAGCCACAGGGGATGCTCATGGCTGGTCACCTCCCTCCAGCCTCCCCAGTTCAGAAGCCCTAGTCTGGGCACACCCGACCTGAAGCTGCCTCTTTTCTCTGCTGTAAAGGTTTCCAGCCCACCTATCTGCCTTCAAGTCTCTGCCAAACACAAATAATGATGGCTGATGCCCTTGCTATTGAAAGCTCTGAATAAGTCACCTTTACTTGTTCTCATTCAGTTAGTCTTTGTTTATTTCCACATAATTCACAGAGAAAATGCAAATGATCAATAGATGTGGTGGTGGGGGGAGCTTAACTGTAACTAATTCTAAAAGAAATGCAAATGAAAGTAACAATGAAATACATTTTTTGGCTTGATTCAGAGGGTGAGTAAAAATATGCATGCCCTTGAACCTGGTCATTCTGATTCTAGCAATTCATTTTAGCCGAGATTGTCTCATAAATGCACAGTTATGTACACAGATGTCCACTGTTTAAATATTTGTACAAGCTAACTCTCCAAAAGGGGAATGGATCACATACAAGACATCCACACAATGGAATTCCGTGCGACCATCCAAAGAATAAAACGCTGATGAAGGGGAGAGGGCAGGGATAGATGGGAGGGTAGCAAAGGCAAAACCAGATGCACGTGTCTCATCTTTACACACATGAGTGTGCCTGGGTACCTCTCTCCAGCTGTTCCATACCGTGAGATTGTGGCTCATCCCAGAAGTGGGGCTGGAGATGGGAAAGGGTCTGTCACCTGATACATTTCTCATTGTTGGCAATAATAAGATGATCAAGTATTACCTTGGTAATGAAAATATCAAAATAAAAAGAGTCAGTGGCTCACAGGAAATGCGGTCCTGATAATGTGCTATTCATTTCATCACCTATTTTCTCACTTCTCCCCTTATTGTGGCTGAGTTATGCGGGATGAGGCATGGGCGCTGAGAATAGCTTTGATTCCTGGAACAACAGCCAAGATAATGAGGTGCCCACTTCATCAATGATACCTCCTCGCAGCGTCCTGGACTAGACATACATCATGCAGGTGCTGAAACAATCCCAGCTCATTTATCTGCCATTGTCCAGAAAGGAGCCGGGCCACATGGATGAGTTTTTCCACGATAATAGAAGCTCACCATCTGCTTAAAGGGCCAACTTTTTGGAAAAAAAAAAAAAAAAAACATTTTTGAGGGAACACTTTCCTGTATGGATTTCACAAACTCCTCCTCCTCGAAGAAAGTACAGTGATCACAATACAAGCAATTCCTGATGACTTGGAGTGCAGCTCTGGCAAGAGTTCTGGATATAGTTCTGCGACTTATTTCCGGCCTCACCTCGAGAGCCAGCCTCAGCTTTGAATCTTCACCAGTCTCGGTGATTCTGAATTCCTTTCTCATTTGCAAATTTCTGCCACTTCTCTCACTTCGGCCATGCTTTATAGATGATATACCTATCGACTCTTGCCCTGTCTCCTAAATACTGTTCATCAATAGTCCCAGCTGACATTCCAACCCCACATCAACTCTCAAACCTGTAAGTAACCAGGCTCTAGGGGATTTTCTCCCCCAGCTGTTATTAAGTCACCCTTGGTCATTAGGTCTTTGCAGGTAGAACTCCAAACACTGTGGAGCAAAGACAAGACACACTAGGCCTTGACAACAGGCATCATAGAATTATTTCGTGTCACTAAGTTTGGGGTGTGGTTTGTTATACAGAAAGAGCAACCAGAATAATGGGCCAGCAGGAAGAGGAGTAAATAGATATTCCTAGAAGTGCTGAGAGGGGTGGGGCTGAGCCTGGGGTAGAGGGGAATGGGGAGGATATACCAGCAAGCTAATTAACTCCATGGGGAGCTGAAGAGCACCCAGACACAGACTAGGAATCTACTATTCTGTGACCCCCTGCTTCCTTCCCTAGGCCACTTTCTGTGCTGGACAATACTCCAGGTGCATTTAATCAGGGACTCTGGTGCTCAGAAAATCTGGGGAGGAGCTGGAGGTATGGGAGTCAGGGGCCACTGCTGGACGACACCACTGCAGCAGCAGGTCAGGGTGTGCTGACCTCACCAGCTCTGACCTCACCAGTGCCACCGGCACAGTGCCCTCAGACCCATCACTGCAAACACAGGGGCCAACCGGAGGCTGCCTGTCAGCCTGTGCAGAAAGGTGGTATCTACTCCCCTTCCATCCTCCAAATTCTGCAAGGTGGGATGCAGAATTAGTCAGAAACCTGGAGGACCCTTAGAGGAAAGCATAGGCAGAACACTCAGTGACATAAATCAAAGCAAGATCTTCTATGACCTACCTCTTAGAGTAATGGAAAGAAAAGCAAAAATAAACAAGTGGGACCTAATTAAACTTAAAAGCTTTTGCACAGCAAAGGAAACTATGAACAAGGTGAAAAGACAACCCTGAGAATGGGAGAAAATAATAACAAAGGAAACAACTGACAAAGAATTAATTTCCAAAATATATAAGCAGCTCATACAACCAGAAAAACAAATCAAACAAATCCCAATCAAAAAGTGGGAAAAAAGACCTAAACAGACATTTCTTCAAAAAAGACATACAGATGGCTAACAATACTTGAAGAGATGCTCAACATCGCTCAGTACTAGAGAAATGCAAATCAAAACTACGGTGAGATACCACTTCACACCAGTCACAATGACCATCATAAAAAGTCTATAAACAATAAATGCTGGAAAGGGTGTGAAGAAAAGGGAACCCTCTTGCACTGCTGGTGGGAATGTAAGTTGATTCAGCCACTATGGAAGATGGTATGGAAAGTCCCTAAAAAAACAGGAAGAAAACCACCATATGACCCAGCAATCCCAGTCCTAGGCATATACCCTGAGAAACCAAAATTGAAAAAGATATAAGTACCCCAATGTTCATTGCAGTACAATTTGCAATAGCTAGAACATGGAAGCAACCTAGATGTCCATCAACAGACGGATGGATAAAGAAGATGTGGTACATATACACAATGGAATATTATTCAGCCATAAAAAGGAAAACATTTGAGTCAGGTCTAATGAGTTGGATGAACATAGAGCCTATTATACAGAGTGAAGTAAGTCAGAAAGAGAAATATAAATATCATATACTAACACATATGTATGGAATTTAGGAAGATGGTAGTGATGAATTTATTTTCAGGGCAGCAATGGAGAAATACACATAGAGAACAGACACAGAGAACAGACCTATGGACAACATGGGAAGAGGGGAGGAGAGGGTGGAAAGAATAACATGGAAACTTACATTACCATATGTAAAATACCCAGGGAACTCAAACAGGGTCTCTGTGACAATCTAGAGGGGTGATGGGGAGGGAGATGGGAGGGAGGTTCGGGAGGGAGGGAACATGGGTATACCTATGGCTGATTCTTCTTGATGTTTGACAGAAAACAACAAAACTCTGTAAGGCAATTATCCTTTGATTAAAAAATAAGTTAATTAAAAATAAATAAATAAAGTGACAAAAAAAAAAGAAACAAAACCAAAAAACCTGGAGGAAGGGAGTTCCTTCTCCTCTTGGAGGTGGGAGGAAGACCAAGATTAATTCAGGTTTTCCAATTTCATATCTACAAATTGAAACCATTTGTTCTAAATCTCCTTTAGAAAATAACCAAATTATCATTTTAGAGGAGATGGGAGTAAGACGGGACGTGAAAGTCAATCTTCATTCTGAGAGCACAGGCAGAACCAGGACTGGGTGAGACAGTTGAGCTGAAAAGGAGACCAGGAACCCCGACTGACAGGAGGACTCAGCACCAGAGAGGGCGGAGCAGGGCTGGCCTCCAACAGCAGCATCTCACCTGTGAAGTCACTCTCTCCCTAACAAGCCCGTGTCTTCTTGCTGTGTTAGGAAATTTCAAGCTCTGGGGAATAATAGTCCACCTTAAGGATTGGATGTGACCTAAATCAAATCCCTTACAATTATACAGTGGAAGTGACAAATAGATTCAAGGGATTAGATCTGATAGAGTACCTGAAGAACTATGGACAGAGGTTCGTGACATTGTACAGGGGGCAGTGATAAAGACCATCCCCAAGAAAAAGAAATGCAAAAAGGCAAAATGGTTGTCTGAGGAGGCCTTACAAATAGCTATGAAAGGAAGAGAAGCTAAAGGCAATGAGAAAAAGAAAGATATACCCATTTGAATGCAGAGTTTCAAAGACTAGCAAGGAACAATAAGAAAGCCTTTCTCAATGATCAATGCAAAGAAACAGAGGAAAATAGTAGAATGGCAAAGACTAGAGATTTCTTCAAGAAAATTAGAGATACCAAGGGAACATTTCATGCAAAGATGGGCACAATAAAGGACAGAAATTGTATGAACCTAACAGAAGCAGAAGATATTAAGAAGAGGTGGCAAGAGTACACAGAAGAACTATACAAAAAAGATCTTCAAGACCCAGATAACCGTGATGGTGTGATCACTCACCTAGAGCCAGACATCCTAGAATGCAAAGTCAAGTGGACCTTAGGAAGCATCACTACAAACAAAGCTAGTGGAGGTGATGGAATTTCAATTGAGCTATTTCAAATCCTAAAAGATGATACTGTGAAAGTGCTGCACTCAATATGCTAGCAAATTTGGAAAACTCAGCAGTGGCCACAGGACGGAAAAGTTCAGTTTTCATTCCAATCCCATAGAAAGGCAATGCCAAAGAGTGTTCAAACTACCACACAATTGCACTTTTCTTACACGCTAGCAAAGTAATGCTCAAAATTCTCCAAGCCAGGCTTCAGCAATATGTGAACTGTGAACTTCCAAATGTTAAAGCTGGATTTAGAAAAGGCAGAGGAACCAGAGATCAAATTGCCAACATCATTGGATCATCAAAAAAGCAAGAGAGTTCCAGAAAAACATCTACTTCTGCTTTATTGACTATGCCAAAGCCTTTGACTGTATGAATCACAACAGACTGTGGAAAATTCTGAAAGAGTTAGGAATACCAGACCACCTGACCTGCCTCCTGAGAAACTTGCATGCAGGTCAAGAGACAACAGTTAGAACTGGACATGGTATAACAGACTGGTTCCGAATTAGGAAAGGAGTACGTCAAGGCTGTATATTGTCATCCTCTTATTTAACTTATATGCAGAGTACATCATGAGAAATGCTGGGCTGGATGAAGCACAAGCTGGAATCAAGATTGCCAGGAGAAATAGCAATAACCTCAGAAATGCAGATGACACCACCCTTATGGCAGAAAGTGAAGAGGAATTGAAGAGCCTCTCAATGAAAGTGAAAGAGGAGAGTGAAAAGGCTGGCTTAAAACTCAACATTCAGAAATCTAAGATCATGGCATCCGGTCCCACCACTTCATGGCAAATAATTGGGGAAACAATGGAAACAGTGAGAGATTTTATTTTCAGGGGCTCCAAAATCGCTGCAGACAGTGACTGCAGCCATGAAATTAAAAGACACTTGCTCCTTGGAAGAAAAGTTATGACCAGCCTATTAAAAAGCATATTAAAAAGCAGAGACATTACTTTGCCAACAAAGATCTGTCTAGTCAAAGCTATGGTTTTTCCAGTAGTCATGTATAGATGTGAGAGTTGTACTCAGAAAGCTGAGTGCTGAAGAACTGATGTTTTTGAACTGTGGTATTGGAGAAGACTCTTGAGAGTCCCTTGGACAGCAAGGAGATCAATCAGTCCTGAATATTCATTGGAAGGACTGATGCTGAAGTTGAAACTCCAATACTTTGGCCACTTGATGCGAAGAACTGACTCATTTGAAAATATCCTGATGCTGGGAAAGATTGAGGCAGGAGAAGAAGGGGACGACAGAGGATGAGATGGTTGGATGGCATCACTGACTCAATGGACATGAGTTTGAGTAAACTCTGGGAATTGGTGATGGACAGGGATGCCCTGCATGCTGCAGTCTGTGGGGTTGCAAATAGTTGGACATGACTGAGCGACTAAACAACAACAACAAATGCATTCCTCTATTTCTTGGACATGAGTGGTAGCACTGCAGTGCCTTTCCTCTCTTCAGTCCTACCCATGGTTCCTTCTCCAGAAACACCAGCATGCGCTTGCAGAACCTCTCCTTTGAAGACCATATAAAAGATCTGAGTACATAACTGAATCAGTAACTTCCCATTTGCTCTTTGAAGAGTGTATCTGAGGACCTGGATCATTTTCTCCAAAGTGTGTCTAACTCTGTAGCAGCTGGTGCTCGTTATAACCCCATTAACCACCTGGATGGACACCCACAATACTTTTCCCTTTCGACTACATAATAAGCCATTGTGTTCAAGAGGGCAACCTCCACCAGCCTTACAACTCATCAAGATGGTAGGAGTTGTTCTCATCATCATCTTCCAAACTTCAAGCTCTTACAAAAACATGAGGACTCTTCAGTGGTTGTTTACTTGAATGCAATAATAATTGGCTCAGGGGTTATTGGATCACATCAGTGTCCCTTATGCTGCCCTAAAAGGACATACATATTTTTCCTTTGTACAGTAGAGTCTTTGCATGAGACTGACATTCCAGCAGTTCATGCCTTGTGGAAACTTCCTGACAAGCTCTGATGAGATGCAGTTCTCTCCTGGTAAGATCTTAGTGACCTCAGGATGCAGTTAGAGTTCAACCTTGGTCCCCTGATTTCTCTCCAAACTTCAAGGTATCTCCCCAATTCAGTCTCATACTAGAATGTGGACATCCCGGGCAGAGGTGTATCTGGACAAAGGAGTAACCAAGCCTCCTTTTCTCCACCATGGCTCTCTCACCAGGCATCAGTTCTTCAGTGACTCTGAGTGAAGACATTTGTCAAACTCTCTTGGTTTGCGTTCTTCCAAAAGGCAGCACTGAGACAAGAAATACTGTGAACCATCAAGGAAGGAAGGGGCAGGAAAGCCCCAATTCAGGATGTTCATGAGAAGGCTAATGTTGTGAACAACGGGGGTTCAGTCCTGCTAGGAGACTGTCTCCAACACATACTTCAGAGCTGTCCCACCAGAGGAAGCTGGGACACTTTTTCATCTCCCTCCATCTATCATTGGTGAAGGGTGCTCCCAGGAGGATTCACTCTCCAGCACTTCCAGATGACCATCTGTCTGGTAGCCAAGAATATCCTGTGACCAGACAGAGTCCTCAGGAAGAGAGAAATTGATGTTTGAGGTGGAGCCTTCAGCCTGGACAGGAAGAGTTTATTCAAGGTACAGGTGACTTCAGTTGTGGGCCCAGGGGTATGGGACGTTACATGCTACACAGACCAACGGCCAACACTGAGATAAATCATTCTTTGCCTCTCATATGGCCCTTCTGATAACTGTTTGATTGTGGAAGATTAGATGAGTCAAGCAATAGATTTGGGCCCTAAAAACAGCAGCAGATGTTACTCTCAGGACAGAATATCTAGAAAAACTAGGACATAATGCCGAGTTGTGAGGAATCACCAACCCTTTGGAGAGCCAGGAGACCCCCTGAATCAAAGAGCAAGGCAAGACACAAAGCAGATGGGAGTGAAGGTGTAACAGCTCCCAAAGATCAAGACAACCTCCGAGAAGAACCGTGCAGGTGGAGGAAAAGAAAATGGCCTGCATTTTTAATTTTTATTAAACCCTGTCTCCATCTCCCTTAAAGAGCAAACATTGTTGCAAAACAAGAAGGGCTTTGTACATTTGTTTCAGGAGAGGCAGGACAGTGAGGGGGGAAGAACTTTTCTCCATCCTCCATAGTTCTGCAGGGAGAGAACTAAGCAGAATAAAAGAAGGGAAAAGCCATACTTCTGAGGCCTGAGGGAATATGGAAAGGTGGGAAGGGAGAGCTGGGTTAGTCCCAAGGGATGTGCCTTGAAGAGTTGCATTCCTGGAAACAAGTTTGGAGAATATGCAGGAGAGAACGGGGTCACAGAGGGACAAATTTACTGCGAAGTCTATTCTAGAAATACAAGGTTGCTGCTTCCCTGGCAGTCCAGTGGTTAGGATCTGCGCTTCTCTTGCAGGGGTCACAAGTTTGATTTCTGGTCAGGGAACCAAGATCCCACATATTGCATGGTGCAGCCAATAAATAAAATATATATATAAATTAGAGATGCAAGGCTTCTTTTCTCGCTTTCTATTGCATTTCCTCCCAACATAATCCCTGCTTAGGATGAAAGCCAGGTGGCCATGTCTAAGCCACCTGGTCTTCCAGCCCAGACCCAGATGGCTGGTGCAGGAAACATCATTCTGTTGGCCATTGGATTGAATCAGATTTTCCCTCACTGGAAATTGAACTAAGAGACTTGGGGAGTCCAGTTAAGGAATGGTTGGCCCGAGAATTATAAAATTATCACCGTACTGTGGGCACATAGACTAGGAAGGCAGACAGATGTATAATGAGAAGCGGAGACAAAGATGATATCGGCGGTACTGTTCTGGGTATATGAGTTGATGATATGTTGCTGAGAATATTGCATTTGCATTTATGAGGAATACTGGTCTATACTCTCCCTCCCTCTCTTCCTTCTGGTATGGTTTTTAGCTGGATTTATTATCAAGGCAATTCTGGCCAGATAAAATAAGATGGATTTTTTTTTTTTAAAGAAGAAGAATGACATCAGTGAAAATGGGAGTAAGGACCTCTGAAAGTGCAGCCCTTCATAAAAGCAGTGGAAAATGGCCAGAACAGTCAGAATCAACTTGTTTCGGAACTCTGAAACTTAACCAAATGCTTCTAGCATCCTTGGGTGCATTTAGAAATATGACTGAATCTTGGTAAGGACAGAAATCTGGTGGCATTTTGATCTACTTTAGACCCATTCCCTGCTCTCCAGCTCAGTGGTAGCCTTGAAAAATCACAGTCTGTAGTCCTGGCACCAGAGGGAGCAGAATGGGCTTCAATTCCAGACAACTGTCATCATTTGTCCTAGTGTTTCTCTGGAAGGCTCTGCTCCAAAGACTAGTCTTTGTTTGACCTCCCCTGAGCTCCCAGTTATGAAAGGCCTCTGAGATAAAAGCAGAGAAGGGTAGTATTTCCCAAATGTTCTAACATCACAGCTGACTGAGGTGATGGATAACAGTGGAGACAAACAATAGACTAACCAAAAAGGGTAAGAAAAGGCTGAGGATTTCCCCACGCCAACATTTTGTTCAATACTCGGGGCCAGCTAAATCTTGGTGTTTCATCCACAGTGTCCTCAGTCAAGACAAACTCTCAAAGTGCCCATTTCTCATTCCCATGATGCTCTGGGCTTTCTAAGCCCACTGACAACTTCCCTGGACCACTTAAGTTTCCCTTCAGTTTTGAGGAAGTGAAGTGAAGTGAAGTCGCTCAGTCGTGTCCGACTCTTTGCAACCCCATGGACTATAGCCTGCCAGGCTTCTCTATCCGTGGGATTTTCCAGGCAAGAATACTGGAGTGGGTTGCCATTTCCTTCTCCAGGGGATGTTCTCAACCCAGGAATCAAACCCGGGTCTCCCGCATTGTAGGCAGATGCTTTCACCGTCTGAGCCACCAGGGAAGTCCCTGGAAGTTTTAAGGAAACTATCCCATAACTTCAGCCTTTCCCAGAGAAACTCTGCCTCCCAATCCAAGCCCACCCCCACCTCCTGCCTGAACAGATAATTGCTTCTCCTCCAAAGATAACACCTGCCACCAAGTTTTCTCTCCACATACCCAGGCTGGGACCTGGGAGGTTGCTTAGGAGCCACTTCCTGATGGCTTTGCTTGTACTCTTATGTAAAACTCTTTAGCAGATGATATTACCATTTCCCTAAACGACATAGGAGATCAAACCAGTCAATCCTAAAGAAAATCAGTCCTGAATATTCATTGGAAGGACTGATGCTGAAGCTGAAACTCCAATACTTTGGCCACCCAATGAGAAGAGCTGACTCATTGGAAAAGACCCTGATGTTGGGAAGGATTGAGGGCAGGAGGAGAAGGGGATGACAGAGAATGAGATGGTTGGATGGCATCACCAGCTTGATGGACATGAGTCTGAGCAAGCTCCAGGAGTTGGGGATGGACAGGGAGGCCTGGAGTGCTGCAATCCATGGGGTGGCAAAAAGTCATACACAAATGAGTGACTGAGCTGAACTGAAAGGACTTAAGAGAATCACTTGAAAAACTACAACAAACAATGCAAAAATTCAGCAAAGGAGTGCTGATACAAAGTTGATACATAGAAACAAGCAACTTTCATAAGTACAAACAATAACCAGAGTGAAGATACAGCAACAGGTGCTGCTTGTGAAAACATTATAACAGGTGAGGCACTTACACAGGAGTTGTACAAGGCTTATGTGAAGAAAATTCTAAAATATCACTGTAGAACACTTAAAGAAAGACACACCATGTCATTGGGCAGAACATGTCAGTATTATAAAGACATGGTTTCTGTTGAAATTAATTTAGAAATTTAACCCAAAACAAATCAAAATGTTCAGGTTTTAGAAACTGGATTATAGGAAAAATAGGAAGAGTCTTAAAAAGTACTGCATTAGTGGGTGATTAGAGCCAAAGGCATCTGCTATCTTAGAAAGCTTCAATAATTAAAGTTGTGTGACACTGGCAATAGACCAATAGAACCGAATATAAAGTCCAGTAATCGATCTGAAAATGTACAAGAGAGCAGTATATAATAAGTCTCTCGTGTGTATGCTTAGTCACTCATCGTGTCTGACTCTTGTGACCCCATGGACTGTAGTCTTCCAGGCTCTTCTGTCCATGGGATTCTCCAGGCAAGAATACTGGAATGGGTTGCCATTCCCTTCTCCAGGGGATCTTCCTGACCCCAAGGATGGAACCCAGATCTCCTACATTGCAGGCGGATTCTTTACTATCTGAGTCACCAGGGAAGCCCAGATAAAAAGGGAGGCACTTCAAATCAGTCGGTAATAGATTAACTATTCAAAAACTGGGCTGTTCAAGTAGCCACCTGAAAATAAATATATAAATCTTGATCCATCCCTCACCCTGCAAACCACAGAATCCACTTCAAATGGGTCAAAGATTTAAAGGTTTTTAAAAAAATCTTTTAACTTCAAAAAAGTTAAGGATTTAACTAAAAAAAAAAAAAAGGATTTTTTTTATAACCTTGGAAGAGATGAGATGTTTCTAATGGCAACTCAAAATCCAGATGCTATAAAGGAAAAGATGAAAATGATCATAATGAAAAACATTTGTGTGACAAAATAAGTCAAAAGGAAAAATATTTGCAGCCCATATCAGAGTTTAAACTTTAAAAAGTAGTCGAGAAAATGTGAATAATACATATGAAAGTTTTGTTGTGTCTGTGGTCATGACATTGTATAAAAAATTGAGACTGTATTCTTCCATCATTCAAAAACTAGTATCTGGGGACTTCCCTGGTGGCGCAGTGGTGCAGTAGTTAGGACTTCTTCCAACGCAGGGGGTGTGAATTTGATCCCTGGCTGGTCATGGAGTTAAGATCCCACATGCCTCAGGGCCAAAAATAAATAAATAAATAAATAAACAACAGAAACAATATTGTAACAAATTCAATAAATACTTTTAAAAAGTGGTCCACACCTTAAAAAAAAACCCAAAACAAAAAACTAGTGTCTGACTCAGAGAGAAGTTACTCATGTCACTGATGAATGAGCAAAGTCCCAACACACATTTCTGTGGCTTCACTTTCATCTTGGCTTATCCGCAACTATCAAAACTTTCATCCACAACAATGGATGGTGGTACCAAAGGCAGTGGGCTCAGGCACTGGCCGTAAGTCCCAGAGTGAGCAGAGACAGCCGGAGTTTTTAACAAGCACATATAAGACCCCCTCTGGGAGCCCCCAGAAACAACTGAGCCGCGGCAGAGAGGGGTGAGGAGTGCCATTAAAGACACGGGCCTAACAAGCTGTCTTAATTGGCTGTTAACGTCAGTGTGATCTCATTTGTACCTTCAGCCCAGTGAGACCCAGGGACATTGGGTTACAGTTAATGATGGATGGAGGGTGACATTTTGCATCATAAATACCAAACTAGCTTCGCAATGCATACGAGCAGAAGGGTGAGGCTGTGTTTTCAGAATGAATGAGGCCAGCTGACAGACCCACAGCCTGGTGGTGCTCTTGTGGGAAGAGCAGCGTAATGCAGCATGAATCTGAAGCCAGGGCTCCTGTTTTAGACTCCAGGAGTTACTAACCTTGCCATCACAACAGTCCTTGCTTTTGATTTGTCCACAGCTAAACAGGCTTGTGTGGTAGATGAAATTCCAATACCAGCCACCCTCAGAGCTATTGGAAGTGGGGACTGCTGACTGCACAACTGCCACTTTTCTGGGGACCTTCCTTCAGCTATGGGTCTGCCTCACCTGGCAGATACAGACCACCATAGAAAAGACCAGATTTCTGGCCTTTTCTTAGATTTTCCCCAAGGTGGGATTCAATTTGGTTCAGTTCAGTCGCTCAGTCGTGTCCAACTCTTTACGGCCCCATGGACTGCAGCACACCAGGCCTCCCTGTCCATCACCTGGAGTAAGCTCCAGGAGCTTACTCAAACTTGTGTCCATTGAGTCGGTTATGCCATCCAACCATCTCATCTTCTGTCGTCCCCCTTTCCTCCCACCTTCAATCTTTCCCAGCATCAGGGTCTTTTCCAATGTGTCAGTTCTTTGCATCAGGTGGCTTCGGCTTCAGCATCAATCCATCCAGTGAATATTCAGGACTGATTTCATTTAGGATGGACTGGTTGGATCACCTTGCAGTCTAAGGGACTCTCAAGAGTCTTCTCCAATACCACAGCTCAACAGTATCAATTCTTTGGCATTCAGTTTTCTTTATGGTCCAACTCTCACATCCTTACATGACTACTGGAAAAACCATAGCTTTGACTAGACGGACCTTTGTTGGCAAAGTAATGTCTCTGCTTTTAAATATGCTGTCTAGGTTGGTCATAGCTTTTCTTTCAAGGAGCAAACATCTTTTAATTTTATGGCTGCAGTCACCATCTGCAGTGATTTTGGAGCCCAAGAAAATAAAGTCTGTCACTGTTTCCATTTCTTCCCATCTATTTGCCATGAAGTGATGGGACCAGATGCCATGATCTTAGTTTTCTGAATGTTGAGTTTTAAGCCAGTTTTTTTCACTCTCCTCTTTCAGCTTCATCAAGAGGCTCTTTGATTCCTCTTTGCTTTCTGCCGTAAGAGTGTTGTCATCTACATACCTGAGGTTATTGATATTTATCCCGACAGTCTTGATTCCAGCTTGTGCTTTATCCAGCCCAGCATTTCTAATGATGTACTCTGCATATAAGTTAAATAAGAGGATGACAATATACAGCCTTGAAGTACTCCTTTCCCAATTTGGAACCAGTCTGTTGTTTCATGTCCAGTTCTAAATGTTACTTCTTGACCTGCATACAGATTTCTCAGGAGGCAGGTAACTCTAAAGCCTAGCTCAGTGTTCGAGGCTCCCCAAGGATTAGGCCACAGCTGGGAACACATCAAGGAGATCAAACCAGTCATTCTAAAGGAAATCAACCCCGAATATTCATTGGAAGAACTGATACTAAATCTGAATCTCCAATACTTTGGCCACCTGATGTGAAGAGCCAACTCATTGGCAAAGACCCTGATGCTGGGAAAGATTGAAGGCAGAAGAAGAAGGGGATGACAGAGGAAGAGATGGTTAGGTAACATCACTGTCTCAATGGACGTGAATTGAGGCAAACTCCAGGGGATAGTAGAAGAAAGAGAAGCCTGTTGTGCTACAGTCCATGAGAGGTCGAAAAGAGTCAGACATGGCTTAGCTACTGAAGAGCAGCAACAACAAAGGAACCACATTACTGGGGCCTCCTTCCTCTTCTGCTTCACCCCCTCCCTTACTGAGAGCCCTCCCTCAACAGTTCAGGTGCACCAGGAACCCTGTCCCAGGTTCTACCTCTAGAAAACACAGTTTAAAAGAGTTTTCCTTCCTGGTCTGTCGATTTTATAGGGTTGCCATTCTTTGAGACCAACTAGCAAGACCAGGTTAAACTGAGTCCTGCTGTAAGCATAGGAACCTTTGCAGGGTCTGGGCTCCGGGGGGCTGGCAAGGACAGGCAGGGTATCGGAAAGGTGGTCGGAGGGAGCAGTTATATCAGATATCTTCACCTGGATTGTTGCCAAGGTAGGAAGTTAAGAGTTCTAGGTGGAGATGAGGCCATGACCCAATGAGTCCATGAGTGGTGGTGGTGGTTTAGTTGCTCAGTCGTGTCCAACTCTTTGTGATCCCATGAACTATAGCCCACCAGCCTTCTCTGTCCATGGGATTTCCCAGGCAAGAATACTGGAGTAGGTTGTCATTTCCTTCTCCAGGGGGTCTTACAGACCCAGAGATTGAACCCACATCTCCTTTATTGCTGGCTGATTCTTTACTGCTGAGCCCAAGGTTTCCCTATACTTGGGGGAAACTGAGATGCCTTTTGGTGGCATTTAAGATAAACCAAGAAATATCAAACTTGTAGGATGCAGGTGAAGCTTTTAATTCATGTATTAAAAAAGAAGAAAGGCTGAAACTCAATGATTTAAAGCTACCATGTCCGGAAGTCAGAAGAACCACAAAGTAGAGAAAAAGAAATAGAAGAGTAGAGACAGAATGAGACAGAAAATAAATGTACAGTAGAGAAAACCCATAAAGCCAAAAGTGGGCTGTTTGAAGACTAATAAAATTCATTAACCTCTTGCAAAAGTGATCAAGCAAAAGAGAAGTAAGGATGAACTGCCACCATCAGGAAGTTAGACTCACTCTGTTAAATGCTCTTGGAAGGTGAGCTGCCTTCGAGAGGCATTCCAGGTAGGTCAGTAGTCAAGAGCCCAGAGGTGACCTGTCATCCAGCCAGCCTCCTGGTGGGTAGAGTAGCGTGACTGTTCAAAGCAAATTCTCCACCTTAGCGATCTGACATCATGTGAGAATCAGTTCTTCATATAAGCGCATACTTCTAAGGCTGTGATTAAAGACGCAAAATAAAGGCAAGATCAAAAACCAATACTGGGCTGCCTTGGGTTGGGCTCCCTAGAAGCAGATCCCAAGACAAGGCTTTCAGTGGATTGGGGAGGCAGCCCCAAGAGGTGCCAGTGGAGGAGTGAGGGTGGTGGGGCCCTTGTGTCATCCCCAAGGACGGCCACCTCTGTGCTCCCTGCCCTGGGCAGCACAGTGCTCACTGGTGGGACCTGTGCCCCTGACTTGGACCTGGCAGGGTCTGTAACTGGCAGGACCTGGCCACTGGCTGTGGCAGGAATGAGATCCTCGGGTGCGCCCCCTCCAAGCCCAGGGCATAGGGGGCTGGCAGTGTCTGCCTCCACGAAGGGAGTCTCACCGCCCAGCTCTAAGGCTGGTCAGGTTGGACCACTGACGATGCAGCATTGCAGAGATGAGAGGACATGGGGGGCTGTTACCTCAAGGAGCAGGGCAGGAACAAAGCCGCCTGCACCTTCTTGCCCAGCAGATCACAGTCATGATGATCCTGGTCAACCCCACTGGGCTGCAGAAACACTGGCTGAGTCCTGGCTGAGCTCAGAATCGGGAGACACAGTGCCAACGTCATCGGAAGCCTGGTGTTTGGGGCGGCTGGGGGGGAGGGGCGGGGGTGGCGCTGTCCGGGAGTCAGCGCCCGGTACACGGAAGGGCAGATCCTGTTTGGGCACCTGGGCTCAGTCCGATGGTGGCCTCTGGGAGGTGGTAGAACTTGCCCAGGAGTGGTCTGACTAGAGAGGTGTTTATTCACCCACAGCCATCGTCCTGGGTGGAAGGCAGCTCGCCGGGGTGTGAACTCCATCTGCATGAGAGCAGAGCTGCCCCCACCTCGCTGGAGGCGGGTGCTTGTCAGAGGAAGCTGTCACCAGCACAGCAGCGGAGGCACCCCGGTCTCTGAGCAGGGCAGTGGGAACCACCGGCTATGTGATCCAGCCCTGGTGTGCAGCTCTTAATGCTTCTCTCTGGTCAAAGCCATATCAGATTTCTTGGCTTTTCCCTTTCCTCCAGGCATAGTGTTGCATTTTCTTGGGACATGGCTTCTCCTTTCAGCATTCGAAGTCCTCTATTACCTTCTAACCTCAGCTTGAACATTACCTCCTGCTGGAAACTGTCAGTATCAATTATTAATAAACGCTTTTCAGTTACATATTAAAACACATGCACATACACACACACAAGACTCAACTCAAATGGGCTTGAATGGAGAAAAAATTTTGACTGAGTAAACTGCAAAGTCCTATAGTCTTGGACTTCAGGCTCAGCTTGATCAAGGCTCAGCTGATATCACCAGAACATTACTTCTTTCAGCCCCTGGATTCAGCCCTGCTTGCCTCCATGTAGTGACTTCATACTCAGACCCCAGATAATGCCAGAATGGCTGCTGCTGCTCTAATCCACCCTCTTTCAGTTTCAAGGGAGAAGAAAGAGATTTTTTTTTTTTTTTTACTGCAGCCCTTATATAGCTCCTGGAGTTTGCTAGGGCTTCCCTGGTAGCTCAGTTGGTAAAGAATCCACCTGCAATGCAGGAGACCCCAGTTCGATTCCTGGGTCGGGAAGATCTACTGGAGAAGGGATAGGATATTCACTCCAGTATTCTTGATCTTAGCAGACCAGCTTAGGTTACATGCTCATCTCTGAACCAGTCAATGTAGCCAGAAGAAGGCATATGCTGCTGCCTTTTGCCTGGGTCTTATACCCTGGCCCTGGAGCCAGGGGCTTTGGCTTCATTTGAACCAATGGGTGATGGATTGGTTCACAATAAAACTCAAAGTTGCTGCCTAAAGAGAGTGAGGGGATGAAGGCAGAAACATCCTCTACTCCTTTCTGAGACATCTCACCTGTACCCACCTAGCTTGAACTAAACACCCTTCCCCTGTGACCGTGGCATCAACCACGTTGTGCCATGATACTTGATTGGGTGATTCTGTCCATCAATGCCTTGTAAAAAGCCTTGAGGACAGAGACCATGACTGATGCGTTTTTATTTCTTCACACGTAATCCCACCAGTAGTACAAACTAATTATTTCATCAGTACTTGTGGAATGAATGAATGAATAATCAGACTTAAAATACCACGTAGTCACTTATATTAGACAAGCACAAACATGAAAAACAAAGGCCAGTCTCTAGCCAATGAGTTGACTTTTCATTTGTTTTGCAAATTGTATTAAAACATAACGTGTAAAACTGCATCCATCATAATCAATGAATTTTCACAAACTGGATTTTCACACTCAACCAGAACCAGATCAAAACAACATTACCAGACCCCCGGATCTCCCTTCAGCCCCCACTCCAAGGACAGCTGCTCTCCTGACTCCCAGCACCACGCGTTAGTTCTGCTTGTCTCTGAGCTTTGCAGATGGTTCCTTCTCCTTGCTATACGGTACACTCTTCCTTTATGGGAATATGCCATCATTTATTTTCCCATTCTACTGGTGGTGGGTATTTTGGTGGTTTCCAGTTTGGGGCTATTACAAATAGTGCTGCAACCAGCACGCTGATAAGTGTCCTGTGGGTGAACATGCGCGCACGTTTCTGTGTATACTTAGCAGGGGAAATGCTGTCATAAGGTAAGCGTGTATTCAGCTTTAGAGAAAGATTTCAGTTTTCCAAAGTGGGTTTATCAATGTCCAATGCAGCCAGACTCAGACGGTAAAGCGTCTGCCTACAATGCGGGAGAACCAGGCTCAATCCCTGGGTCAGGAAGATCTCCTGGAGAAGGCAATGGCAACCCACTCCCGTAATCTTGCCTGGAAAATCTCATGGACAGAGGAACCTGGTAGGCTACAGTTCATGGGGTCGCAAAGAGTCAGACACAACTTCACTAATGCAGCCAGAACTGTAAGTTTGACTGATTGAGCTTTTCAGTTTCCATCTGTACACTGCATGGACATATCTTGGGTACATTCCCAGAGCTATGTGCACAATAGATGCTTGATAAATACTAAGTGGAGGAAGGAAGGAAGGTAGGTAGGAAGGAAAGAAAAGAAGGGAAGAAGGGAGGGAGGGAGGAAAGAAGGACCACACTGAAGATCCTAGAAGAGCCACGGAATTTGCTGAAGGCAAACTTTCCCCTTCCTTGACTACAATGTGAATTAAACGATAGAGTTTGTGGAGGATTTCATTCATAATCCCTTCAAAATGAGTTAGTCCTGCTATGTACTAAATGGATTATGCGTGAATCCCAAAACAAATCCAACTGCAATTAATGTTTTAATAAACTGGTTGCTAGTGTATGCAATACCCAGAACTTGTCAGGAGGGATTGTATTATATTTATAAACATTAATTAGGTATTTGTTATTGTCTAACTAAATGTAAAATAAATCCACAGCATCACTGGCCACTTGGGTGAAAAAATCTCAGTGGAGACTGTAATTAGAAAATAGATGTAAGGGAAGAGCATTAATTAGTTAGCTAATGGTAAGCTTTCCACTAATTGAAATGAGGAGCCGTTATCTTGCAGGATGATAAAATATCTTAGGTGTGAGAGAGAGTGAGTTCCTTTGGGAATTAATAATAAGCCAAAATATTCATTTAACCCTTCCCTTAGGGTATTTTCCTACAAATTCACAATGAAGTCGGTACTCATTGCCAAATAAAATACAAAGTTATGTAAAAAAAAAAAAAACCCACTGAAATGTTGTGAAGTAATTAGCCTCCAACTAATAAAAAAATTTAAAAAAAGAGTCTTTTTAAAAAAACAAAAAAACAAGAGGAGTTGGGCAGAATGAAAGGAAATCTATTCTTGCCAAAATAGGGAACAGTTTCCTGATTCCAGATTTAATTTTGGTCCTTGTCTTTCTGAAATATCTCTGAGACAGGAGACTCCTATTTCCCTGAGGTTCTCAGGTCTGTGGAGCTCCAGGAGGGAAAGGACCTGGAACGCCCTCTAACTGACCCAAACACCCTCCAATTGAGCTGTGACATGAGTAACACCTTCATGGTTCAAAGCCCACTGGAAGCTGGGGGATTGTTTGCTATGGCTGCCAGAGGGCCCTTGACTGTTACACAGATCCTGTGGGGCTCATCTCTGCTATTACGGCTTTAGCTCCTGACCTGGTCTCCACCTCTCCAGGCCCTTCACCAATCTGTTCACCCAAACATAGTCACCTAATAGAAGTGCAAGCCCAATCAGGCACCTCCTTTGCTCTTTAAACCTCTTGAACCATCCCATGGCCTGTTAAGTACAGAATAAAGGTCAAGTTCCCTGGCATCATAAGAGATCCCCATGACTGTTTTTGTAAGAAATTTTTTCTAATGTGGACCATTTTAAAGTCTTTATTCAATTTGTTACAGTATTGCTTCTGTTTTATACTTTGATGTTTTGGTGGTGAGGCATGTGGAATCTTAGCTCCCTTCCCAGGAATCAAACCTACACTCCCTGCACTAGAAGGCAAAGATCTAGCCACTAAACTGCCAGGGAAGTCCCATGACCCCCATGATAGTTCATTCTCTCCCACTACTCTTGGCCTTGTAATGTTCACCCCAGCAGTGCCTGCCTACTTACAGCCCCATGAAAGATTCTTCTCTTTTACTCATGCCTGCCCAGTCCTTCCTTGCATTCGCTTGATCGGTTCCTACTGGTCCTTGAAGACTTAGCTTGGATAAGAAGGCACTTTGGGACCCCTAAGGTGGCCACAGAACCTTCCTCTGGGGCTTCTCTCCACGATTCACAAAACCACCCACTTCCTGATCCCTCTCTTCAGCTGTCCTCTTTACTGAAAGCAGAGATGTCTGCTTTACATTCCAGAACCTACTCTGTTCCTCCTGTCAATTAAAATGTTGTTGAACCAACTTTGCAAAATCATTCCTAAGTTCTGAGGTCATTTCCAAGTTCAGCAAGTAAACAAGAGCAGGGAAAAACCTCACAACTTGTCATTTACTTGACATGACTGGGGTGCTTTGAGGCTTTGGCAGTTACGGTGGCGGGGACAGCAAGAGGGGTGGGGTGGGGATGACAGCCAGAGGGAGAAGAGAAATCAAGAGCACAGGGTGGGACTGTGGACCTCAGGTTGGGAATCCTGTTTTAGATCCAGAAGGAGATGTCACGGCTCAGTTGGTCCAGGTGTTAATTGCATGTTGAGAACTTGAAAAGCCTGCACTGATTGGCTCCTGGCCCGCGTGCATCCACCTATCAGTGGTCCATCCAGGTGAGAGCCCTGATCAACAACACCCAGGCCTCCCTCATCCTTTCTTCAAGCTGCCTTCAAGAGGTAAGCTTATTCCAAATGAAACCAGAAACCTCCACCTGTTAATAACAACTTGTTTTCAGCCAGAACCTTAGGGACCAAATAGAAAACCTGAGCTGCAGAGGACAGTAAGTCTGAGACAGAACCATTCTTTTTCAGCCCTGTTAAAAATTATATTCATTGTGAGTCTGACAGATTTCATGAGAAATCCCTCTGTCTGTAGGTCTTAAAGAAATTAGCATTTAAAGAAAAATGTGTTCAAACTAAGACAACATTGAAAATCAACTATATTGCAATAACAATTTTTGAATTGCACTAATGAAAATAATATGAATTTTCAAATAGGGATA
This sequence comes from Dama dama, assembly GCF_033118175.1. Taxonomy (NCBI): domain Eukaryota; kingdom Metazoa; phylum Chordata; class Mammalia; order Artiodactyla; family Cervidae; genus Dama; species Dama dama. The sequence goes on from NC_083703.1 coordinate 40,732,354, forward strand.
CAGAACTGTCATTCTCCCTGAATAAACTGTATCACAAAACAGAAAGTGTATTTGACTTCTAATTTTCTGTACTTATAAATAGTTCAAATAAATAAAACATGAAAGTGAAAGTGTTATCACTCAGTCATGTCTGACTCTTTTCAACCCCATGGACTATAGCTTGCCAGGCTCCTCTGTCCATTGACTTCTCCAGGTAAGAATACTGGAAAATCCCTTCTCCAGGGGATTTTCCCAACCTAGGGATTGAACCTGGGCCTCCTGCACTGCAAGAATATTCTTTACCAACTGAGCTACCAGGGAAGCCCGTAGATAATTCTGAAATATTCATTTATATCAGTATTATCAATCACTATTCTTTTTTTTAAAAAAAATTTTATAAAAAAGGTAATAAAATGTGTTTGTTGCATACTTCAATATAAAAGTTGCCAAACAACAAATAGAAGAAAAATTTGTCTACTGGAAAGTGTCAATAGCTAGAGCTGTTGACTTTGCCAGGTTTGCCAGTGCAGGAGGAGGGTTATGTGGCTTCGTGAAATGCAGCAGACAAGGAAATTTCTGTAGAGGCCCCTAAATCATTTAACAATGAAAAGGATTCCCAGATGGCCTTATCAGCATCTACGTAAAATTGTTAGGTATCAGCACCAACTAATAAATTTGCTTTGGGGCTTGGTTTTCTGACATTTGCTCAAATCCTCAGAGAACCGTAGTTACTGTATATCCTTGTACAGTATTTGAATTCTGAATCACTATGCCTGGTCGGCTGCCCACTGGGACAGGAAATAAAACTCCATAATAGAATGTCATTTTTTAAAAGTCTAAGCATTATGAGTTGCAGTGATATTGTATGACAAACTCATGTTTCTCTTTTGTCTCAAATGTTTTATTCTCCAGGAAAGCTCATTTGCATTGTTGTCCCATATGGGGATTTGCACATCCCGGTACGATAAGGATGCAGAAGGGAATTAGGTCACTAGGCATCCTCTTTTTTCTGTTAATAACCCTGTCCAACCTCTTCCTTCTTAATCCCATGCAGACAAAAGCAATAGAAGCTAAACCGTCCAGAGTCGTGATAGGAAAGGCGGACAAGCAAATCCACCAACATGAGTCCATTCACTCGCTGTGGATGTATTTAATTAATCCCATGTGGACTGGTCTTATTCAAATAAAAGTATATTTTAGAAGACGGCTGCCTTGTTCTCTGGTCTGTGTGGTGACCCCTGATGGAGGCAGCTGGGCTGGTTTAATCAGTCAGTTATTACAGGTCTGGCTTGCTTTCTGTTAATGGCGTCATGCCGGAAAGAATCTGTATTCTAGGCAGAATGGAAACATCCCCAGTGGGTAAGGAATTAGGAGAACATTAGAAGGGTACCAGGCAGCAGCAGCAGCAGGCAGCGGAGGGGAGTGGGAGGTTGCGGGGTCCCAGATGCGACCCCAGGCAGGCGGCGAGCATGGAGCTTGGATGACTTCCACAGGCTGGTGCCCACATGGCGAACTCCTGTGGTGCCTGGCCTAGTTCTGAGAGTCAGTTTGCTACTGGGGTCCTTTCCAATCCTCTTACTTCACATGACTTCCTGCCCAGGCCAATCCCACATTGGTATATTAGAGGTCAAGTTGTATTATCCTCAAGCATGAGGATAATAATAGAAAACTCTCAGTTGGTGCTTACGATGTGTCCAGCCTTCTCTGGTACTGACACCCCGTACTCACCAAAACCCTGTGAGTGGCTGTTGTTATTATGCCCTCTTACAGACGTGCAGATGGAGGCACGCGATGGGTGTGTGAAATGGCCAGTATCACTCGGGCAGCAGACAACACATCAGAAGTCCAGCAAAAACAGCTGGGCTCAGAAATGACATCCTTGACCACTCCAAACTCAGTCTCCCAGGAGCCTTGATTTCATGCCAGCCAAGACTGAAACATTCAGGACTTGCCTTTCGGAAAGGAGCAAACCGTACCCCAGATGGTCAGTAACAGCAGTGCTGTTCCGTAACAGTCCCAAACTGGAACTCACCCACATGCACATCAACTGGAAAGTGAACAGGTAGAGGCATATTCAACAGTAGGAAACTTGATTAACTGGACTCATGTCCAGGGGTGAACCCCACATCAGATGTGGAGAGAAGGATGGCCAATAGAAGGCAGCATGCATGCTGCACATGTCTGCCAGAAGGTCAAGAACAGGAGCGCTGTCCTTGGTGTCAGAACTCAGGACAGTGGCTCCCCTAGGCAGAGGCTGATGACTGCGAGGGGGCACAAGAGGGTGGTTTTATTTCTTGAGCTGGAAGCTGCTTTCATGGCAGCCTTCATTTTGTACAGATTCATCTGATCCATACAGGTCTGTGTGCTCTTTTCTGTAGGTAGGTTCTCCTTGACTAAGAAAAAAGATTTTTTTGAAACCATGATCAAAGAAAGCATCTGATTAAACTCTCAGAATGGATGGTCAAACACCATTTGTAAGAGAAACCCAATTCCTCACTAGGGACCGACTTAGGGCCACTAGTTGAAGGACATTGACAGCGGAAGGTGACAGAAGGAGGGTGAAAGGAACATTCCTTAGACATCACTCCACGCTCTGCTGAGATGCCGTCTACCTGCACGGTCCTGGGTGGGCAGGTCACCTGGCTGAACGAGATCAGTGCAGGTGATTTAGAAGCAAGGTCTGCTCCCTGGGGGAGGAGCTTTGACCATGACGACACCAAAGAACACAGGGAGGAAAATTGCCCTTTGGACCAAACATCCCATTAAGAAGTTTGGCACCACCACCAGCTTTACCAGCTATCACAATCCTCATCAAAAGAATGAGTATAAAACTCCCTTTTGCTTTTATGGTAATTTTATGGTACTGCTCTACACATCTCCAGGATAATATCAGATAATACCAAACTCTTAAGAAAGTCAATCTGTGATTCCACTCTGATTCAGTTTTTCTAAATATTCTTAAATGATAAAGTCAGAGATTTTTCTGCTGCTTCTGTTTTGGAAGTGATTTTTAAGTGGAGACAAAGATCATCTACTGGGAGAAAAAAAGTCAACCAGATTATTCTGAGGCTTGGTACTGAGTCAGAGTGTAATATAACAGATGAATTTTGAATACAGGTGTATTTCATAACACATTTGTAATTCTATTGTGAAAGATATGAGTTTAGAAGATATTAACTTACAGTCTTTATTCTTTTTAATCATTTCCATCGTGTTTTACAGTCATATAAAGATGTGTGTGTATGTTCAAAAGTCAGATAAAGAAATTCCACTTGCTTTTCAGGGAAACTTTTAATTGATTTCATAGATAAGAAGAAAAGTGTACACATTACAGGTTTATGGCTCAGCAAATTTTCACAAAGCAAATACACCAGAGGGTGCCCCAAGTTTACCTGGCAGCAAATCAGCCCCCACAGTGACTGTGACAGACACTCTGGGTGACCCACATCCCATCCACTCAGTCTTCCTCCATGTCAACTGCAGCCAAGGTGGACCGTCTCCGTGTGAGCTCTGAGTCATCCTGAACCGACAGCATCTCGCCTCCAAGAACGTGCTCCATGATGGTCTGGTTTGGGTCGCGGATCCTAAAGCAGCACAAAAGCTCAGCCCAAATCCACGAGTGCAGCTTGGAAATGCATTTCCAGGGGAGGGAGCCCTCCAACCAGCGCAGACAGGAGCTGCGGGGAGACCCCCAGGCGCTTTCTGGACAGTTCTGGTAGGAACTCTGTATCCTGAGAGCTCCTGAGGCGATCCAGGCCCGGCCACCTCCAGCGTGGTCTCTCTGGGTCGGGGGGGGGGGGGGGGGGGGGAGGCGCAATCACTCTCCCTGGGCACACCTCCCAGATAAACCACCTGCCGATGTCCACTTACTTGCCAATATGTGGTTTTACCAGCCTTTGTCATTTTGGCCACTCTTATCAGGGTGAACAAATTGCTTTTTAAGGAGAAGAGGATGGTTTGGATTATTGCCTGGGATGACCATTGCTTACTCCCCCATCCCCCAGTGTCCACACTACACTATGGACACATCCCCGCCCATCCACCAGCCGAACTGGTTGGACCAATGGGAGGTTAATGGATGTAACAGAAGCTAAAGTGTGTAACGTCCTCTTGCCCTGAGCCTTGCCTTCTAAGCACTTCTGCCAACAGAAGAACATGTCTTGGCTGACCCACTGATGCATTCAGGAGGGGAGAGAGCGAGACCCAAACTGCTCTCAGAGCTGGCCACAGTGGGAACCAGCCACTCAGGACATTTGGAGGATAAATGAGCCCCGCTTTAGGTCACTGGATTGGGGGATGCTGGTTTCCATGGCATTACCATGACAGTGATCATCAGTTGCCACATTAGAGACGGGTGTCCTTGTGAAGTTCATCGAACTACCCAGAAGCATAGCTCTCCCACTCGCGACTAAACTTACCACTAAAGTCTGTGTCGAGACAAGCTAGTGAGAGGCTGCCTTCTCACTACTCTGGGCAACCTTGAACTCCCTCCACTCAATATTTAACAAAGGCTTGATGAAAAGAGACAATATTTACAGAGAAAGTTAGGCCACCCATCCATTGCCGGAGTTCTCTAAGTTACCTCTGCTTTTATCCCAGGTGGCAAAGCTGTGTCCTGAGACTGAATTGTTCTCATTCTCCCAGGGCAGTTGCTGCAAAGTGGTGCTTTGACATTACTCCCACCAATGTGTCTTGGAAGAAATTACATGTTAAAGTTTTGTGATAGTTGTGCTTGGATCTGCTGTAAAGACATGGTTGGCGACGCTGTATGAAATACCAGGGGTGGGGAATCATTTCAAGTTTCAATATCCGGGACAATTGGAACCTCCTGGAAATGAGTTTCTATTACATCATGAATCATGCTTTCCTTGAAAGTCAGTTGCTTTTCTTGCACTGGCCAGCACAAAACTCAGGTCAAATTTTTGGCATACTGCATTTAACCTTTGAACATGCATTTAAAAAACAATCTTGGTTCTTGGCTACTCCCTGATACTCTCACTCAAGTATTTCAAACTGTATTTAGTCTTCTTCTTGTTATGAGGTTTGGTGGGGATCTGGTTAAAACATCTTAGTGAGTTTATGCCCAGACTTGTCCTTTCCCTGCCCATGTGTATGGGACAGTTCAACAGAGGTATTTAGCATCCGAATTCTGACACCAGACTTTCCAGATTGGAATTCCACTTCTACCACTTACCTTCAACAAACTACTTCATCTTTCTCTGCCACTGGCTCCTCAGCTTTAGCGTGGGGGTCTCCCAAGATACTCAGGTGGGTCTCAGCTCAAGATGGTCGGTGCTCATTCCAAGTGAGTTGCAAGACTGTGATGTAGGTTTTGCAAAAGAGGTGGTCAGGACTGGTTATGTGACTCATAATTGTTCACTTAATAATTTAAGTGAAATAAAAGAGTTGGAGGCCCTTAAGAAGGTAGGAGGGGAATTTCGAAGAGTCGTTGCTGCTCTGAGTTCTGCATTCCCACATGGAGAAAGACCTAGGTGCCCCCCACCCCATTCACCTCCAGCCAAGGGAGTAGCCCTTGCAGAGAGGTCAGAGGGCATGAGGAGTCTCCTGCAGAATTTCCACAGCACCATTGATACTCAGCTCTCTGAGATCATTATTTGAATGTGTCTTATCTCCTCATTTAGACAAGAAGAACCTGGAGGGCAGAGAATGTCCTTTTTTTCAAGGTGTCGGACATTTACTTGCCAACATTTGATCACACACACTGCCTGTGTGCATGCCCAGTCACTTCAGTTGTGTCCAACTCTGTGCGACCCTATGGACTAGAGCTCACCAGGCTCCTCTATCCATGAATTCTCCAGGTAAGAATACTGGGGTGGGCTGCCATGCCCTCCTCTAGGGGATCACATGCACTAGATACCAGTTATTGGGCAGGGCAATGAGACTAATAAGAAAGACACAAGCTTCACCACATGTTTCCCTTTTCTGGAATGGGATTATATCCACTGACACTAGGCTTGATCCATTAACTTGCTTAATATATCAGTTTGTTCCTGCAGGTTAACAAGTAGCTCCAAATTCTTGTGCCTTAAGACAGGAGTCACATATCAGCTCATGGCTCTGTGGGTTGGGGCTCTGAGCTGAGCTCAGCCATGTGGCTCTCTAGCTACTTCCCCCTGTGTGGAATATGAACAGACAGAAACCACTGATATTGAGAAAAATACAGAGAAAATAAACAAGTAGCAACAACCAACCAGAGGAAAATCAGAGGAGAGATAAAGAAAGGAGCTGGGATTCCAAGCAAGTTCAAGAATTCCTGACAGCTTTCAGTATCATTCCAAGTTCAACTTTATTATCAATTACGGTAAATTCCCTTAATCCTAATTCACTCAAGAGAAGCTCTGTTCCCTGTAACCAAAGAGACTTGCTATGACAAGAATTAGTGCCTTGGGACTTCCCCTGAAGGTCCAGTAACTAAGACTCTGTGCTCCCAATGCTGAGGGCCTGAGTTCGATCCCTGGTTGGGGAACTAGATCCCACATGCCTCAACTAAGAGTTCACATACCGCAACTAAAGATCTTGCATATTGCAAGACCTGGCACAGCCAAATAAATAAATTAAAAAAAAAAGAATTAGTGCCAGACACTCATAGGAAATGCAGGGTGTTTGGAACAGGCAACTGGGGCTGGGTGCAAGGGGAAGATGCCATTTCTTCATGCAGTGGTACGTCAGGCTATTGTTTGTGGTTTCTTATGACTCAGACTGTCTTGCAGGTGAGGCATTTGGGGTTTGGGGATAGGCTATAGGGAGTTGCAGGTGTCAGAGGAGTGCTCAAAACAGCAGTGAGGTATTGCCAGTCACTGAAGAGTGAGTTCTATATCCGGATTTTGTAGCTGGAGGCAGATGTTCCGGAACATGATGTGACCCTACAATGTCCTTCTCTCCTGGAGCTGACACAATGGTGGGTCCATTGAAGAGTAAGTCTGAAAATATCGTATGCATTTCTGAATTGCAGCATGGGTCAAATTTCCAGTATTAACATTTTCTATTACCTAGGTTAAGTATCTGATTGGTAGAGACTGAGAATTCGCCAGGAGATGAGATATCTGGAAAACACCCAAAGACTTGGAGATTCCCCTGCAACCTACACTCTTCCTGAAGACTCCCCACTTTAGTGATCTCCCCCCATATCCTCACATGAGCTTCTCGCTCTCCAATGAGACTGGGTGGATGGTGGCAACCCTGGTGCATCCCCCAGACCCCCTCAGATCCCTTTTTACCATTTGGTGGGAGATAGTCCCTGGCTTTGATGTGCCTTTACTTACAAGAGCCTGTACCCTTGTCTCCTTCTCAGAGAACTGCCCTCAGGTTACTGGAGCCTCATTTAGGGAGTGCCTAGAAATGGTCCTGAAATTTTGCACCCAATTCCAAACTGTGTGTGTGTGTATGTGTGTGTGTATATGTGTATATATGTGGGTGTATGTATGTATGTGTGTATATACGTATGGGAGTGGGTGGGTGTGTATGTGTATTGTGTGTAAATGTGTGTATGCGCGTGGGGTGTATATGTGTGGTGTGTGTGTGTGCATATATGTGTGGATGTGGGTGTATGTATGTGTGTGTATATGTAGGTGGGTGTGTATGTCTGTATGTGTATTTTGTATATATGTATGTGTGGGGGGGTATGTGTGTGTGTGTGTGTATATGTGTATGGATGTGAGTATATGTATGTATGTGTGTATATGTGTGTGTAGGGGGGGTGTATATTGTGTATGTGTATTGTGTGTATATGTATGTGTGTATGTGGGGAGGTATGTGTATATGTATGTGTGTTGGGAGGGGACATTAACTGGGTGTCCTACCATCAAACTCTATTCTGACCCTGTCTACCTGGAGACGGTGTCAAATCTCTGTGGTTGGGGTCTCGGGGCTACAAGACTTCCCACCCCACCATCTCAGACATCATTCACAAGTCCAGGGGGTCACCTGTTCTTCCACCAACTGGCTGTGGACTGGAAGTGCCCATGACCACTCCCCGGGTTCTGTTAATTTACTAGAGTGGCTCACAGAACTCAGAGATAACACTTTACTGACCAGATGACCTGTTTACTATGAAAGGATAAAACTCAGGAACAGCCAGACAGAGGAGATGCATGGGCCAGGGTGTGGGGAAAGGGCATGAAGATTCCATGCTTCCCTGAGCACACCTGTCTCCAGATCAGCACATGTTCATCAACTCAGAACTTTGGGGGTGTATGGAGGATTCATTCCATAATTCTAACTGATTCAATCATTAGCCATTGTTGATTGAATTTTTGAATATACTTAAAATGCTTTAAAACTTTCCTCTTATTAAACTAAAAATGTGTTTTAAGAGTGTTTTCATTTATGGTTGATAAAAAGATCCCTGTCTGAAATATCAGAAAGTCACTCACAGCTGCTTTACACCCATCAGATATGGGGATCTCCCAAGTCTGGTCCTCTCAGAACAAGGACAGGCAGGTGGGTGTGCAGTGTTAGGGGAACCACCAGCACAGAGAGAGGTGAGTTATCATTTTTTAAACAAAATTCTCTTTCATTTGGAGAACAAATTCTTGAATCTCACAGTGATTAAGCTGAATGGCACAGGCTTAGCTTTAAGCAGCAAGTTCTACTGGAAGGACCCTTCTTGATGAAATCACTTTACAGACTGGGGGTGGGGTGGGGTGTGAGACACCCCCATCACAATATGACTTTCCCCAATGTCTTGTCTTTTGATCATCAACAACAAATAGGCATCAAGCGTGTGTTATGTGTCTCAATGAATTGCGTGCTGGACATGGCTTTTAATGGCTATTGAAGGAGGAATTTACCAATAAGTGGTTTTCAAGGCCATTGAGAGAATGGCAGTAGAGCTGCCTAGGATGTGCGAATCTGGAGAACAAAGGCATGTAGACCGAGCAACATGCGTGGAGGACTGGATTCGTCCAGCTGGGAATGGGAGTCAGGCCAGAGGCATTCCAGACAGCTGTGGGCACCAACCCACCCAGAGTTCTTGCGCCCGTGGCCTGGAGATGACCAGGCATCCATTAATGAGGAATTTCTCAGGAAATTTACGTGAAATAAACACACTCATGGACTGCACAGTCAAAGCCTTTGGCTCCAAAACTCCTCCTCCTCAGTGGGCAGTGAGGGTCCACAGGGCCCTTCTTCTCAACTCAGCACCCATTTCTCTTTCTGCTATGAGGACCTCCCTGGACTTTCCTTTGAGAAATTGAAGCTACAAGCAACATTATAGCTACAAGGACTGGGAGAGGCCATGAGTCTAGGAGAGTCTAAGCTTCTGTGTTTGAGCCGTGATGATACCGCCTTCCAGCTGAGTGGTCTTGGCAAAGCTGCTTACCTTCTCTGAGCTGGGATTGCCTTATCTGTGAGATAAGGATAATGAGAGAACCTGCCTCCTGCTGCGTGGGAAGTGACTGAGTCTACATGCCTGACACTCACTAGGGGCTGAGTCGGAGAGAGGGCTGAGCAACATCACCTCCCTGTCCTTGTGGTCCCGGTAAGAACATCAGTGTGTCTTGACCATGCCAGGGGGTGGGCGTGTGACCCACATTTGGTCAATCAGGCCATTTCTCCTGGGAATCTGATTCTTGAATCAAGTGAAAGGTCAGAGAAATTCAAGTCAATAATGTATGCAAGGATGCGTAAGGGTGTTGTCCACTTGCGTTTACCTCCCAGCTCCCTCGATACCTGGATCTCCCTCCTTCCAAGACTGGGTTCGGTGCTTCCCCATTTGGGTCCTGGGAGCTGCCCCGTGGCCTTCCAGCACATCCCCATTTGTTGGGATATTCAGATGTGTTTCTGTTGTTTGTAAACAAAGCAGCCTGGCCAACCCACAACAGTGGGGACATTGCAGTCTTTGTGGTTTTGATTCAAGGCTCCTGATTGATTTCTGGATATCAATATCCCTGTTCGGGCCATATTCTTCAGAATGAGAAAAGATCAAAGGACTATACATCCCTTCTGTAGCTTTAAAGACTTAAACCTGCAGAGATGTGGTGGACAGCAGAGATCCACCACCCAGATCCCCTTCAAGGAAAGACTAGCTATATAAAAAATGACCCCAAATCTTGGTGGAATGAAACAATATACTCACGGTGTATGTGGGTGAGAAATTCAAAGAGGGCAGAGCGGGGCCAGCTTGCCTCCACCGCAGAGGTCTACAGCTTCCCTGGAAGACCTGCAGTCTGGGGGCTGGAATCACCCGGCAGCACAGTCACCCAACCATGACATTCCATGCTGGCTGTCAGCTGAGACCCCAGCTGGGGATGTGGCCAGAACACCTACTCATAGCCTCTCCCTGTGGCCTGGGCTTCCTCACAACAAGGTAGCTGGGTTCCAAAGGCAGTGTCAGGAATGAGACAGAGCCAGGTGAACATTCTACAGCCTTTTACAACCTGGCCTCAGAAGTCACACAGTGTCCCTCCTCCCACAATCTACCCACTGTCTCTTTGTGCCCAGGAATGAGGGGAAGGGGAATGAATGCCAGCTCTTCCTGGGAGGATGGCAAAGTTCAGGAAGAGTGTGTGAGACTGAAAATATTGCTTTGGCCAATTTTGGAAAGTACAATTTGCCACATGCATGTTCCTTTAGAGAAAAAATTCAATACAATGAGAACTGGTTCAACCAGGGAGCTGTGGCTTAGCCACTGAGGGTGCAGATGTCTGGATGTAAGAGAAAGGTGAAAACATACTGATCATGTGAAATACTACATGTTTGTATCTTGTAAGTAAAAACATACAAAGAAGCTTGGAAACATCTTGGTGGTTCACCTCACATAGACCACTTGTTCTTGATTTGAACCCACAATCCCAACTGTAATGAGACCATGGGAAAAGTCACTCAAGAAAGGTGGTTTGGGGATTTCCCTGGTGGTGCAGTTGTTAAGACGTCACACTCCAATGCAGGTTGTGCAGTTTGATCCCTGGTTGGAAAATAAGGTCCCACATGCCTCTGCAATGACAATTCCCTGATGGCTGAAGACAGTAAAGAATCTGCCTGCAATGAGGTAGACCTGTGTTCAATCCCTGGGTCCAAAAGATTCCCCTGGAGAAGGGAATGGCTCCCCACTCCAGTGTCTTGCCTGGAGAATTCCAAGGACAGAAGAGCCAGGCTATAGTCCATAGGGATCACAAAGAGTCGGACATGAGTGAGTGACTAACACCACCACCAATACCTCTGCAACAAAGCAAAAAAATTTTTCAATTAAAGAAAAAAAGCAAGAAAGATGCTTATTTGAATGTTTTACTTCCCTCATCACTGCCTTCCAATCCAATCACAAGTCTATACAGACGGGAGTGAGGAGTTCAGGTTGTAAGAAGAAGACTAGATCAGGCTGGATACCATTTCCACCTCAGAGAAAATGCTCTGGCTGAGCAGGCTGTTCCCTGATGGGCCAGAACCTGAAGATGCCTTTGCATCTGGACCTTTCTTTCCATTTCCTGGCTCTGCCTTCTTAACACCTGCATCACGTGTGGCCGATGCAGCCACATGGGTTGACACTGAACATGTGCTCATCCCCACTGGGGACCAGTGGGGTTTCATCCGCATGAAATCAACTGCTGGGCTGTCATCTGATTGGACAAGTGTAATCCACCCACTCTTCCCTCAGCCAATCAATGACCGAGGGGAGGGAAACTACTGCTGACTAATGACAAGACTACCTGCCCCACCCTAAGGGTCACCCTGCAGTCTTAATGAGGATTAAAGATGAGTACAGGAGCAAAAATAGGAGTGCGGCTTGAAAGCAGAGGGGGAGTCAATGTACTAGAAAGAGTAGCCCTCACCTGCCATCATTTCTGGCACTGCCTTCCACCCAGTGCTCGGTCCGTGGTGCTCAGCTTGAGTCCTTCATCTTCCTTTCTTCTCTGTCCCCTAATTTCCATGAACTTTTTTACTGATTAGTGGAGAATTGCTTTATAATGTTGTGTTGATTTCTGCCGTACAACAATGTGAATCAGTGTGTGATTATACATATGAGTGTGTGTATATAAATATATATATATATATATATCTCCCCTTTCCTTTGAACCTCCCTCCCCTCCCCTCCCCTCACTCCCCCATTCCACCCTTCTAGGTCATCACAGAGTGCCAGACTGGGCTCCCTGTGTTAAATAGAAACTTCCCACTAGCTATCTATTTTACACACGGTACTGTATATATGTCAGTGCTACTTTCTCAGTTTGTCCCATCCTCACCTTCCCCTGCTGTGTCCACAAGTCCATTCTTTACTAGGCTCATCTATTTTTCTAGACTCATATATATGTGTTCATATACTATGCTTGTGTTTCTCTTTCTGACTTCACTCTGTATAAAGTGAAACTGAAGTCACTCAGTTGTGTCCGACTCTTTGCGTCCCCATGGACTGTAGCCTGCCAAGCTCCTCCTGTTATAGCCACGCTTTCTGGGAGACAAACTCACTCAGAAGGACAATGCAGATAGTGGAGTGCCGTTTATTACACCGGCGGGCCCAAGGCAGAGTCTCCTCTTAACCAAGGGCCCCGACCAGCTTTTGTGAAAATCTTTTATACCCCATGTGTATGTGTCCAAACCCACCACCCCAATCCCTTGATGCTTACAAAGGAAGGGTAAATACAATCACAATAACCCCATCATTCACGTGTTATGTGTTCAAACAGTTAATAATCAATAAGCCCGCGGTTACATTCCAACCAGTTAATAACCGATAAGCCTGTGCTTACATTCTGATAGATAGTGTCCGGAGGCAGGGGTGATTAGTGTCTGTTTTCTCTTAGGTGATGAGGAACCTGGATATGATCTTCAAGGTTCCCCTGTCCGGAGGGGGTCTTATCCTTCCATTGTCGTTCCCACAGGCACTAAGCAGAGAGTTCAGAGTCCACTGGAGAGGTGGCTGAGCACGATCAGGACAGACAGGCCTGAGATGGAGTCCAGGCCCTATGAATTCCTTCTTCACTCCATCCATGGGATTTTCTCAGCACGAATACTGGAGTGGGTTGTCATTTCCTTCTCCATGGGATCTTCCCGACCCAAGGATCGAACCCAGGTCTCCCGCATTGCAGGCAGACTCTTTACCATCTGAACCACCTAGGAAGCCCTTTATCTCTATTCACTCTATATACGAGGCTGTAAGTTCATCAACAGATGCATGGACAAAGATGTGGTACATATATACAATGGAATATTACTCAGCCATAAAAAGGAATGAATCTGAGCTTTTTATTCATCAGTACTCTATGTATCTTTCCAATGCATCCACTTTCCTCCATTCCCACTGCTAATTCTTTCTCCTGCCCAGGCCACCCCCGTAACTTCAGTCACAATTGGAAGACAGGAACTTCACTTAACATTTTAATAGAAATGAAATGAAATAGTTATAAATCCTTTAACTGAAATGGTACAAAATACACTTTAAGATGTCTCTGAAATAGAAGTTGCAGGAAATCACTACCATTGTAGGGTTGAGGGATGCAAGAGAAGAGGTTGGAACTACTGGACCTAAAAGTTTGGAGAAGGGGCTCCATGGGGCAGTGTGAGCTGGTGTTTCCCAGCAGAAGCAATGAGCTGCCTCTGCAAATGTCACATCATCAGCTGCAAATTGCTCAAGTGGAAGGTGAGCAACCACTGCTGGGATGATGCAAGGCTGGGAGATGCTATCAAGAACAGGAAGTAATCAAACAAGTTTCTACCCAGGGAACTCTATTCAATATCCTGGGAGAAGAAGATAGAAAAGAATGTGTATTTGTATAACTGAGTCATTTGGCTGTATAGCAGAAATTAATACAACATTGTAAATCAACTATATTTCAATTAAAAAAGAAAAAGAACAGGAAGGAATCAGGCATGAAAGACAGGAAGTATGGCAAGGGTGCTATTCCTGTGAGGACCCGGAAGAAGCAAGTACTTTCTCTTTGCCTTCCAGGCTCCTCCACGCACCCTAAATTGTCAGAGCCCAGGAGCAGCAGAAATGAGATTTGCGATTCCCAGCCCGCAGCATCAGAGCAGAATGGAAAGGACCAGCATGGGGCTGAGAAACCAGATCTACATCACTGGCTTCCTTCACAGTCCCTCTGCATTCTTCATTTTCCAATGTTTCCTTCTTCCTTGCTGCCCTAAGTGACACCAAGATGTGGGACTGATGAAGGCCTGAGAGTAGTTCCACTGAGAAAGAGTGTAGGGTGGAGGAGAAATTGCAGCCATGTGGCAATGGAAGAAGGAATGCTCTAGCCACCAGGACCCCACTTGCCCTGTGAGTGGAGATTTTGATTTCTGCAAAACAGTCCTTGATGTGAAATTAGCCTTGACAGTTTGAATGTTCTTGGCTTTGCGGGGTTTCTTTTGCTTTGAATTTGTGAAATATTTAATAGTTTCACAAGAGCTATAATCTAAGAAGGTTAATTAATATGTATCTGTACATACTTAAGTAGCTGTTTTATTGCAATAAAAATAAGCTAATTCTGAGGGTCCTCAAGATATGTTTCCCTTTAAAACGGGTTCAAGCAGGGACTTTCCTGGCAGTCCAGTGGTTAAGACTTCACCTTCGAGTGCAGGGGGTTTGGATTCCATCCCAGGTTGGGAAGCTAAGATCCCACAAGCCTCTCAGTCAAAAACCCAAAACATAAAATAGAAGCAATATTGTAACAAATTCAATAAAGACTTTTTAAATGGTCCATATTTTTTTTAAAAAAGCATTTTAAATAAAATAGGTTTATGCATTACTCCAATTGATGTAAAGGAAGATGTGATCTGGCTTCTGGCCAGGGTATACAGTAGTCCTGACCCCACTGTCCCCAAGCCTGCAAGACGGGAGTGGGAGACAGGGCAGAAATACCACACCACACGTTTTGGTTGTGTCCAGAGCTGGAGCAGGTTGGAAGGTATAGCAGAGACGAGGGGGCAAGCAGGTAATGGTGCTGATGGATGATTCAAGGACAGGCAGAGATATATCTGACACTATTAAATGGCGCTCTTGGTGTTTCTAAAGGAGAAAACAGAGCAGGCTCTATCTTAAAAGCAGGACTCCTTCTTGGACCAAACTGTGGACTTGGAGCTATATGCCCAGTATCTATGGAAATGACATACCAAATGGAAAACCAGGTCCCTGGGAGGAAGAGCTCCAGGGCTTGTACCTAGACTCTCCTTCCCTAAAAGAATACCCTAATTATCTGTGTAACCAAATAGAATCATACATTCTATTATGCTTATTGGGGTATGACCACAGGCCTATTGATAATTGTCCACTGATAACTACCTCAGCTTAAGGCACATGAATCACCAGTTAACTTTGATTGTATCTTTCTTTTCCTTTGTTCAGACCAGTTTCAGGGAATTTAGGGAGGCAGGTTTGTGCACTTACACTTAGGGTATATAAGGTTTTCACAAAAACTGGTCAGGGTCCTTGGCTAAGAGGAGACTCTTCCTTGGGCCTGCCGGTGTAATAAGCTGCACTCCACTATCTGCATTGTCCTTCTGAGTGAGTTTGTTTCCTGGAACGCGTGGCTACAACATTTCCAAATGTGGCTGCTGATTCATCTTCCATCTGTGTTGGTTCCACATAGATACAGATGTGCTAGGGGACAGAGGAAAATGACAAGGACCCATCAGAGAAGAGGAAGGATGAGGTATTTGAGTTGGGCCCTAAAAGATTGGGGAGATCTTAAGAGAGAAGGAACAGGAGTGAGGGCCTGCCGGGTCAAGGGCACAGCAGAAGCCCAGGTGAGGGAATGGCCAGCCTGCGATGCTGGAGCGAGGGGGAACGTGTGCAGGAGACTAGCCAGTGGATCACGGCAAGGCCTTGAATCCTAGGGAAGGGAGCTGGGGTTTTATTCTTTTTTTAACTTTTTATTTTGCATTGGAGTGTAGCCAATTAACAATGTTGTGATAGTTTCAGGTGGCCAGCAAAGGGGCTCAGCCACACATATACATGTATCCATTCTCCCCCAAGCTCCCCTCCCATCCAGGCTGCCACTTAACCCTGAGCAGGGTTCCCTGTGCAGTACAGTAGGTCCTTGTTGGTTATCCATTTAAATATAGCAGTGTGTACATATGATCAAGGAGGTGGGGTTTCGTTCTGATACAGAGTGGGATCGACCCTCTGCTCTTTAATGAGAGGGGGAGGGGGAGGGCAAAATCCAAATTTATTACCGTTGTTCTTGTTTTTCCATTAAGGAAGGGGAGATTCAGAGACAGCAATGACACCCAAGATCACAGGGCACTTGGAAACCAGTGTGGAGGAGCCGTCCCTGCCTCCGACCCCCTTGAGCACGAAGGGACCTCTTCTCTGTTCCTGATGGGCAGGTTGCCGGGGAAGAGAGGGCCTAGCACCACATATTGCCAGAATCCCAAGACCAAGGCTCACTCGTGCTTCTCTCTGGCTGGCTCGGAAAGAAGTATTCACATCACCCACAGTCTCATCCCTATAGAGTCGGGACTGGGGAGCTCAGGGATGCCCCAGTCCATTGGGAAATGTGCATCTCTGCAGCTCTCCCTCGACTGCCATTAGTGCTGTATCTGGAAAGGCCAAACAGCTCCTGCTACGAAAATTGTATCTCATTTCTTTAAAAAATGTGGTGTGGATGGACACAGGGCAGACAGATGCCCGGGAGACCAGGAAAGGGGGGCAGCAAGGAAGGGTAACTAGATAAAATAAATGGGCTTGGCGCATGTCTTTTGACCATTTTGCTGTAGTCTATTGATTTGGATTTCTTCCTCCTACCCTGGGAGTAATCAATTTTTCGGTGGATGGGCAGAGTACAATAATTGCAAGCAAACTCTTCAAATGGGTTGTCATTAATTTGCCTTTTGCCGGTCCTTGTATCACTCAGAGAAAGATGCGTTTAGCTTTCTCCAGACACTATTGGAGGGATGCTCTTGGGATTTTATGGGGCTGATTGGCATGGGGCAGGGAATGTGGGCTTGGGAGGGGCACGCTGAGCTGGGACAGACTAATGAAGCCACTGTGTTGGCTCATCTTTACAGAGTCACTTATTACCGCTAATTGGGAGGGACAGTTCAAATAAGCACAGAGGAGCAGTGATCACACGAGCGTGACGTGGTTTCAAAGAGGCCTCTGCAACTCCCCGAACCCCTGCGGTTGGCTGGCTGGACACTGGAGCCTGGAGGCATCCACAGAGCTGAGGCTTTGTCAGAGTGTCCCGTAGAAGCCAGCAGACTCAAGAAAGCGAGGTTTGCCAGTCATCACGGGAAGCCCTAGACAGACACGCAGCTGCCTGGGACACTTAGAAAGTCAACAGCTGACGGAAGGGAAGGACTCTGGGCTGGGCTGTAAATGGACCTCAAGGCGTGATCGGAATTAATTTGCAGAACATAGTTAGAGGTTGTTGTCTGTAAAGGGCCCAGTTGGTTATAAAAAACAATTATTTGTGTGAGCATTCCAATATTAATAACCTGGCAAGCGCTAGGGTCCCCCTGCTTTATCTTTTGAGGATGTCCTTTGCAAGAAGACATTAATTTCTTCTCCAGTCCATTAAATAGATGTGAATGAAAGCACTACATCCATACCAATATACTATGGCGACTATTCCCAAATATTTGCTTGCATTTGTGCCAAGCAAGTAGTCACTAGCTGATGCTGGGTTTTCCAGATGTCCCCAAGAAAGGGGTCACACCTGCCCCCATCCTTTCATTCTGCAAAGGTATAAAGTGCCTGCAGTGGGCCAGAAACCACTCTGGGCACCAGGGACACAGGAAAAGAAGACCTTGCTGTCCCCAGTTTCTAATCCCGTGGAAGGTGGGGACACAGAATAAAGAAGCGGTGAACAAGGTCATTTCAGAACAGGAGCTGATGGTAAGGACCACAGAGAGGGCTGTGCTCCAGCCACTATTTCACTTTGCTTCATGTCCTCCCGCCCTTATTCTGGAGGAAGACAGGATCTAGCAGTGCTGCCCACAGGCACACAAAGCACCTCTGACTTTGGAGGGGGCCCCAGATAAGGCCAAGTTCAGGTGCCTGGTTTAGAGATAGGAAATTCAAACCGTTCAGGACCTAATTATCACCCCATCCTGAGGAAGTGTGTGTAAGAGAGTCTGGTGCTATCCTGCTCTCAATGGAGAAAATTGATCCCAAGCTAAGTTGCTATTCAGTTGTGTCCGACTCTTTGCAACCCCAAGGATGGCAGCATGCCAGACTTCCCTGTCCTTCACTATCTCCCAGAGTTTACTCAAACTCCAGTCCATGGAATCAGTGATGCCATCCAACCATCTCATCCTCTGTCACCCCCTTCTCCTCCTGCTCTCCATCTTTCCCAGCATCAGGATCTTTTCCAATGAGTCAGCTCTTCACATCAGGTGACCAACATATTGGAGCTTCAGCTTCAGCATCAGTCCTTCCAATTTAGGGTTGATTTCCTTTAGGACTGACAGGTTTGGTTACAAAGTCATGGTACCTTGTCTTAGGGCTGGCTTCATCCTCACTGTTGCTCTCCTGATTTCTACTGTAAAAATACACATCCATGATCATCATCACCCAAACACACATCTCCAAATGAAAACTTATAGATGGTAGCACTTTGGGAGGAAAAAAAAAATGTCATTCCTTTTCTCCCAAACACTGAAAATTACATTATCTATTTATGACACCAACAGATGGTGTGTATCTGAGCTTCCACTTTGAAAGTATTCAAGAAGGTGACAGACCTTGCTTTGTGAAGAGAGCAGACCTAAAACGGGATATGAGTTTATGAAATTCATATAAAGCCATTCCTGCCAACCTTTGCATTTGTTTTGAAATTTAAATTGGAATAATGAGCTGTTAAGTCAGGCTAGTGGGTAAGTAGTGAAATGCTTTCCGGGAGAATATAAGTCTTAGTACTTCACAAGAAATTAGGTTTGGGTTTCTCAGCATGGAAAATAGGAACTTATTTCCTGGGTAACGCATTCCATTTTAGATTTCCTGTGATATATTAAGAATGATTTGGTTGTTCATTGATACCTTCCAAGAGACCCCAACATGGGCAACACAATGCCCCGTTCACTTCTGCATGAATGCTTCTAGTTCTTTTCTTCACATCTGGAAGTCATTTATTTTGCCCCCGGACAGCTGCAGGGGCTGCCGACATACGATGGAGGCAGGGGCGCTGGCGAGCCTGGGGAAATACGTCCTGGCATTGTCGGAGGCAAGAGCAGAACCCGCTTTCTTACTGGGTGTTGAGCGCAGGTTGACCAATTAAGGAGCCAGTCAAATAGCCTTAAAATGTCTTCATGGGGGATAAAGGAATTTATGTTGCTAAAATGAATCCTTCCTTTTGAGACCTAAAAGGAAAACGCCTGGCTCAGCTCTCTGTGGGATTTCTTCCTAATGGTCCTGAGCACACAACGCCCTTTTGTAGGCGAGGATGTAGATATGATACAGATTCTGACAAATGTATTGTTTTAAAACGACCGCATGTGAAGGCTTCTCACCCCTTTGTACTCATTGGTCAGCGGAAGTCTTTGGGAATCCACCTCCAGCACCCCTTCTGGGGATTGGATCAGGAGTGTGAAGCAGGGTGTTTTGGGGAAGCAAAGAGCGGCTGTAAGTGATGTCAACTGGAGATTCTTCCTCTGCTTTTACAGGGCGTCTGACATCAGCTCATGTCCCTGGGTCACAGGCTAAACTGTTGCACAGTGCCATAGTGAGAATGGACACCAAGGCTCTAAATACAGAAAGAAGGATGCAGGAAAGATCCCCCGCCCCTAGCAGCATCCCACCACCTGGGATGCCGTTTAGAACTTTACGGGGCTGGGACTTCCCCGGTGGTCCAGTGATGAAGAATCCACCTGCTGATGCAGGGGACACAGTTTTGATCCCAGGTCTGGGAAGATTCTACTTGCCGCCGAGCAACTAACCCCCTGCACCACTGAAGGAGGAAACAGACAAAATAGGCTCTATCTTGAAAGCAGAACTCCATCTTGGGCTGAACTGTGGACTTTGAGCTATATGCCCAGTATCTATGGAAACGACATACCAACTGGAAAACCAGGTCCCCAGGAGGAAGAGCCCCATGGCTCGTACCTAGACTCTACGTCACCTAAAAGAATACCATAATTATCTGTGTAATCAAATAGAATCATACATTCTATTATGCTTATTGGGGTATGACCACAGGCCTATTGATTTTCCACTGTTAATTACCTAGGCCTAAGGCATATGAATCAATGGTTAACTTTGATTGTATCTTTCTTTTCCTTTGTTCAGACTAGTTTCAGGGAATTTGGGGAGGTGGGCTTGGGCATGTACACTTAGGGTATATAAAGTTTTCACAAAAACAGGTCGGGGTCCGTGGCTAAGAGGAGACTCTACCTTGGGCCCTCTAGTGTAGTAAACTGCACTCCACCATCTGCATTGTCCCTCTGAGTGAGTTTGTTTCCCGGAATGCGTGGCTACAACACCACAACTACTGAGCCCGAGCTCTGGAGTCCTCAGGTCGCAAATACTGAGCCCACACACAGCAACGAACTGAAACCCATGAACCCTAGAGCCTGTGCTCTGAAACAAGAGAATCCACCGCAATGAGAAGCTCAAACACCACAACAAAGAGTAGAGCAACCTGCTGGCTGCTACTAGAGAAAGCCCAAGTGTAGCAATGAAGACTCAACACAGACAAAATAAATTAATTAAAAAAAAAATTTTTTTTTTAAAGAACATTATGGGGGTGGTATGAGCAAGGCACTTTCCTAACAGTCTTACTGAGCATCCAAATGGATGGAGTTGCTAAGAGTTCAGAGGGCATCTCTAGTCAGGACAGTAGCTAGAAAGATAGGAAGGAAGGAAGACAGAGGGTGGGAACGTCACTTAGGACTTGATTTTGGGAAGAGAACTGCAAAGCCTGGCGCGGCCTCCTGTGTAATAGCAACAGAGGCCGCCCGGAAGAGGTTCCAGGGAAGGTGTCTGCATGACTGAGGAGGAAGAACCAGAGTGTGGCCTGGAAATCATTCCCATAAGAGCCAGGTCCATTCAGGCTTTTACCAAGCACACTCGAGGGAGGGGCGAAGGGGAAACTGGCCTGTTGAAATATGTGGTAGGGAAGCAATGATGATGGTGGGTGGAGGAGGATTATAATGGGGATAAAGAGAGACCAACCAGGAGAAGGCAACAGCCTGAGGGGGCCAATGGGCGAGACGCTGAGCCTGGTCTGCACAGCAAAGAGCAGGTCTTGACCTAAAACTACTGCAATGAGATCATAGTCCACAGAGAATCCCATGAACAGAGTAACATCATGGGCTACAATCCATGGGGTCGCACAGAGTCGAACACGACTGAAGTGACTTAGCAGGCGCACACATCAGCTCCAGGTAATAGTGTTTTCTGGAACATGAGGTTTTCACTTTGAACCATCGCGCTGCTCCTTTTTTATGGGCTTCCCTGGTGGCTAAGAAGGTAAAGAATCTGCCTGCAGTGCAGGAGACCTGGGTTCAATCCTTGGGTCAGGAAGATCCCCTGGAGAAGGGAATGGCTACCCACTCTAGTATTCTTGCCTGGAGAATTCCATGGACAGAAGAACCTGGTGGACTACAGTCCATGGGATCTAAAAGAGTTGGACATGACTGAAGTGATTTATCAAACAAGCACTATCCATAACATCAGTAAATGAAATCTTTCACTTGAAACCCAGGGGTATTTTCCACCTTCTGGGACGCCTCGTGTCTTTCCAAGTCAGAAACTAGGTCTACAAATATTGCCTCCTGAGTAAGAGGAAGGAAGGGAGAAAGAAGAGCTGCAGTAGAATGATTCAGAGGAATAAATCGAGAGTTTTGAGAGAAAGTGAAAGTTGCTCTGATCTGATCACACAAGGAAGAGAAGGACAAGCCACAGGATGAGAAATGGTGAAGCCCAGAAGTGGAGAGAGAACTCTGGAACAGATCCATTGTCCACAGCCGCACCGGGGAGTTACAAGGAATCCATTCATCCATTATTCCACAGATAGTGACTGAGAGCCTAGGATACACCAGCTACTGTTCTAGGCACTTGGCATGTCTCTGTGAACCAAACAGAAAACAATCTCTGCCCCCATAGAGCTTCCATCCCAGCAGGGAAGACAGACTGTAAACAATAAACAAAAATAAATAAAGCACATAGTCCCTTAGAGGGTAAGACAAGCCAAGAATAAAAGAAAAGTAGAGGAGTGGAGGGATCAGGAGTGGGTTGGGGAGTCAGACTTGGCGCGGTGACAGGGGACCTCCCATGACAGAGTTGGGGGATAGGCCAGGTGTGGCCTTTGTGGCTCCTCACTGCGGTCCAGTGATGCCCCCGTTTCTAGTAGACAGTCATCCGTGGCCTACTTTGTTTACGATTTGTTCGTGTATTTAGGCTATGCTGGGTCTTCCCTGCTGTGCAGGCTTTCTCTGCTTGTGGTGCAGGGGCTTCTCACTGCGGAGGCTTCCCTTCTTGCAGAGCACCGGCTCTAGAGCGCAGGCTCAATAGTTGTGTCACAGGACTTAGTTGCCCATGACATGTGGAATCTACCCAGACCAGGGATTGAACCTGTGTTCCCTGCGTTGGCAAGCAGATTTTTAACCCCTGGACCATCATAGATTCCCTGTTTTGCTTGTTCTTAAAAAAAAAAAAAAAAAAAAGAATTTTTTTGTGTGTGGACTTTTTAAAAGTCTCTGTTGAGTTTGTTACAACATTGCTTTTTTATGTTTGGGTTTTTAGCCTCAAAGCATGTGGGATCTTAGCTCCCCAGCCAAGGATAGAACCTACAACCCCTGCAGTGGAAGGCAGCGTCTTCACTGGATCACCAAGGAAGTTCCTCACATCTACTTTGGAATGAAACGTGCCTGTATGCCCTCCACTCTCTTCAACCCTCTAGGACCCATTTTGTGAAAGCCCTCAGAGAACCCAGCGTTCAGCCAGAGTGTGGCTTAGGAAGCCCTGACGGTGATCAAAGCAGAATGAGACCGAGAAGCATGTGACAAGGTGACGAGGGCAAGGGCGGGACCCTCAACCAAAGCGGAGTCCTTCCACTTCAGAATGTCGCCCAAGTCAATCCCCAAAGGAGTCTTTCCACTCTGGGCTCTTTTGCTTCTGTTTCTTACTGACTGGATTACATTTTACGGCCACCTGTCTTCAGGACTCCACTCTACACCTTGTGACACCTTTTTAATTTTATTTTTCTTCTTTTTTTCAGGATTATTTCACTTTGACCATTGGGTCATTACACACTTTGTATTAACTATACTGCTTATGGGGCTTCGCAAGTTGTGCTAGTGGTAAAGAACCTGCCTGCCGATGCAGAAGATACAAGAGATGCAGGTTCGATCCCTGGGTCAGGAAGATTCCCTGGAGAGGGGCGTGGCAACCCACTTCGGTATTCTTGCCTGGACAAAGGAGCCTGGCGGGCTACAGTTCATGAGATCGCAAAGAGTCAGAAACGACTGAAGCAACTTAGCACGCATACATACTGCTCATGAATATTTTTTCTTGGTAAAATCTGTGTCAATCATTCTATTTATGAGTTACAATTTCATTAGAAATAAAGCAGAGCATAAATAAATCTCCAAATGGATAGGATCTACAAAATCCATGAATCCCCAATTTTCGGAATCACCTTGATTTAAAAATTATGCTCCCAACAACGTTACCACAACCTAGAAATTCAAACTTCATCTCCCGGCCTGTCACTCAAGCAGCCTAGAAATTGCTTGCTGACCAGGTGTGACCAGGTGTCCTAATTTGGGACTTATACCATGTGGCCATAGAGAGATATGCTTGTCCATTTATAGCTTGTCCTCTTTATGAGTCTTCAAGAATATTCCAGCTCCTACTTCCCTTACTTGAAAACAATCCCAAAGGTTAATATCCCCAGGAGCTGAGACTCAGTCCCCAGAATCATGAATTCCTACAAGCCCTAGTCCTTTGCTGATAGAATCTTCCCTTTGAGTACAAATAGAAAGCATTCCTTGGTAACTTCTACTACAATTTATTCCATAACCTATCCATAACTACATATTTAGTTCACATCTCTCCAAAAGGCCAGTTCAGTGGTCAAGATTGTGGGTTGAGGTGCTCAAGACTTTGGAGTCCTATTTCTACAAGGGTTCCTACCTTATTTTGCCCACCCCACCCCCCCATCCTATAACCATTGCCTTGTGGGGTACCAGGGACAAGGTGCAGAAAACAGAGACTGACGAGAATCCAGTGGTGCAAGAATGCCTTTCTGCAGGAGGCAGGGTGGGCAACTTGAGCCTGGCTCAAATGGAACATATTTTGCCCAGGGTTGTATAGACCAAAGGCGCTCCTCCAATTGCCAGGGCCACTGTCCCCACTCAGGGTAGAACCGGAGGATGTAGTTTTTCCCATCTACCCGCCCCGCCCCATCCTGTGCTCTGAGCATCACTCTGCACACACCACCCCATGACCTTGAAGGGTCCTGATGAAAACACACTCTCTTCCCTATCTTTTTTTTTCAATGAGTTTATTCAGGAATAGTGGAGGAACTGTCATTCAGGACAAACAAATTACAGTGAGTCCACTGAGGGTTTGGGGCAGGTTGTATTTAAAGGAATTAAAGATCTCCACCCTATCTTGACACCAGAAGGACTATTTTGTCTGTCCACACACCCAACATCAGGAGGACTGGAGACAGCCTAACACAGACCTGTCTGTGAGCGGAAAGGAAGACAAGACATTATCCGAAGTTGAGAGGATTGAAAAATCTCAACTGGAGCGAATCTGACTGCACACCCCTGGAACTCCTTCTGGTCCAAGTCTTTGTGCCCTTCTAGGTGCTTCCTTGCATCTCACTCCTCCCTCCTTACAGTCTCCACTTCCTCAGGGATAAATCTGGGGAAATGTTATCTACATGACTGGACTATTGTCAGGATTAATGCAAAAACATGTGTAAATTCCCACACAGTGCTCACCACACAGTCAAATTTAATACGTAGTGGAGGCAATAATGATAATGAATCAGTGGAAAACCAATTTTAATTTTTTTTATGATGCTGTTGCTTCATTCAACTCCTGAAGCATGCATTAAAGGCCTTCCCCAAACTTCCGTGGAGTCTGCAGTAATTAAGGATGCTCTGGAGGAAGCATAGGCCCCACAGAGCTCACCTTCTCCTGGTGGGCAGAGGGGGTGGTGTTAACACCTGGAACCCTTGATCCCACCTGAAAATGGGATCTGACCCTAAAAACCCTACATGAAGAAATGGAAAATGAAATTGAGTGGTTCTTCCTAATTTAAACAAAACGAAGTGAGGTCATGAAGCAGGCATCTCCCTTCACTGATGGAATATATGAAATTATACAGGACAACATGGGAAGAGCTTGCTGGTAAACCACAATTTCCTCACTCATTATAAGCACATGACCATGGAGGGAAGGTATCAGACATCCCTTACCCCTGGAAATAGCCTTTTCTAGACCTTAGATTCAATTTCAGCAAATATGTAGTAAGTGCCTGCAATGTGCCAAGCACTGTTAGACCAGCAGAGTCCAATAGATTGTGGACAATGGGCATGCTCTATATCTGCGTTAAATGTGCATTAAATGTTGAGTGTGTTAAACGTGGCTAGTGTGACTGAGAACTGAATTTTAATTTTTATTAATACTAGTGAATTTTACATTAAATTTAAATGCCCAAGGGGGAAATGGATGAAGTTGGTCAAAAAGTACAAACTCCCAGTTATAAGCGCTGGGGATATAGTGTACAACAAGTATAATTAACACTGCTGTATATTATATATGAAAATTGTTAAGAAGTAAATCTTAAGAGCTATCAGAAGAAAAAAATTTTTAATGCTGTATCTATATGAGATGATGGATGTTCATTAAACTTAGCGTGGTCATCAATTACAATGTATATAAGTCAGATCATTATGTTATACACCTAAAACGTATACAGTGTTGGATGTCAGTGATATTAATATCTCAATAAGACTGGAAGAAAAATGGCAGTGCGTGACCAGCAACTACTGTATTGGACAAGGCAAGTCCAGACACTGAAGATTCAGCAATGAACAGGTTAGTGCAAAGTCCTTGCTTTCTTGGTGTTTATACTCTAGTGAGTTGAGTGAACATGGACAAAAAGATAAACAAACAAAACCCATAGTAAGTCACATAATGAAAAATGTTGTAGAAAAAAAAAAAATTAAAGCCAAAATGAAGTTAAGAAAGGTTAGAATTCTAAAGAGTAACTCACTTAACATTTTTTCATGTCCAGTGAACGTCCCATAAAGGCTAATGCCTCAGATTTTATTTTAGGTCCCACCTAAAGCAAACTGTAGAGTCCAAAGCACAAAGTTGTGGGGTTTTTATTCTTAAATACATCCATGAATTAAGTGTCTGATTTGGACAGCAGCTTTTATCCTTCTCAACTCTGTACTCAAAATACACTACTTCTCACTTGGTACAATAATCAGAAATAATGTGTAGCTTAATGGAACTTCTCCATTAAAAGGTTTTGGAAATAATATAGGAAATTAATGGTTTACAAGAATAGTTTTAGACACTTGAAAACATAGCTAACCTAAAGACCCTGAATGCACCATGAATACATTCATTCCCCAGCTAAAAATGAATCCTAAAATTGGTTTTGATTTTTATTTAAAATTCAAACGTCTGATGTCCTTAAATTGAACAAATGATATTTAAAAATATCTATATCAGCCTCCAACATCTGCAGATTGCGATTTGCATTTTGAAATTGACTGCTTGAAATGAACACTGCCTTCTCCCTTCCTCTCAGTCAGTTAATGAAATGGGAGAGGTCAACCCTTTGTCCTTAAATTAGTTCCCATAAAAATCTTTTCCTACTTTGCAGCTTGTTATGATGTCTTCGGACTGAAGGAAACGTTGCCATTAATTATGTCTTTGTTGAATATGGATCTCTATTCAGAGTGAGTTGAACAGTTTCAAACAAAATTAGCATGGAGCGACCCTCGGGCCAGCTTTGGGTTGGTTATCAAGAATATTTCTCTCTCTCATTTCTTCCTTTTCTTTTTTTTTCCTTAAAATTTTTTTTTTTTAATCGCGAAGAGAATGCTCTTCGGCAAGTGTGTATTATCTAATATATTCAGCTTTCAGTTGCGACTTTTTCCCCAATGAAGATGAGCTTAATTGAGGTTGTGCTTTTAAGTCTGTAGAGCCCCTTCAACACCTCACACAAAAGCATCTAGAGGCTTTTCATTTGTCTTGAGTATTTTTCAGATGTACAAATATTATTTACTTTAAACTGCAAATCAAAAGGTGCACTGTAACAATTTTCAATAAAATATTAGTCAGGACTGAAATATATATAAATTCTAAGCAGGTCTTTTTTCTTTCCCCCACTATCAAATCATTTACAGACGGGGAGCCGAGTTAGCAAATTTTAGGATACATGTTGGAGGAACCATTTAGCTACACACTTGAAGTAAACATTTAATAAAGGACTTTATTTTCAGTCCTCCAAAAATAAATATTGCAAATCCACTCGACACTTAAGCAGCAAAATGATTAAGTTCGTTTCCTATTTCAGACACTCCTAAGTTTTCATGAATAAGACGGGGGGAAAGCTTGATTTTGAAGAAGTGAAGTTGATCAGAGACATGCACCCAGTGTGTTCATCTGTGGGAAGAGTTTGAAGAAATAAAGAAAAGCTTTCAGCTTTGGGCTCAGCACCATAAAACCCAGTTTGTAGTATGAGGGTTCTGCTGACTGGGACTCCAGCCCTGGGATGGAAACCCTATTTTGTGAGCATTTAAATCAATACATCCTAGGGAACATGGAATGAACTATAAAAAAAATAGAGAGAGATCACTTTTTATTTTGAATAAAAGAAAAAAATAAAGCTCCAGACATTACACTAACAAAGTAGATTAATTTAAGAACAAAATTCTCAAATGACCCAGTGAAAAATTCCCAAATGTAAGAAAAACAAAGGGTGTGAATCTTTTTCTTTCCTTCAAGGAGGGGTCTGTGTCATAGCTTTAAAATATTTTGTAGTGATTTCTGAATTTCTTTCGTTTTTTCCCTTCAGTTCCTTTCCTGAGGACCGAACCAGAGGGTCCCTTGTCGTTAAGCATCTCCAGGGAAGAGGCGCTTACCTTGTGCGGCTTTTAAGTGTAATATACATTTTTCATTTTAAATGGGAGCGCCCAGCGACATTGTATAGAAGGGATTCCAGGGCCCCCTGATTATCACCATGTCTCCTTGAGCTGAACCTCCGGGGAGAAAAAAAATGTGAAGGAGGTGGCCCTCTGGAATGAATAAATTGTTGCTGCCTGTAATTATTTATTAAAATAGATTAAAGAAATAGGGTAAAAAGGAATCTGCCACCCATGTTAGACATCGCATAATAAGAGTACATAGAAAGGGAAAATTAACACCAGGGAAGAAAGAATGTCAGATATGCGTGTTCAAGAATACAGCCAGCCCCGCATTGTTGGCTCCCACGAAGACACGCTCCCGGGCTTTCATTCTGCAGGGTGGGCTGTGCTGCTGAAAACAGGGGTTACTAATATGGATGTGTGTCTCTCTAATTAACATTAGAATCGAGTGGTAAACACAACCCGGGGAGGACTGGAGAAATAGAGAGGGGCTAGGAGAGAAGCGAGTATGTAGTGGGGGAGGGCAGAAGGCAGGTTCCAGCGAAGAAACCAGCCAGCCCTTGTTCAGATGCGTTTAATTTTGTCACTTGAGTCAAAATTGGAAACCCGTTTTCTAGGACAATTGCCTCTGTGTTTAGTGGGCACTGTACTTATAGGCTCCTTTTATTGCGAGTGAATTTTATAAACTGAGCACACCATCATCAAACCATCTTGGGGGTCAACTTTCCACTTGTGCCTTTAGCTCTTAGGAAAGTACTTTTACAGTGTCTTCTAATATATAGGATTTATCTGCAGTTCTGAGAAGAGCTTTTACACTTAATCCCTCACTGGAGCACTAATTTGTTTCTTCACTCTTAAAACAGTACTTGCGATTAATTTTCATCAGATTCAGTAGGTTTTTTTTTAGTACAGCACCTCAAGAAATGTAGGTTTGTGTTCACGTTGTGTTTTGTTTGTGGCTGTTGCTGGAGGTGGTGATGACTGGGAGTGGGGATAGTGGCTGAGGAGGGGCAAGAA
Organism: Dama dama; assembly: GCF_033118175.1. Taxonomy (NCBI): domain Eukaryota; kingdom Metazoa; phylum Chordata; class Mammalia; order Artiodactyla; family Cervidae; genus Dama; species Dama dama. The sequence goes on from NC_083703.1 coordinate 40,761,358, forward strand.
ATTTGGATTATAGATGCCAATATCATTAATGTGTTTCTTCTTTTTTTAAGTCCAAAAATTATAACTGGAAAAGATATTCTTGAACAGTTGCCTGAAAATATTTTGAATAATATATGACTAAAGAAAAAAACTACCAATTTTTTTAGAAAAGAATACTTGAGAGATACGCATTAATATATGACACCTTGTTTTTGGTTTTTTTAATTCTGGCTTTTCCCATGATATTTGTGTGGAATATTGTGCCATGATGTTTAAGTGTGAAAACCAGAATACACTGGCGCATGTTATAGGGAAGAAAGCCTTTTTTTAGGAAAAAGAATATTTTCCTGAAAACATAACAAAACTATGTCTTAGAATTGGTTTATCAGGATAACAAAATGACTCATTGGAAAAGCTGTGTCATCTGTGAAAACCATGTTTTACTTCCTTTCATACTTATAAGGCAAAATATTACAGAGACAAAAAAAAATTCACTAGAATCCTTTTAACCATATGAATACTTCTGAATTTGAGTGAAGCTGGTATGTAACCACTTTATTTAACCAATTTAATAAAGTGTGTGCTTTTTCTTACTACTTAATGCTCAGTCCCCCACAAAAAAATCTTGTCCAAATAAAAAACATTTACATTTCCGCCAGAATATCTGCCTTTCCTTGTATATGTTAGGAAAAACACACATGAACCTACCCAGAGAAATGCTTTGGATTGATTCCCCTAAAAGTCATCCATGTTACATGTAGACAGCATCAGGACTTTGTTTACATGTGAACAGAAAGCAGAGACTTCCGGGGTCTCAGTTCAGAAAAATGAAGACAAAGTATAAAAATGTCCAGCTGGAAATGTCATTCCGTGGGATCTCCTCAACCTAGCGATTACTGTGTGAACATTGTCCATTAGCTTTACCAATATTGTGCTTCTGTTTATTGGCCCATTACCATCTTAACAAAAGTAAATCAATCGGATTCTGCCCAGATCCCATCCCTCCCCGCCAACCCCCACCAACACCCTCTGAAAAGCAACATTTGTTACCGGTAGACGGGGGACACTCACTCACTGAAATGGAACTTCCCTCCAAATGATTTAGTGAATACTAGGACACATTTTTACTTTGTTGTTTTGACTCAAGAAGGCATAAAATCTCCGCCATCTATTTATCATGGACTTATTTTAATGTAAACATGTGTCTATGTAGATGAAGTGTTTTCATTATTAAGCTAATTCTGACGTGTCTCAGATAGACCAGAAGAAGGGAACACAACTCTTGCTGATGGGGAACCGAAATCTGCCTGGGCTCGGCCTGCTGTCAGAAACGTCTTCATTAGTTTTTTGTCACTCACCGGTTGCAAATGCTGCGTAAATGGAATGACGATCAGGCCCGCCTTGATAACTTGTCTTATCTCATTAGTTCTCACATCAAAGTTAATCAGCAATGTGAATTGTAATTGCTAGAGGAGACAATGCATAGATCACTGGTCGGGGTTTTTTTTCCCCCCCTGTATGGCATCTTGAAACATCAGCGGGCTGGTTGGAGCAGATAGGCTCGGGAGGAAAATGATGTGGAAGGCATAATAAGCAAGCTGCTCAGAATTAATGAGCTAACCCAATAAGAAAAGAATGGCCAATCAATGTGAGTTGGGCAAATATAATTTAGAAATAATTGCTTGATTGGTTGCCTATAGTAGACTGATTTGACCACACACAAGGATTAGGAATTAAGATGTCAAGGCAAAAAAATAATTTGGCAACTGAGGGCATGTAATTTTTTGTTTCCTTCCCTTTATGATGGAAAGAGATGAGCATTTGATATGCTATGCGCCAGAATGAAAACATTAGACACACTCCTTCTCTTCTGTTCCCCTCACAATGCAGACTCATTCAGAATACAATCGTGATATTCCTGGACAGGCATGAAAAAGGTGCAGATTAAGAGACAGCCCATGGTCCCGTCTACAGCAGTGATGCCTGAAGGAAGAATGGTTGGTCCAAGTCTGCATCTGCGCTGAGCTGCAGCATCCTTCGGAGGCTTGGCAAAGGAATAAGTGCTGGGATGCTTGCAAAATACGTCAGGTCGTCTGTCCCAGGCCGGAAGCTTTCAGCTCACATCCTCCACGTTCCCGGTGCACTTTTCCCTACGGCTATTCACCAATTAGTAAAGGGCTCTTGCTACATTCTTCTGTCTAAACTATTGGGAAGGTTCAGCCAGAAGGTAAATTTGCTTTGATCTACATTACACCTAATTGAGTCACCAGCAATGTCTCTATCCCAACATCAAGAAATGTGAAAATGTTAGATTATTTCACTGGGGATTAAACCTAATTTTCGCGTGCTCTGCATTAACCTATTAGACTGCCTAATCTGCATTGCTAATACGACTGAGGCAGCTGTCACAGCTAAAGAAAAACATGATCACGCAATCCTTGAATGAATGATTCCCGGCCTGATTAGTCTTAGTGAAGTTAGCTGAGCTCTGGTGATAAGGAAGGAAAATTCCCAGGTTGCCAATAGCTTTGAAAATTATCAGACTGTAGGCAAAAATATACCTCATGATTCACGGGCTTCGGTCCAATTGCCATGTTGAGTGACATTATTTAAGACTGACGAAGGCTAACTTGAATTGTCACTCGCATAAATGTTTGTGTTTATTTTAAGGGACTAACATAACGGATGCAGATTTAAATGCTAATAGAAGCCAGCCAGACACATAAAACTCCGGGCGTTGTTACTCTGTTGGTCTTTTATTAACACAGATTAAATTGTAATATTTTCTAGATAAATTGGCAAAATCAGAAAGATGCATTGCCCCCCCAGAAGGCGGGATCAGAACAACTCTTGCAAGACTTCTTGTTTTCTTATAAATGCACAGACTGTATTCACTCCTCTCCTTCCTATTTGCTTTTTGTTGTTTTTTTTTTAAGAAAATTAGAAAAACAATATTTTTTTTATGAGAACGAAAGTGATTTCTGCTCATTGGCCAGAACCACTCTCTCAGTTGCAAGGGCTGGGTAGGTATATTTCCTCAGCCCAGCACTTTATTTGCCTAGAAACAGGCTCTGCTGCCATTTGGAGTCTTTGCTTCATCCTCTCCATTTGATCTCAAAGGCAAGACAGCCGCCATATGTAGGCTTGGGAGGTGCAGACGTTCCAAGGAGTTTGGTGGCTGCAAGCAGAGTCCCTTTAATCCGATTAGCGGTTCTGCACAATGGGCCTGCCCAGCCCCACTGTGGACAGAAGCCTTTACTTTATTTGTTTCTATTAGCCAAGAATCAGTTATCAGAAAAGTGGAATTTTCCCCCATCAGATAGCCCAGACAATCAACAGAAAATAAACGAGGAAATAGTCTAATGTGTCAATATTTATCCTTTGGCCCTAATAGTCCACAGAGAGGACTTGTTTAGCGTGCAGAGTTGGCATCCTGGTTTTCCCATGAGCTCTTGGCTGCTTCTCCGCAAGGGTAGGCGTCATGGCCACTGTCGGCGGGAGACTTGGCTTCTTAGAGGCTAGAGCACTGGCTAGAGAGTCAAGGCCTTTGAAAGGTCTAACGACACGGGACAGGAGAGCCAAGGAGAACCCTCAGTAGCCAAGGAGGTAGCCCAGCAAATCACAAGGTGTTAGGGAGCTGGTTTCAAACGTGGGAAAAGGTAGAACAAAAGGATGGAAAGATAGACCTTCCTTTCCACCCAGGTTCCCAGGGCCTTCCTCCTCCCCTTTCCCAGGAAGCTCCATGAGTGACAATATGGGAGTGGGGTGGGGTACTAGGGGTCCATCTTCTCTTGTTTTTGTTGACCCTCATTGGTGGCAAAGGTTTGGTGTCTAAAGCACTCTCAAATGGCCTTGAATGATCATGATCATCCAAGTCATTGCAGCTCACTGGATGTGAGCAGTGCTATACCCCAGATATTGTTCTAAAGCTCCTGATGTTTCACTTCCCCCAGATCCCTTGAGATTGCTTGCTCTTAGGAGACCCGGAGAAGAGTTTTCCTGAGGTCACTCAGCCTGCGGCTGCAGAGCCTGGCCTGGAACCTGGGCGTCTGACTCCACCTTCCACATCACCACTGGGCCCCAGAGTTCAGGCCCCAGCCAGACAACCGACCAGTGCAACGTCTCCTGAAATGTGGCCCCACACACATCTCCTTACTTAAGTTCCGACTGGAGCCTCGTTCCTCAAGTCCTCCTTTCAAGGGGATGATTGACCTCCCCCCCGGCCCTCCCAAAAAGCCCACCTCCACGACAAGACAGGTGTGCTGTATACCTCCCCAGCTCACAGCCCCACTGACCTAGTGTTTTCAACAGCACGATCCACTCTGTCCCCACAGCATCTCTTCATGGACGGAGAGACAGAAATTTCTATCATCCAATCCTCCTTCAGGCCTATCAAGCCACTGCAACCCTTGAGCCTCGAGTCCCGCAAGGGTCACCCCCTAGGAGTCACAGCCCTGAAAAATATCTGCAGGTCAGACAGTTCTCATGAACAGACTTGTCTGCACCTTTTCCTCTGGGTCCCCAAGATGAACTGTGGCTCCTGAATCATTCCAGAAGGAGCAGATGGATCCAATCACAGAGCACAACTCACACCATATTGGCCGCAGACCCACAGCTGTCCTCCTCCGGAACTCCAGTCTATAGCAGAGTCATCGGGTCCCTTCCTCTCCTGAGGGATCTGACAGCTACTGCAGGAGTCTTTGTATTACTTAATGTCACAGGACCACTGTACCTGTGTGGAAGTATTAATAAACATACAGTTATGAGTTCCTGATATTATCTTTTAGTAAATTAGATCTACCTCCCCTATGAATAGCAGAGTTAAAGCTGCAACAGGTTCTTTTTTTTAAAAAAAAAATATTTCTTTGAATTCTATATTACTCACCAGTTGATAGTCATCTCTTTCCAGCAATTCTACCAGGCTCATTGTTTCTCTAATAGTGCGATGTGTCATCATGATGCCAAGCATATTTTTTTACCTCCATTAAGAACATCTCCAAGAAACAAGTGAGGGTCATTAACTTTAGCATCTATCTCAATACCTGTGAACCCCTGGGAGATGCCCAGTTATATTTGACATGTGGATCAGCTTCCTATTGCTGTCATAACTGATGACCACAAACTTAGTGGCTTAAAATGATACAAGTTCTTTTTTTTTTTTTTTTTTTGCAGTTCTAGAGGTCAGAAGTCCAAAATGAATTTTTTGAGGGCTAAAATCAAGGAATGAACTGAGTTGGTTCCTTCTGGAGGCTTCAGGGGAGAAGCCAGCCTGTGCCTCTTGAAGTTTCTTAGTGACCACGGCATCCTTGGCTCATGACTGTATCACTCCCCTCACTCTGATTCTGTCCTCACGTTCCCTTCTCTCCCTCTTACAAAGATCTTTGGGAATATACAGGACCCACCCAGGTAATCCACCGCAATCTCCCCATCTCAAGATCCTTAACTTAATCCCATCTAAAAAAGTCCCTTTTGTCATAGAAAGTAACACTGACGGGTTCTATGGGATTAGGACTCAGGCGTCAGCAGAGGAGCAGTGATTCAGCTTCCACAACGTGCAGAACAGTCTGGCAAAGTGCTTGTCAATCACTCATCTGTTCACATTTTGTCCACTGGCCAATCTTGAATTGTGGGCACCGTCTGTGCACCAGGGCTGCAGCGGGGGCAAGACCAGGCTCACTGTTGGAGCCTAAGATCTCGGGAGTGAGCTCACCATCCACAGAATGATCACTGTGAATGTTAGTTCATTACTGTTGGGGCGTGACCAAGAAAGGAACAGTTCAGGAGTCGGGTGATGGGGCAGCGAGAGCTGATCCAGCTGGAGTGGGACCCAATGTCCAGTAAGTCAGCCCTGAAAGAAGCAACGTTTAAGCCAGGAGCTGAGGAAAGTGGAGGAATTCACCAGGGGAAGGGGCTGGGGAGAGGTGAGAAAACCGCAGAGACTAAAGGACCATCCAAGCCTTGAATGATGGTCAGTGTAGACAAGAAGCATTTAATTGCAGTGAAAACAACTAACTTTCTGCTGGAGTCAAAGTTCAGGTCCCTATTCTGGGTGTGCATCAGTGTTTGTGTCATTTCCTAAAATGGGCAAGGGACTTCTTGCAAAATAGCTTATCTGTATCCTTCAAAAGTATTAATATCATAAAAGATAAATCTGCTCTTTTTCTCTGTAGAATTTTGTCTCTGCTGATTCTGGATATTTGATATAAATGGAATCACACAATATATAGTCTGTTGCAAATGGCTTCAGTCCTTAGCAGGATGTTTTCAAAACTTAGAGCAATACTAGTTCTTCATTTCTTTTTATTGCCAAACACTATCCTGTTGCATGAACAGATCATGCTTTGTTTAGCCATTCATCATTTGATGGGCATTTGGATTATTTCCACTTTTTGGCTATTATGACTAATACTGCTATGAACATTCATATACAAGTTTTGGCATGCAGAAAGCTTTCATTCCTCCTGGATATCTACCTAGGAATGGAATTGCTGGGTCATATGCTAACTCTACGTTTAACCTTTAGAGGTGCTGTTGATCTGTCTTCTGAAATGGCTGCACCATTTCCTACTCCCACCAATCGTGTATGAGGCTTCCAACTTCTCCCCATCCTTACCAACACTTGTTATTTTCTACCCTTTTTACCTCAGCCATCCTAGCAGATGTGACGTGGTAGCTCATTGCAGTTTTGCTTCTTTGCATTAATCTTAAAACTTTCCTATAACTCTGAAATCACATCAATATAAATTGAAAGAAAAATGTTCTGTACCATAATTTCTCAGTAATGAAAGGACTCTGGGGAGAAGTCCTGTTTCTCTTAAGGTGTGCTAGTGAACCAGGAAATAGATCCTAAGAATAAGAGCAGACCTACTGATCTGAGTTTTAGAAGTTTGGATACTTCCTGGGTTCAGTATTTCCATTCATTCTCTCAAAAGACATTTATCCATTTACTGGATAAATGTTTGTAAGATGGATACAAGGAAATGTGTGCTGTTGTCCTTCCCATGTAAAAGTGAACAGTTTCTGAAGCTCCTTCTTGATGGAGATTGAAAATAACACATTCACAAGTACAATCAATGCATACCAAGTACCAAAGGCTATGTTTACATGTTCCCATAGATACCACATTCAGCACTGCAACTGTGATTAGAGCTATTATTTGGTTAAGTTCACCGTATTCATTGTCATCTTCCATAATCCATCTGGTCTTTGCAGAAGCTCTACCTGGTAAATTAGATGAGGATTTGGTGGGGAGGGACCACCACCCCTGCATTCCCAATCCTTTGAGAGTTGATGTAATTCCTCTAGGGTGTGTTCTGATTCACTATCTTGGCCAGGACAAGAGAGGTATGATTTCAGGGTTTGGTCCAGCCATTCATAACATCCCCATTCACAAAATAGAGCCTCGGTGTAAGGATTCTGCCAGCTGTTAAGGACCTCCATCCTGATTATGCATGCAAGTGCTGGGAAAGTAACCTTAAGATGGGTATGAGGACTGGTTGGAAACATCGTGAGATGGATGTGGGGCAAAATTCAATTCGTCACCTGATCTGTATCTCCAATACCGCTGTTTTAGGTCCCTTGGTGTTCATGTTGGCTCAGAGCTCTACCAAGCAGCTCTCTAAAGTTCTGGATATTTCCTTTTCTCTAGCACACATTATTATGCCAAGTGGCCAATATGGTCTAATTGACTGAAAACCAAATAGGGCACAGGAAAACTTGGCAGAAGAATGTGGAGGAACTAACAAATTACAGACGCATAGAAAGGATATGGACTTTGGATCCACCCATCTCTGGGTTGGGTAAGGCTCAACACCATCTGTGAGGTGGGATTGTTAACATCTACCTTGCAAGAATATTCCAAATAAATACACAGAGCATAAGGGAATGACACAGAGCATGCTGTCATTAAACAAGTCGCTGTTTCTATCAATGTTAATGTTGTCGATGGGATGTTCCATTGGCCGTGGTTCATGGTTCATAGGGTCCATGAACATCTATGTGGCACAATCTTAGCAACTTGGATTTTGAACGCTTCATGGGAATGGAACACTTTCATCTGAAACTCTGGGATAGAACAATGAGTATTAGCATATAATGAAGAACAATGAGCACTAACATATAATGAAGACCCCTTGTCTTTGAGGCAGCTGGATTTTACCAAGGAGCAGGATATTAGTCTGACACATTATGGTAATGAAAACAAGGAGATAGATTTATGCACTGCCTTAGCTTGGGTCCTGCAAAAGCAGAGCCTGAATTAGGGATTTGAGTGCTGGGAGTTTATTTGAGAGGTGATTCCAAGAAGGGAAAGGAGAAGAGTCCTTTCTATTAAATAATTTGTATTGGAGTATTGTTGCTTTACAATGTTGTGTTAGCTTCTACTGCACAGGAAAATGAATCAGCCATACATAAGAGGGAGAGTCTCACAGGAGAGAAAAATTCAGTAAAATGTGTGTTAAGATTGTTACTGCTATGGGCAACTGAGGCTCAGTTAATGCAGACTATACCTCTGTATTGTCTTTTTCTAAAGACTAGAACTTGAGAAATTCATCTTTTGACTCCTATCAGTCACTGTTGGATGGTTACCCTTGGAGGCATTGGTTGCGGTCTGCTTGGGGGTGCTCATGGCTGAGCGAGCTTCTGTGGCTCCAAGAACCCAGCAAGACACATAAAGCCATGTGATGGGTCCTTGAGGCAGGACATTGAAATGTGCGTAGGAGAAACCTATTCAGCTATCACAACAGGCAGGCTTGGGGTGTGTGGTTCAGGACAGAAAAAAAAAAAAAGAGAGAGAGAGAGACTCAAGCATGTTACAGCTTCAGGGTGCTCTATTATTCCATGGCTAAGCCACTAAGACGATCTGTTTTGTTTTTAATTGATTTCAGTTTACCCATCTGCAGTGGTCTCATAGACGACCATAATGATTTTGCCTGTGTTATAATTTCTGAGGATGCTGACCTCAGAAGTACAAGGATAGAAAAAAATTCCTCAAATGTCTTTTAACATTATGACCTTTCCTGATGCACAGTCACTGTATGTGTGTGTTAGTTGCTCAGTTGTGTCTGACTCTTTGTGGCCCCTTGGACTATAGCCCATGGCTCCTCTGTCTATGGGATTCTCCAGGCAAGAATACTAGAGTGGGTTGCCATTCCCTAACAGGGATCAAAGGCAAAAACATCGTTCTTGGATTTGTAAGTGTGTCTAAAGGACTTGGATTCTACAAACATAGTATTTTGGCATCTTGGGCTGCTGTAATCCCATGTCCACAAATTTCTCTTTATACTAAGAGGAGATGTACCTACTTTCCTGTAGCTGGCAAGAAGCTGCCTTGCATTGTATATTGTTGTTCAGTCTCTAAGTCGTGTCTGACTCTTTGCGACCCCATGGACTGCAGCACGCCAGGCTTCCTGTCCTTCACCATCTCCCGAAGTTTGCTCAAACTCATGTTCATTGAGTCGGTGATGTCATCCAACCATCTCATCCTCTGTCACCCCCTTTTCCCCTGCCCTCAATATTTCCCAACACCAGGGTCTTTTCCAATGAGTCGGCTCTTTGCATCAGGTGGCCAAAGTATTGGAGTTTCAGCTTCAGCATCATCCTTCCAGTGAATATTCAGTGTTGATCTCCTTTAGGACTGACTGGTTGGATCTCCTTGCTGTCCAAGGGACTCTCAAGAGTCTGTTCCAGCACCACAGTTTGAAAGCATCAATTCTTTGGCGCCCAACCTTCTTTATGATCCAGCTCTCACATCCATACATGACTACTGGAAAAGCCATAAAATGTACTTCAAAGCTTACATGAAAATCCACTTGGCTCTACCTGAGAACTTTCCCCATTTCCCATTTTGGGCCCACATGCAGTAGAAACAGCTTTCTTCCAAAAGATGTTGAAGAGAATTATAACCACTCTCTGACTTGGGCTCACACCTCGGGAAGTAATGGACATATCATGGGATTGATTGTCAGCTTTCTGGTGACTCCACAGAGGTGGACACAATGCCACAGGTCCACACCACTTCCTCTTACATCCATGGATGACCACAGAGGATTAGCAGACAGAAAGGGGGTTGAAGCCTCCATGTCAGCCCAGGTTTCCCATAATCACCTGCTCCCTCAAAAAAAGAAAAGAGACAGAAATGTTTCTATTGTAAAGCCCTTCTGAAGAAGCCATTAATGTTATGAACCATGGTCTGATACAGACTTGTAATTTAGAGGATGCTCTCTTTCTCATGATGGAATCTACAGCCAACGTCACATGATCAAATACATCCTTCTGCCTCAGCTCATCTTCCTCCTTTTTAAAACTTGGAGCCTGTTTGTTAGAAATGTTTTGATTTGCAAGGGACAAAAATCCAACTTGAACTGGTTTAAACAGAGAGGGGTCTCTGTCCTAAGGGTCCCGGGCTATTTTACAGGAACAAGGGTCTTGTCTAGAGCTGTGAGTGAAACACTCCTGGCTTCAGGAGCAATAGCTCCATCCCTAGGAGACTCTCCATCTCCTAGATATGTCCCTCTGTCTACATCCACAGTATTCTTCTCTATAGATACAGATTATATCTATATAGATATAGATTCTATATATATCTATTCTATATTATATATATAACTATATATATATATTCTATATGTATCTATTCTATATCTATATCTATATAGATATAGATTCTTCTGTGGTCCAGGTGGTAAGCAGTAGGTCATAAAACGCAGCTACCAAGAGGAAACCACATCATTCAGTGCCAAAATTCCCAGAGAAAGACTCTGATTGGCTCACTTTGCACCAATCATCAGTAGTTAGGATTCCAATCACAGAGTAACATGGCAGATCCCTCTATAATCGTGGTGAATGTAGGGAAAGACTTCAGAAAAAAGAAGATGAAAGGTTGCCATACCAAAATTGCCTCTTACCAAGGGCTGGGACCCAGAGATTCTTAAGGGACTTTCCAGCATTAATAGCCCACTTTGCATTCTCTACTTGACTTACACAGACTCTCAGTTCAAGGGAGCCCATGACTGTGTGTTTCCCAAACAAAGGTAGAAATCTGCTTCAGCCAGGGGTTGAACCTGCTGTTATGGAGATGGAAGCATCCCCAGTTACCTATCCTGCTAGGTCCCCTCTGTCCCTGGGCCTTCTGTTCTGTGAGCCCTTCCACATCTTGACTTGGGCACACTCAGATACAACTGAATATCCTGCCAGCTGCAGTCACTTCTGTTCTGAGTCAGAAACCAGTGCTCCTGAGAAGGGAAACATGGGGATTAAGAGTATTTAAAATTCCAGGTCACTACTGCAGAATTATCCTCTTTATCATAAAATCAACAAATCTTTAGCAAATATTGGATCCATTTATTTATTCATCCTGAAAGTCTTTATTACATCCCTACTATGGGCAAGACACCATGTGGACTCAGTTCAGTTCAGTTCAGTTGCTCAGTCATGTCCGAATCTTTGCGACCACATGGACTGCAGCACACCAGGCCTCCCTGTCCATCACCAACTCCCAGAGCTTGCTCAAACTCATGTCCATTGAGTCGGTGATGCCAGCCAACCATCTCATCCTCTGTCATCCCCTTCTCCTCCTGCCTTCAATCTTTCCCAGCATCAGGGTCTTTTCCAAGGAGTTAGTCCTTCACATCAGATGGCCAAAGTATTGGAGTTTCAGCTTCAACATCAGTCCTTCCAGTGAATATTCAGGACTGACTTCCTTTAGGATTGACTGGCTTGATCTCCTTGCTGTACAAGGGACTCTCAAGCGTCTTCTCCAGCAACATGCAGACTGAAGTGGTATAAAACTGAATGCTATGTCATTTCTGCATCCATGGACCTCAGTACTTTACATTTTGTCTCAGTCAATGCACAGTCAATTCAGGCTGTTGTGACAAAGTATCCTAGACTTGGGGCCTTATCTAATGAATGTTTATTTCTGAGAGTTTCTGGAGGCTAGAAGTTTGAGATGAGGGTGCCAGCATAGTTAGGAGTTAAGTTCTCGCTAGAGCCCTCTTCCTTCTCATGGGAGAAGGGGCCGGGTTGGGTAGAAGGAGAGAGAGAGATCTCATGTTTCTTCTTAAAAAAGCACTAATCCCATCAAACAGGATCCACCTTCATGACCAAGTTACCTCCCAAGGGCCCCTTCCCCAAATAACCATCACACTGGGAATTAGAGTTTTAATATATACATTTTGGGAAGACACATATGGCTTGTCGTTAGAGAAAAGGTGTAGGCTAGTATTTATACTTGAAATAGTATATTGAAGATGTAAAAACAGAATGATCAGCAATTTTTTTAAAAATGAAGAGAATTGTTAATTATACTGAAAATAAGGGAGGAGAAGTTTCGGAGAAAAATTCCTAAGGGAAGTGATTCTTGAAACAGTTCTATAGGAATAAAGAGTTTCTTGGGTAACACAGAAGAAGAGATACACCAAACAGATCCTATTAATGGGGTTTTCTAAAAAGCAGAGGGCTTCCCTGGTGGCTCAGATGGTAAAGAATCTGTCCACAGTGGGGGAGACCTGGGTCAACCCCTGGGTTGGGAAGATCCCCTGGAGAAGGGAACGGCAGAGGCGCCACACCAAGGACAACATCGAATGAGTTGCCTGGTGAGGAATCTCGCCACAGGTAATCATGCGTGTCTCCTGTCAGATTTCAATTATCCTAGCAACTTCCCTAACTGTTTTAGTTGGGGTATACCAAACTGCTATAGCACACACACACTCCAAAAACATATCAGGACTGAAATGCAGTAGGAGACTATTTCTCATTCATGAGGAGGGTGACGGAGACCTCGACTCCACGCCATATCTTAGAACCTCAGATTCCTCCACCAGTGGCCCCACCATCTCCTGCGTCCTCAACTGTGTTTACTCAGGCAACAGCAGGAGAGAGACAGAGCACGGTGGAAGCATTTCCCTGTCAGAACAGCCTTAGTGGAGGAACTTGCCCATATCCCTCCACTCACATCCCCATTGGTGACAGCCAGTCACGTGCTCACTTTTGTTCGCAATGAAAGCTGGGAAATGTAGTCCCTTCCTGGGCAGCCACTTCCCAACTAGAACAATATCTCATGGGCAGAAAGTATTGATTTTGGTGAACAGCTAGTTACCTCTGCCACACTTACAAAGGATATAAACCACATATAAACATAGTGCTACTTGCTAAGTTGTGTCCGACTCTTTGCGACCCCAAGGACTGTAGCCCACCTGGGTCTTCTGTCCATGAAATTCTCCAGGCAAGAATACTGGAGTGAGTAGCCATTCCTTTTCCTAGGGGGTCTTCCCAACTCAGTGATCATACCCAGGTCTCCTGCTTTGCAGGCAGATTCTTTACTATCTGAGCCACCAGAGAAGCTCCTATAAAACATACATACCCTTTAAACTACTGACACATCAACAAGCCACAATAAGGATTGAAAACAGAGAGAAGGAAAAAAGAGGTCAAACTTTTAAAAAATTAATTTATTTTTAATTGGAGTATAATTCATTTACAACATTGTGTTAGTTTCTGCTGTACAAACCTTTAAGTTCCTGCTTTAAAATATTTAAGAAGGCAGTTTCATTTACTTTCAAATATGTATTTCTTTAATAAATTTTAAAATAAAGACGTTAGCAATTTTAAAGTGATCTTGAGTGATATGATATCTTCAATATTCTCTAAAAGTGATGTCTAAAGTGATGTCTCAGCCATGTGTCAGCAGCAGCAGCAGCAGTACTCAGTTTGGCTTCCCCCAGAAGTAAACCCCAAGACAAGGCCAGCACCAGAGGTTATGTGGGAGTTGACACCAGGCAGTGCTGTGGGGGGACGAAGGAAGTGAGGCCTGTGGGTGATCTCAGATGTGTTTGGTCCACCTGACCTGACATGGAAGACAGATGTCAACCTTCTCGTCCCTTTCTGGGCAGGCACAATGCTGGATGGTGGTGGCGGACTCTGAAGCTTCCTCTGTTACCTTATTCCTGAAGAAGATGATTTGTGACTTGGGAAGCTGAACATCAGATTCTATTGGATACCACCTGCCCACAGTAGGCCCACCAGGCTTGGCTAAAGTCTCTTTAACAGACTTAGCAGGGAAGTTGCACATGTCACCTCCACTCACATCCCATTGGTGACAGCTGGTCACCTGTTCACATTTGTTTACAAGGAAAGTTGGGGAATGTAGTCCCTTCCTGGGCAGCCATTCTCAACTACAGTAAGTCACCTACCTACAAACGAGTTCCGTTCTGAGAGCACATTCGAAGACCAGTTTATATCAAGTCCTACAAAGTTAGCCTAGGTACCCAACTAACACAATTGGCTATATAGTACTGTAATAGGTTTATAATACTTTTAACACAAATGACATTAAAAAACAAACAAAAATAAAGAAAACATTTTTAATCTTACAGTACAGTACCTTGAGAAATATAATAGTACTTCTTAGACGTACCAGCTACATCACTGCTGTTTTTTCCTTGCTTCCAACTTCCTGCCTGTGGAGGGTCGAACAGGATAGCTTTTGGCCAAAGTGGGGACTTGTGAGAATTTGGCCATATCTGCCTGCAAAGCCACAGTGGATTCCAGAAGCACAGGAGAGCACAGTCAGGCTTGGAGGCTCCTGCGTGGCCCCCAAGTTATGTTGGAGGGAAAGCAAGGTGCATCCTCCTCTCAGAGACATTTAAACCATGTCCAGAAAGTCTGGGGCTGCAACTCTTCCTCCCCACATTTCTCCTTCCTCCTACAGAAAAACAAGATAGGAAAAATACCCAGCCTAGACTTCCCTTTTGCCTCCTCTGGTGAACTTGGGAGATCAGATTCCATAACTCAGGATGAAAGCAGGTAGTCACCTGCATTTTCAGAGTCTGACGCCACTCTGAGCAGGAGGGATTCTCAGAGTGGGCACTTAGCCCTGTCCACTGATAGGGATGAGTACCTAAACCATCTTCTGTATGGTTCATGTACAGGACTCGATGAAGAAACATAGACAGAGATGGCTAGACAGAGTGATTTACAACTTTTTATTAAAGGAGGGCAAGGGAGGAAAAACAGACTTGAAAATTTATTAACATCTAATCCTGTTAAGATTTTCTCCACCATATGCCAGCACAACAGCACACTGGAAATGTGTACTAATTACCCCTGATGTATCATGTGTATATGCTTTCTATGCAGCCCCTGACCTTTTTGTTAATAACTTTGCGTTATATTCATTGACCTGAAACAAATTGAATTCGGTGGCACTCACTCAAGAATTGAATTACATAGTCTTCTTAATTGGTCTCTTATTTGTTTAAATATGAAAAAGGAATGGCTTGCCACCTGTACTATTTTTTTTCCAACAGAATAATATTAGAATTCAAATATTTTCCTCCGAGCTAGATGTTTTCAATCCTCCAGCCATAAACACATATTAGCCGTGAAACTCGAGTTCTGGTATCACCAACAAAAAGAATCTGTTAATTTTCTCTTTCATTGCCAAAGCCCTGAAAAATGATGATACAGAAAAAGTTAATTAGAGGAGATTTATGGAATTTAGGGGCTTCCTTCATAGCTCAGTCAGTAAAGAATCTGCCTGCAGTACAGGAGACCTGGGTTCCATTCCGCAGTCCAGAGAAGGAAATGGCAACCCACTCCAGTATTCTTGCCTGGAGAATCCCATGAACAGAGGAGCCTGGCAGGCTATAGTCCATGGGGTCGCGTGAGTTGGACACAACTTAGCAACTAAACCACTAGGAAGACTTTTCTGGAAAGTGAGCCTCAGAACAGGCGACACTGCACGGTCACCAGTAGTTACAAGGTCCACCTCCCCAGCTCTTTGAAGCCTCCTTAATGACTTCATATAGCTCCGGATGACAAAATCGGGAGCATTAAGACAGGAGAATGCTAAGCATGAGAAGATATCTTCCGCTGCATTTGTTAGTTTCTCAGCCCTTGAGCTGCAGTGTCTGTTGACTAGAAGAGGGGGCAGATATCTAATTTCAGGAGTCTGATGATGTGCACATATCCACCATTTCATAGGCAACAGACACCGCCAGTAACATTGTTCTCAACACGGTCTCTTTCCTTGGAGGATTCCTGCAAGCGATGGAAGAGATAGAAGCCGCTGGAAATTTTTCGGCTTTGCTTTCTAATTCCAGTGTGAAATTAATTGTCCCAACGGCAAAGAACGACTTACTCCTTTACTTACTATATTGAACTTAAAAATGCAAATGTTATTAGTGGACTGATGGCAGATAAAGGTGCCTCTGTGGCCGGCTTTAACCTCTATTAGTGAGGATTACGAGGATGTGGGCACACTGGCATTTTCTAAGTGTCACAATGACAGCACTTGCCGCACAAATGCCTGGCTGTCACCGTGAGTTTTATCACTTGGTTTTTCCCTCCGAATGTAGACTAATAAGCCCAGAAATTACAATTGCCTCCCTGCCGAATCTGTGATAGGCGGAAATAATGATATCAGTGCCCTGCTAATCTTCTTGCCTCCGCGCTTGGCACTGTCCTATTGAGTCACCTGTCACACTCCGCTTTGATGAGACGAATTCAATCTCCCTGCTGTAATGACAATGGGGCCATTTTAATGTTTGGAAATGATTATGTGGACTCTTCGCTGTGTTCCATCTTGGCAAGCGAACCGGCGCGCAGAGCCCGCCAGGAGAGCCGGCTCTGGCTGTCGGGCAGGTAGTGGAGATGCCGAGTTACTGGGAGAGAGGCGTAGTCACGGCTTCCTTGAGAGCCTTCTGGGCTGGCCTTGCGAGACAGAAGGGTAGGGAGGGGAAGAGACGGTACCACTCTGGCAGAAACATAGCCATTGGCTAATCTCTCAGTTATCTGCACACATTTGCCTCTAGAAGGATTTCCCAGGACCCTCTGTGTTGTTCAAGGAGGCAAGGATGGCTGGGGCTTAGAAATCAAGATTGTCACACTGCCAGCATCACTGGCCCGGCTGGGGCAGTTGCAGCCAAGATGGGCTGTAGAGTACTTCTTCAGGACATTTGTGTGTGTGTACACTCAGTCATGTCCAACTTTTTGTGACCCCATAGACTGTCAGGCTCCTCTGTCCATGAAATTTTCCAGGCAAGAATACTGGAATAGGTTGCCATTTCCTACTCCAGGGGATCTTCCTGACCCGGGGATTGAACCCATGTCTCCAGCATCTCCTGCATTGGCAGGTGGATTCTTCACCACTATGCCACTTGGGGATATTAGCTAAATCAAATTATTCTTAGCCCAGGCCTTGTTCTTAGAGAACAAACAGCTTTACTCTTTGAAAGTAATTCTGCTGTAGCGCCAAAAGATATAATTTGGAAAATACCAGGTGTTAATGAAATCTAAAGTAACCAGTATCTTTAATCACTGCTGGTATAAATTTCTAAAACCACTTTGGAAGACCAGACATATACAAACCAGCAGTTTTACCCCTAGGTAGATACTTCACAGATGTGTGAGTATGTGTTTAACAAAAGATGTGAACTAGAACATTCATAACATCATCCTTTCTGAATGGCACTCAGGTGAAAACCATCAAATGCCCATCAACAGTAGAATGGATTAAACTGGCTGGGAATTGGTTTACAATGGAATAGTACATAGCCATCATAACAACTGAACTACAACTACATGGATAAATCTCACAAACTTGACACTAAATGAAAGAAAGCAAAACTTAAAAGGGTCAGTATTAGGTTGGTGCAAAAGTAATTGCTGTTTTGCACTGTTGAGTTTTGTGAGTTGATACTGGAAAACATTCCTAAATAAATGTGGTTATGTTATACATCATTTTAATGAACATTTCTCGCTTTATGTTTTTTTCTAAAGACCTTACTTGCTGTTTATTTTATATTTCTTTTAGACTAGGGAAATGATGTTAGACAAAAGCAAATTCGAGCAACTTTCTTATTTGAGTTCAAAATGGGTCCTAAAGCAGCAGAGACAATTCACAACATTAACAATACATTTGGCCCAGGAACTGCCAATGACCGTACAGTGCAGTGGTACTTTAAGAAGGTGTGCAAGGGAGAGCCTTGAAGATGAGAAGTGCCATAGCTGGCCATTGGAAGTTGCCAATGACCAAGTGAGAGGATCATCAAAACTCCTCCTCTTAAAACTACATGAGACGTTGCCAAAGAACTTAACATCAACCATTCTGTGGTCATTCAGCATTTGAAGCAAATTGGGAAGGTGAAAAAGCTCAATAAGTGGGTGCCTCGTGAGCTGATGGCAAATTAAAAAAAAATCCTTTTAAAGTGTCATCTTCTCTTACTTTACACAACAATAAACCATTTCTCAATCAGCTTGTGATGTGAAGTGAAAAGTGGATTTTATATCACAACTGGCAATAACTAGCTTAGTGGTTGGACTGAGAAGAAGCTCCAAATCACTTCTCCAAGCCAAACTTGCACCGAAAAGAGGTCACTGCTTGGTGGTCTGCTGCCGTTCTGATCCAGCACAGCTTTCTGAATCCTGGCAAAGCTATATCTGAGGAGTACACTCAGCGAATTGACAAGATGCACTAAAAACTGCAACACCTGCAGCCAGCATTGGTCCACAGACAGGGTCAACACCTGCAGTGTGATACCTTGGGAAAAGTCTTTTTCCTCACTTGTATAGGAGGGAGCAGAAAAGCACCTGCTCCACAAGGTCGATGAGGATCAAATGAGATAATGCATGTAGATAGTGCATGTAGATCACACACTTGGCATGGTGCTCAGTATATTGGACACTCTGGAAAAATGGTGGCCCCATAACAATGATGATTAGAATGCTATTTCCTTGAGCAAAGCTCATCAACAAGCTTCCATTGCTGGAAAACAAAACCTACAGTTGACTCATCAGAAGCTCTTCACAACCCAACTCCAACCTACTATTCAGCCCTGATGTCTCAATAGATTGAATCCCTCTCCATTTCTCAAACTGGCTATGTGCTTCTTTTATTTTTTCTTTAACTGAGACATAAGTGAATAAGTTGGCTTATTGAATAAGTTGGCTTAAAACTCAACATTCTAAAAACTAAGATCATGGCATCTGGTCCCATCACATCATGGCAAATAGATGGGGAAACAATGGAAACAATGACAGACTTTATTTGGGGGAGCTCCAAAATCACTGCAGATGGTGACTGCAGCCATGAAATTAAAAGACACTCACTCCTTGGAAGAAAAGCTATGACCAATTTAGATAACATATTAAAAAGCAGAGACATTACTTAGTCGACAAAGGTCCGTCTAATCAAAGCTATGTTTTTCCAATAGTCATGTATGGATATGAGAGCTGGACTATAAAGAAAGCTGAGCGCTAAAGAATTGATGCTTTTGAACTGTGGTGCTGGAGAAGACTCTTGAGAGTCCCTTGGACTGCAAGGAGATCCAACCAGTCCATCCTAAAGGAAATCAGTCCTGAATATTCATTGGAAGGACTGATGCTAAAGCTGAAGCTCCAATACTTTGGCCACCTGATGTGAAGAACTGACTCATTGGGAAAGACCCTGATACTGGGAAAGATTGAAGGCAGGAGGATAAGACGGTTGGATGGCATCACTGACTCAATGGACATAAGTTTGAGCAAGCTCCAGGAGTTGATGATGGACAGGGAAGCCTGGTGTGCTGCAGCCCATGGGGTCACAGAGTCGGACCTGATTGAACGATTGAACTAAACTGAACTGAATTGACATATAACAATATTAGTCTCCGGTGGTGTTGTTGTTCAGTCACTAAGTCATGTGAGACTCTTTGCAACCCCATGGACAGCAGCATGCCAGGCTTCCCTGTTCTTCACTGTCTCCAGGAGTTTGCTCAACTTCATGTCCATTGAGTCAGTGATTGTTATCTAACCATCTCATCCTCTGCTGCCCCCCTTCTCCTCTTGCCCTTAATCTTTCTGCAACAGGGTCTTTTCCAATGAGTTGGCTCTTCATATCAAGTGGCCAAATTGTCAGACTTCAGCTTCAGCATCAGTCCTTCCAAAGAATATTCAGGGTTGATTACCTTAAGGATTGACTGGTTTGATCCCCTTGCTGTCCAAGGGACTCTCAAGAGTTTTCTCCAGCACCACAATTCGAAACCATCAGTTCTTCAGTGCTCAGCCTTCTTGTCTCGGGTGTATAAAATAATAATTAAATATTTATGTATATTTTTTCAAAAAGATCACCACAATAAATCTAGTTAACATCCATCACCACACATAGTTACAATAATTTTTTTCTTGTGATGAGGACTTTTAAGATATGCCATGAGAAAACTACTAAATTTAGACTGGATAAATAACAAGGTCCTACTGGAAAGCACAGGGAACTATACTCAATATCCTATGATAAACCATAACAAAAAATAATATTTTTTTAATTGGGGAAAATAATACTTTTTAAAAAGAATGTATAAAAATGTATATACTGCTGCAAATCTTGTTACAAATCATTTCAGACATAATATTCACCCACAGAACTGTCTTTTGTTACAGATAAAGTATTTAGAAAGAAATGTAATAATGGAACTGAAAAATACCTTGGTCTAATACATTGCATTATTTTATATTTTGTATTTACTATTATCTACTGGAAAAAGAAAGATGTACTGTGAGCAAATTTCAATTCTTCAGTGTACAGTAGTGTTAACGATAGTCACGTGTTGTACAGCCTGTCCCAGGACTGCCCTGTCTTATCACTGGGACGTTTGCACTTTTGGCCGCAGTGTTCTTTCTTTCTTTCCAGACCTTCCCCCACAAGCATCTGTGATAGAATTTCTTCGCTTTATTTATTTCTTCCAATTTAGAACCTACTATTTCTTCAGGGCACAGACAAGAAGCACTTTCCTTTATTAGTCTTTTGCTCCCTTAGGTAGAAGCTTAGGTACTTAGCTGGGACTCGGGGGCAGACACACCACAGCACCTCACGGTTTTAGTCTGGGGGTAGAGCAGTTGTCACTCAGCCGTCACCCACTTGATCCTCGTCACTCCTCAGCCTCGCAACGTACCTTGTTCTGATAATGAAGGAGGAACACGAGGGATGTGGACACTCCCAGGAAGAGCTCAGCCCTTGAACCCTCCCCTCCACCCATCATGGCAGCCTCAGGAGCCACGTGACCCAGGGAAGGCAGATACAGAACCGCTGTGCTTTCATCAGCCTGGTCCCTGATGAGTGATGACAGCCCTGCCCACCAGAACCCAGGATGGGATATCCAGACCTTAGTCGTGTGAACCGCTGAAATGCCTAAGGGGTTTGCTACTGTGTCTTCCTCCTGTGTGCACTCAGACCCTCAGAATCTGTATCTTAACAGGCATTGTATGGTACTGTGTGTGTGTGTGTGTGTGCACATGTGTACACGCGTGCACTTTCTTCCTGGAAGACAGTGCCCTCCGAGAATTCAGAGGTCAAGTCAGCTTCATCTTTGACTTTCCTATGGCCCCTATCAGGTGCTGGAACATAGAAGACGTTCAGAGATATTTGTTGAATTAATCATGCTTCCCTTTATTTCTGAATTAAGAAAAGTCCAAATAGGTCAAGGTGCAGCTTTAAGTGAAAACATTTTTCCTGAACCATAGTAGTAAATGATCATTCTCTCACTTGAGGAACATCTTCCTTTCTAATAAAAAGACCCCCTGCTAAGAGAGCACCAAGCCATTTGGCTGTGCAAGTGTTAGTCGCTCAGTCATGTCTGGCTTTTTGTGACCCCCTGGACTGTAGTTCCCCAGGCTCCTCTGTCCATGGAATTTTCCAGGCAAGAATTCTGGAGTGGGTTGCCATTTCCTATTCCAGGGGATCTTCCCCACCCAGGGGTTGAACTCAGGTCTCCTGCATTGCAGACCAAGTCTTTACTATCTGAGCCACCAGGGAAGCCCTTGGGTTGTGATGCACCATCACATTTCCACCAGGTGCCCACCTACTCCTCTTCATCAGAGACTATTCCCAGCCTCGCTGATTGAGCTATAAGTCACCAAGGACAATGATTTGTGTATGTTTGTGAATGTGAATGGGCAAATGGTGGTGTGATTTTTTGAAAGCAGCCCTCCTTGGAATAACTGTGTGTGTGTGTGTGTGTGTGTGTGTGTGTAATTCCTTTCATTACTGAATCAACATGTATCGTGGTTAAATGGGTAGAAATGATGGATTTCTAGCAGAGCCAAGCCCGTAGCATCATGGCGCCCTGATGCTGGGGCCATGGAACTACCACCTCCTTGTGCAGATGACTCACAGAGAGGGAAATTCCTATAACATCAGAGACACTTGTTTTATTTAAATCTGTTCTTTACTGCTTGCAACTACTGGCCTATTTATACATAAAATACCTATAATGATAGGTAGCCTTTCATTTCAATTTCAAAACAACACAGGGAGAATGTTTTAGCATCTTCAGACAGCCCTACTCTAGTCTGATCATTCTGTCTTACTTGACAAAGGCAAAAATGAAAATTAGAACAGAAAATGCCTTGGTTTGACTGAATTGACTGTAAATTTATTTATTTTATGGACAAACCATGGATCCAGGCAAAATCTTGGTCTAAGAACCTCTTAAAGAAAACAAGGAATTAATTTGGTGAAATTCAAAGAGATTTGATTTGAACAAGACACTAAGCGATGATCAGTATCTTAGGGGAAAAAAGAGATGGAACCAACGTAAAAGGATGCTGGGCCTGAGAACTTATTAATAAATTTCCAGATGTCACCAAGCAATCAAAACAGAAGAAATAAGCATTCGTGAGGATTGCTTGTATCCTGACATTTACCATGAAAGCTGGGAAAGGGGATTCAAGAGGGTGGGGACAACAGTTCAGCGTCAATTCTCAGGGAGGAGAAAAGTAGGTAGGTTTGCATAAAGGGGTTTCCCCAGCAGGGCTCACTACAAGCCTGTTGCTTCCAGGCTTCTCAACACCTTTGCAGAGTAGAGCTGCCCTGGAAATGATGATGCCAAAGTGCTGGGCGACTGTTCCTCCAGACATGTGGTCCAGGCAACCTCATTTCTGGGGGATATTCCCCAGTTTGGGGTTTTAAATGGGTCCCAAAAGGGGTTCTAGAGAGTCCAGTGGAGAAAATATGACCCCCAGGACAAACCTCCGGCTTAAGAGATACACGCAACAAAGTCCACAGGACTCGAATCTTCAAAGACTAGAAAAGGCTGTAAACCAACCGGGGGGCCGGGTCAGCAGGTCAGGCTGGTGAACAGTGTGTATGAGGTCTCTGCTCCTTACACAGCTCACCAATGACTCAGGATCACAATAGAAATGCCAGAACTTGCAGGTATCTGAAGAGCGAAAAGCACTCCGTTCTACTCTATTTCTGAGTTAAGGAGTGTGTCTTCTGAGCCTTACCTTGTGCCTTGGGTGACAAGCTGGAATCTTAATATCAACAGGTGCCAGATAACCAAGTCTCCTCCATCGTCAACCAAACACACGGCCATTCTCGGAGGCAGTAGTTTTGACCTCGTCACATTTCCAGAGATTTGGGAGCAGCCAAGAGGCTCCTAGAGAAAGGTTTGAAGTGAGCTTAATAGCTCCTTTCGGCAGAGTGGGTTCAGCACGTGCCCTTCAAAAGGTCCTGTCCTACAGACATGTCCTCAGCACACAGCATCAGGCTCTCTGACCCTCTGGGTTCTCTGGGCGACCCAAGACACACGGGTTCTCTCTCGGGCCACCTGCTCTGGGGGAAGCCAGTAGCCATGCTGAGGAACTCAGCCCTGTGGAGAAGTCACAAGAGGAAACTGTCAGAAGGACACCCCAGCCCCATCAAGCCATCACGTGGCTGCAGCTCCTGCCAACATCTGGACTGCAGTCTCAGACCTTGAGCCAGAACCACCCAGCTCAGCCACTCCCGAGTCCCTGGCCTTCAGAAACTGCACAAGATAGTGTTTGCTGTTTTAAACTGCAACATCTGAGAGTAATTTGTTATTGCATTAGACAACTAACACATAAGGCATATATTCAAAGCAAGTTTTGTGCCCTTGGGTGGGTACCAAATGGAAACAATTGCAAACCAAACCAAGAGGAGGGTCCGGAATCAGGCCAGGGTAAAAAGCAGGGGTCCCCATGGATGGCAATGACTACAGAGCAGCTTTAGGGGGACAAGGAGCATTTCCCATGCTGGGGAAAAATCGCTGCTCCAAAATTGAATGAGTATGTAGCAAGTTCCATGTAGTTAAGAAAGCCAGAAGGAAAGGTATAAGGAATATTTTAGAATGATTTTCATCATGATTAAAATAAAACTTTTCTACCCAGCAAGGACCTTCAGTTCTATGGAAACACATTTTTAGAGAACACTTTTAACAATTTAAAAATCTAGTCAGTGACCACTCCAACCCTCTTTTCCATGATGGCGGAGCCCACTCCCTACTATAGAGGCTACGAGGATGAGAAATTGACTTTCCCAGCCTCCCTGGCAGCGGGGTCCCAATCATGGCGCCCAAGGGCAATCTGCAGAAGGAATTTTTAGAGGTCTTCAATAAAAAGAAAGACAGAAGGCAAAATGTCCCTTCCTGCCCACCTTTAGATCTTGTGTGAGACTCTATTACCTGGATCTGCAGCCACAGTATTGCTGTCCTGCGGAGAAAGTCAAAGTGTTCACAGAGAAACTCACTCAGGTCCCTGACCTCACCAGGCACCAGGCACCTGAATGAATGAACCCGAGAACCACCTGCCTCTACACCTCTTGTCATTGAGAATCAGAGGTTCCATATTTTAGTTGGATATTCTGCTACTTGCCCCTACATTGATCTGTTGTTGTATAGCAAAGACATGCACAAATTGTGACTTAAAAGAAAAATAAGCATTTATTTGGCTCACGGATCTGATGGTTTTGTTGGTTCAGCCGGGTGGTTCTGGGAAAAGCGGAAGGTGATCTTTCATATACTGCAGTCATATGGGGGCTGGGGCTGGGGTCATTTTGAAGATATTTTTGCTTCTGTATCTGGCCCCAGGGCTCAAAGACTCAACAGCTAGGGGTTAGCAGAGCTGAGGCTTCCCATGCATCACCCCACTTCTCTCTCCCTTCCTCTCCTTCCATCTCTCTCTCTCTCTCTGGTGGCCTCAGAGTTGTCAGGTCAAATCTCTTACATGGTAAGCTAAGGCCCATGGAGAATTTTCCAAGAAAAACCAAGAGAAAAATAAAGCCTTTTATAATGCAGCCTTGTAACTCACACAGTCTCACTTTCATCACATTCTACTCACCACTTAGTCACAAAGGTGGTTCCTTAATTGAAGGGGAGGAGACACAGATGCCACCTTCCGATAGGAAGAGCTTCAAATAACTTTCAGATATGCTTTCAAACTGCCCCAAACACCCTCACTGGTCCATGCAGGCTCTACTGACAACTCGAGAGAAATACAGTATCTCTATTCATCCCCATATGGGACCACCAGAGAGGGAGCCTCCCAAGACTTCTCCCACCATCCTTGTTGGGAAAACTGGTCCCTCAGAGCCCTTATCAACCATTCCATTCTTAATGCCCATTATTAAGCTCCTCCAGAGCCAAGATGAGCCAAGATGGGCTGGGGTGACTCACCCCAGGAAGAAAGGTAGGACTTCCCAGACAGTCATCTGGAGGAGGGGTGGGAGGTCCCCATAATATCAACGGGATGAAAAGGCAGTCTCTATAATGCCTTGTGATGGTAACTTGGTTCTGTTATGGAGTAGGCTTTCTGTTTTTCTTAATCTTACTTGCTAAGAAGCTAAAATTTGTATTGACTATGTTGACTAAAGAAATGTACAACCTTAAAGTTGAGATGCGAGATGACTGCATGGCAGACGTGAGTTTAAGCAAACTCCAGAAGATAGTAAGGACAGGGAAGGCTGGCGTGCTGCAGTCCATGGGGTCGCAAACATTCGGACATGACTTGGCAACTGAACAGCAAGAACAGAAGCTGAGAGTCATGTTTTATTCAGCAGACATTCTGAGGACTTCAAGTCCTGGAGACAGGACTGTCAGATCACTCTGAGGGACTTCTCCAAAGAGGCAAGGGAGGAGCCAGGATACAAAAAGGATTAGTCAAGGCATCAAAAGATTACTGTTAATTAAAGAAAACCAAACATATCAAGTTAAGGAATTTAGCACATTTCTATGTATGAGAAGATGCAAGAGTCTGGGCTTACTGAAATTATCCCTTTGATAGGCACCTCAGCTACTTGGGGCCAGTATCCTGTGTTTTCTCATTCTGAGTTCCCTCAGGGCTTACCACAGGGATGGCTATAACATGATGGCTTTATGGCTGCAGCACCCTTTTTTTTTTTTCTCTTACTGATGGCACACAATATTTTTCATTCACAAATACTAGTTGTGGTGACTCTGTTGAATTCGGGTTCCCATTCCAGAAAGCAGATACTGAAACAAGGAACTGGGTGCATGTGTGCTAAGTTGCTTCAGTCATGTCCAACTCTGTGTGACCCCATGGACAGTAGCCCACCAGGCTCCTCTGTCCATGGGGATTCTCCAGGCAAAAATACTGGAGTGGGTTTGCCACTTCCTTTTCCAAGGGATCTTCCCAACCCAGGGATCGAACCTGCATCTCTTATGTCTCCTGCATTGGCAGATGGGTTCTTTAACCACTAGTACCACCCAGGAAGCCCAACAAATTGGGTTCAGTGCCTTATTTGTGACCCTAGGAAGCCCCATAAGGGAGACAGGGAAGAGAGAAAACCCAACAGAAAGTATGGCAACGGGATTGGTTATCACCAAGGGCAGCTGGGGGCCCCTAAGGGAACTTGTAGAACTTTGACCAGCTGCCCCACTAAGGGCCAAGGAACTTGGGTCTTTGTCCCCCATCTCCTGCCCCTCAAGGGTTGGAGGTGACTCCTGGGGGGTCTCACTTGTGGGCTGCCCACCCTGTGGAGCCACAGAAAGCCACAGGCTGGTCCAGGCACTGTGACCAGGAGCCCTCCACAGCAGGCCAGGAGAACCACAGCCTCCCAGCAGCCCAACCACCAGCTCCTGGTACAAACACAGCAGACTTTTCACCACATCAAATTCTCTTTTAGAAGGAGGCCGAGTGCACATTATTTTTCAAACACGAGATTCATGCATCAGGGTCGGTCACCTATTACTCTTGAGTGCGGGGACCGCGAGAGCCTCGGACAGCGCATCACTGAGGAGCCCCGGCGAGGCCCTGCTGATTAGGATTCTCGCTGATCAAAAGAGCACAGAGAGAAAAGTGCTCACCTACGCAGACCCCTGGGGCGGCGGACTCATTACCAGAAGCTGATTACCCAGATCCCCGTCTCTCCCCCACCCCCAGCTGCCTGCCTGGTTCCCTTTCAGGGCTCATTAGCGTCTGGCTGCAGACGAGCTGTGGGTGAGATCAGAACCACAGGAGGCCCCCTTTTGTTCCCCCTTGATTCTGGCCAGGATGAAGAACAAAGTTGAAACCAGTAACAGATGCTATCATTTCTTTTCATTGTTTTTTAAATGCGGTAAAATACACAGAACATAAACTTTGCCACTTCAAACCCTTTTAACTGTAGAGCTCAGTGGCACTGACTACATTCACGCGGCCATGCAACCATCCCCACCTTCGTCTCCAGAACCTCATCAGCACATCACAGGATTTGGGGCTGTCTGTGAGTTGGGGTTTTCCATCATGTCCCTGTTAGTTGCTCAGTCATGTCCAACTCTTTGCGATGACACCATGGGCTGTAGCCCACCAGGCTCCTCTGTCCATGGGATTCTCCAGGCAAGAGTACTGGAGTGGGTAGCCATTCCCTTCTCCAGGGGCTCTTCCTGACCCAGAAATTGAACCCAGGTTGCCTGCATTGCAGACAGATTCTTTACTACCTATCTGGACATTCAAGAGTTGGCTGGATTAAGTAAAATGTCACTTCTGGGGAGACAAAAAGAAGTCAATTTTTTAGTATGTTTTGTGTCAAATATTTTTCTTAGTGGAAATTGCTATACAATAAACTATCCCAGAATGTAATGGCTTAAAACAACCATCATGCATTTATTTAGTTGTTATCCTAAAGAAAGGTGGTAGGGCCTGGGTTCAGCTGGATGACTGCCTCTTTGGACTGGATGCACTTGACATTGCCTGGGCATGGCCTTGTGTCTGCTGTCCACTGCTGGCTCTGCTGGGGTCTACCTGGCGTGAGGTGGCTCAGCGGGGAGTGGTCATCTTGGCCCTATGTGGTCTCTCAATCTAGGGCTTGTTCAACATGGAAGCTCAGCTAGACCTCAGAAGCGGCACATGCCCCCTACAAAAAATTGAATTGTCATATCATTCAATCTAGTACATCTTTTTCACATAAATGAGAACATAAAAAATATACTGGTCTGCATCTTAGTTTTTTTAGGTGTATTTATTTATGTATTTATTTTAATATATTTCTTTTTAATTGAAGGATAATTGCTTTGCAGTATTGTGTTGGTTTCTGCCAAATATCAGTATGAATCACCCATAGGTTTACCCATGTCCCTTCCCACTTAAACCTGGTGTTTTTTGTTTACCTCTGTGTCCTGGAGATCGAGCTTCCTAGGTGGTGCTAGTGGTAAAGAATCTGCCTGCAATGTAGGAGACATGAGAAACTCCAGTTCGATCCCTGAGTTGGGAAGATCCCCTGGAGGAGGGCAAGGCAACCCACTCCAATATTCTTGTCTGGAGAATCCCTTGGACATAGGAGCCTGGCAGGCTATAGTCCATAGGGTCACAAAGAGTCAGACATGACTGAGCGACTCAGCACACATGCCCTGGAACTCATTCTATATCAGTCATAGGGCCTGCTATCACTCTTTTCCCTGACAGCATAGGTATGGCTGTAGTTTATTTCAGCATTCCCTCTCTGATGCACACTTAGTCTTGCTTCTAGTTTTTATTATTACAAATACTACCTGGATATCCACTCAGCATCTGAATCTGGGAATCTACAGAAAGACAGTTGGGGATATACCATGTCAGCCCCTGTCCTCCTGTCTCATGGTCTTCTGGCTCCCAGCAAACTGGTTCAAGCCATGATGAAACCTCTCAGTCATTGGCTCCTGTGTCACAAGATATGTCCTCTGATGTTCTAAGCAATGCTGGAAACACCAACCAAAGTCCTTGTCCTTTCCTCTCCTTGTAGCTCTTAAATTGGTTGGACTCATAAAATCAGGACTTGAATGCCAAGCAAACTCACCTCTGTGGGCAGGAGTCTTTCTTGTCTGGAAGCCTTTCAGTGAAGAGATTCTAGTTTCCCAGACAGACCGGGTTGAGGTTCTTGATCCTGCCACTCAGTACCTGTGTGACCTTGGGCAACTTACTTGTCTTCTCTGAACTTCCGTTTCCTCAAATAAAATAGTATACCTAGGCAATAGGTTTCTGATGAGAATTAAATGAAATGACGTACCTGTCACAGAGCAGGCACTCAACAAATTGGCTTCTTAAACCAAGTTCCAAAGCCAAAACACTTGGTGTTTTCCTAGCACATTTAAGATGATGGTATTTTTAAGGAACTATGAAAAAGTCTTCTTCAAGCCCTTCTTAATGGCTGGTGTGAGGTAGGTAGTACTTGTTTTGTGATCTCAGGAAGATCGCTGGATTGTGATTCTTAACCCCTGAATGCTAGCCACATCCTTGGCACAGAGAACTGGGTCCCAGAGGTCTTATTCCTAAAGAATTAAAAGTTGGGAGAGCAGTCAAGAAAGCATATTCTTCTCAGCATCCTTACAACATCACTGGATGACCTGTCTCATCTCCTGGCCTCTAGTCCAGTCCAGTCTGTCTGCAGACATGTGAATTACCCACTATCCACACCAAGCCACCTTGACGAGCAGAGGAGGAAAAGCAGGTTGGGAGTGGAAGGTCAACTGGCCCTGTCACTCTGTTTCTGCTTATTAATTTCAGAATAAGGTTTTTATTTAGACTTTTTAAGCACATGCTCATTTTCATGTCATCTATAATAATAAAAAAAAGAAAAAGAAAACCTTTTTACCAAGAAATCACCGTTTTCAACATTTGGTACATAACATCCTGGACATCTCTTCAAACATTTATGCAGCTCAAACATTCAAAATAGGAGAGGTGGTCTATTTGGGGGAAAAGATTATATGAAATATCCTACTTGTTTACCTATTTGTTTTCTGTTTTCTAACCCTCCCAACCCTACAGCCTAGATTGGAAATATCCATGAGGGTGGGAAATTTGATTATCTTGTTCACCATGGAATCCTCAAAACACAGTGTCTGACACATGGTAGGTTCTCAAAATATATGTTGAACATTGACATATTTCAATATTGTTGGATGTCTTCATGATTCTTTTACCTCGGAGGTCAGTGGCTTCCTCAGGGTATATTTTGGGTTGATCACCGCACATCCTTTATTCTGGGACATTTTGTTCTATTAACATTTTCTTATCTTAATAAAGTTTTTTTTTTTATTATATCCTTGAGTTTACTGTTCCATTTTCCTATTTTCTTCTTCAGAAACAGTGATTGTGGGTATGTGGGTCTCCTTTGTCTCCATGTCTATCATCTTATTTGCAATCATTATTTAGAGTTGATTTTTCCATTTCATTTTGTGCAGTGATCTCAAGCATACATACTATCTGTTTATTTTCTAGTATTTTTCCCTGTGCTTTTACTTTCCTTACTTTAAAGGCACATCTTTCCTTAAGTCTGTGTTCTTGGGCTGGCATTGCTCAGGCAAGCTCTTTAAGGCATCTGCTCTCCGGGTTGCGATAAAGTTCTGGCTGTCTGTTCCCCATCCCTCCCCAGCTTTTTCCCTGGGGGCTTTCCTTGGATAGAAGTCCAGATCACAGGCAACAGAAATAGACTACCAGAATATCAATTTATCTTTCAGCTACCCCTTCACCCCAACCTTGCTATAAGCAGTGGATAACTTGTGGTAGAAATAAAGGCATTTCCAACCTGGGCTGCCCATGGATCTCAACTCTCCAAGAATCCTTGAGTGTGCTCTTCTTGGTGTTAACAGATACTTTAAAAGAAACACAAATTGTTATGAGAGGTGGAGGCTGCAAGTGTCCACCACTGGCTCACTTCCTGATCTCAATCTAGATTTCCTAGCACTAGCCAGGAATGTTTCATAGTTTGCAGTGTGATGCTGTGACAGTTTCCTATTTCGTTGACAATGGATTGTGTTCCTTCTGTTTTCCCCTTTGCTAGTTTAGATGGAGTTGAAACAAGGGGGAGAACAAAGATGCTACCAGTTCTACAGCAGTACCAGGTTGATCAGAGGGGTCACAGATGGACCAGGTGAAAGAGATTTCTGCAGCTGCAAATCATGGGTCTAAAGCCAGCTGAATGCCTATGATGCTCTCGGCTCTCTAGGTTGGCCTCCCAATCACCTGTCTCTATGGTGAAGACGCTGCTTGATGCACACACCATGTGCTCCACTAATGATGCTTTCCCTGGTCATGCTACCTTCTCCTCCCTGTTACAGTAGGTGCCACGTGGCCCTCAGTGCCTGGGCCACACACCCATTAATATTTAAGCTTCCTGAGCGTAGTGGAAGCCTGGCGTGCTGCAGTCCATGGGGTCGCAAAGAGTCAGACACAACTGAGCAACTGAACTGAACTGAACTGAGAGTAGTGGGATGTCCCAGTGATTTGCAGGCATGAGCAGGTGCCCCAAATGGATGACTAAGTAGGAGACCTCTCTTGGGAAACAGCAGCTTTCGGTCTTCCTGCTGTAGAAAAGAAGAATTTGGGCTGATGAGGGAAATGGCCACAGCCTTCCGAGAGCAATCTCCAACTATCCAGTTGGCTAACTTGGGCTATTCTTGTGGGCAAAAGTGGAGAAATGATGGGAACATAGTTCATACTCCCAGTGGGGGAGAAGAGAGTTCCCATTTCCTTCCACAGCTGGAAGCTTCCCTATTGCTATGAGATCAGAGATAGAAATCCTTCCAGCGGCATGTTGTACAAACCCCAGGTCTTTTCAGTTGGCCTCCTTGCCCAACCAGTTTCCATTCTTCTGCCCCTGACATGTCTCCTACTCATAAACTTTTCTTCAATGCATAGAACCTTAGTAAAAATATCCTGAGTCAACCATTTTGAGTATAAAATGCCACATCTACTTCAATCTTTGAGTTAGTTATCAAGTTATGACAGCAGAAATAAACAACCAGTCCCCTGGGGTGGGGTCAGGGTACTGCCGATTTCTGGCTACATGATCTTTTAGTTCAAGTTCAGTTCAGTTACTCTGTTGCATCTGTATCTCTGTGCCCTCATGGACTGCAGCATGCCAGGCTTCCCTGTCTGTCACCAGCTCCCAGAGCTTGCTCAAACTCATGTCCATCGAGTCGGTGATGCCATGCAACCATCTCATCCTCTGTTGTCCCCTTCTCTTGCCACCTTCAATCTTTCCCAGCATCAGGGTCTTTTCCAAAGAGTCAGTTCTTAGCATCAGGTGGCCAAAGTATCGGAGTTTCAGCTTCAGCATCAGTCCTTCCAATGAATATTCTGGACTGATTTCCTTTAGGATTGACTGGTTGGATCTCCTTACAATCCAAGGGACTCTCAAGAATCTTCTCCAACACCACAGTTCATGGGAAAGCACATTTACAACAGGACAGGG
The DNA here is from genome assembly GCF_033118175.1 of Dama dama. Lineage (NCBI taxonomy): Eukaryota > Metazoa > Chordata > Mammalia > Artiodactyla > Cervidae > Dama > Dama dama. Next base: position 40,793,777 of record NC_083703.1, read on the forward strand.
TGGGGTAGCTTCTATTCAATGAGTGGACAGTGCTAAGATTTTTGTGTTTGCTGCAGTTAGTATGAGCTTTAAATGTCTGGCAATGTCCAGTTCAATGAATTCTGTTGACCACATACAGTGACACCCCAACACTCACAATTCGACTGTGTCATTTCTGCAACCTGTTCTCATGTGAATGCAACAGGACAAATTCAGAGCCCAAGCTGGGGGGACTCGGTCTGCTGAGGCCCCTGTTCAGACAAGGATGTTGCTTGTCTGAACAAGAATGTTCAGACAAGGTTTGTCTGATGTGATCTAAAATACATCTGCAAATGTTTTGACCCTCATCTCCCCAAAAGGTAGGGAGTCTAGATCTCCTGCCGTGGAATATGAGCTGGGGTTCATGAAAGAATGAAAGAATGCAGCAGACATGTCTGTGGGTGACATCTGAGCTAGATCATGAAAGGTGGAGCCTTCACCTGGCTGATTGCACTCTCAGAACTCAGACACCAGGTTGTGAAAAAGCCCAGGGAGGCAGGGAAGCCACGTGAGAGTGTCACAGCCACAGCCCCAGCTGACCAGCCAACAACCAGCATCAATCATCAACTGTAAGAGTGAGGAGCTTTGGCTGAATCCAGCCCCCAGGCTTCAAGATACCCAGTCAACACCACCTAGAGCATGGATGGATGACTCCTCTCCTATCTGTCTGCTTGGTGGTCAGAACAAGGTACCACAGGCCAGGTGGCTTAAATAACAGGTTCATTTTCTCATAGTTCTGGAGGATGGAGGTCCATGATCAAGGCAACAGCAGGGCTGGCTCTCTCTGAGGGCTGGAGGAAAAGGCCTCCCCCCCTGGCCTGAGATGATGTCTTCTCTCTAATGGGCCTTCCCATCATCCCTCCTCTGTCCATATTTGCATCCAAGTTTCCTCTTCTTATAAGGACACCAGTCATATGAGACAAGGGCCCACCCTAATGACGTTGTTTTGACTTAATCATCACTGAAAAGAACCTATCTCCCAATACAGTCCCAATTTGAAGGACTGGAGGTAAGACTTGAACATGAATTTACTTGGGGGAAACACCATTCAGCCCACAGCACCCACTGCGACTGTTCAAAATGCAGATTTTCAAGCAAAACAAATACTGTCACTCTTTGGAGTCGCTAAGACTTGCAATGGTGTGATTTGTAGCAGAAAGTAACCAGCCCACCCAAAGTCAATAAATAACTGTGTTCCTGGTGACT